>NW_025335142.1:0-629783 GCF_018152115.1 Drosophila rhopaloa | reverse complement strand
AGCTTTAGGGGCACAATTACGCAAATTGCAATTATGTTGTATTCCTCGGTTTTCCCCAAAGTTTTTCCCAGTTTCCCACTTTGCCTCCCCTTTTTTGCCTCAGTGTTTGCCCGATGAAAGGAGAGCGGGGAGAATTTTGAGACGGGGGAGCATCTGGCTTGATGACAGCGGCGTGACCACAGTGACAAAAACAAAAAAAAACGAAAAAATACTGTCACAGTGGCTCCTTAAACTTATTAGAAATTAAAGAAATGTTAAATTATTTTCAAATACCTATACTTATTCCTTTCTTGTTTTTAACTGCCTTTTTTGATTGATTTAAGAAAATCTACCAAAAAATAATATATTTCTATGTTACCATTTCATAATATAAACAAACATGAAAACCCTTTTCGGTAGGGTTATATTATAATGTTAATATTTTTTACCAAGTTTTTTTTCAATTTATATTAAGATATGATTAAGAGATTTTTTAAATTTCACTTCTCTGTCCCAGACCACTGTTCAACCCATATAGAAAAGCGACAAACGCAGACACACGCAAGGCTTTTGGGTTCACAAAGTCTAACTAGGATAAAAAAGCTCAAACATTTTCATATAAAGGTTGACAAGTATAAAGAGGAAAGGGGTTTCGGAAAAGCGGGAAAAGCGGGGAGCCACATGATCAGGGGCCGCAGAATTTTCGCCATTGCCCCTGTGCAGTCGAGCACATTTTTCAAGTGCTAAACAAATGTTTTTCTTTTGTTTTCCTTCAGTTGCTGCTTTTACCCGTTTCCCTTTTTTTTGTGGTTACAAGGGATTTGGCTTTTTGTTTATTTGCAACTTGTTTCCATTTTTACGATACCAATTCGTTTGTATTTTCTAGAAATACAGTGTGGGCCAGTCAAATTGAAAGTTTTTCAATTTTTCCGGTGACAGGCACGAAACGCTCCCCCACGAAAACCATAATTATTTATTTGCCTACTCGTTTTTTTGTTTAACCGGCAATCAGCATCTGAGAATCAAAGTCTGAGACATGACAAATTCATTTCGCTTATCAATCGTGTGTATAAATTATATATTTTACCCCCGGAGGCGGGCCGTACATCAGACATAACTACAGCGGCAAACCCAGGCGTCTCATTCAATTACCATCAAAAATGTTCATTAACTCATGTACACACACGCATACACATCCTTCTGGAGCACCATAAATTTCCCTCGACTGCAGCCATTAGTCAATAATATCCTTCCTCCATTTTGGATCCGAGACAATGAAGTGGGGCACACATAAAAAAATTGATTCATTTTTTTGTTGTGTTTGTGTGTGCAGATAATGGTGGGTGGTTGGGTGGGATGCTAGTGGTGCTGCTGGCGGTACATTTCCTTTAAATAAGCGGAGGCCATTTTTGACCGGGTTTTGGCCGCGGGATTTACCATTCGCTTTGAAGTCCAATAATGAGGTTTCGGGCCGACCCGGCAGCTAAATCCCTTTTTCAGAATTCCATTTCGGAAATCAACTTATGGCCATAAACAAGTCAAAAAGCCCACAAAAGCTGCCACACCAAAGCACACTCAGGAAAAAGTGATCAAGTACAAAAAAAATCAATAAGTCGATAACAAAGATTTATTTATTACCATTTACTAATTTAAAAAAAATTACTAATTCAAAAATAAAACTTATTTAACTCAATGAAATATTTATAGATACATTAATTTTAAAAAGTTGTTTAGTTAGACTTTGTAATAAAATTGTCAGGTCATGTTTTCTTGTCAAATGAAAAACAACGAATAAGTTGTTTCTTGACAAGGTGCCATTAAATAACAATTGATTTTGAAAAATATTATGAACAATACAAAGTTGTGCAATGGGATTTTTTCCGAGTGTGTTACACTCACAAATATAAAGAAGTATAGAGCCTTTGAGATGAAGCCATTGGTTGCAACTCGCGGCCGTTGCGCCTAAGCGCAAGATAAACTTTGCGTCTTGAAGCGAAACGAAACGAACAGCGGCTTAGACTCCCTTGGCCACCGCAAAAACTTCAAAATCTTCAACCCGCAACCGCAGATCCCCCCGTTGGATCCCCTTTTTAGAGGCCCCTTTTTACATCCCCTTTGGGGTCCTTTGCTCCCGCCATTTTGCACTTCAACTTGCTGGGGAATTGTTCTCCCTTTTCGGCTCCGTATGTACGGTTGCATATATGTGTGGGTATATGTATATGCATGGATCTGGATGTAGGTTGGAATATTTTTTTCACTTCTGGGCCATTTTTGCATGTTTGTCTCGCAAATTATGCGCTGCACACAAACAAAAGAGGAAACGTCGGCGGCGCAGGCTCTGCTATCCACGGTTATTTTTTTCACTGCCGCTGATGATGGGCTGGAATTTAGCGGGCTGAGAATAAAGACAGTGCAGGCTCGGGAAAAAGAGGTATCTGCGTGATCAGTAGACCGGGGCACCCAGAGGGAAACCCGCAATTTACGGCCACGAAATAAAAAATAACTTATTTCTTAAGTGGGCTCATCACATACATGTACATATTATAAATATGATATAAAAATAACCATTTAGAAAACAAAACCAGTAATTAATAATTGTATTAGCTTAAAATATGCGTAGTTTAATATTAATAATATTAAAATAAGTTACAAAAACTGCAAATGTTACTTTTAAATACTAATTTAATTTTTTTTCCAATAATTCTTAAAGTACCAGTACAAAGATTAATTGCATTTAAGCAAATAAAATTATACTTTCTATTGTACTTAAGGTGCAGTAATATAGTTTGCCTTTTGGCTTAATAAAGTTAATATAATAGGCCTCAATCTGATAATTTCAATAGGGTACCCAATTTTCAATCCCCTCATCACGCTCTCATCTCAAACAGGATCTGAGGTTGAGCCACGCTGCGGCTGAGTGTTATTCTGCAGGAGTGAGGCCTTATTTTTTGCACGCCACGCCTGTGCTTTTGGCGTGTGCTGCTTCCTGCTCATTGCATATCCAACTTTATTTTTCGCTTCCAGCCGGAAATAATAATTGCAACATGGCGCTGCATCCCCAGTGTGCCTGTTGTTGTAGTTGCCGCCTGCAACAGCGGGCATTAGCGAATTTCTACTTGTGGCACTGGCAGCGCCAGAAAATAGTGTCACTTGTGTCACACAAGGCAGTCACTCCACTTCACTCCCCTTTCCTTCCTTTCCCCCACTTTCCCACTGCCTTTGCCATTTTGGTGGAATTTTTGCTCATTTCTCCAGCAGCGAACACGGACAAAGCCTTCATCGCATTTTCTCCCCTGCCGCCGCTATTTGCCCTTTTTTTGGTGGGCTGCCTTTTTTTAAGATTTTAATACGTCCATATGGATGAAAACTATTAAGGGGTTGCATTCCATTTTTCACTGCATTACTGTGTTGCAGATCTCGCAGACTTCTTTTAAAAGTTCACAATATGTACTTTGTTGTAGAGGGTATTTTGTATCCGTAAAGGGCCTCATAGCACAAACAAGAGAACTTATTGATTTTAAAACAATAATTCATTTTATTTTCCACATTTTGAAAAATGACTTAAACATTTAGCTCCTGAATATTGTTCATTTCATATAATTTAATCTTATGAAAAAAATATTTTATTATCTCTTTTTGCACATTTTTTAAACATATATAAAAAGTATTTTTCAATTAACACAAATAAATATTTTGTAATCTCTTTTTGTAAAAGCAATTGCTCTATTAAAATCTTACAAAAAATGATGTGTTACAATGTGTACAAGTATAAAAAAAGTATACAAAAAAGAATTTTAAGAAATGGACCGATGAGAGATACGTCAAAAGAAAATTTCTTCCTACAATTCACCAAAAATAGATCAATGCGTATTTCCTGGTTTGGGAACGAAATCATTGCCAGTCCCCCAGACGCCATATACCACTCCATATCGGAATGGCCGAAAACACCTCCGCAATTTCCCTCTCACTTGCTGCGTGAAATCGTTACAAACGAGCACATGAAAGTAAAGATTGACAGGGTAATACGAGCGAATTCCGTCGACAGGCAGTCGTCTGGGCACACACAGATATATATATCCGGATATGTGTACGGGGATAGCTATATGTCTGGCATATAAACAGTGCTCAGCTGTCAGACAAACAGACGTAACGTGCAAAAAGGAACAAAACATAGGAGAAAAAATGAGGGAAAAAAACTGCGCAAACAATAGAAAAATTGCGAATGACGCGACGCGTTCTGAGTTCATAGAATAAAACAGCAACAACGGCATCAGATCTGACAGGTCTGGCTACATCTCGGCCCCCTGTCACAGCACATCTTTTAGCCAACCAGCCAGCCACACATCCATCCATTAGTTCTTCCGTTTCGGCCATGTTTTTCATACACTTAAACTATATCCATTCATTTTGATGCGACTGCTTCTGCGACTACTTCCATCACAGCCAGCATTCGTCACTCGCTTTATCTAGCGTTCGCTAGGCACTCAAAAAAAAATGTTATTTAGTTAAAAAAACAATTTTGAATTCATATTAATTTGAAGGTACTATGCCTGATAAATTGTCATCACTTAGAGCTATGGTTTTAGTTTCGGTAAGATAGGATATTGGCACAATAATACTTCAATAATAATGCATAAAAACTCTTTCATGTTTTATTATTTTAGTTCCAAGAATTTTCTTTTCTAATAAGAATATCAAAATAAATTGATTATTCTTATTTCTACAAAGTATTAAATAAATAAATGTTTGAATTTAAAACCTGTTTATTTAAGTGTAACTATAGAACAATTTCGCGAATTAAATCCAGTTACAGTCATAGTCTGAGACTCCGCCTTACTCTTTTTGTGTTTATGTCTCTTTGATGTTGTTTATCAACTTGCGCACAGATTTACGAAAGTTGAAACTTTTTTAACTGTTGTCTAGAGTAAATTACAAAGCAAGTTAATGTGGCTTACATTATGAAAATTTATTTCAATTTTTCCTTGTATATTAATAATTTGTAATTTTTAAAGTAGCTCCAAGGCGTATACAAATCAGCTATAAATATTTACCGAACCAATTTGGGGAAATCCCAACTTAGTGAGATAATATTTATTAAGGGAGAAAACGAGCTATTAAGACCAATTAGCGAGACCGTCACATTCGCTTTGCTGTTTTTATAATAGTGGCCCTTTACTGATTAAATTAATAGATAAAGTACTTTTTTTGCCGATCTTACTAACTAGTAAATAAATACAATGCCGCCTATTGTTAAAGGGGTTTTCCATTGATTATATTTCCGATATTCAAGGGAGTAAAACGATTGAAGGCATGCGAACAATTCTCGAACTTCAACTCCGACCAGGAATTCCATGCCCTGAGCCACAAAGGAAATGGCTGCAAATGAGCCAGGCATTTGAATTTGGCCAGGCCATGTTCAAAGCTCAAAGGCGGCCAAGTGCCTGACTTCGGATCTGGATCGCAAAAGAAAAACCAAAACTCAAAGCTCTTCCTGGACGAAATCCAATTGACAGACAAACATGCAAGCGACCATCGATAAATGAAAATCCACAAAAAAACGATTGGACTTGGCCCAAGACTCTGGCTCAACTTCTCTTCACTTTTCGATGACACACTTAAAAAAGAAATTCTAATGAATTGTGCAATTTCAATTTTTAAGTATCTACAACCACGTTTTCTTTCAGAGTCTGCTTTGCTGTGCATAAATAGAAGGAAAATTATCTTTTTCTATATATTACAAATATTAAGGTACAAAATGTTCAAAGAATTTAACGTGTGCCTTAAATATTGTAGCCTGTAAATGAAAATAAATTCATAAAATTAATATAACAAAGCATGCTTAGGACTGGCAGGGATATCCTGCTTAGGACTGTTTTTTAAAAGCTTATTATCATAAAGAAACCTTGAAAAGGAATAAATTCATAAAACTATCTCTGCGATACCTCAAATTTTTTGTGAAGTGTGAAACCCAAAAGCAATGCGGTAAGGTAATAAATGCAACTAGAATATGAAAAATCAAACCTCAAATCAAGAAAAATTTCTCACATCCCTTAATCCATTAAATTTCCTGATTCTAAGCAAAAATTTATTGCTTTCGCAAGGCGATTTGCCGAAATTAGTCAAAGTAACCGAGAGGCAATCAAAGGTCCCAGTAGTTCTTTCCCTTTTGCCAGGCCAGGGAATTTTCGAATGAAAATCAAGCTTGGCTATATGGCTTTGACCCAACCTCACATTCAAGTAATTGACATTCTGTTGCGCTATTCGAACCCAGGACGACGGACGGAGGACGAAGGACCAAGGAGCAGGCGGTTCAATTGCAGCTCCTTTTGCTTGTCTTGCCGGGGATTTATTGCAACCTCAGTTGTTTGCCATCTTCGTGCTTGCCCCAGCTCTTTCTCAACTTCCAGGTTCTCGTCTATATTTTTTTATGGGCGTACATCTAAGCCGTCATTTCGGAAAACGACGCCCATTGCAATAGCGCCGAGATTTGATCAGTTGTTTGCTTTCGCTTTATATATCTTTCACTGTTTTAAAATTGCACTCATGTGACTTTGGCTCAGTCACTCGACGCTCGTCTCCATCCGCCCATACAATGGGCACACAATGAGCTGGAAACTGTCAAAAGGAAGGTCTTCCATGCCTTCTTTTTTTGCCCTTTTAAAGGGGCGAAGTCCATTTTTAATTGAGCTGCTTGAATAAGGTAAATTGTGGGAATATCTTTCTTATTTTGCATTATGTTTGAAATTAAATGTATGCTAAATATTATATACCTAAATAAAAACAGTACTCATTTTGATTTCAGTTTCTTTATGCCCAATTTTAGTAGCCAATTTTTAATAACTCGATATTGTAGCCCATCCAAATGAAAAGAGTATCAAGCTACCAAATATTTTAAAATCCAATTCCAGCACATTGCCCATAGTGACTGCAGTTTTCAACTAACATTTTTTCGGGCAAATTGTATCTGTACTTTTATGTGTTTTAGCCCCCGTTTTTATTTTTAGTTGGTCCTTGGTGGCTGCTCCATTCTAAAGCGACAACAGAATAAATTTTGGTTGGACAATTTTGTTTCATTTTTTGTAAATCCCCAATGCAGGCGACTCAAGCTACCGAAAACACACGATGCACATTCATATTCATTCTGATTCTTAGGGTGGAAACAGATCCTTTGGGAATTAGGCGAGTACAAACTTACTAACACATTCAAGTGAGTTTATCCTTTAATTTAAAATTTCACACATTTCGGCAACTTTTCTTCCGATTTAGTTGTTTTATGTGGACCATTAATTATGGATTTTGTTTTTCTAAAACTTTTAAAATGCTTTATTTGCTCTGGCCTTGTCGTACGAAGTATAGTTTTTAATTTATTTAAAAGATTTTCATTTTTGTGAGCTTGTGACTAAGTCCTGGCCTGGAAATCCTGCTCTAATTGGCAGACTTCCGGCAGCCTGTCAAACATCCTTGCAGATAAGCCCAAAGTCCAACTAAAAAAATTCTAAGAGTGAGTTGAGTTTTTCACTCCAACAGTTTTTCCTTGATTCTTTATGTAAATGATGTTGGATTACGCAAATATTTACATTATTTTCCTCGCCATAGGTTACTTTTTCTGCGCTCAGATATTTATTTATTCAATGCGATTGTTGCCTTTCGTTTGAATTGAATCGAATGCTTCTCATTTGATTTAAGCATAATTCAATTATTTCCGTTTAATTTTCAACAAATACTTGAACGCATTCCATTTGCATATTTGACTAAGTGAAGTGGCTGGGACGGAGGGCATTAAAATAAAAGTTGAAAATCAGCCAAATCAAAAAGCCAGAAAGTTCCTTGGCACTTGTTTTAATCTTTTCGACTTTTTGAACTTTAAGAACAAAGTGGCTTTGGAGTAGGGTTTCTTTAAACGGAATATAATCACCTAACCTGTTTCGTAAAAATTCTATTAGATTCAAATTCACAAAATTCAAATTCACCGTGCATACCACTATATATACCACTGCCACTCACATCAGCGCTGGTCAGCTCTCTGATGCTCCGGCTGTGGGGCAGCGAGCTGGACATGGGCTACCTGGTGATGCTCCGCGACCTGGGGCCGCTGGCCTACTTCGATGGCCTGCTGACGCTGTACGGAAACGAGGCGGACATGTGGAGCAACATGTGTATCGCCATTGAAGACCTGTCCGCCGTCAGTTTCCAGTTGGTGCGAGCACAGGCGCCGACGCCCCGGATCACAGGATCGCGGCAGGCGTTGGATGTGCTGCCCGGAAATAGCACCTCCATCTCCTCCAAAATCACGCAGGTCTTCTTTAACATCGGCATCAATGAGAAGGCCAGCTTTGCAGAGACGCTGGGTCAAACGCGGGAGCAGCACCGCTCCAACTGGGACAACTATCTCCGCCTGAGCCAGTACTTCGGGCGCTACCGGAAGCTGGGCCTCGGCTCCGTCGACGCCGGCGAGTCGCTGCAGTCGTTCCTCGGCTTCATGGAGCAGCAGCTGCGGGCGAACGTCTCCAAGAACGTCAAGATACTCCATCTGGCCGAGGACGCCTGCCGGCTGATGGACGGGCTACGGTTCACCTCCTGCAAGAGCGCCAAGGATCGCACCGGCATGGCGGTGACCCTGGAGCAGTGTCGAGTCCTGGTCCGCGAGTTCCAGCTGCCCGCCAAGCACCTGCCCTACGCGCTCAGTACGATGCTAAGTGAGGCAACAATTTTTTTGTGTGTAATAGTGGTTGCACACAAAAAAAATAAATAAACAAATATTACAGCTAAGCTCTCTTTTGCAAAATGTTCACAATTTATTTACGTTTTCAGCGAGAGCGCACAAAATTTGGTTTTCATTCTCTAACTTTTCTATTTAAATTATCACAAAAATTTGGACTGGAAAAAAAGTGTGAGTTGGGGAAATAGGGGAATCCGAATTGAACGGAGAAAAAATGCCTTTGACTTGTTACATTTTTCAACAATTTGCCTGCCTACTTTGCCGTGTTTTTTTATTGCCTTTGGTCTGTTTTGGTCTATTTTCAAATCTGTTTGGCAAAGCGATTTGTTTGTTTGCGCATTTCCAAATTTGCTTTTATGCCTTTGTACTTTTTTTAACAGAAGGTCCTTTTACATATATTTTAAATAAGGTTCATTGACTTTGGCTTCATTATAAATTTGTATCCAGATTTTATTCATTTTTAATAAAAGCCCTGGGCTAATGCATACACATATGTATTAAATAAATATATTTGTTTACTTCTTTGCATAACCTTTTATTAAATTTTGTTGCCCCATAAAATTTGGTATTTTCTTTTTCAAATGGTTTAAAGACGTTGCAATTTCTTATAAAACCATAATTCAGCTAATAGCCTTAGGAAACCTTGTCTCATTTTATTTCCGATTTGAACATTTTTGCAAATAAAATTGTTATTTAAATCATGGGCTTAACTTGTGATGGACTTAACATGTGAAAGTCTAAATTCATCCCAAGGTCTTGTAAATCTTTATTGGCTTATGCCAATTAAATTGCACATTTTCTTAAGTTCTTTATTTTTTTGTTAAGTTTTTTATATGAATTCTTTTAAGTTTTGAGTGGGTTTTCACAGTCAAATATTTTTCTTTATTTATATTTACCTTTGGTGCTTGACTCTAGCCCAAACATATATATTAAGCAGACTTTTGAATATTTAATTTCGTTCTACGTTTTTCTGTTATTATTTATTTTTTAAATATTTATTATGCCACTTGTTTCTAGGTGGCAGCTGTACTCTTGGTCCATTGTGTATCGTTTGAGCGCCAAAAGAGCAACAACAATCCACTTTTCTGAGCTGCCTATGATTGTTTGGCTTTCTTTTTGTTGTTCAATTAAATATATTCCAGTGCAACAACGCACAACCCGCATCCCGACACCAGCCCTCCACGTCTCTCCCCACCGTTTGTTGTTATTAAAAAAGTTTTTTGAGTTTTTATTTGAATTTCCATGAGCGCAGCACCGGGTAAAAGTGGAAAAATAAAGCACATTCAAAATGTATTCATACTCCTCGCGAAAACTAGTGCAGCAAAAACAAGCACAACTCGACAAAGCGATAATAACTGACCGATTGGGTAAATTTTGTAATTATTGCCAATAGCCAGAAACGCTGAAAAAAGGCGAGAAAAAATTAATAACAAAACTTTGGCAATCACCTAGCCCATACATGAGGTAATCCAATCGCACAACAAAGCAAAGAAATCTAAAGAATCGAGCTTGGCAAATACAATTTTTGTGAGTTTCGTTTAATTGCTTAATTTAATTTGCATGAAATCCAGCAAGGCAAACAAAGCAAAGCTTCGTTGGAAAACCGAAAAACCTACCAAAGTTCTTTTGTTGAATCGGCGTCGTCGTCGGCGGCAAACAAACAAAAAACACTCGAAAAAATACGTTTCGCAAGTTGTCGTTTTAGTTGTAGTTGCTGTGATTTTTTTTAACACTCCACTGGCTACTTTTGCATGTCTCAAGAACACTGCCCAAGTGGTTAAACAATTGGTGGGGATTTTTTCGGCTCTCCCCTATCGATTTGATATTCTGTTGGATATTTTATGCACTTGCATACACAATTACGCGCTCACAGCACAGCACTCGTAAATGAATTTTTTTTATTCAGACGCACTTGTTTATGGCTTTGGAATTTTTTGTAAATTTTTACGATAGACTCTTCGATGGATTTTCCACGGCCTTAGCACCAGAACTTTTCCAGCTCAGCTTGGTTTGAACTCCGTTAAACGACTGAATCGCTTAGTGGCGAGGCATCGCTATTTTATATGTCCGTTCTCCAGTCGAAAAAGCTCGGCTTTCCGTTCGGCTTTTTGGTCGATTGAATTGATGGCTGGGGGGAGGTCCACACTTTATGCGCAGGCGCTGGCTTGCTGTGGAAAAAATATAAACACAAAGCAGCTGGCTGAGCTCAGCTGATTTTTGGCCAAAAGCCGGCAACAACAAGCCCCACATGTGGCTCTGTTGAGGGGGGCTTCATCGGGAGAAAGAGCAGGTTAAAGCTTCGGCAATGCCGAGTGCGCAAAGACAATAATTTGATGTTGTTCTTGCCCACGGAAAACCAAATAAAGCAAGGTAAGCGCATAAAACACAAACAGCAGCAACACCAATAACATCTATGAGGCTTTAACAGGTGGCAATGTCATGATTTCGCAGCAGAGAAAACAAAATTATGGTCGACCTTATGTTAAATATGTTTAATTTAAATACTTTGAGATGCACTGGAAATGTAAGTTCAGATGGTTATTCCTTCTGAGTTGCAATATCGATTTGTTTAGTACAAATTTTAAATATAGATATGGGACTATTTTTTTAAAAATAATTTCGCTATAAAGTAAGACCTATTTTAATTTTTTTTTAAATATTGTTTGTATAGATTTACCATTTTAATAAAAAAAAAATATAATTTTTTTGTAATTCTAAAAACATTTATACATAAATCCAATCTTCCAAAAAGTATATAAGTATATTATTATTTATTTATTGTTGTATTTTTATTTTATTTTAATTATTAATTTTTGTAATTAACTGGTTGTCAAATTTGTAGTTGAAATGCTTACATTCAATATTTCCAATTTTTCTGTGTGTTTATGGATATTATCATTATTATTGCACACAAAAATTGTGAATTTTCTGCAGTCGTTAAATTAATTTAATTGATTATTGTTGTTCACTTTATTTGCACGATGTGTGTCGTTTTCTGGAACAATTGTTTACCTTTTATCGATTCATCTGTTGATTGCTAATTCCCAAAAACTTCGTCGCAAAAATCAAATCAAATCGAACAGCGTCGCAAAAGTAACGACAACAGAAACTGGCCAAACTCGCTTTAATTAGAAGCTAAATAATATTATATAGACAGTATAAAAACGAAGTTCGGTACTTAGACATGTCAAATGCTTAATATTAATGCGTAGCGAGTTCCTTGAACTTTCATTTTAATTTATTGATTTTAAGCAAACCACTTCGATAGCATCAGAGATTTAATGTAAGATAAGGTCTTGCTTATGAATATTCCATTGTGTCTGTTTATTGTAAATTATTAAAAACATTGATATCTTTCTTTAAGATTGTGCTTTTCTTTAGAAGCTTAAGACTATTAACGCATAAAGCATATTTGTTATAATAATAATACAAAAATATTTCTACATTATTGACTTCTTCAAATTAACGTTTTTTTAGAACTAACTCTGGAATGAGTAATATCATAAGGAGTTACCGGATCGTATTATATTTTGGAAATTTAGCCGATCCTAATGCGGTCGCATTATCAAAGTTGTAACTTACAGTTACTTTTTTTCGCAATAATCTGTGCACGTTTTTTGTCGTCTTTGTGCTTGTTGAATTTTTTTTTTAATTTACAAAATGAATCGATACAATCGCGTCTATAGAGGTAGTTACGATAAAACAAAATTCTGCAAAACTAATATCAAAATGTGAGTAACTTAATTTTTGCAGATCCCGGATCTCCACTGGCGCCATTAACGCCGCTCGGCACCGAAGCTTTCACATTTGACGATGCCACGCCCACTGGAGAAGGTGGTAGGAAGAACACCGCGAGATATGGACTTTTTGGGATCCCGACGGCCAATAATCTTACGGTTCCATCACGCCGGCCACCGCCTCCTACGAAAAGTTTATCAAATGCTAGTTTTCCTAGGCGTTTTTCGAAAGAATTCATGCGCACGCGATCGGTGTTTTCGCCCACGAGTCAAAGTACCCTATATGGAGAATCCTCTTTGGCCGGAGAATCCTGCATTCCGGTAGATTCGAAATTACAGACGAAGATTGAGAGGCAGGATACCCGGCTGCAGCAGGAAATACGGCTAAAACAGGAGAAATCAAAGATAAAAAGAGAGGCGTCCATGTCGAAAAGTGCAGCATCCAAGGTGAAATCGGAGGACACCAAGAGCCCCAAGCCCAGTATTATGCATCCACGCTACAAACCCGGCTCCCCCGTGGAGCACCCCACGTTGAGCCCCCGTGTTAAGTCCCTGCTTAGCCGCACTGGAAATGAACATCTTTCCGAACTGTTCACTCGCCAGGAGATCGACATCGAGGTGCTTATCCAAATGACCCTGGAGGATTTAGCGGCGCTGGGCGTTCGCGGTGCCCGGGAGATCAGATTGGCCTTGAACATTATCCAGTTGGCCAAGCAATTCTTTTAATTCATATTATATGTCTCTTACACGTTCACGCAAATTTTAAGAGTTTTATGTATTCTGGATTTAAATTTATATGTTAGTTTTAAATAAATGTTTAATGTGGAAATCAAAGTTTGGATCAAATTGGTGGCTTAAAATTGCAATTTACAGTTTCAAAGTATTTTCCAAACTCCCCGCTAGGATTGAAAAGACATCACCGTTTAATTTAAACTGATTTATATTTTATAATACAAATTGTAACCCATTTAAAGTGAAAAAAAGTGTATTTGAAATAAATGTACTGTAAAATTAAATGGTCTAGGCTGTAAGATTTTAATTTTTAGAAATAATATTCTTTATTTTAAACTTCTTGCTTTTATGTACAATGACAAATTTAATAATTTGGTGGTTATCAACTTAGAATACTATTCTAACATTTGCTGAACTTTATAAAGAAAAGTTTCTCATTCATTTTTATAAAAGTATCAAAAAGTAAAATATTAACCCGACTATCCTTTCCTCTGTTAACCAATTTTAGTAGTCAAAAACGTCGCAAGCCTGTTGTGGCAGGGATACATGAAGTCATATTTGTCTGCTGTTACTGAGTTTCATTTTGTAATCAAATCTGAAATAATTGTTTAATTTAGATACTCCAAAAGTATAAAAAGATATTAAATAACTATATTTGTTTCAGTGTAGAAAACTAGCACAGATATCAACCAAGGTGTTGATCTTTGCTACCACGCCCGTTGAAATAACTCAGATTTATGGTATTTTTTTACAACCTTTTCACGAGTAGTTTAGTATATTTTGAAATCCAAACTGCGGTCACTCTGAACACGTGTTTGTCCCGAAGACCTGCGGTTTAAACAAAATATCCACGTTTTAACAGAAAAGCAATGGTTAAAGTGAAAGTAGAGCGTTCCGAGGATGCCGATGCATCCATAGTGACTAGCGGCGATGTCACTATTAAGGACGAGGAGTCCTACGACGACAAATTGATCTTCGTGAACGCCATCGCCAAACCGATGGCAGGTAAAAAACTGGCCAAAAAATGCTACAAACTGGTGAAAAAGGCGATGAAGCACAAGACTTTTCTGCGAAATGGATTAAAAGATGTGCAGACTCGCCTGCGCAAAGGAGAAACCGGGTGAGTAGTTAGTAATCCCCGCCAGAAAAGCAGAAACTAATGCCCCTTATCGCCCACAGCATTTGCATCTTCGCTGGCGATGTGACCCCTGTGGACATCATGTGCCACTTACCAGCCGTTTGCGAGGAGAAGGGCATCCCATATGCCTACACCCCAAGCCGGGCGGATTTGGGAGCTGCCATGGGCGTTAAGCGCGGTACAGTCGCACTGTTGATCCGCCAGAACGAGGAATACAAGGATCTGTACGATGAGGTCAAGGAGGAGCTCTCCGGGCTGAATATACCCGTCTAGAGCTGTAGCCTTAGTTTCTTCTGCTATTTAAGTACCTAGTTAAGTTAAAAGGATTCCTAATAAACGCCAGGAGATGCCTATTTTCTGGCACCAACAAAATTGTCAGCTTATTGTACTCTTTTTATTTTAAAAGGTTTTCTAAAGTCTGAGAATTGACGAAATTTAATTAAGTAATTAATAACGAATTGCCACTTAAAAACGGACAAGACTTTATAAAATAAAATATACAGAATACCTTTAAAAGAAAATTGACAATCCTAAAAAACTGTAATTATGTTACTTAATTCGATTAGATATTTGTTATTCACTGGCTTACGAACATCTAACCAAAATCCGAATAACTGCAACAGATTGAAAAAACCCTGCTTTTAAAAACATACTGAACTTAGTTAATCAAGTTTATGTCAGATCTGAAAATTACTTACTTTAATTATTTTTAATCAAATCATTTTTCTAGCAATCCTGTTTCAAAATGTAAATTCGGCTAACGAAAAATACTTTTAAAACAAATAACAAGCTGCCAAAAAAAACCAAAATTGCAAGTTTTTTTTGCTGTCCCTTGGGGATCTTTTTTGTTTTCCTTTTTTTTGTGATTTTTTTATAAGTATTTTCAGCGTAGCTGTTTTCATATAAATTGTTTTACATATACAATACAGTTGAAATGGAGGAATTTTGTTGGGCTTCTGGGTTCTGTTCTTGTTGTGCTGGATGATGTGGTGTCTGCTATTATGTTTTTAGTGGTGTCTAAATTTACATATAATTTAACACTAAATGTGTTCTTGTAGGTATGCAGTGTGTTTCCTAGAAGATCGTTTAACAAATGACATGAGTGGAGGGGGTAATATTAAAAGTACAATTTCTTGTTTATTTAATGTGATTTTCGTTCTTTTTTGTTTCCGCTTTTTAGTTTGTTATGCGTTACATTGGTTAAATAATTACAGTTATATAAAGTTAATATGTTTATGCTATCCAAGTCGCTAGCCAAAATACTACGATAAAACTCAAAGATCGGTTAAATACTCTTATCGAAAAATTCTTATATTTTTGTATGCATTTATCTTTCGTTTGTTTTACATTTACCAGTCGTCAGATCGGACTAAACGATGAGTGGGTGGGGTTTTTTTTTGGGGATTCAGGGGCAATGGCTGCAAATTTGGGGTGGTCAACAATAGTAATATAATTTACACACGCATCGACAATTTTGGATGGGGAAAGGAACAAATAACTCGTGCACAAATTTAAATATTTATATGCGTATTATATATATGTTCGTATGTAGGTAAGTATGTTTAATTCGTACACAAAAATGTTCATATCCCTTATAGCCATTAAATATATATAATAGGTATATAATCTGAAAGTTACAGTAATAAGGATAATAATTTATATATTTGAGTGCGTGACAAATTTTCAGTTTTAATGTTTTTTGTTAATTTGTTTTTTTGAATAGTCAACTTCTGTACAAAATTGAAATTTATAACTGAGAAACTAAAGGTAGAAATCGAACCGAAGGTTTACGTAGCACATGTGCTACGCTCTAAAAATAGAAAAAAATTTACAATACAAATTTTCTTGAATTATCTTACATCTAAAGCTAACTATGCATTTTGCAGTTTATAGTTATTACATAATTATTTCATTTTTTTGTGGTTTTGTGTTTGTTTTTTTTTTTGTAAAGTTTTTTTTATGATTTTTTTTATGTTTCAAGAGTCTAATCGATAAGGTTTTCTTGTGTAGACGTAATGATTATTTTTCTGGGCTGCTCAGAGCAACCCTTTGGATGCTGCGAACAGATGGAGGCGCCTGAGGCGTCCTTGGGCATTGGGGCGTGGCAGGAGGTTAACAGGGGGCTGGGATGGAGACCAAGGGTCAACGTCAACAAATCCCTGCTGCGGCATTTGGGCGAGCTTTAGTAACCACTAAACATTAACTAAATAGGTATGTATGTATATTATTAATTAATTATAATAATTCACACGTTGAACTTAAGGCTACCGTAATTAAATAATTTGCAATTTAAATGAAAGCAAAAAAATAAGGATAGGGGCAACTATAATTAAGAAGCAGTTCTTTTTCGTTTTCTCTTCCGTTTTCCCATTGTCTGGGGCATTTTTTACGTTTTTTTTTGTTCAGCTAAGAATTTTGCAATTTTTTTTTTGTTGTTAATTTTCTGTTTTTTTTTTTTTTCTTTTTTGTTTTTTTCGTTTTTGTTTTAGATTAAGACCCTTTGATGCCACAACAGGAGATGTGCTGCCGTTACCGCTTCTCACTGAAAGTAATTGTAGAATCCGGTCGTGGCCTGTCCCAACTCTCGGATAGCCGCAAACGGATCCTTCTCTAGGAGATCGTTTCCGCCACCTGCCTGCGCGCCTTTTCCAGCCCCAGATCCTGCCACGCCCGCCTGCGCCTGCGACTGTCCCGGCGATGGTCCTGCCCCACCGCCTCCGCCAACCACCGCCTGGGGTCCCTGGCTCAGCACAGCCGCATAGGTGGTTGCCGACGAGCCGGAGGACTGCTGGTGATGATTGGCCGCCTCCGAGTGGGGAACGCTGGGCACCATGGCCTGGAACAGATCCACATCGTGACCACCCTTCAGCGTATTGAAATTGTTGTACAGCAGGCCGTGCATGTGGTCCGACGACTTCACCGAGTGGTCCACCACCGAGTTGTTGGCCTGGAAGAGTGCCTCAATCAAATTGGCCCCTGTATCCAACCCATGCATGTTGTTGTAGCAGCCGTTTCCACTTCCGATCCCATTTCCGGCCAGCGCCTGACGGCGGTACAGCGGCACAGAGTTGTTGCCATTGCTAAGCATTCCGTTGTTGTTATTATTGTGTCCGCCGACTCCTCCGCCGGCGATTCCCATTCCAACACCCCCAACTCCTGCGCTGTTGACGCCCACGTTGTTATGCATGTTTAAGTTGTTGTACGGCTTCTCGTTGAGCACAGCATTGCCAGCTAGAATATTGAAAAGTATAAAGATTAAAATAGGAAATGGAATGATGGGTGAAATAATCGGATCATTAAATCAGCCTGATGGTTTTTATTGTTTTGCTAACATTTTCAAATTCGTTTGGCATTTAAGAAGATGTATAAGGGGGTATCCCCATTCTTCTTATATAACTAGCACATTAAAAAAAGGTTTATATGCAAAAAATGGTTTTCTTCAATTTGTTTTTAAACTATCTTTCAAAAAAAGTAGATGCAGTCGGTATCTGCTTTAGCTTGGACAAATAATCTTACATGAGACAAAACTTAATAGATTCCTAAAATATGAAATAACGTGGAGTTATTATACCCGTTACTCGTAGAGTAAAAGGGTATATTGTATTCGTGCAAAAGTATGTAACAGGTAGAAGGAAGCGTTTCCGACCCTATAAAGTATATATATTCTTGTTCAGGATCACTAGCCGAGTCGATCTAGCCATGTCCGTCTGTCCGTCTGTCTGTCCGTCTGTCCGTCTGTCTGTCCGTATGAACGCTGAGATCTCGGAAACTATAAAAGCTAGAAGATTGGGATTTTGCATGTAGATTTTAGGAGTTCCTACGCAGCGCAAGTTTGTTTCAAAATGGTGCCACGCCCCCTCTGACGCCCACAATCCACAAGCTGTGGCCACAGTTTTGATGATATTATGAAAATTTTAATTGATTTGTATTTGTTTCGTCAATAAATATCGATTGGCCTAATAAAAGTTTGCCACGCCCAGTCTCACGCCCAAAAACCCATTAAACGCTTAAGCCTGGCTAGCGCCTACATTTCCGCCTTTCGTGGCGCCATCTAACGGATGACTTTGGAACAGCTGGCCAAGGTGCTCAACAGAGTCAACGTTAATTCTCGATAAGGATTTCTATTAAAGGAAATTGCGATGGTTTTCATTTGTCAATACCCAACTATATCCCAAGAACTATGCAAATCAAATCAAGTTAGCCAAATTGGAGGTCTGAGTCAAACAATGGAGTATGTGTGTATGTATGTAAGCATATACATATAAAGCTGCCAGCACTAAGAGATCGGCGAATTCAAATTGATAATTTGAACTTTTTGTCCTTTTTTCCTGTGGTCACTATTATTCACATTACATACAAGAAGGCATATTTATATTAAGTTGTTTAGCTGAGTAACGGGTATCTAATAGTCGAGGCACTCGACTATAGCGTTCTCTCTTGTTTTTAATATTGAGTGTTAAAAAACTAAAACTAAAACTTTTGATTCCAAAATAATCTAAACTGTAATTTAACTACATGAAATATAATGCCCAAAACCGGTGGTCTGATCTTTTAAATTATATTTCTCAGCTTACCATTGCCCATAAAGTTGGAGTTACCGACGCCGCCCAGATTGTTGCCGCCACCGTTGAGTGGCGCCTGGTGCAGCCCAGGTCCGCCCAACTGATTGATATATAGGGGTTGTCCGGGTCCTGGAGGTGGCTTCGCCTGTTGCTGCTGCTGTTGTTGTTGTTGCTGCTGCATCATGGCAAATAGGCGACTCTGCTGCTGTTGTTGTTGTTGCTGTTGTTGCTGCTGCTGGAGATCGGCCCCGTTTAAGCCATTACTAAGCACTAGACCAGGAGCATTGCCCGTGCCAGCCACCATGCCCAGAACATCCCGCAGAATGGGCTGAGCAATATCATTGGCTCCATTCATGATGGAGTTGAAGACCAAATCGATCTGCTGGTTGAAGTTCTCTAGCGGCGGTGAAGGGTCCACAGATTGCTGAGGTGGCTGCTGCTGCTGTTGTCCTTGGGGATACAGCATCGGATATTGTGGCCGCTGCACATGTGGGTTGTTGAGCATCGGATTGTTGACCATCTGTTGCTGCGGTGGTTTATGTGGCTGCTGCAGTGTGGCCATCACCTGGCGCAACATATCCGCGAATTTGTTGGCACCCTCCTGTCCCACGGTTTCGAGCAGTTTAAGGTACCACTTGTACTGCTCTTCTTTCGGGTTAAAAGCCATTTCGTAGATGCTCACATTGGGGGGCAGTAGCTCGTGGGTCAGAGGGCCAAATCTCATGGAGCTCGGCGACGGTTGTTTGCCAGCATACATGAAGGGATTGGGTGGTGGCGGCTGTTGCTGTTGTTGCGGCGGTGGCGGTGCTCCTGGATTGTAGCCGCTTCCATTGTGGCGCAGATAGGGAGGCGGCGGAGGTCCGTTCTCCATGGGCGACATGGGTCCATTGGGCACACTGCTGCCCCTCTGCATGCCCATCGGCGGGGCCTGCTGCTGTTGCGGTGGAGGCGGCGGTGGTCCTGGCCCAGGTCCGTATAGCTGGTGGTGCGGCGGCGCCTGTCCATGGTTGTACAGAGTCTTCTTGGCCAGGTAGCCCAGTTCGCTGGGATTCCTCAGCAGCTGAGCAGCCGCCGAGGCGTTTGGCGGAGGAGGTGGTACACTACCTCCTCTTAAGGGTAGCGAGGGATTTGCATTGAGTGGCGGTGGCAAAGGTCCTGGTCCACGCCCCGGACCACTCACTGGCGGAGGCTGGGGCTGCTGTGGCTGCTTGCTTGGCGGCAGCACACTCCACGGATTCGTTTGTGGCGGTGGCCCCCATAGGCTGGCATTGGGATTTTGCGGTGGCTGTTGTCCAGGTCCAGGGCCTTGATTTGGTCCCTGCTGCGGTGGCCGCCAGTGCTGCATGGCTGGGTATTGTCCATATGGTGGCGGTGGTCCTCCACCACCTCCTCCGCCTCCTGGCGGCTGAGTGGGTGGTGGTCCTCCGGGTGGCATTCCCCGCAAATGCGGCGCCTGAGGCGGTGGTCCCCGCATTCCCATGTGTCCTCCGCCTCCTCCGCCGCCGAAGTGTGGCGGTGGTCCTGGACCAGGGCCTGGACCTCCTCCGGTTCCCGGCCCAGGACCATTTCCAGACTTTCCTCCGACGGCAGCCATCATCGCCGCCATGTGGGTGGAGTACATGTGGGAGAGCTGTTGATTGGCCATGACAGCGGCCATTTGATTCATCTGATGGGCGGTGGCCGCCGGTCCAGGACCCAGCATGCCAGCTGCAGTCGCGAAATGAGCCGGAGGCCCAGGTGGGCCATGGCCACCATGTCCGTGCTGCGGTCCGTTTAGGTAGAGGGCAGCCTGTTCCCGCAGATATGCCTCCGGTTGCAGGGCACGAGGTACAAACTCCGGCGCTAGAGGATTCAGCACATAGCCTCGCTTCAGCTCGACCCCATCTAGTTGTGAACGCAAATTTGACCAGGTTAGACCAAAAAGAGACTTATTCTCGTCGCAGATCTCGATGAAGCGCTCCCATACTTTTCGGCATCGTCCAATGGAGCACAGAGCCACGGGATCGCCGACCACTGCCACCAAAGACTGGGCACGAGTAATAGCCGTGTTCAAAAGTTTGGAGTTGCTCAAGAAACCATAGTCCGTATCGGCATCGCCAATGCTGGCCGTGGAGGCTGCTCCCGGAGCACTTCCTTGGGGCATACAGGTGCGTCGGGTTCGAACTGTGGAAAGGAACACCGCTCGGAACTGTTTACCCTGCACGTTAAGCACACGTTCCACGGATATTCCACCCATGCGGCGTTTCCTCAGCTCCGAACGAATGCGAAACACCTGATCTGCGTAGGGTGTCATAATGCCAATGCTGGTATCGTTGAGTTTACCCCATGCACTTGGCCAACGCTTCCGCAGCTCGGAAACCCTTTCCACCACCTCATACACTTCAGCATTGTTATAGAAAGCAGTTGAGTTTTTATCCTGAACATCCTCTCCTCTAGTAGTAAAGAAGGTCAAAGGGTAAAAGCGCTCGTGCCGTGGTTGTTTTCCGGAGGCCACCAGCTTTTGTTCGTAGAAGAGTTCCGAAGTGAAACGGATGATGGCCTCGTGTGCTCGATAATTCTCGCACAGCAGGATCTTGCAGGGAAAGTTGGAGGGATAATGGTCGTACAGTCGCTCCAAAAGCGATATGTGCAGCTTGCGTTCCTTGGCAAAGGCGGAAAACAACTCGGGACTCATCTGCATGTGATCTCCGGCCAAAACGATCCTTGTAGAATCATTAGCCAAAGCCAGCGGCATAATGGCTTCGCATTCCATTGCCTGAGCAGCTTCGTCCAGGAAGATGTGTGTGAATAGACCTTTGGGTAGTCCCAGAGTGGCCAACTCCATGCTGATGCTCAGAGTAACTACGACAATCCTATGTCGCATTATATCCTCCACACTGGGGCGCTTGAAGTTGCCCACTCCATCGATGATGCAGTACTTTTGCACCACACCATTAACGGTGGCTGACCATCTCTTATGGTAATAAACTCGCAGGGGTGTGGCCTCCTCTAAGCCCTCCTCGATCCACGGATGCAGGTACTCCTTGATGTACAAATCAGCTGCTGAATTTGAGTGCGTGCAGATCAGGATCTTGGCCTCCGGTTGGGCCAGGAGTTGTTTGATGGCTTGGGCCAGTGTGTAGGTTTTTCCAGTTCCAAAGGGTCCTATAAGCAGGATTGGAGGCAACTTGATGCTTAGTGCCGTGGTGATAGCATTCACGGCCTCCCTTTGCTTGGCATTTAACTTCGGTTCGCAGGCATCCGCCCATTGCTTCTTCGGTGTCCACGGTATACTCGGTTCTAGCTCCGTGGCCGGAAATATCAGCCGAAAGTCGGTAATCTTATCCACTGCATTGTGCCACTCGCAGTAGGGCATTCGATTCAGCTGGAATTGTATATCCACTTCCAGTTCGGTATCTGCCTGCAGTGCCATCGCCTCCACACATTTTGCGGATAGTTTCAAATAAATCACATTCTTCCCTTTGTCCTCGATCAAGGCCTCATAAACTGCACGGTTATTTGGATCCGCTTTGGAATCCGGTTCCTCAGGTTTGGAGATGTACACACTGCTGCAGTTGGACAGAATTAATCTGCCAGGGGAAGTATCCTCTGAGATGTCCTTGCCCAAACGCATGAGAGCAAACAATTCACCTGCCAGAGAATACTTGGCTGTGCTGGTAGCCATTCCAGCTGGGGTGAGGATATAATTCGAGGCCACTGTAAGACGGGTCCTCACATTATACCTTGCTATCTGCTCATAGCGAGCAATCTCCTCCACGGATAACAACTCGTGGATGCGGGACCGGTAGTTGTTTTGCGTCAACCGCTTCTCCACAATGGTCGATTGTGTCAATGTGAAAGTTGCTGCCCTGGGGCAGGGATACCTCTCCAACAGTTCCCTCTCATGCTCCAGATCACTGAGATACGCCTCTGTCTTCAGATGTGTTCCAATCGTGGTTTCGAAGCGTGTGAGTTGCGTATTGGCCACATCCCATCGGGTGGCCGAACTGTTAATGATGTCCCGCTTGATCTCCTCGATTTTCTCGGCATCATTTACAGGCAAAACATCAACGCACAAGTGTCGAACGAGCAACGGTTCCTGGCCCACATCGAAGCAGATGGCCTGGCGAAAGGTTCCATAGATCTCCGTGTGAAACTCTATTGTGATTTCATGGGTCAAAGTGGCCGAGTCCTCGGTGGAAGACTCCGATGGGGCTGCACTGGCTGCCACCCACTCTTGATCGGATTTAAGCTCCATGATGCTTTCCGTTGGTTTGCACATTTTAATGGACTTCAGGGCAAAGTGATTGCGATGGGCATCCTGGAGGAGGGCCACTGCTTTAAGAGGCTTTTTTGTCTCCAGTTGGAAGAGCCACTCTCGCTTGGAGGTCTTCGAACTGATGCTGGTGACCAGCTGCTGCTCACACCGCGCCTCCATATCCGGAACCCGTTCACACATCACTCGCTCCGGCGCTGTGGCCTGGATCCATCGCTCCAGCACTTGCTCCGTGTACGACTTGCCGTAGAGCTCCTTCTCGCAGGCCTTCTGCATCCGCATCCGGCGGTATTCGAAGCGCTCCTTCCACTCGTTCAACTCATCATGACCATGGGCCTCCACGCATTGGGCGCCGTAGTGGCAGGTGTGCGCTTCACTGAACGTCTCGCACAGGGAATAGGTGTCCAGCGTGTAACCACGAGGCGGGGGACGCCACTTCCAGTCACGGCCTAGTCGGAAAAGTAATACATTATTTATTTTGAGTGATTGGAAATTCATGTTTTCAGTGCTTTTTAAAATATATAGAAAACCAAGTCTATGGTGTAGAATCATTTTATTTTATGATTTTGAGAAAACTTTACTTGTTTATCATTGTAAATTATTTATCAAGATTCGCGCATAAAACCACTTCAATCATTTTAAACTAGGCATCTCATAAAATAACAAAAAAGACCTTCACAATTGCAATTTGGCTTTCTAATTTTAGAACTTAAAATGCATCATAATTCTGACCGTAACCAGAAAGTTCCAATTTTTTGTTATTTTTTTGTAGTGTTTTAGTTATAAACTAAACGTACTTTAACCGAACGAAGTACAAAAAGGTATTTTAAAAAGTATAAATTAATTAATTATAAATTAGTCAACAAAATATTCATTAATAAAGAAAAGGAATAAAAGCCGTTTCCTTTTTGATAGCTGTATACGAAGATTGTATTTCCATAACTCCAAGTCAATTTATGGCAGATAGCCGATAAGCCTCTAGAAGTTCTAATGCACTTTTAATTTCCTCCGATACTTACCCTCATCGCTCATGATCACCTTCTGGTGGGCCTCGGTCTGGCAGTGCTGTCGCAGCTCGTTCCTCGTTTGGAAGGTGATGGTGCAGTAGCTGCAGGTGGTCGATGGGGCCTGATCGCCCTGATCGGAGCCCGATCCGTCTCCGGATCCCGTCTGGTGCTTGCCGGCAGTGAGCTTCATGGCCGCCAGAAGGTCGTTGGTCTTGTGAAGACTTGTGCTGGAGCTGGACATGGTGCTGCTGCTGCCAGTGGAAGAGCTACTGCTGCTGCTGGCGTAGCTACCGATTCCATTACCATTTTGCTGCTGCTGTTGTTGCTGCTGCTGCTGTTGCTGCTCTCGCTTCTTTAAACCCTTGTTGCTGAGAAGCTTGCTGTACTTGTCAAGCGGCAGGTTGTTGGTTGCCCAGTGATCCAGCTTTGTATCCAGGA
Organism: Drosophila rhopaloa; assembly: GCF_018152115.1. Lineage (NCBI taxonomy): Eukaryota > Metazoa > Arthropoda > Insecta > Diptera > Drosophilidae > Drosophila > Drosophila rhopaloa. The sequence goes on along the minus strand of NW_025335142.1, from coordinate 605,216 downwards.
TGGCCATCTCGTCTTCGAGACGGGCGTGCGGGATCTTCAGGGCCTGCGCTTTGTGCTGCCCGTTCATGATCATCTGTATGATGGACTTATACCGCTCGAGGGTCTTGGATATGTCCGAGTATATCTGCTGGCCGCTCAGCTCATTGATCCACTTGCTCAGGAAGATCTCAGCATCCTAAACGAAAGTTAGAGAAATCAATGAATATCTTCTTAAGCTACACTAGGATTTTAAATTAGTAACGTTATATGCCTCTAATTAAAAGTCCAAAATGCGTCCGTAGGAAATTTCGAAGACGTATTATTTAAGTCGAGAAAGATTTACTAAAACTCAAAACAAATTAAAATAGTTTTCGCATACATTTTCAAATTTTGCTAATATTATCTTTTTATGTTATTTCATCATATCAATTAAAACTTTTGGATTTGTATCATTACCGACTTATTTTTATAGTTAACATGGATATCGTTTTAAGTCGGAAAAATAAATGACCTACGCATCCCCCAGCTTGGAAAGGGTTTAAAATAACTGAGGGAAAGAGCCTACCCGTACTTACCCCGTACTTGTGCATCTTAAAGAGCGCGTGGACAAGCCATCGGCGAGCTCTCGAGACGCTGGCCAGGCACTCAGTCTGCTCAGAGAGCAGAGTGAGCACCTTGTAGGCATCCGCCAGACAGCCCTCGAACTTGCCCAACTCCAGAAGGCACTCGCAGCGTCCCAGGAGGCAGGCAATCTGCTGGTCCTTCTGGGCCCTCGAACCCGAAGCGCCGGGATTGGGGGCAATCAGCTGGTCGTAGAGCGCCACGGCTCGGGCCCAACTGCGTCGGCGGACCATGTCGTGGGCCTGCATCTCCTTCTCGGCGGCCATCGTTTACTGGCTGGTTTTTGGGGAATCCTCCGTGTAGTTACTCATGCATGTGTCGCTTTTTCAGGTCCTTGTCTTGATCGCTCGTCTAATTTCTACGTTTATTCTGTTTGAAAAAGTTAAAAACATTAATTAATGTTAAGCTTTTCTTTATTTTTACTTACATAATTTAACAGTTTAAGTTGGTTAAGAAATCGATTATCGTTTTTACATCAATTGTTTATATACTTTGTGGGCATTATGTTTACTGCAAAGAAAATTGACAAAATTCGTAAAATTACATTTTTAGTTGGTTTGGTACTTATTTTAAGTTTTTTCCAATATTTAAATTTTGTATATAAGTGTAAAAGCTTTACTTAATATTTATTTACAGCATAAATTTAGTAGAAAAATTGGGATTGCCACTGAATTTTTCATAATTCCTCGTAACTTCAAATGTTGCTTTACTTCAAAAGCAAATGTTTATTGTAAATATACGTTGATAGTAAAATGAACTTTATTTCAGTGTTCTATTCATTGAAATTATTACAATTCATATATGTAAATTTTAAAGTTTATTTTTATGTTTTTTGTTGGAGAAAATAATATACAACATTATAATTTGTCATGTTTTTATTTTATTATTTATTCAATATGTTTTACTGGAGCTATTTGTTTGATGGATTTCCGTATTAAGTGATTTCTTAAACTTGTACGCCGAATTACTTCAGTTACTTTTAATGTTAGGGTTTTCATTTATCCACGTGGTTTAAATATATCCGGAATAGTTGTTTCAAATAATTATCTGGTAAATAATACGCCTCAATTCGCTTAAATGCAGTTGGAATTGTCTGTTGAAACCGAGTTGTTTGGACCAAAACAGAAATTGTTTATATCTGGGCAATAGCTTCTGCTCGGGTCTTATCGGATCCCAAATAATTGTGTGTATAGTATACACAGACGGATTTATAGAGCCGCCTACAACCAGGTATATGATAAACAATCCAAAGTGCTCCTTTTGCCGTCTTTATTTTCCGATTTACACAATTTTCATTCTAATTCGGTTACGCAAAATTTCATAAGAGCAATTTTCACTCTCGCACCGGCACAAAAGGGGGCGAAAAACTCAGTGGAGGGAAATGAAGGGGAAAATGGGGAAAACACTTGCTGAGAACGAGAAAATTTGCAAGCATAATTAAAAGTAATTTTCGAGTTGCTTCTTTTTCTTATTTTTTTTTATTTGGAGGCGCTTGCTCTCTTTTTTTTCGGATACTTTTTTTGTTGCGTGTATGTGTGCGTTTTGTTGTTGTGCGGTTTTTATTTATATGCGGCGATATATGGGTACAATTTAAAACAAATGGCGACGGCTGATTTCTTAGCAAATGCAGGTGCATTAAATTTAATCGTACTCTTATTTAATGTTGATTTTTCTTTTCTTTTTATATACACGGGCAGATTTTTGGGCCTGGCGTTGTCTTTCAAGCCGCTTGCAGACGTAATAAAATCACTTTCCCTTTTTCTTCTTTAGTTATTCCATAGTTTATTTGGCTGTCTTCCGAGTGAGCGTATTTTTATGTCATTTTGCACAATTTTCGAGAAATAAGAAGGATTTATTTTACCATTTTTCTTTTTACGTGCTGAAAACAGCAGACAGTCGTCAGTGTTGGGTAACGTCGCAGACACTCTCTGCCGAGTATCGCATGTGGCAATTAATGGTGGCTTAAATTTTATTATTTTTTTTTTGGTTTAATTATTGTCAACAAATTTTTTTGAAATTTTTTATTTAGGAGATTTTTGTTAATTTCGTTATATATGGCCCAAAAACGCCACAAAACAAAACACGAGTATCGGCTGCGGTTCTTTGCAACACTGAACGCCCATTTGACAACACTGTCGCATACACTACACGATGATTTTGCCATATAAAAATGGCAACTTATATGAACACAATACATGCAAATGACCGCATTGCACTTTTATCTGATTAGTCAGTTATTTATACAGCTCGCTACTCATTTTGCATGCTCAGCAAGCGACAGCGGTGCACTTTTTCCAGCGCGATTATCGCAAGTCAGCCAGCCAGCTGTAACTTTGTTTGCCAATTTTTGGTTCATTTCGGGTTTCCAGTGCTTTCACTCTTTCCAATTACCTTTGCACTAATTCTTATTGTTAATACACTACTGGCTAATTCAATTTTACATGGCTAAGCACATGAGAGAAAATGCACAACGTCGAAATTAAAAATAAGTTATGTATGTAGTGAGGAAAAATTCGCGAAATGCACCAGTGCTGGTAAGGGGAGGACAGAAACCAGGGACGGTCGATAACAGATGGGGCTGGCAAATCATCAAGGTTAAAAACCGTCTAAACTTTTAAAATTTTTAAAGATATATATTTAAAAATATATATATTAAAAAAAAATCTGCTTTAAATATATATCTTAAATCTTAAGAGATGCTTGATAAAAAACTTCAAGTTTTATAATGAAAATCGTAACCAAGGAACTTATTTTGTGTTAACAAATATATTTTTTAAGTAATTTAGAAATATATTTTGGTCAGTGAACATTAAATCAAATTATTGTACATTAATTGTAATCTAGAAGTTAATTATTTACATTTAAAATATTTTTTAAGACAATTACAAATTATATTTGTGTTTTATGACCTATTGTTATAATTATGTAAGTAATTTTCAGAGTTAAGTTTAATATTGGATTTTTATTTGATTTCTCAAGCTTGGTTTTCAGCTTTAAAAAGGCTTTAATTTATCTAAAGACAATTTCAAAATGAATTGGAATCTTATTGCTCGTATAGCGCTTATAGTCCACTTGTCGTTAGAAACAATCATCAAATCTGTTTTCCCTTGAATAATACCCATTTCTTTGAAGTTTGAATACACTGTAAAGTTGTTTATTCGAAACAGTTCAATTGATTTAAATACGTTGTAAACAGGATGTCTCAATGCTCTCGTTTGTGTGGCGGTACATAGACTTGCTGCTGTTGCGCCTGACGATCTCCGCGGTAGCGTGAGTGCTGCTGCTGCTGATGTTGTTGCTGTTGATGTAGCATTGGGGGGGCATTGCTTAGTGGCCTGTTTTGTGCATCCGTAATAGGTAGAATGTCCACCTTGAGCACTTCCTCGTGGTTGCCATAGCCCATAAAGAAGACCACGCAAGTTTTCTCCGACACTCCCGTAATCTCAGCCTCATAATACTAGATTAAATGAAATTAATTAATTAAATTAAATGATTAAATATGAATTAGTTATAAAGATTTGATTGTTTTGGTAACATTTTGTTAAAGTCCAGTGACCTAAACTCACCCTTCCATCGTCCCAGTACTTGGCCATGCACAAGTCGCCCTTCTGCCACATCCAAGCGTCTCCAGGCGTCATCCCGAAATGCTCCCTTGGTGCAGCGTGTGGCACAGCAACAGGAGCAGTCTGATTAGCATGGGGATTTCCATGAAGTGTGGCTGGGCCGGGAGCAAAAGACGTCGGTGGCAATTCCTGCTGCTTCTGTTGATTGGGAATCGTCACTCCTTGGCTCTTTAGAAGGCTCATGGCAAACTCGTTTGCCTCCTTGCTCTGGAAACCCATGATCTTGCTGGGATCGTACGTATAGCCGTTCGCCAATTGACTGTAGTTTGCATGCGAATGATGCCGGGGATTGTGATGGTTGGATTGAGCCCTTTCTGGCTTCTGCGAAGGCAACTGTGCGGATTGCTGCTGCTGGGTTTCTGTTCCTGTTCCCGCCTGGCGATTGGATTGTCCTTGACCCTGTTTGCGTCGATTTTCTCGCTTGGGAGCACTGCTCACCTTGAGATCAGCCGTCTCTTCGGTTACCTTGCTTAAACGTGCATTGAAATCCTCTCCTGAGTTGTTCGAGAGTTTGGCTGTTGCAATCCCTGAATTCGATCCAGAGCTGACTGCCTGTTTACGCCTGTTGCCATTAGCGTTGCCATTCTCGCCCCTGTTTGAGCCTCCACGATTGCTACCTCGATCACTACCGCGCCGACTGCCGGTATGTTCCTTACCATTGGTTGTTTCTTGTTCTGTTTTAACCTCGGGATTGGTCTTGGCCGGCGGGTTGTCAGGACCATTGCGGTTGGAGGTTTTTACGGTCGTGGCCTCCGGTTTGTTTCGTCCAGTTCCACGTTCGTTAAAGCCTCCACCGCGCTCCCTGGGTGGTCTTTCTTCCCTGGGTGGTCTCTCCTCCCTGGACGGCCGTTCTTCCTTCGGTGGCCTTTCTTCCCTCGGTGGTCTTTCGTCCCTCGACGGCCTCTCATCCCTGCCTCCTCCTCGATTACGTCCACCGCCTCTTGAAGAACCAGCATGCCCACCGCGATGCGCGGCAAAGCTGCTCGATACATTGTTCTCAAACCTTGACCGATCACCGAACTTTCCTCCTCCGCCCAGAGCTGAAGATCGGCTATCCGGCTCGCTGAACCTCGAGTTTCCATATTGCTTAAAAGGATTAAAGTGATTGGCAGTGGGTGGGGCAGTAGGAGCAGCGGCAAAGGCCTCTGCGATGCTGGGAGTAGGTGTCTCCGTGGCTGGCAGCTTTGTAGTAAGAAAATCAAACAGGGTGGCGTTGGCAGCTGGCTTGGCAGCCTCGGCTTCGTCCTTGGCGCTAGCACCACGCTTTCCCTCTCTGGGCGGTCGATCTCCACGTCCCGGACGACCCATTGTTTCGATGGGATCCAAGCCTCCTGTTTCCTTGCGTCGTTTTAGGTTGAAAAGAGCACGCTCTAGATTGTTTCGGGTGGCATGCAAGGCACTGCGGGCCTCCTCCTCGCTGAAGCCCTTGTCCAGGATCTTCTTTATGTTGTGATCGACGATGTTCTGCCCACCGCCTCCAAATACCTTTTTGACGCCCGCCTTGGTAGCCACGGCAATGGCCTCAGTGCGCATGGCATTGAACTCGTCGTTCTCCTTCACCGGCTTATCTTTATCGCCCGAGGAGCCCAGGCTCTTGAAATTCCTCTCCCTCTCGGCGGTGGTATCGATTCTCCGGCCAAATGCCACCCAAGGCGGAGGCGCCGAGGTGCCGCTTAGGGGACGACCACTACGGGCATACCTTAACATGGTCCTGGCAAGGTCCCACTTCTCATAGAGGGCATCCACACGTCCTCCCAGGAGCTGAATCTCACTGGATCTCAGCAGCATGAATCCCTGCATCAACTGAAGTTTCTCGGCCTTGAAAAAGATCTTACTCCCTGGTGCTACATTGAGATTCAGCTGGGGCACGGGTTCCAACTCCAGGGCCTGTATGGAATTCTGTCCATCGCTCAGATCGAGTTGTAGTAGGCGTGGCGCTGCCTTCGATTCTTCGTTTGCTTTGGGAGCGGATATATTCCTCACTCTCTGCACCTGCAGAACAATTTTTCCGGGCAAAGTGGCGTCTTCGCGTTTCGTGGGCAGTGCGCCACCACCTATATCACGAATATCCCGCTGAAACAATGAGTAATCGGTTATTTTTAATAATTACACACCATTTGAAGCAGCCGGTTCGCCTACAACTCACATTCAGTGCTTCATCCACAATTTTTCGGGGATCCTCGCTGCCAACGGCTGTTGTCAGGACTTTAAGGCCCTCCTCCGTCAGGTGCCTGCATAAATAGTTAGTCCTCATCACTCCCAACAATTTTATGCGCTACTTACCATCCGACTTCCTGTAGTTTATTGGCTAATTCCATTTTTTCATGAATACGTCTTTTTTGCAACCCGAATACTAGCGATGACAGAAGTATTAGATGTGTACTCGCTAGTGATGCGCAATGCGTCAATTGGAAATATCGGCTGCCGGTGGTTAAAAGTATCGCTCGGGTGTTATTATTATTATTATTTAGGCCGAGTTTCTTGAGTGCCTCTTTGTAATTCTCGATCATATAGAGAGTCCCAGTGAATAATTACAGGCGTCCCATTTGCTTTTACGACAAGATTGTTTGGTTTGATTATATTCGTCTTATTCATATTCGTATCAGCTACCTTAACTACCCTTAAGAAACTATCTCCTTCTTCAAATTTACTGTTTAAAATTACGTTCGAATACCAAAAGTGGAGAAATACATTTTAATTTAAATTATTTTTGTATTCGTGGATATATATAACACATTATGTAGAGTTAAAAAAGTTTCTCATATTTATGAAAAATCCGCCTATAATCAAATGTTTATTTTATTTTTATATCCATAACATTGAGACATATAACATTCAATTTTTATAGAGTAGCATGCCATTCTTAATTTTAACGATAAGACGAATACCCCATATGTCACAGTCAGTGATTGAACTCAAACTTACGGGTTTATAACGACATCAAAAGCGGTCACACTGCCAACAAAAAATATAAAAGGGGCGGCCGACGGCAGAGAGAATGAATAACGGTTCGCGAGCGACAACGTTTCGGTTTCGAGTACGGAGTATATTTTCTAATCAACGAAAAGTGTTTAAGCACCAAAGCGAGATCTATTCGAAGCGCGCCCACATTTATTGCCATATCGTAGAAGCTGCAACAATTCCGTGGAACAATTTCTGTGGAAAGTGCTAGAAAAAATAAGAAAAAAAAACTGTGACGCGAGCAACAAACAGTCATCGGACGATTTATAGAGTCTAACGCAGAGTCCAAAGCATGAATCTATCATTCGCTGGCTGCGGATTTCTGGGCATTTACCACGTCGGAGTGGCCGTGTGCTTCAAGAAATATGCCCCGCATCTGTTGCTGGAGAAGATTGGAGGCGCATCGGCCGGTTCCTTGGCCGCCTGCTGTCTCCTCTGCGATTTGCCATTGGGTGAGTTTCTGCCCCCATGTAACATGGGCGGGTGCAATGGGGTTTCGGGTCCTAAATGCCCACAAATCTTTGATTTGTCTTTAGAAATAACTATAATTATATTGACAGCATATTGAATCAAAACCAACTTAAAAATTAATGTACAGTAAATATTTTTAAATTTAAGTTTTGACGAAAACATAAGTATTTAAGCATAGATCCTTGTTTTTTAATTCTAGTAAAAGGCAAGGGATTAAATTATTCTAATGCTCTAGAAAATTAAACTGCCTTTTTTATAAGAGGGTGCATTTTGGCAATATTAATTGTTGGTACAATTAATCAAATTTTTTGCGTACCTGAACTTGAATATTCTACACGGTTGTTTGCTAGAAATTCCCCTTGAATATTTTCGGCACCACCACTGGTATTTTCGCTATTTCTCTCGTCTTTTCTCTCGAAATACTTATTCACATACAAACGTGAAACAGCTGACTGCAAAAACAACCACTGGTCAGTTCAGTGACTCTGTTAGTGGGAGGGAGAAAGAGTGAAAGAGCAAGAGAGAAAGAGGGATGCTGCGGAGCTCAATATAAAACGCATTGAATTGAATTGATAAGATTGTTTGCGTTTGTAGGTCGCTAGGAAGTCAATGGGGGTCTTTCATAATTGTGTCTGAGAGTAGTGTGTTTTTGGGCGTGTTTGTCCAATTTCAAAGGGGGCTCGTCAGTCGAAGGAAATATGCGGCGTAGTTGAAAAACTTCACGAAAACAGAAAAACAAGTTTCGTGGGCCGGTACAACGCACTTTTGTAAAGCGGCTCCCAAATATATAACCAAATGGTCAGGCTACACAAACACAGCGGTGGGCAAAACAATAGCGTCTTTGTCTAATTTTTTTTTTGCAAATTTTAAATTTGAGCATTTTTGTAAATAAAAAGTTTTTCATACTGTAAAATAAGCTAGTAAACCGAACTTATCATATTTATGCATAAATCGATAGTATCTTCACATTTATTAAAATGATGTTCAGCACGTCAGAATAATGAATTAAAGTAAAGAATCTACATAAACTATCATCTGTCACAAAAAGATACTATTATTTGTACCCCAGCTGTACACATACAAACCTATTTTCATCGAGATGCTTGAAGGTCGAGTGTTTATTCATATATTTTGTTATGCTAAGGAGGCGCGTTCATCGAAAGCCGACTATGAATTCGAGGCAAAAGTTGTGCTATTGTGGAATCTGGTCTATATATAACTGTGAAATATATGTGGGCTTGTAACACGAGTTCTTGTTTTCGATTTTTACTGTGCAACGCTTCGTTTGTATCGTGGGTATAAACATGTCAATCACTGGGGAACGAACACAAAACTAGCGAGCGAGGAAAACAAATGTCAGCTGTATTACTCATGCAATTACCAATGCAACAGAGTACAGATCATATGGCTTATCGTTTGACCAGGGTAATCGAGAGCCATAATCTGGAATAACGTCAGCAGAGGCAACAGCATTCGGTCGTTAAAGTAATCAATCGATTTTTTTGCTTCTATGCATATGCGATAATTTCCATACCCGGGGCTTAGCATGCTCGATTTCCCCTGACTTTGCTTTCATTGAACGGGGAACACTAGGTTTTTATATATCTGGGTTTTGACCTTCAAATCTAAAAACAGTACAATAAGCTTTATCTCGAAATTATAAAAAACTTATGAACAGAATTTCTAACTTGCTAAAAAAGATTCCAAATCTAAACTAAAACTTTGGTATCAACATAGAATAATGCGTATCTTTTGAATGTAGACCTACATTTCATAGCATTAGAGATATGCAGATTTCAGTGTTCAACATCTACAACTCTCTGTCTGGATTATTCCGCTTTGCATCTTCCGATTTTCCAGTTTTCACGTACGTACGTTTACCTACCTGATCTTTACCCTCAGCTGCTAGAAAGTTCGTTAGCCTGGTCAGCTGTTACCTGCAACAGAATTTTCCTGTAATTTCAGTTTTCCCTTTAATTGCCGCTATTAAATGTTGTCGGTTGCATTTTGATCTAGGTCTATTTGATTACTCAGCTCATGGCGTGTATAATTTGGACTTTAAAAGTCGTTATGCAGTTTGAAGGGGGGTTTCGGGTCCTAAGTACAGGTACCTATGTATATGTACAGAAGCGTTGCACAGACAAAAGACGATTTGTTCCGATGGCAGATTAGATTTGTGAAAGTTTTTACTTTTTTTCGGGTTTGCCAACAGTGCGAAACAGAAAGACGAGGCAGGTATTGGACTTAAATTAGGAAATAAAAACCTATTCCAGTTTAATGTTACCTTAAAATGCAGTAAATGACTTGTATAAGGAATTATATTAGATCTCTGGTTTTTAGCAACATTAACTTGTATTAATATTGCAGTACTTAGTTCTATTGTCATTCACTCTGTTTCCTTTGTACTCGAAATGTCTGCTTAAATCCAAGGGTTATTCAGATAGGGTGTTGGAAAGCCACCTCATGTGGCTCTTTATAAACCTATTCATTCATGACCGCTCTTTTATGGCTCTATTTATTATCATCTCTTCACCGCACTTCCTCTTTGTTGTTGGCAACACTTGAACACGAGTTGGTTGGTGATCGCCACGCGAACTTGTCACCGTATCGGGTGACGGCACCGCAAACTACATATATATTGGCCATATATCTCTAATTTTCCCCATTTTACTGCGAGCACTTTACCCCTCTCAGATAATCGCGATTTTACACTCGATCACGTTGGAATAATGGCTTAGTTACAGGGCACTTGTAAACAAGTTGTTATCAGTTAGTGGAAATTGCCGTGTTTTGATTGATTCCGGATTCTCCCTTTTTTAGGTTCAGGGGCAATTTACTAAATTTCTAAATGCAAATCTGTAAATACGAATATATAGACTGCGTTTATTTTTAGTGGGAAAGCCAACGGCCGACCTTCAGTTGAGTTCCCTCCGCTGCCAATCTAGAAATTTTAGAAATAAAATCTGCAATTAATTGTTCGCATTTGAGCACGAATATACCTACATACATATATATTCATTGCTTATCGGTTTGATTTACCTTTATGGGCACGTTATCATGGGGGAGTCATGTTTTGTTGCCGATTTCCGTCGCTTAAAGTCCAACTTGCGGGTGTATCAGATATTCGCTTACGTAGTATATAGGCTTTTGAATGGTGGTTCGATTTCGTTGCAGCTGGTAATACGAAAATATGAGTCAAGTGCAGTTTCGCGATTTAAGTCGCACATCGAGCTCTTTGTTTGATTCAGACTGATCGCTATCTATATGGCCGTACTGCCTATATACATGGTGCATTCGATTGACGTATTTTGCATTGGGCTTAGTTTCCTATTCCCAACTGATGATTAGAGTACAAAGCAAACACTATCTGCATATTTACATGTGGTTCGCAGCTGTGTTTTACACCCTATACATAATGCTATCAGCTCTGCGGGGTCCTCTATATGTGTAGTATCTTCCAATGATCTCCTCCCCACAATCAATCGCCAATGCAAATGGGGCTGTTCATCATTATCGAAAGCATTATTGTTGATTGACACACTTTCTGCGGCACACAAAACTAATCCACGATAACACTTGGTCACGGGCCGCGTTTCAATTGGAATAAAATAGAAATAGTAAGGCTTTCTTCGAGGTCTAAGGCTCGGTATTTAATTTTGAAGGTATTGCATACTCTACCAATGCTGGAAATATATATGTACATATACATATATATATAAAATGATCAAGTTTAATAACATTGTCGGGAAAATGTTAGACAACCTAATGTATTGAAAAATGTTTAAAAATAATTAAAATAATTAAAGTTTGTTTACTTAAAAAGATTTATATTGTAAAATTATATTTAATATATTATATAAATACTTATTCATATCTAAGTCAACTCTTCGAATCGAATCAAAAATTGCAGCTGCCGAGATCCATGCACAAAATGTATCTTACCTTTCTCCTTTTCTCTTTCGAACTCACAAATCCACCCTGACAATATAAAAGCAAAATATCCGAACGTTTCCCGAAATCCGTTGCCAAGTGCAGAGAACTCAGCATTGCAATGTGACCTATATAACAAATGTATTTGTGTGACGCGACTGCACACAGAAAACTTACATAGTCAAGGTGATAAGTATATCCACTCGCGAAAATGTTTATTTAAATAATTTGAAAGTTTGAGAATGGTATCATTTTATGCAGAAAATAATATTTCATCGAATTTTATAGGAATTGCCGGTTTAAGTAATGAGCATTATAATTAAAATTTACTTTTTTCTATGTGATTCAGGCCTTTAAGTACATAAATATTCATTAGGTTCATCATTTTTCTTAAAATAATTTCGCAAGCATAAATCATTAAACATGTTCCATGGAAAGCATCTGAAAATTACTACATTTTCAACGTCGAAAGTTATCAAACATTCATAAATTATAAATGTTCAATTCTGACCCTTAATAAGTGTAGATTATTTGATCCAATTCATTAAAACTGACCGATTCGATAAGTGTTGATCCTGGCCCTTTCAAAAGAGTAAAGATAAATAGTTAGGATTCAAAACATTATATTGAAGAAATGGATAAAAAGCAACATAAAAACTATAAGTTTTCACCAATTAAGAGAACTATGATAGCAAAGGCTTCCAAATATTGACAAATTCCATTTAACAAAATTCGAAACAATGAAGTATTACAAGTGACAAGATAAATACAAAAATGGTGTAAACATAATTACTTTGCTCACTGTAAGCACACACACATGTAGAATATATGTAAGTGGGTAAACTATGCGCAAGCGGAAGAAGCAGAAATTTCAGATATTCTGGTTTTTGTGCTCTTCGAATACAACCACAAAATCACGTGATGAGGCCTTTTATTTTGCTTTTTGGGTGCCCTGATCCAAAGCGGTACGAGCGAGATAGGGCTAAGTAGAGCGAGCAAGACCGCTAAATTGAGAGCGTATAACTTGAGTTTTGGGGGTCAGACCTCGGAAATGGGGGTGTGTGTGCCGCTCTTCGTCTCTTTTTATGTTGAAAGTTTGTTGCCTTTTCTTTTTCCATGGAAAGCAACAACTGCATACATATGCTACTCCCCCAGCTCCCTCCCCTTCAAAATTCCCCGGTAACTTGTTTATTTATCCATTCAAGTCGAGCCCCCAAAGAAATTTATTTTTGGTGCAGCTGTTTGTATATATGTATGTATGTATTCCGCTCTTTTGTTTTCCTCTTTATGTTGTTTACAATTTCGTTTCGTTTTGGTTTCCATTGCCGTTATGCTCCCGGCCTCCTAAAGTGGGCGTTAGTTGCACTTGACTTGCGGTTACGTTTCACGTAACGTTAAATGCCAACTGTACGTTTTATTTTACAGTGGTGTCAAAAAATTAAAGCTCTTTAAACCAGGTTACGGAATTTAACTTTGGAAATACATATCTGTTATGTGTTATACATATGGTTAAAAGGGATAGATTTTTTTCGATTTTGGAGTAATAAAAGGAACACAAAAAGGTGTTTTCGACTATCGTAAAGACCTATTTAATGGTAATCGATTAAATTTGGATTCTACAAACCAAAATCTATTAGAAACCCAATTTTCTTATGTTTTTTGTTTTACGTTAGAGGTGGTTTAGCGTATTGACTATCCCACGGAAATCACTCCCACTTTTATCAAGCGTTTTCTTACACGCAGTTGTTATTTAGCTAAGAAAAACACAAACAAAAATAATTAAGAGGGCTGCACGTAACGCGATAGTGTTGTTTATTTGCATTTTCCTCCCTAGTTAATTATTGTTGTTGATAATCGAAAGCGGAATAGCGAAAACAAATTTGATATAGAACCGGGAATTGGAACCCCCATGGGTTCTATGTGTTCTTCAGCGCGGTATCAAATTCCATCCATAACAATTGTACTTAATGTCGTAGCAGCTTTAAATAGTTTAACTGATACTCGGACGTTATGTGACTTGTTTTCCAACCATCGTTAATCGCGACCCCCTCTGGTTCCATGGGTTCTTCAGCGCGGTTCCAAACTCCATTCAAAACAATAGTGTTCAATGTCGTAGTAGCTTTAAAACGTTTAACTGATACGCGGACGTTATGTGGCAAATAGTTTTCCAACTATCGTTCTTTCCCATTATATAGCATCGATCGCGTGACGTAATAGAGCGATTTATGATGGGTCGCAACCTCGACTTTCGCTATTCCGCGTTTTTTTTCTTGTCAGATGGCCTGATTTTGTTTTACGTCAGATTCTGGAGTACAACAAAAGTATTCTTGCTTTCGTTAGTTTATATTCTAACCTTATCATTTTCATAGCTGTAGGTCTTTCCGCTTTCATCTAATCAAAATATTTGGAAAGTGCTAGCGTGTGGCACCACGGGAAGCTTGATTTCTTATCAATATGGCACATGGTACACGCGAAACTACTATTTTTATGACTACAATATGGAAGCATACATAGGTTCAATAAATATATTATCAGTACATAAGCCAAAAAGTGTCGACTTTAACATTGATATCATTTACATTTCTTTTATGAATCTTACGAAAGAAACATATAATAAAAGCAATATAATTGTTCATCATTGTTAAACTCAAGGGTGGGATCCTTAGTTTCTTATCAGCTACATAAACTGTGTTGGGGGTCGAGTGGCAAATAGAACAAAACAAACACTTCCAAACCACTCAAGGTTCTTACGTCATTTTCCCTCATAAACGGGGCGGGAAATGGTCAACAACGATAACACTGCCAAGAGCACCACTTGACCCTTTGGATGACACAATGACGCAAAACCCGCAGGCGTAGATCAGCAATCGGGGAAACGCGCGATGAGATAGCCCATTGAACCCGAAAATATCAATATTGTATAAGCTAGATTAGCAAGGGTAATAACTATATATGTAGTCGATCTTGTCTAAGTCAAGCTTCGAAATTTCTATAACTATTTTTAGATTAATTACAGCCCCCCTTAACCCTTTTTTCGGAATCTCTACTATATACAATTTGTTTTGCAGTATCTTTATTATGTTTATAATTTATCGTTGTTTTAGTATTTTAGTATTAATAGGAATCGGAATCAAAAGGCCAACATTTATGGAATAGCTTAAAGCTTAAATATATTTTATGTTGTTAAACTAACAGCATCCCACATTTCTTCTAAATTTTTCAGGCAGCATGACATCCGATTTCTTCCGGGTGGTGAACGAAGCACGTCGCTATTCTCTGGGACCCTTCAGTCCCTCCTTTAATATCCAGACCTGTTTGCTGGAGGGTCTACAGAAGCACCTACCAGATGATGCCCACAAGCGGGTGAATGGCCGCCTCCACATCTCGCTGACTCGGGTTTACGATGGAAAGAACGTGATCATCTCGGAGTTTGAATCGCGGGAAGAGGTTCTACAAGCGCTGCTATGCGCCTGCTTTATCCCAGGATTTTCCGGTATCCTGCCACCCCGATTCCGTGGAGTCCGCTATATGGATGGCGCCTTTTCCGATAACCTGCCCATCCTGGACGAGAACACCATCACGGTGAGCCCGTTCTGTGGCGAGAGTGATATTTGCCCGAGGGATCAGAGTTCGCAGCTGTTCCATCTGAATTGGGCCAATACCAGTATCGAGATCTCGAGACAGAACATCAATCGGTTCGTGAGGATCCTGTTCCCGCCTCGACCTGAGTTCCTGTCCAAATTCTGCCAGCAGGGATTCGACGATGCCTTGCAGTTCCTGCATCGCAATAATCTAATCAATTGCCGACGATGTGTGGCGGTCCAGTCAACGTTCGTCGTTTCCGAGACTGTGGCCCAGCCCCAGGAGTTCGATCCCGAGTGCAGGGAGTGCAAGAAGCATAGAAAGGTGAGGAGTTACCAGTATTATACTTTATGAACTATCACTTACTTTCGTTTATTTTTATTTTCCAGGACGCTTTAAGCTCAAACATGCCTCAAACAGTTCTGGATGTGATCCAGGACTATATCGAACAAGCTAATAAGGGCCTGGCCAACTGGATCTTCAAACATCGTGGTATTAAACTGCTTTCCCTTCCCGCCACAGTGCCTATGGACTTTCTCCTTGCTACCATTTCAAAGTAGGTTTTTATTTACCATTGTATAAAAAAAACCACGAATCATTCTGATAATCTGTTTGATACATTTTTAGAATATCAGCATTGACGCCAAAACTTACCAAGCAAGCAAGAATTATGGTGGAGGACTTTATTCTTCAGTTGAATAACGCCATGCATATTCGCCTCCTAAATAAATTCACGGTGAGTCAATTAAATGCTTACCTTTTGCTTACTTTGTTGATGCATTCAAAGTGCATCTAAAGTTTAGAGATGAGTAAACATTGCTGTTTTGACTGTTTTATATACTTCTGTTTCAAATAAAGTAAAATCATTTTTAAATTATATCCGAAATGAATTTCATAATTTGTAGATTAGGGTATTAGATTAAAAATACTAAAGGATTGCTTTTTATTACAGCTTTATGACCAACCCCACTTTGATGCCACTGGTCTTCTGCATTCCAACCGCCTATATGGACCTCGTGTATCAATTCTTGTGGACGAATAGTAAGCTAAATAAGAATATTTTTACCTGAGAAAAAATCTAATTGTTTTTCTGCTTTTAGTGGAGCCACCCCGCTGGAGGACGATGTCGATAACTTTGAGCATGTCCTCAAGATGACCACGCACAACGACGCTCTCTATGCCTATTACTACACCGACAGTAACACGAACAAGGTGAAAGTAACCGAGATTTTCGACTTTGACGAAATGACGGAGCACGACGAACTGGCCACCGACCTGCAAATATACGAAGGCTCAGTCGAGGATCACCCCAATCCGCATCAACACAGCCACAATACTGTTGTCAGCGAATGGAATGGCGTCGAATCAGGTTTGTACCTAAAGAAACACAATTCTTTCAAATCAAAAGCTCACTTCATTATCTAGAGAAAACGTATCATTTGCGAATTGAATCAACACCAAACATTTTTTGCAGTACAAATTATGCCCACGACTCCCGAACTACACGACGTAGCCTTTTAAAGCACTATCACACAGTTATCCAAAAATTAAACGACTATAAATGCACCTCCATTACCTTTAACCCACTCAAGCATTAAGTCCATATTTAAATTGGCAGGTAAATTACCAAAATTTCAATCAATTCCCCTTTATTCCTATTACAAAGTTTCATTTCACCAAATAAAATATTTTAAGTTGTTAAACTAAATGGTACTTTTTACTTTAATCCTCTACAGACTTCTTCATCGATGCCCAGACGCCGAATTCGGAGGATAGTAAAACAACAGCGCCACAATTTTCACGACTGGATCTGGAGCCCGAGTCAGATGCTAGCGTCCTCAGCGATCCTGAGGTGGATCAGAGTTTTAGCAGCTCTACGCACGGCAGCGAAATGTATATAGAAATTGAATGAGAAAGGGGAGGAATATGGGGGGTCCCATCTTAGGAACTGTAACGAAACATCTCCAAAGCGGCTCGTAGCAAAGCGAAAAGCCTAGTAGCGTTTCCATTAGCCTAATTAGTCTTAGTACGACCAACATATGTACCTAACTTAACTTAGCCGTATGCTGCCATTGTATCATCGCCAGTTTGTAAGCGGCAATTAGCAATTAATTGCATTCTTGTTATTAGTCACCCTCACACGACTTGTATTACATCAAAATCACATCTGTGTTTAGCCTAAGTTGATAATGTTTAAACAATAAAACAGTAAACAAGATTAAAAATCGGTGTCTATGACTAACATTCATTTATTGTTAGGAACAAAAAATTTCAATCTTTCTGGCAGTATTTAAATTTTAATTTTAAAAGGAAAAGAGGTAAACGGTTCGCCATTATAATTTTATATACCCTTGCAGTTATTACTAAACGACTACATTTCGATTTCTATGCCTATATTACTAAAAACAATGAAGCAATGTAGATTTTGCGCTGCATTTTGCCGTCGTTTCTATGGCAAAGTTTCAAGGAGTTAGCTTTAAAACAGAGGGACTAGTTTGCGTAGAAACGAACGGACAAGGACTAATTATTTATTCTATTATTATCATTTTATAATAGGATCAATTTTAAATTAATGTGTTACTCTGTGAATGCCCGGCCATTTTTAAGGATTTGAATTAATTTTTCTATGACTTTTTGTTTTTTGCTATTAATATTTATACTTTGTTTCAATTTCTACGGTTTAAAAATATTACAAAATATCTTCTAAATATGATATTTATAGTATTTTAATTTTAATTTTTATTAGTTTATTTTGTTAAAATATTTAAAATTTTTACGGTTTAAAAAATATGAAAATCTCGATATCTCTTAAATACGATAACGATATTAAGGTATCGATGACAAGTGAGCGGAATACCAGATTATGCACTTGGTCATTCTTAGCACATATTTTGTAAGCTGCAGCGGTCACACTACATTATTTTTCTTGCAGCCGACTTATTGTTTTGGTTTTGGCTAAAAAATTGCCATCAATTATCTTAAATTGTGTGTTAAATAAAAAGGCAACACGATGGAGGCGGTGCCGCGCTTGCACATGCTTTGGTTCGCTCTAAAGTCAAGTCCTGAGGGAACCTCCTTTGCGGCATTGAAAAAGGTAAAGAGAGAGAGTCGGGAAAGAGGGAGTGGAAAAAATTAAGAGAGTCCGCTAAACAAAGAGGAGCCCAATTAGTTGAACTTAATTATCGGCCGTCTGGGAAAAATGAAATTTAAATTGTCAATATTGCTGAAGCGAAGTAAATGCATTTTTCTTTTTCCCATTTGCCCCTCTGTGTAAACCCTCTTTGTCTGGCGCTGAGTCATCGCCGTCATCTGATTAACTGCCCAAACAACAATGAGTTATAAACAAATATTGGTGAGAGGTTTGTAGGTAATTGCACCCAGGTATTTTTTACCTTTTTGGGAACCTTGAGCCGATAAAAATTGAAATACATTTCATATTAGTTTTCAAACACTTCAATAAAAGCCAACTTACCAAGTTAAATGCCTGGGGGAGATTTATCAAATTCGAATTTAATTTATTCAAATACATCCCGAATTTACATCAAATATTCTACGAAACATCAAAATTACACTTACATTTTTACGTGGTTTACTGATTTATACGTTTTTATAGTTAAAATTTTAAAATAATATAATAAAAGGTTTTTGTTAATGAAAAACTTTTCATGTTGTAAACCGATACTTGATTTGAAAGTAACTTATTTATGAAATTCATAAAATCGTTAGTATAAGTAATCCGATTTATTTTTTAAAGTGGAATGTTACCAAAACTTATACACGTATTTTACAAGGTAGTCAATTCTAATAGTTTTTTAACGGGAAGACCAACACCATTGCCTAAATCAATAATACGCGCATTCTGCAAAGCAATTTAAGCTTCACAACTTACTTTAAATAAATAATTTAAACTACTCTCATTTTCTTTTAGTACATTGCGGAATTCTACCATGAGGACCCTGAGGCCTTTTCCAAGGAGGTCCATGCCCTGGAGACCCTACGAAACCAGGCGATGCACACCACCAAGGATGGAGCACCGGTGATGAAGCGCTACTACTGCCAGCTGCACGCCCTTCAGAATCGGTTTCCCCAGCTGACCGAGCGCGGGATCTTCACTTTTACGTGGAAGGATCTCTACCACAGTGCCGTTCACGAGGTTAGCGACCTGCGGTTCGAGCGGGCCGCTGTGCTGTTCAACATTGCCGCATCCCACACACAATCAGGAGCATCGGTGACCCGTGGCGATGTCGATGGCATGAAGATGGCCTGCACCCACTTTCAGGCGGCCGCTTGGGCCTACGGAGAGTTAAGGGAACGTTATGCCAATGTGAATAGTGGCGGGGACTTCATGACGCAGGAGTTGTTGGTGTTCCAGCAGCAAGTGTGCTTTGCTCAGGCCCAGGAATGCATCCTGGAGAAGTCACTGATTGATAATAGGAAGCCACACATCGTGGCAAAGGTGACGGCGCAGATTGTGGTCTACTATGGAGCTGCCCTGGCGGCTCTGCTTACGGGAGGAGATGAAGGTCCAGTGGCGCAGGTCATCGATAGCTCCGTGTACAAGTTGTGGAAGAAGTACGTCCGCTTCAAGATTAACTATCTGAACTGCATTTTGTACCTGTACCAGGGGCAGCATTCCGAGGAGAAGCGTCAGATGGGCGAACGGGTGACGCTATACCAGGTGCGTACCTACAAATCCATATAGAAGTATCTAAGTCTGAAGTAATTTGTACTTTAAACCTAATACAGGCTTCTTGGGACAAACTAGAGGAGGCGCGCAAAGAGTCTAAGGGTCTTCCCGATCAGCGTGAGATCAATGAATCCCTTAGCTTCACCGCTGATGTGGTGGAGGCAAAGCGCAAGAATGCCAAAAACGAGAACGAGTTTATTTACCATGAGGCTGTGCCGGAACTCTCGACCATTGCGGCTGTACAAGGTGCCAATTTGGTCAATGGAATTGGTTTTCAAGTAACCGACGAGGAGCACTCGGGACCAGATCTCTTTGCCAGATTGGTACCCATGAAGGCCCACGAAGCCAGTTCATTGTACAGCGAGGAGAAAGCCAAACTGTTGCGAAAGTACGGAGCCCTGCTGGAGGAGAAGGACACGCAACTGGAAGCCTACATGAGCTCCCTCACCCTGGATAATCTAAATATCAACGAAGAGCAGGCCAACAAGTTGCCTCAGGGCATTGTAGATCGCTGTGCTGCCTTGAATGCAAACAAGACAGCTATAAGCGACCTTGTAGAGGCCATGTCTCAGCTGGCTGAGATTACAGCTGATGTGGAGACAAATCTCGGGGAGATTTCCCATATGCTGGAGACAGAGGCCAAAGCGGAGCGGGAATTCCAATCCGCCAGTGGCGTCCAGCGAACTCCAAATGCCCATATTACTGAGCTAACTCGAGAGTTCCAGAAATATAGTGAGGCCCATGCCCGGGCAGGCGAATCCAACAATACCCTGAGAAAAGCCATGAGTCTGCATGTGAATAACCTGAAAATCCTGGCCAGACCGTTGGTTGAAATTCAACAACTGATGCCTAAACTAAGTTCGGAATTAAATACCACCGAAATCTTTAGGGATGTGAAGCTGATCCTCAATAAAGTCAACGAAATGAAGGCCCAACGAGCACAATTCCATGCAGATCTGAGGATAGCCATTAATGAGGATGATATTACAGGCAAAGTAATTGCCCATGGTGGACAAGAGGGACTCCAAGCTTTATTTGCCACCGAACTAGGCAAGCACGATAAGATAACCGAACTTCTGGACCAGAATATGGTGGCTCAGGCCAATATTCTGCAAGCTCTAACTGAAAACTATGCCAAGGCGGCACCTGTTTTGAAGACGCTCCAGGATGTGAAGCAGAAACGGGAGCACTTCTACAGCTCGTTGGCTGCCTCCTATGATGTTTATGAGGATCTGCTGGCCAAGTCTGCGAAGGGTTTGGAGTTCTATAAGAAGCTGGCCGGAAATGTGCAGAAGCTCCTTACCAGATTTAGATCCGCCAGGGATGTTCAGTCCGAGGAGCGACAGCAAAGGATGCAGAGCGTCAAGGCAGCCACACCTCCGGTGGTCAGCAAAGTGATCACAGAAGCAGCACCTTCGCCAGCGGTCAGTAGCACGCCCAAACTGAGGGATTACCTTAAGGCCAAGGCAGCAATGGCGGATGCCTCGAATCCCGCCACTCCGGGCTACGTGCCCACAGTGCGTCCCGTGCCGGTGGGTTCGGAAAATCCCACCCAGGCCGCTTGTTCCTATGCCACTGCACCACCTAATGAGCCACCGCCACCTTACAGCCTCACCCAGCAGCAGTACTTTGATCCCAGTGCCGCAGGCTACACGAACCCCATGTATCAACAGCAGCAGCAGCACATCGCCCCTCCGGCTTACAAGGCTCAAGCATCGCCGAACTCCCAGTCGCTCCACGGAGCAATGGCTCAGATGAATCTGCAGGCCCATGTGCAGGACAACAGCCAAGCGGACTCGGGATACAGCTATGGGTATCCCAGTGGAGCAGTGCCTCCGCTGGCTTATGCTGCGCCCGGATCAGCTCCTGCAAGCTCAGCTTCCCAGGGATTCAACATTCAGCAGCCTTTGTATGTGGCCACATCGGGCAATCCCAATCCGGTTTCAAATCCCAGCGAGCTGCCCCCCTCCCTCCAGGCTCCTTTTGTGGTCAATCAGATGTCCAATCAGTACCAGGGAACAGGGGGATATCCGGGACAGGGATATTCACAAATTGCTCCTCAGCAACAACAGGTGTCTTATCCGCCGACAGCTTCTGGATACCTACCAGGTCAGGCAGCTCAACAGCCCATTGGATATGCTCCAAATCAGGCGGCGCAGCAGCAACCTGGAGGGTATCTCCCATCCCAATCACCACAGCAACAGGTGGCAGGCTATCCCCAGCAGCCATCAGCGGGATATCCCCAATCTCTTACGCCGCAGCAACCTCCAGGATATCCCCAGTCACAGACACCTCAGCAACAGGTCTTGGGTTACTCGCAAACCCAGCAACCTACAGGACTTGGCCAACCACAGACACCGCAGCAGCAAAACACAGGATATACACATACATCACTGCAACAAACTTCAGGGTATACGCAATTCCAGACACCACAGCAACATACGACAGGATTTCCCCAAGCACAGACTCCGCAGCAACAAGCAGCAGGATATCTTCAACCGCAGACACCGCAGCAACCCCTGCAATACCAACAGCAACCATCTGGCTACACTCCTCAGCAGCAATCAGCGGCACTTGCTGCTCAACAACCATCACTGTATCCTTCGCAGCCTGTACAGGCTTCACCTCAACCCATTTCAGGCCACCAGGGCTTGCCAGTCAATTCTGTGCAGTCTTTGCAGTATCCACAGCAGTATAGTGATCCCAATGCAGCTCCAGTTTCAGCTCCTGGAGTGTCTCCTGTCCCAAGTCCAGTTCCTGCGCAAACTCCTGTACCCACTCCATCTCAAGCTCCAGTTCCCGCATCTCCCCATCCTTCAGGAACCTACACCAGCTACTCCAACCATCCCGGCTACAGCTTCAATCCGCAGACGGGAAAATACGAGTACAGCAGTGGCTATCAGCAAGACAGCAGCTCCTTAAAGGCATCCCAGGGATCTCAGGGCTACCAGTTCAGCCAGAGTGGCAAGCAGCAATTGGTGGGAACCACAAACTCGGAGAACGCCAATCGCAGTAATACGGCCACTGGATTTGATGTGAGTCATACTTAACTATATTTTCGAGACCCTAAGTAAAGTATTCATCTTTTTAGTCACCCGTCGTGTCCCACACCAAGGCTAATGTGCCAGTCACGGACTCCACTTCGGCGGAAGGGGATAAGGAGTCGACCAACTACTACACCACTCCCTATGGCTACCACGGCAACCAAACCCCCCAGCCGCAACAACAACAGCCCACTCCTACGCCTCCAACGAATCCCACCAGTTCCATTTACATGCAGAGCGGGGCGTCCAGTACTGCCCACACGCAAACGACCACCAGTGGACCGCCCTACGCCTCCTCCACCGCTTCTGCCAAAGCGGAACCCAAGTCGGAAGTAGTGGCTCCTAAGGTATCTAGCAACGTGGATCTACTTAGTGACCTGGACATCGACTACTCAGTGGCTGTTCCGCCGCCAATGTTGCCGCAACCCGTTTTGCAGCCCCAAGTGGTAGCCACACCCACTCCACCAGGAAGTCAGGTGTCGGTTCCCATTAAAGCCGAAAGTGTTGTGGAGGTGAGCATATACAAATAACCTTGTCTCTCCCCGTAAGTAACTTTCTTCTCGATTTCTTCCAGCCCGCTGCTCCCACATCTCCGGATATTCCACCAGTAGTCACCGAAGAAGCCACTCCAACTGCAGCTTCAGTTCCCACAGCTCCAAGATGCACCAGTGTGGACAACCTCTCCATTTGCTCTGACCTAAGTTCCCTGGAGAATTTCGACTGGGACTCTGTATCCCTTACACATTCCGCCAGTGAGAAACAGTCAAAGGCCTCAGCAGCCAATGGCCATTCGAACAGTTTTGCATTCCAAGCCGAAACATTCACCGATGAAAAGACAACGAAATATTTCCAAAAGGAGGTGGAGAGCTATGAGAAGTTGCTGGAGAACCTGCACGTGAAAATGCTAAATGGAAAGACTCAACTAGGGGCCAAATGGCAGGAGTTGCAGCAGAAACTGGAAAAAGAAGCGAGTGCCAACAAGCGATCCACCACTATTGCGAAATTGTTTCCGGAGAAAAATCGATCACTTGATTGTCTGCCCTACGATCATGCTAGAGTTAAATTGGATAAGCAGACAGATGATTACATTAATGCGGCTTACATGAAGGTAAGATTTGCATAAGATTTGCTTAGACCACAAACTACCATTCCATTTACAATGGCCACAATTTTGAACAATGTTTTTATTTAATGTTATCAGAACTTAAGTGCCGGCTGTCCCAACTTCATAGTTGCTCAGACCCCGCAGCCGAATACCATCAACGATTTCTGGTCCATGATCTGGTCGGAAAAATCACGAACTGTGGTCTGCCTGCATACCCCAAATGAGGTAAGATATAGTACAAGTTCTGTAACGATTTGTAATTTACTTGTTCCATATTTTGTGTTAGCTTTTTGATCCCTACTGGCCACAGGCATTGGATCAGCCCACTCACTATGATGACTACACCGTGACCTGTGTGAAATTGCAGCAACTAAGCCACTGCTCCGAGTACCAGCTAAAATTATCAATGCATGGAGCAGATGCCGTTCTAGACGTATCTCTTCTTCAGCTTAAGCAGTGGACCAAGGGGTAAATATCTAAAATTAAGTCAACTGATGACTATTAACCTATTTTATTGGCATTATCATAGATCACCGGCTCAACTTCTGGGAGTGGCTGAAAATGCGCTGGAGACCCATCGACAGCGCTGCCAGGAAGCTAATGCTCCCAACTCGCCGCTCATTATGAACTGTTTAACAGGCTCAGAGCGTTCCGAACTGATGGCCATTGGTGTTTGTGCCATTATAGCCACTCAGAGCAAGCAGCCAATTCTTATCAGTGAGTACATGTGGTTTACACAAAAGTTTCACCAAATCAATTTGATTAAATCCCGACTTAATTTGTCGGATTTTCATTTAATTTGCTTGCTCAAGGAAACAATGCTTTAAATATTTATAGAATTTCCATGCAGGTCTAAATGTAATATTAATTGTTTCCCATTAGATATCGTTGATGTTTGGTCGCGGATTTGCGGACAGCGTCAAAACTCTCTGCGAGATTCAGCCATTCTGGAACAGTCCATGCAAATTTTACTATGCAATGCCCACAACGTGCTTAACAAACGTAAGAATCAGAATATCCATATACAATTTTCCAAATTACAGTTTATTTCTTTGCGACCCTGCAGGTGGCATAATGACCTCATATCAAATGAAAATGGCGCCGCAGGTGACTGCTAAGGACCAGCAGGAGACGAAGGATCCGCTCAACGAATTGGATGCACTCTGGAAGCTGAAATAAACGACTGAACCAACCAATCAATCGCGGCAAATAACTAAAGCTATATGTTTAATCAAACCGATTATTTATACAACTATTTAACTGTGCAAATCTATTTCTAAAGATCTGATATTGTTGCAAACAATTTAAAACAAGAGAAAAGTATTTAAAGGGATATCGAGATCATTTTCTAATCTATATCGTGATTGTCTTGTTATAAAAAGTATATTTCGAAGCGAATTGAACCGTGATGTGTTAATGGGATATTGTCAAGCGTTTCAAACCACTCTATACAAGTTTATTATATATCAATGAAAATTACTGGATATTGTCACACATTTATAACTAATAAAATATCTTCAAAATCAAAGCAATCCATGTGAAACATGTCAGTATAAGCAACTCGTGCCGATTTGATATCTATCATGAGGGTGATTAACATTCGTTGGGGAACCTGCCTGCCTGGTTTCGTTGCGATAACTTATTTGCTGAGTGCCCTGCTGTTTTTTGGAATGGATATAACCAACGTACAGCCGGTGGAACCGCGAGCTATAAAAAACCAGACCAAAGTAGTCCGTAAGTCCCGCCCGTTTGTGAAAACCATCCGTACTCCAGATGACCGTTCCTGGGATCAGGTGGTTACCAACCCGGAGTTAAAACCCCGATTTCGGTTTAGCGGTGGGAGGACGGGAGTCAAGTTCGTGATTGGAGTGCCCACTGTCCTGCGACCCAAAAGAAATTACGTGCTCCAAACCGTGGACTGCTTGATCCGGCGGATGAGGCCGGAGCACCGAGACCAGTGTTTGATTGTGATCTTTGTGGGTGAAACCAAGCTCCAGTTTACCAAGTTCATTGTTAAGGAACTAACGGCGAACCATTCGATGCATATGCGAGCAGGTCTCATCGATGTGATTGCTCCCCCTTTGAATTACTATCCCAACTTCTCGAGACTCCACATCACGCTGCACGACGATCCGCAGAGAGTTCAGTGGCGGACCAAACAGAACCTGGACTATATATACCTGATGTCCTATGCCAGATCGAAGGGTTCTTACTACCTGCAGCTGGAGGACGACGTGATGTCGAACAAGGGCTTTATGGACTACATCCAGAAGTTTGCCCTGCTGCATGGTCGCTTTCGGTTCGCCCACCAGCCCGACTGGATTGTGATGAGCTTCAGCGACTTGGGTTTCATAGGGAAGCTCTTTCCCACCTCCGTTCTCAAGTCCTTTGTGGCCTACTTGCAGTTGTTTAGCAATGAGCAACCCATTGACTGGCTCCTTCAGAGTTTTGTGGCCCTGCAGAGCTGTCGCTGGGACAGTATTTCCCATCCAAACTGCCAAAGGGACATCGGATCCAGACTAATTCGAGCCGCACAATCCCAGTTCCAGCACATGGGCGCATTATCCTCGCTGGCGGAGAAGGTGCAGCACCAAAAGGATGGTTTATTCAACCGGAATATTGGGAGGCAGCGCATGCAACACCTGCGACAACCCCTCAACCTCATCTCTTCACATCGGAATTCGCTCTTAAGACAGAATCTCCACCTGGAAACGGGCGAAACTTTTATTTGGCTTTATATGCCTCAGATGCCCGAGATAATGAAGTATCTGATTAGAAATCAGTACAAGAAGTCGCAGATCCGTATCCGTAATGCCAAGGACTCGTCCACAAATCTGGCAGAGTTCAACGTAGATTTGGTGCATAAATCGCCCACTTTGGACGCGAATAGCTCATTCAACGAGCACTGTGGATTCGTTATGAGCCACACCGTCCTAGGGATAGACAATAATGATGCGCATGGCGACGAGCTGCCCTTCAATTACATGTTCTTCTACATCAGGGAGGAACCCCAAGGCCTAACCTGGTTCCGCCGATTCCTTTGGGGCTCGGACTTCAACGAATCTCGTGCCTACCAATTGGGATTACCATCGCATTTATTTTATTTTCTTACTTTTTTTTGGTTTGTTGAAATTAAATAAAAAATTTAAAAACAAAGTTAAGCGTATTTCTGTAATTAAATAAAACGACTATATGTGTATGCATATGTGTATGTGTTTAAAAAAATTAAATTTTTAAATTATTTTCCTCGATTGTTTCTATAAGAGTGATATAGTCAACCGATTCGTACTGTTCTGACTTAAGTACTATCTGCAAATAAATAACAGTTTTTCCAGATACCTTTAAAACTGACTGAATTTCTTTTTTTTTTTAATTATTGGTTACATTTTTTTTGTGCCTACTATAGGATAATTATTTTGATCATTTCAAAACGTAAAAAAGCCAATTCACAGAAATTGGAAAAATTGGAAAATCGAAGCTTTTAAAGGTTTTAATTTGTTAACGAATAAATTGTATACATATAGTCTTATTCTGATAACAAGACCACTCTTTGAAAAACGTGCATCTACTGTGAATTTATCCATTCCAAACTAATTTAAAAAAATATTAAAACCACATTAAAAAATTTAATTTCAAATACTTGAAATATTTATTAAGCTTATACACACATTACACGCATATTTGTTGTTCTTGTTTGATTTCGATTAAGTTTTGAGTTGTCCCAACGGCTTATGAGTAGTGTAAAAGTAATTTGTAATAATTCAGCTACAATCGTTATGTGTTTTTGTGTCGTGGAAGGGGAAGCCTATAATGCCAGCTATTCTATAATTCAGTTTGATCATTATCAACTATTATTGTTGCTTGCTAATTGGTTGCAATTTGGCAAAATGGGTGTTTGGTGGAGAGCGAGTGCTGTAAATTATTGTTGCTGGTTGCCGCACACATAACACAGGGATATATAAAAATATATTTATGTTTGTATGATTACGCATTAGTAAGTATATGCAAAACATTTATTTAATTTGTTCAGTTTATCGAAAGCAGTCTACAATATTTGTTTCTTTATATATAGCGGCATATGAATCGAAATGGGATAATATTTAGAAAGTTCAAAATTTCGATAATTAAACTTATAAAAATATGCCACTATATATTACAATTCTCGTTACACAACAGGAACCAAGTTTAAACAATCATCATTCTTATTTATTCGTTTATAGTTTTGTCATAGTCTATCAAAAAATTTGGCATTTCCAATTAGTTAAACCAATCATAAAATTTGTCGCATGTATATAAAAAAGGTTTTCTTTGTACGACTTTTTTAAAATTTTGTTTTACAATTGCTAATCAGCGTTGTTTTTATATATACGTGTATATATAATTTAGGTATTTAGTTTTTTCATTGTTATGCAAAAATTATTAACAAATCACAGTAAAAAAGCAACAATGCTAAAAATCGTTTCGTTATTTTATGCTTTAATGTTTATGGTAATGCATATTATATTTATGTAGTTATGGCTTATGTTCAAGGAGGTGGCTAAATATAACTGATTTAGGCATGTTGGATGAACTCATTGAGTTAAGATAAATTATTAGATAGTAGAGGAATAAGTTTAACCAATTACTACAGAGATTTAACTTAGGTTTAACAATGTTTGATTATACCTTAATTTGATCGATAAGATTTCAGCTAGTTCGAGATACTTGATCACTTTTAGATTCAGCAAATGAAAACAAAATAAACTGGAATGTTTCTTTTCGGCTGCCGATAAAATAAGGTTAACACTTAAATCTAACGCTAAATAAACGAAAATAAAATATTCGAATAACATAGGAATACGGGGAATCGCTTCAGTTACATAGCCCACAACTTGACCCACATATTATACCAATACATTTTAACACCATGAAAAAATGGAAGGGGCACTTGGAGTACATCGAATCCATATGGATATACGCAAAAATATACTGATAGCTTGGGGTTTAAATGAGACTTATATCAGACTGCAGACCAGTGATATTATTTAGGCTTGTAACGCTTAAGTTAAAGAAACCCTAACGAATTGGTTCTGGGGATATATGGCAATATTATTCGCCTGCAGCCCTACATAGGTCCTGTTGCTAGGGACAATCACTTACAGTTAGGAGAGCGAGAGAGTTACGTTCTGGGACATTATTTACACATTGAGATAATCGAGGATAAAAGCATCATTCGAAAAATATACACACAGATGTACAGATATTAGGATGGGTCGATTCGTTTCAATGCAAAAAACATGAAAAAGTCTAGGAAGCAAGAAAGAATCTTCACAAACAACAAACACTTTTTTGAATAATCAAAAGATAACTTTTGGCTCCCATAACTTTTTCTCAACGAAATCGACCCGATCTTAACAGATATAGACAAATTGTGGAAAGGGATTAGATTAGACTTTAACTAAGGGAGGTCTAAAGGAGTTGTGTGACTGGATTTCGTTCCTATTCCTCCCAGTCCTGTCGCTGCCGGTGACGATGTAGCAATCAGCTACCCGCCACAAACCGTGGCTTCGCCGCATTCGCCTCCGACTTGGGATCGCTGCCCCACTCCTGCAGTTCGATTTCGCTAAGCAGGGCCCAATTCTCGCTGTCACTGTGCACGTGGAGGCGCAATTCCTTGATGGCCCCGATCTTCGCATCCAAGAGGCCCTCGGCCACGCCCAAACTATCGAACGAGCCCACCACCAAGTAGCCATCTGTGGTGGTGTTGTAGTTGCTCCAAACGGAGGAGTTCTCGCTCAGCGTATCCGCCGGCAGGAGCTCCACTGTGGTGTTGTAGAACCTATCCGACGGGTGCTCCGAGTTTCCGCTCCGGAAGAGATAGTGCCGCAGTTGCGTGGGGCGTTCGAAGACGATCTGCACCAAATCTCCAGGTTGGGGCAGCAAGCCCCAGAAATAGGATTCTCCCCTATAGGCCCGCTTCAATAGATAGTTCTTGTACGGAGCAATGTTGGACTTGACCAAAGCGGGTGGATTATGCGTGTGGGCATAGTACTGCGGCACCTTGCTTCCGAACTGCTTGTCCTTAAGCTTTTGAACCTTGCCCCTCAGCGAAGAACTAGTACCAATGTGTTGAAACAGGGATTTTCGAAAGTGCTGCCAGTACTTTGCCTTTTCCTGGTTGCAATGCTTCTGGTCCTTGTCCGTGCGGCATACCTTGGACTCAATAAAATAGGTGAGTAACCAATCCACGGGTTTGTCATTGTAGAACATTTGGAAGTAGGTGATCAAGTAGGGTAGCTCGGCACTCTTGAACATCTTGCCAATAAAGCCCAGCTGGCAAAAATCCAATACAAACCAGGCCGGCTGGTCGGGCTTGGTCAGAGCGCTCTTGATCAAGGCGAATTTCTTCATTGTGGTGATAAACTGCCGCTTGGTCAGTATATCGTCCTCCAGTTGGACGTAAAAGGTGCCTTTCGAATGGGCATAGGCCATCAGGTAGGCAAAGTCCAAGTTCTGTTTGCTGCGCCATTTTACGCGCTCCAAAGGGTCGTTCAGGGTGATGCGAAGCCGCTCGAAATTGGGATAGTAACTCGGAGCAGGTGCTATTATATCAATCAGTCCACTGTCCACATGCTGCTCGAAACTAGTCTCGATTTGGCGCGCAATCAATTGCACTGAGTCCAGATCCGTTTCCCTATATAGACAATGATCAGCGTTTCGTTTTGCTCTTCGTCGTTCATGTTTTCGATGAGATTGTGGAGGGTGCCGAGCAAATACGATTGCTTCTCCCTCCGCACCGTGGGCACGCCTAGAACAATGCTGACATCCGAACGACCCTTGCTTTGCAGGTAGGCCGGACGCAGGGAGCCCGCATCATCCAGGAGATGCGGCAAGAAGTGATAGGCGTTCGGGAGTCGTATATTCTGACTCCTGGCCATCGAACCATTGGCACCGCCCCCTTTACTGAAGTGCGAGGCATTTCTCAGCAGCTGCCTGGCCTCGGGACTCAGTCCGTCGAGCAGATTGACCACTGGCAGCGGCGGCGGCGGGGGAGCACTGGCTCCCGTCCCATTGACACTCTGCAACTGGCCCAGGTACTGAGAGAGCAACGCCACATCCTCCTGGCGGGCACGGTACACGGACTCCAGGTACTGCAGCCGCATGTGGCATTCGGCCAGGCGCTGTGTCAGCGACTGTTCGGTGGATAGCTCGGGTCCCATCACCATCAGGATCACTATGCAGGGCGCCAGCACCAGGGCCGTCACAATCAGCATGCAGTTCCGCTGCCTAATCTTGAACATCTTTCGTTGGGCGCTCGTCTGGAATCCTTCGCTGGCTATTATATTAATTAGCTAACTGTTTGCCTTGGGGCTGCCTTGCTTCCGCTTCTGGTTTGGCTTTTGGTTCTGGCTCGGTCCCTGGTTGGTTGTGCTGGCGCCGTTCCCCTGGGCCGGCTGTCATCCTCATCCCTCCTATGACTAATGCAGGCGCTGCAAAAAAAAACAGAACATTTAGTTTTTACACGTGCAAAAATATTTGATAATATGCCATTTTCATACATTTTGTAATATTATAAAGTTATATACCTAACAGTTTATTTTAAATTAAAATGTTTGCAAATATATTAGTGACAGTTTCTCAGTGATACGATTTTAAAGAACAAGTCCCCATATATTTTTGTATATTTTCGAAGATTTTAAATTACATTTAAGACCCGTCTAAGCGATATGTCTATGTATTCCTGTGTGCCCTTTTATTTGCTTTGAAATACAATATTATTTTCCTATTTAATACAGGAGTAGCTGTTAATTTAATTGAATATTTTGTATAGTGTGATGGGGTAGCCCATATGGGGGTGGGGCCTGAAGGTCGCACCGTTTAACGGCTCTTTGTAGTCGTCTTTTTTCTTACCCGAGTTGGATTAACGACGTCGTCGGTGGTGGCAGCTGTCGCAATTCTCGCCACATGACCTGGCCGTGGGTATAGAATAATAATAATTGTTATGTACTGTGCACTCGAGACGATGGCAGGCAGTAGACTTTTAGACTTACATGGCCAAGAGACCGGATAGCTTTGTTCTCCTCCTCGCCGGTAAAAGTTCGATCGGTGGGTCTGAAAAGGAGGAAACACTGTTTACTGCTTGTTAATTTGAATCGTTGGGTATGGCAGTGCACAAAAGGGTATATTTGGCATCAGATATGAGTATTGGGCTAGTCGGTTGATCCTTAGGGTGAAGGGCTTTACAACAAAGGATCTGCTTAGTATTATTAATTAAGCCCCAAGGAGTATGGCAGCCTAGAGACCAAAGCTAAAAATAAATGTCATTTATGCCGCCATTTAGCGACCGAGTCGAATAAATTAAAACTTGTAATATATAATTTTTATTATTTTATTACTTTTACTGTAAGGCCGAATAACCAGAAAAAAACATTTCCATTAAAAATGAGACCAGAACCAGAAATATGAATGAATATTATGAACGGGAAGGTACATACACATATATTTATACGTTAAAATTACAGATCATATACCTACATACATAAATTATAGGACAAAATAACGAACTTTAACAAATTTGATTGTCATTTTTTATGGCAGATTTGTTATATAACACCCCGACTTTTAAGGGGTTCAAATGGTTTTTCTAAAATTGTATACAACGACCTTAATCTTGTTTTTGTTTTAGAAACAATGAAGTTATCATAATATGGCAAGATTATTTTTAATGGCACCTATAAATTATGAATGTATACATGTTGTTATATATCTTAATAACTAGAAAAAACGTTGTTTAAGTCTTAACCAGTTTTCTTCAGCAGATCAGGAATATGTATTTACAATCGAACTTTTTCCTTTTAGCCAAGACTTCAGTAATTAAGTTAAAGTTATAGAACGAATGAACTGCACATATATCTATATTAACACTAAATTACCAATGAAGCCAGGTTGCCATAGGGTAATGTTATCGAAGTATTACTGTATATTTTATTTGCTAACGTATGGTATAAATCCCATAATAATAGGAAAAAACCCCAGGTACCGGGTATCAAGTATTCGAAAGCAAAGCGAATTTTAGGGGAATGTGCGAACGTTAGCCATTGGGGATCTCAATTTTCGCACTCTGTTTAGTATACGTAGGCGAAAGTAAACAATGGGCTAAAGTTTAACAGATAAATAGGTAAATAAACAGCAACACCCAAAAGTTCGCACCAACGCCCACACACACACACACTCACGCACAGCCCTATTTACTCACACTTAATTGCAGCACAAATATACGAGTAAATGAATTAATAAACACTTAAATAGGAACAGATTGAACGCAGTGACTGTTATTTATCCATCTATGGATTTTGTACACTGAGTATTTTCGCCAATTCGCCGTTCTGCCGTTTTTTGGTTCCCCTGATTTTTCGCCATACGCGCTTTTTGCTCGCCAATTGTTTTCACATCTTTCTTCGCGTGTCCCCGCGTGCGTTATGTAAATGCAAATGATGTAAATTATTGCAGCACCCGCGATTGCGATTGTTTAATGCTATGTACAGCGGGGAATTAGTTTTAACGCCCCGAGCAAAAACAACAACAGGCTGGCTTTGGCTGCAATCAAACAATCGTTATCGATAGTTGTGGGTACATAGTGCTGCCGGACCGTCGATTTCAATATGGCATCTCTGGTCTTAACATAGGTCAACATCTGTTAAATAGGAGAAACAACAGGTACCCAAAGTCCTCCCATCTCTAGCGGCTACATTAACAACAAAAGATTTTTGCAAAAGTATGTTTTTAACTCTACTAAATGGTCGCGGTTTCGTTTTCAATGTTGACGGTAAGCGTTTACTTCCCTATAAAAACAAATTCAAAATATGTCCCTGCGTTATTTAGATTATATGGAACTGCGAAGCAAACATCGTATAATGGGTGCTCCAGTGGGTACTGCGAACACCAAAGGCTGGAGTCCCAATCAGTCAAGTGAGTTTTCCTAATACTAGGTATACTTAATGTAGGAATGCTTCTTTCAGTCTAAAAAGAAAGATATTTGGTCATTTAGGACAGATTTTTTAATGTCAAGTTAAGTTGTGACATTAAGAGAGATTAGAGATTACCTGTCTGAAAAATGTTAGCTGAAGGCAATGTATCAGTTAAAGATTTTTGGTCAGCAAAAACCAAAAAGAAGACTACTCTTTAATTTTAGGTTCTGAAGTCCGAATTTTTTACCGACAACACAAACTGTAAAAATTTGTGTTTTTAAGAATTAACACCACACGAAGAAACTTAAATATTATAATATATCTGCAGGTATTCTTAATTAAGATAAATTTCTCCTTGCAGCGCTTCCAGTGGAACTTAGTAAATTCGAAACCCAGTTAGCTTTGGATGAAAATATCGCAAAGTTAGTGGACAAATCTCAAGCCTTAACAACTCCACCAACAGTTGAGAAACTGAAGGAGTACAAAACTGATTTCGAAAGTCAATTAGTGTGTCAGAAAGAAGCACTAAAGACCGAAAAGCTTCGGGAAACAGAACGTTACATCGAAAGAATACTTATGGGCAAACGGAAGAAGTTGCTCAAGCAGGGAAAAGATGAAATGGGTAAGCCCTAAAACTAAGGATTTTATAACAACAAAATGGTTGTCATTTAAGATTAATTTGTACTCACTGGATTTTGTTTTAACAACATAATTTAAAAACATTCTAAAAGTTATTTTAAAAAACTTATTACGATTTGCCTTATTCTTTATTACATATTACAGTTATTTACCGTTTATATTTTAGCTAATGCTCTAACTTCCCAAGATGTACTGAAAGAAGTGTCGGACAACTTTAAATTTGATCGTCAAAATGCCTTGGTGGAGGTGCCTTGTGAACATCTTAAAAATCATTGTAGGTGAGCAACTAATAATATTTGTTAATTTTCCAGTTCTAAAACCGTCTTAAATACCTACAGCTGCAAAAATAGTTTCCGGACCTGTGGTGAACATAAATTCCCTAAAATATCGAATTTTCAAAGATCTTTGGAAACAGGGAAAGTTTGTGACCTCGGGTGAAGCTTTCGGAGCGGACTTCCTGGTGTACCCCGGTGATCCCCTCATCTACCACGCCTCACATATTGTGATTGTGCAAGATACACCTGTAATTAAACCCTTGGAACTGGTGGCCAAAGTTCGATTGTCTGTTATTGTTAACAAGTGCTGTGTTTTCGCCTACGAGAAAGACAATCACGAGGGGATCCATTATCAAACTGTGGCTTGGTGCAATCCCAGCAAGTGAGAAAATTAAAGGCAAGTCAAAACGAATAAATTAAAGAAATTCATAACCAGGTTCAAAATTTTTTGACCACTTCCCCATAAAATAAATTGTTAATTAACAAAATTTCAAAATCGTATAAAACTTAATGCCCCTTGATAATTAAATAACTAAACAATTTACTAAAATATGAATATTAACCAAGAAAACCTAAACCTATTATTTCTGAGCATTATTTTTCTAAAGGGGTATAACACAAACATATATGCTCATATGTCAGCATATTAAATCTACGATAATCATTTTTACCACGATTAATCAATATTAAGTATATACTTATAATTTCGAATAAGTATATGATAAACCATAAATAATTAAAAAAATTTTGATAGTTAACTACAAATGTTCATAAGTATGTACGTACTTATGTGTGTCTTATTTCTCTGTATATACATATGTACATACATACAGAAAGGGAACTTATAGAGAAATTGTGACCAGTGTAGATTACATTTCTGCTACAAATAATACAATTTTTTAAGATTGAGCGGGAGAGAGTGGGATTTTGGTGAGCACGGGTTTTGTTTTTGGCGCCGAATTGGGTTTCTTTTTTAGAGGAAATTGGATACAATAGCAGAGACACGACGCTTCCGCTCCGCCCCCTCCCCCTTTCACCGTACCGCCTCCTCTCTTCTCTGGCCGTCTCTCCACGTTTTTCCGTCTCGCTCTGAGAAGCAGGAGCGAATTCGCCAGAAACTGATTCTCCCACTCACAGTTGGAAATTGTACACAGTACACATGGTAAAATCCGTTTATTTTGACCACGACATCCAACTCGAGGAGATGTTAGCTCGTCACTTTGTTCAGGGCCCATCGTTCCAGTTTGTAGGCGGGAACAACGACTCCATAAAGTTGTGTTAAATTAATTAGTGAGGCAAAATGAGGTTATAATATAAAGGCCCCACCAAACAGAACCCACACACACGCAAACTGCGATAGGCAAACTCACAGCGAACACATTTGCGTATTTGTTTTCAACAAATTTGTGCTGAATTCTTCATGTTTTGCGTTCGTTTCAAGTATATTCAGTTTTTTTTTAAATAGAAACAGCAACGGTGATAAGGAGCGGTGGGGAAGGCCAGGCAAAAGTCGTGTCATGCCGTTCGAATTTCATACAGTCGGATTGTAGCACAGTGACACGAATACATATGCTGGGAATTAAATTTTAAGTTTAATTCAGTTTTAATCACTTGTAAGGCATTTTGAAAACAGTTCTTGTCAATGTACATTGTATTTACATATGTATGTATACTAATAAGATTTACTAAGTGGTAACCGTTTTATAAATTATCTTCTCATCTACTTAAACTGATTTGTCATGCAACAAATTTAAAGCATATTTATAAGACTACATAGTCATTTCTTATTCTATTTTTGGAATTGTATTCCTAAATTGTCTTAAATACTTACAGGTAATATGGTAATAAATTAGCTGAAAATTTAATTTTAAAAATATTTTTGATTATAAATTGAACGAGATTACGTGTATGTACATGGTCATCATCTACTTATTTTTTAGAAATTACCACTTTAAGCATCAACCGTGACATGTGCTACTACTGAAACCACTGTGCTTTGCTATTGCTCATGTGGCCTCCCCTCTCATTCCACTTCATTACCCCCACCATTGCCATTCCACTCCGCCTCATAAGCCACCACCACCCCCCTCTCAATGCCCTTTCTTCCTCTCAACATGCTCCGTTGGTCGGCGTTGCCAGCTGCGAAGCACGCTCACTGCTATAACGCCGATTGGAACTTTAAAGGGGCCTTTCGAACAGCATTTCTCATGTTCCCAGCATCAAAACAGAGAAAATTGTAATCTTAAAAATTCGGCCACTCGCTCACAATATTACCACTTCTCTGAGCATTGGGTAGAACTCGCACTCTATTTCTCCTCTCCTTGGTTTTTATTTCGACTAACTTCCCTAATGCGGGGGTCTCTCCGCTCTTAAGCGGGACTTGATCTGCATATGAGAATGAGAATGGCTATATGTTTTCTATATATTTTTACCCCGTAGGGTCTGGTCTCTGAGATGTGTCGAAAGTAACAGGTGATTGGTGAGGAGAGAGGAAAGTCAGAGACAGAGAAAAGAGAATGTAGAGCGGGAATCGCTGGCGAAGAGCGAGCCGGCTTTTCTACCAGTTTATTATTATTTATGCAGGATCTGTTGATATTTTATAACCAAAGAGAAATAACAGTCCAATTTGCACGTCCTTATAAATTTATTTATTGATCCGTTACGAAATCAACACATAATTGTTGGTAGGAAATTCCATTTGAAAAGTCTAGCATTTTAGATAGAGTTCCAAGAAAACTAAGTAAGTTTCTGATTCACATATTTTGATTTAATCTACTTTAAAAAGGCCTTTTCCAACATTTAATTCTAGCGAATTTGATTTATTTTTGAATATATCTTAGTCTTGATTATTAATCCATGACGACTGCTAAAAAAAGCATGCAAATAGATTATTTTTTTTAAAAGTATTTTAATTTTGTCGTTTGTTATAATTTGTTCAAAACTCCAATTTGCACCTATACCTATGAATTCAAATCCAAAATATTTGATTATCTAGTAACCTCTACGAATAAGATTATAGCACTAACCATACAACATATAGACTGGTCATTTCATACAACGAAAATGGACTCAAAAATTATTTTGCGGGATGGTTAGTGATTATAGTTATAGTTATACATTTTTCATTTTCCGAGATGGAACTACATAGTAATTTTGGCAGACATCAGTGTAATCCGGAGTGGAGTATTATCAGTTTAAATACAAATTTAACAACAATTTTTTTAAAAAAGTCTTAAAACCTTTTGTGACCTAGTATTTTGGGGACCCAATAAGTATTTTGGGGTCTCAATAATTTTGGTCTTAAATGCATTATTTTTTTTTTTTTGGAAATTGCTTCATAATTAAGCAGTTTTGGTCATTTTTATTTATTTAATGGTTGGTAAATAATATTTATATTTCCCTAGAATGGTTTATTTAAAAAAAATTTGAATATCTGGGTTTTCGGGCAGCCTTAAAATTGATGATGAATGACATTTTCTAGGGGGTTTTGAAAAATATTATACCAAGAAGAGAACAAGAATATATAAATTCATCGAAAGGCACTATAAATGCAAGTCCTTGGACAAAAATCCTTAGATTACCTTAAACAAGTTACCAAAAACCTTAAATAGTATAATTGAATATTTAGCTTCTATCCCATATATTTAGAACCCATAGAACCGGACCCCATAGACCTTTCTTATCACTAGCGCACTGCTCCGTCTGCTGTGGTGGACACATGTGTTTTGGGTCTGTGAAGTCGGCCAAAGTATTTCCATTATTCAATATTTACCACCTTTTATAGTTTTGTTTGCTATCTTTCCGACCTTTTTTGTATTTGTGTCTTCTCGCCTTTCTCTCCCCGTCTCTCCTCTCTAAAAATACTCTTCCTGCGCCCCATCTGGCAATGCCGCTCCTCGACAACTGTACTTCAAAGAGCGTTGCCAGGCCAGTTCTCTCACAGATACACGCATACAGGCGGGAAGCAACCACCACCGTGCGCATGTATTGAGCGCATGACCAGAAATTCAGAATCGTATTTTCTCCCCCGTGTAGAGAAAAACTGAAAACCCGCCGCGCTGGCAGCAGCAGAGCAGCGAAATTCGATCGAAGCGATTTACTCAGCAGCGCCAGCGTCTCAGTTCGAGTTATCCAACGTTGGCGAGCGGACAAGCAGGAGAAAAAAGCGTACGGCCAAGAGAAAGAGAAGGCAAAATTCACCCACAGCATTGAAATTTTCTTTTGCGCTCCGGTGAGAAGATAATTTCACAAACCAAAAACGAATCAACAAAAAAACAAAGTGCGCTCCGTGAGCGGGAAAACAATAACAAAATCAAGAGACACAAGAGGTTATAAAACAAAAAAAATCTTAATGCGTGTCTCATGGCTTGACTGTACTGAATATTGAATATGTGACTGTGTCCGTCCTGTCGCAGTTGTGTGCGTGTGTGTGTTGTTGGCGATTTTAAATGTGGCGCGCGCTATTTTTGTGTAATTTTTGTGGGCAGCAACGAATTTTGAAACAAATTTTAGTATTATAGTTGGTGAAAAAGTCTCCTCCAACAACAAAATTCCTGTGAGCAGACATGCGTTGTCTCGCTCTGTCCCCCAAAGAGTGGGAGAGCGGAAGAGCAGGCGGAGAGAGAGAGAGAGCGAGAGCAAACGACTAACGTTCGTACTCTTTTTTACATTTCAGTTTCGTGAAAGCAGCGCGCCAAGCAACAAGAAGAAGAAGAAGCAACAGAGGGAGTAGGAAAGCAGAGGCGTAGTGAGGAAGAGGAGTTGAAAGGGGATTTTCGCGAAAAATCCCGATTTGGAGAGAATTTTCCGTGGAACCGTGAAACATTAAATCGTCGTGTTGGAGACAAATAGCAGCGAATACGCTAGCAACGCTGGGGAGGAACAACAATTGTTGGATTTGGACGCGACGGCTTTGATGTCGCTGCCAATGAATTCGCTGTATTCGCTCACCTGGGGCGATTACGGCACCAGCCTCGTATCGGCCATCCAATTGTTGCGCTGCCATGGCGACCTCGTCGATTGCACGCTGGCCGCTGGCGGGAGGAGTTTTCCCGCCCACAAGATAGTCCTGTGCGCCGCCTCCCCCTTTCTACTGGATTTGCTCAAGGTGAGTTGCTAAAAAAAAAGCATAAAAATCTACTCTAAAAAGAGAGTTTATCGCACATAACCTTAAACGTGGCGTACAGTTTGTAAACAGAGAAATCCAATCGCAGAAATAGGTTAATGTGGGGAGCGCAGAGAAACCTATACATACATAACGCAGATTTACGCTCCGCTCCAAAAGTTGTCTAGAGATTTCTGTACAAGTTTTCCACTGTCAATTGAGTTGAATGAGTGATTCCCACCCCCCTTGTCTTCGCCCCCTTATCAGCTTTTTCTTGTTGCAAAGTTCACCGGAGAGCAAGAGGGAGAGAGAGTGAGAAGTAGAAGCAGAGTGTTGATAAAGAGGGAGAGAGCGAGAGAACCAGTTGGTTTGAAAAAAAGTGGGTGGCCCCATAGGGTAAGGGAAAGACGGGGGAGGGCGAAAGCTGCTGCGCCAACTTTCAGTTTGCATGTGTTAGAGCGGGCGCAAACGAGAGCGCCAAAAAAGCAGCGCGGCAACTGTTGTAGTTGTTGGATGGTTGGAGCTTTTGTCTTGCCTTTCAGTTCTTGGTGATGTTGTTAGTGCTGTCGGGTGCACACGAGCGCGACCTCTTTTTTTTACTATCAGAACTGTACAGTTGGCACTGGCTATGGGAAAAAAACAGTGTGCACCTTTATTATACAATATTAAAAAAGCATTGTTATAAGAAATAAAGATAATTAATAACATTATTTTTAATCTGCTTGTTTTTCGGCCTGGCTTATAATTCTTATTTAATCTTATATTATAAAGTACCGTCAATCCTAAAAAGTATTCGAAAGCTCAGTTTATCATAGAAAAGCTATGCTACTCCGATCAACTTAAAATTTGTATATTTAGCTATTTTTATATATATAACAATATGTATGCAAGTTTTATTAAATTCCGATTCTAAACCAAAGTGAATCCACATATTCTTCATCTAAGGCGAATATAATATAAATTAATATACGTTCTGAATTACTTATAATTTAATTTCTTAAAGTACATACCCAAAATAGTTTAGAAAGGAAAAAAAATTATTTATTGTTCAAAATGTACTAAAACTCAGTGTATGTAGGTTTCAAGGCAAAGTTAGTTTTACTACACATTTCCCGTTAAGGAATCCGTCCTGTACTCGTACCGAAAAGCATTTCATATCAGGAGGGTGCACTTTTAAATGGAGCTTGCTACTTTTTCGTTACTTTCGTTAGCTGCTTTGCGATACTGTACTTCTAAGCTATTCATTAGCATTTTGCACTTTACTTTGGGTTTCCGCCAGCATATTGATTGTGTATTAAAGTACGAAATACAGACAACAGACCGTGCCGTCCTTAATCCGAATGCGTGGCCCTATCGAAATGGAAATGCTGACCAAAACAGAGCGGCCAGCTAAATAAAAACACCTGATGCGACGCTCTTCTCTTCCTCTCCTCTCCTCATCCCTTCTCTCCTCTCCGGCAGTGAAAAAAGTAAACAGAGCGAATTTTTAAAATCGCCGCTCAGAGCCGGGAAATGTCAAAAAAAAAAAGAATGGAAAAAAATGCGGCTGTGAACTCTGCAAAATGTACAAGATGTACTGATCTCGTTACACTCACACACGCACGCTAAAACACATGGCGGCCGCTCTTCGTTGCTCTTGCTCCCTCT
Source organism: Drosophila rhopaloa (assembly GCF_018152115.1). Taxonomy (NCBI): domain Eukaryota; kingdom Metazoa; phylum Arthropoda; class Insecta; order Diptera; family Drosophilidae; genus Drosophila; species Drosophila rhopaloa. Next base: position 563,601 of record NW_025335142.1, on the reverse strand, counting down.
CTCCCACTGCCCGGAATGCAAGTCAGAAAATCGATGAGCGAGAGGGGGGTAGAGTTCAAAGAGCGTAATGAGGAGTGAAAATGGAAAAAGGGAGGGGGAGGGGTAGATGACATTTGAAGAGATTGTGTGGATTGGAAAGAGGGCGAAGGGTGGTGGTTTCAGAGCAGCGCTTGCTAATTAAATGACCAGAGAGGGAGCGGTAGCTGCTAAGCGCTCTTTCTTTAAGCGCTACGTTGCTCTGTTTTCTTTTTCAGCTTCTCGAAATCTGAAAAGTCTCCTCGAAATCCTGATGCAGAATGTGCAGAGCGCGGAAAAGTAAAAGCCGGCTGTCTGTCTTTGTGTGTGTGAGCGGTGGAGAGTGCGGTGTGAGCGGGAGTGGACACGTGTGAGTGTGAGCACCACGCCGCGAGTTTCCATTATTTTCATCTCTGTCCGTCGGTCTGTTTTTGTTTTTGTTTGCTTTGACGGACGGACGGGCCCCTTTTTTTTTTTTTTGCTTAATTTTGCGTCTCCATTCACGCTTCGCCAAAAAATGTGAGACCACACTAAATGCTAGGATTGAGTTTATGCCAGGAGAAGAGTCGAAGGGAAATCCAATTCATCTCTTAGTCTCTGGCAACCAAACCACATAAGGAACTATGTATCTGAAGTTGTTTATTTGTAAAGATATAATTTTCCAGCTAGTACAATAATTTGTAAAGTGTCACCATTTAATCCATGGAAATGTGATTATAGTTCCAATTTCAGAGAACATTTGACTTGTTCAAATGTTTTTCTCTGAATATAACTCTCTAGAAACCCAACCTTATTAAGTTCTTAAAAATAATTTAAGTTTGTTCCCACCTTTTTAATGCTTGATATAATTTGTTCGCGCGTTTTCAGAATACACCATGTAAGCATCCAGTGGTGATGTTGGCCGGCGTGAATGCCAACGATCTGGAGGCGCTGCTGGAGTTTGTGTACCGCGGCGAGGTGAGCGTAGACCACGCCCAGCTGCCGTCACTTCTGCAGGCCGCCCAGTGTCTCAACATCCAGGGATTGGCTCCGCAGACGGTAACCAAGGACGACTACACCACGCACTCGATCCAGCTGCAGCACATGATCCCGCAGCACCACGACCAGGACCAACTGATTGCCACGATCGCCACGGCTCCACAGCAGACAGTGCACGCCCAAGTGGTGGAGGACATCCATCACCAGGGACAGATCCTTCAGGCAACGACCCAGACCAACGCAGCAGGACAACAGCAGACCATTGTGACCACAGACGCGGCTAAACATGACCAGGCAGTTATTCAGGCATTCCTCCCGGCACGCAAGCGCAAACCGCGCGTCAAGAAAATGTCACGTAAGTTTTTAAAAATTTGAACTTTTTTCATAATTAAATATATTAAGATCTAGTTTTTGCTGTTCACTTTTGATAAGACAAATAAGCAATTTCAATATTAATTTATAAATAATTGCAAAATAAATTATTTGAATGACTAATTATAATAATTATACATTTTATTCTTTTGCAGCTACGGCTCCGAAAATAAGCAAAGTTGAAGGAATGGATACGATAATGAGCACACCGACTTCTTCGCACTCGGGATCCGTGCAGCAAGTGCTTGGCGAAAATGGAGCCGAGGGCCAGCTGCTGTCATCAACACCGATCATCAAAAGCGAAGGACAAAAAGTAGAGACAATTGTGACTATGGACCCTAACAACATGATACCGGTAACGTCGGCCAATGCGGCAACTGGCGAGATAACAACGGTACAGGGAGCTGCAGGCTCATCCGGAGGCAATACAAGCGGCGGATCATCCACGCCAAAGGCTAAACGGGCTAAACATCCGCCGGGATCAGAAAGTGAGTTGCAGATTAGGTCTATTCACTTGTTGGTATAAAGTGACGAATATACAGTTGATAAATTTAAAAATTAAATGTTAAAACATAAGTTTAAAGTGCTTTATAAGAGCGTTTTAAATATTTTCATCACTTTATGAAAGCTAGTAAATAACTAACGTACTTTTCCAAAAGCTGTTCCAAATACTGAAGTAATTTTTAATTTTTAGAACCGCGCTCGCGATCGCAATCGGAACAACCTGCTACTTGCCCCATTTGCTATGCTGTCATTCGTCAATCGAGGAACCTGCGGCGCCATCTCGAGCTGCGGCACTTTGCCAAGCCGGGCGTGAAAAAGGAGAAGAAAAGTAAGTCCGGTAACGATACCACCCTTGACTCCAGTTTGGAGCTGAACACCACGGCAGAGGGCGACAACACAGTGGGCAGTGATGGACCAGGCGGAGCGGGATCAGCAGGAGGAGCATCATCCGGTACGACGCCCACGAGAGTGATATCGAATGCGCCGCAGGCCGCGGGGGCACCGGCCATCCTGGCCCAAACTGTGCTGCCCCAGCAGCAGCAACAACTGCAACAGCAACACCAGCAGCACATGACCACGGCAACATTAGCGGGTGGTGGACAGGCATACATCAAACACGAGGGCGCCGGCGGGGGCGGCACTGGGCAGCAGCAGCAACAGCAACAGGCGCAACAGCAGGGCATGCAGAACGTCATACACATTGTGGGCGATCAGGTCTTCATGCCGCAGCAGCAACAGCCGCAGCCGCAGTAGCTGCCTCCTGCCGAGCCTTCAATCATTCCAACGCACCAACGACACCATCATCCACATTTCCAAACACACACTCGCATAACACACACGAAAACGTTTTGTAAATAACAATCAAGCAAACAAACAAACTCCCCGTGATCTGATCGAATGATTTGTGTTCATTTCCTGTATCATTTTTAAATTTTCCATAATTAATTGCTGCGTAAGTTTTTAATTTGCATAACTTTTCAAAATTGCGCTTTCAACATATAACATTTTCTTATGCAGTATTTTCTTGCATATTGTACTACAGAGAAAAGAAAAAATGGAGATTTCCCAAGTCTCTAAGTAATTGAATACTCGACTAATTTACTTAAATAATCTAATTAGTGTCGCAAATAATTGTTGTAAAAATTAAATGTACAATTACAATCGAGGATCGCAATCGGTTTAAGTTTCTCTATTTTAAATATTATATTACAAATTGTTTAATTAATAAAATATTATATATTTTTTTATATAACAAAAACAAAATTAATCTCTGCCTGTGGCACGGACTTTAATTTATTGCAATTGGCTGTTCGTTAATATTGTTTCTCTTAGTTGCAAGAAAATACTGTTGGTCAATTCCCTTAGCTACTAACTTGGCACTGATCTTATTTCTGTTCTGAATTCCCCTGCAAAAGAGTTGTTAAAACTGATTGGAGCAAATCTTGCGGATGTGAAATAGACAATTTGGCCGATAATCGTATTTAAAAGTTTGGAATGTGTCTTGAGTTCGATTTATATTGTAGCTTACTTCTGTATTTTGTTTTATCTAACAATTTATTTGTTAGTTTTTGATATATTTAAATTCTTATGCTCCTTTTATTTAACCTTTTGATCAGACCTTATATTTTACTAACCAAAAGATTTATATTTAATATAAAGTGTTTTTTTATAGTTGTTTTGTCTTTCGTTTCACTTTCTTTGTAAAAACTTTTCATCTACACAAACCACACATTTTGACATTCCCCCTCTGGATGTAGTCCTAGAAGGTCGCGTTGTTTCTCTGTTGGGCCAGCGATGTTGCTTCAGTGTCGTCTCGCTCTGTATTACCCTTACTATCCCCCTATGTAGTTTGACCCACCGCACCGGCAGTCTTCTCACCAGCACCTCTTTCCTTCCTTGCAGCAACCAGTGGCAAAAAGTCTAGCAGCGGATCCAGCGGTTCGGGATCGGGTGGCAGTGGAGCACTGAGCTCCGGCGGCAGTGTGCCCCAGGTGCAGACGGTGCAGTCCCTGCACACATTGCAAGGTGTGCAGGTCAAGAAGGATCCCGATGCCCAGCAGCAACAGCAACAACAACAGCAGCAGCAGGCAATGGCAGTAAGCGGATCGGCAGGCGGACAAGTGCAACAGCAACAAGTGCAGCAAGTGCAGCAACAAGTCCCACAGCAGCAGCAACAGCTACAACATCACCAAATCATTGACTCTTCGGGCAACATAACAACGGCAACGACGAGCGCTCAAGCGGCGGCCGCTCAACAACAGGCAGCCGGGCAACAGCAACAACTGGTGGCTCAATCCGCTGATGGTAGCGAAAGTGGAGCGCCGCTTTCGATTGCCCAAGTGCAGACGCTGCAGGGCCATCAGATCATAGGCAATTTAAATCAGGTGAATATGACTGACTTCCAACAACAGCAGCAGCAGCAACAACAACAGCAACAACAACAACAACAACAACAACAGCAGCAGCAACAGCAAACACAATCACAACAGACGCTCTGATCGGACCGTAATCGTAGATCCACCATATACTATTCTGTATAATTATTATTAATTTGGGTTTTTGCTTAACGCTTTAAATATTTTCCTTGCGGAATGCGTAGACAAATTCTAAATTAATTGAAAGAAGCCAATATGGCACCTTTAGTTGTTTAATATTTTGTTGTACAATTTGTATGACTTTAAATGTTGATTTTCCCCTAGTTTTGTTGTTAGAGTTACGTTTAAATGCGCTATGGTTATTGGAAATTACGTGGATATCCTATAGTCTAACCAATGCTGGAGGATCTCTAGTCAAATTGAAATCCTTCGGATCAGTGGAAGTCGATGAAACCCAGGTCCCCTAGTTCATAACCTAATTTTGTTTGGACCGCTTGCACCTTGTCTTTGAAGCAATATAATTAAATTTAATAGATAGCTTAAAAACCCTTGATTTATGACGATCTACTTAAGTAGCTCAAATGAGCTCGCTCAATATTGGGGTTTCTAAAAACCCCATTCTGTGTCTGCCCACCTACAACCACTCAATTAATCAAACAATCCTTTCTATTTTTTGGCTTTCGTTTTTTATTTAAGAACTAAGTGCTCTAAGTTTAAATCAAATCAATTGTATATGTATATTTCTTAATTTTAATAGTTGCAAATTTTTCTTAAATTTTAGTCCCTATGCACTATTTTAGGTACATGGAACATAACTTTTGGGGAATATTGATTTAATTATGTAAATTTAAACGCAAGGGTATGTTCCATTTACCTGAAGTTGTCAACTTATTTTTAGTTTTTCTATATACTTAAATAAAATATAATTTTATTTAAACCAAAAAAACAAATATAATAAACCAAAAACTTTTAAAATAAAATTTCCAAAGTATTTTCCTTTATATTTTATTTTTCGTATACGTTATGTTTTATGTTGGCTTTGTTGGTTATTTTGTAGTTTTAAATGTATTTATTAAACCAAAAGAAGTGTATAGCTTTGTATCACTAACATACTTTTAAATATAATTTATTTTTTACTTTATGGTGCATGACTTAATATTGTTCTTGTACCATATTAGTTTAAAGTTCTCCTAGTTATATGGTTGCCAAACAAAAACGATTCATGAATACAGTGACAAGAATTTAACAGAAAAGCATATTGTGACTAATTGCACTTGACATGGCACCACTACAAATACACTTGCATTGATCAACTTAACCAGATCATTAACGAATCGTTTTTATCTTCTCTCTTTCTTGCTGCCACACCAATAAAATAAAAAAAACGCATCTAACCAATCAAATGCAATTAATTTGTGTGTAAAACCTAAACATTCATCATGCATCCCACAACAAAACAAAATCATTAAAACGACTAGGGCAACAACAAGAATATTTTGGTAAAGAAGGTTTTCATTTTGAAAGGAGGTAATAATACGTAATGATGAGCCAACGATATGTCCAGCGGCCCTGGAGGAGGAGGAGGCGGGAGCGGGCAGCAGCAGCAACAGCAGCACAGCACTAGCAGTACGAGCAACAGCTGCAACAGCAACATCGCTGGCACGACAGCAGCCACAGTGAGCAGCAGCAGCAACAGCAGGAGCAACACGCCAGCAACATCAACATCATCGGCTGGAACTGGAACGGCAGCAACATCCACACTCCAGCGTCGCATTCTGCGCGGTCATGCGGCGCAGACAACCAGCGGAGAGCGTGTCCTGCTCATCAATTACGTGCCTCAATCGGGAGCTGGATCGGGAGGAACTGCACCCGCGTCCACTCAGAGCACGTCTCAATTGCCCACCCGTAAGATACTCCAGGCCAGAGCCTCGGCAGCAGCAGCAGCGTCTGGAGGAGGAGCAGAAGTAGCAACATCCTCTTCCCCGCCATCCACGCCAGCTGTCTCGTTCGCCGGACTGGGCTCCGAGGTGACCGTCACCTTGACGCGCACTAACCAGCGCGCCAGCATGACCAGTGTCACAGCCGCCGGTCATATTGTTAGGAATCAGCAAGCCACAACCTATCACCAGAGCACGAACACAGTCACCACAGCATCGACTACGAGCGGCACGGCGGCGATTCATGAGCACATAGCTACATCAACGTCGCCACCGCCACTGGTATTCACCCATCATCCACATCATCACCACAGCCAACAGCAGCAACAACATGAGTATCACCAAGACCACCAGTTAGTGGATCACCATCAACTAGATCAAGAGCACATAATCATAGATCATCATCAGCCGACGGAGGATGATCAGTTGATCGAATACGATGATGGCGGGACGATCGAGGAGCAGCATCATCAGTTGCAATTGCAAGAGGACCTTCATGATCCCCAGCAGCAACAGCAGCAACATCATGACGTTGTTCATGAGGTGTATCTCCAGTAAGAGAGATTAGCGTTAAGCAGTAGCGTAATAAGTTTTAGCCATTCTATGAAGAAATTTGGGCACCCAAAATGTGTGCAAACAAAAAATCGAATTTGACAAAGCTTTAATTTGGTCGTTTTTTAAAAAAATTTCCCTGTATCTCTAAGTTATTCTCTTCGTAAATTTCCTCTAATTTAATTGCACACATTTTGAGAAATACAAATAAAATCCTGTACATACATACAAAAAAAATAAATATAACCTTTGAAATAAAAGGCTTTTTAGAAGACCAGTTTAATATTGTATATAGTTTTCTGAAAAGTAGGCAAAAATATTTTCCATTGAAAGTATTAATCTTAAAATTTACATATTGAAGAAAAATTTTTAATTAACTAGTTGTTAGTAAAGATTATTTTTGTACTATATAAATACTGATACTACATATATGCTAGTTCAGAAATATCTGCACATATTAAATAATCATTGACGATCCATTAGTTATTGTCAGTTGCAGATCAAAACAAACAACGTACCGAAACGTAATCAATTGTAAAATATATCGACTTCAAATAAAAAAATCAAATTTCGCACATAATACGTATGTATGTATCAATCAAATCCATTCTGATTGTTTAAAAATGTTGAAGCAAAAGGGCCCTTAGGATTATGAATGGGATAGATTGAACAAAGTCTGTCTTTTAAGAGAAACATATTCATGTAACCCATTATTTGGGGCCAAGGCAATAAAGCGAGCCGGTTTGTGTACTGAAAGTAAAATTATAATCCTGTTAAAATTTTTCCTGGGGGAAGCAACCATTTATAATTAAAATCAACTACATTTATTTATTAATTCAATTGTTTATTGTTTTTTTGCCTTTTTAACGGTTGCCTATACACAATGTTGTCTTCTAATTTACAAAAAGCCATTTAACAACTATTTTTATACCCGTTACTCGTAGAGTAAAAGGGTATATTGTATTCGTGCAAAAGTATGTAACAGCTAGAAGGAAGCGTTTCCGACCCTATAAAGTATATATATTCTTGATCAGGATCACTAGCCGAGTCGATCTAGCCATGTCCGTCTGTCCGTCTGTCCGTCTGTCTGTCCGTCTGTCTGTCTGTCTGTCTGTCTGTCTGTCTGTCTGTCTGTCTGTCTGTCCGTATGAACGCTGAGATCTCGGAAACTATAAAAGCTAGAAGATTGGCATTTTGCATGTAGATTTTAGAAGTTCCTACGCAGCGCAAGTTTGTTTCAAAATGGTGCCACGCCCCCTTTAACGCCCACAATCGCTAATATACGATTTTAAAAATTTAAATATTTCGGAAAAGTAAAAATGCAGTTTTATTGTGTTTATCAATACCTATCGAAATGTAGAAAACAATTTTCAAATCGGACCATTCGTTAAAAAGTTATGCGTGATCAAAGTTTCTATCTCCATCTCCCTCGCACTCCCTTTAGCTGAGTAACGGGTATCTGATAGTCGGGGCACCCGACTATAGCGTTCTCTCTTGTTTTTTTTATTATTTACAATTTTTTTTTACTTTTTTACAAGTAGCAAACTAAAAAGCTACAAAAAATTACAAACTACTTTAGGTTTTCACTATACAGGAAGTTATTTACCAATTCTAATTTCAGAATTGGGATTGGTAAGCTTAGATTGGAGCGCTTGAAAAGTGTTTGGATACACAATTAATTGAATTGCAATATCTACAATACATGTTTTATATTAGCAATATAATCAGGCACTAGCTAGACAATGTTTTCCCTTCAATTGCAGCTATTTAAATAATTTGATGTTCATTTTATTTGTTTTCTTTAAGTTTAAAATGTCTTAAAATGCAATTTGAAAAGATTATTGTTCCAAGTTATCTGATAACACTTTTGGACCTGCAATATGTTGATTTATAGTTTTTGTTTAATCTTTTTGTTTAAGCACTTGAACTTTATATCAATTTGAATTGTCTGATTAACTAGTTTTTAAAGTTTTTGTTTAATTTGCAATTTATTAACTTTTTAAGTACCAATTTTTGTTTTTCACTTTTCTAGTTGCAGCTGAAAAAATGTTTCAAGACACAGCTAATCATTATTTGATATTATCTGGCAATTATACTCTATAATGTCTGTTTTTATTTGTCTGTGGATTGCACTTATTGCCCTGTTTATTTGGCACTTTTCATCAGGCGACTGCTAGCAAAGCATTCGCCAAAGAAGCGATCCAACGAATGATACAAATGCGGACGCACATTGGTCAGACCATGGTCCTCATCAGCGTAGCTCTGTAAAAGTATTTTTGTAATGTGAATTATCATGAATCGGACCAGTAAAGAAAGGTACTTACAATCTGCTTAAAGAGAATGTCCTGTCGCTCCAGATTTTTGGCCAAGATCATGGCCTGTTGGTAGTGAACATTGTCATCCAGTGTGCCATGAACCAGTAAATATTTCTTGCCCCGCAGTTTCACGGCCATTGTGCTTAGTCTGGAATTGGCATAGCCAACCTCATTCGTGTTAGGCAGACCCATATAGCGCTCTGTGTAAATGGAATCTGTGACGAAGATGTATTTTTTAGATAGGTTACTAAAAAACTAACTAAAGAAGAATAGCTACTCACCATAGTAAGCCCAATCCGTGACGGGAGCTATCGAGGCTGCACATTTGAACACTTTGCTTTGATCATTGGCCAGAGCCATGGCAGCTGCGTAGCCACCATATGACCAGCCCCAAATGCCGACGTGTTCAGCATCAATGTAGTCGTACATTTTAGAGAGGGCTCTGAAAAAATTGTGGGTTATTAATTAAAAAGTTTTCTTGAGTTTTTTCTGAAAATCAACAATTTTTGGTTAAATTCTATGGATAAGTAAAATGCAAAACGAAAAATATGTCTGAATAAAAAGGCATAAAAAATGTAAATTTAAAAAATGTTTACATTTTTTAACCTTTTTTAGAAACATTAGGTATTTATTTTTTTGGAAACACAGTTTACTTCACCCAGGTAGGAAATACTAGTACCTGTAGCAACACTAGTACAAGCCTAATCTTAAATTACTAATTTTTCGTATGGATTTAACTTACTCTGTAACGTTAATTTGGTCACTGATCTCCACGGTGCCTAATTTTAGGTAGATGGCATGGAGGAGACTCTCGCCCCGGAGTCCAGATCCTCGACCATCGATCTTGGCATAGATCACAGACTGATTTGAGGTCAGATAGGTGCCCCAGTCCACCATCCATTTGTTGGTTACCTTCATAAAACAAGGAATTGTTAAATTGCATTATTTTCCTCAGTCTTTGTCTAGCTCACAGAGTAGGAATCTGGTCCTCCATAGACATCCACAAGCATGGGGTATTTGGTTGCGCCACTGGTGTCCAAATTGGGAGGCAGCTGGAGCAGAACCTTCGCCTGGAAGCCACCGTCAATGTTCACTGTCAGGATCTTGTGCGAAGGCATGGCCACGCCCTTCAGTTTGGCACGAAGGCTTTCATTGGTTTCCCAGTCGAGCACATTCGAGATAACTACTTGAGCTGCACAATGAACAAGACAAATAAAAATTAATAGAATAAGTTTCAGTTCTACTAATACAAATGTTTTTTACACCGAAAAATCATTTAATATGAAACCCGATTTAAAACATGGGCCTACCCAGGGTTTATAATTTTACCAATTTTGTGGATCCTCGGCAAGTCAAAGTTTATGTGCACTTGCAGCTGTTTTAAAAATTAACTATTCCTATGGCAGCTGTATGATATAGTCGTCCGATTTTATTAAGAGTAAAACCGTGATTTTTGAATCGTTAGAGAGAAGAAACCATGAAGTTATACTTATATTACTTTTTTTCCCTATCGTTCCTATGTATATAACTAAAATTTATGAAAAAGCTAAAAAAACTATATGTCGGAGTATATGGATATTTTCTGTCTCTGCAGGATTTATATGCCGATCCGGGCTGTTTCGACTTATATACTACATGCTACACAAATAAGGATTTTTTTAAAGTTTCGTAAAAACAGAGCTTTTAAATTGAGGGCATAGTTTGCAAAGAAACGGACAGACGGTCCTTCTTTTAGGGTCGGAAATGTACCCTTTAATGCCTTCTGGAAGGCTATACAAATGTGCTTGGCCAAACTTACAGTTTTCAAACTTCCACTCGCATATGTGGCTAGTTGGAATTCCGGGGCCCAGCGAGGTGATCACAATGTGGTTCTTGTCGTTGAAGGTGGCCGAGAAGTAGGTCTGCTGTACATCCCCGGACTTGATCAGGTTGCAAGTGAGGCACTTGGGGCTCTGTTTGGCCAGCGCCCGAATGGCGTACAGATGCAGCTGCTCGGGATGATCCTCCGTGTTGGCCGTGTAGAAGATAATGTCGTTGTCCCCGTCCCAGTGCAGGATGCTGTCCACCACGTACTTGCCCTCGGTCAGGGGTTCCAGCGTTTGTAGCTCAGCACTGGACACCGTGGAGCTAAGCAGCTGGACGTGCTTGTAATTGTTGTGCGGCAGGACGAAGGCCAGACGGGAGCCGTTGCGGTTTCGGAAGGGAGCGGTATAGAGATCAACCCAGCCGGTCTTCGATTCCGCGCTGTAGATCTGCAAGAGAATATAGAAGTATAAAAATATTTTTTTTTTAGATTTAATTATTAAAAATTAATAGTTCCGTACAATTCCACTTCACATCCCAATATATTTCTATTAATAATTTAACAAATGTTTTATAACAATTTGACCTATTACGGTTTTTCAAGTTTTAAAAGAACAAAATAGTAAAGCTATAGTGTAAAAAATTTATTAATAAAATCATACCACTAAAATACCTTTCAAACAAATTTTGTATGCGAATAAAATTGTATAAATTTTAACAATGAATGATGACGATTATATGTTCATCAATATAGGAATCATATTGTAAAATAAAAACGTTGATAACTATTAAAACTTTTGCCTAACTATAGATGAGTGTATACTTTATGGCTCACTAAGTAAGTTATACTGTTACATATAAATATAAAAAACTTACCACCTTCCTGGTTAGCCCACTGAAAGTCACGACATACGCGGCATTCTGAATGCGGTTCATCCAGATGGACAGGACATTGGCATCATCCACCCAACTGACCACGGTTACAATATAGTCTGTCTCCGTATTAAGCGCAGCTGGCACCGGCATCACGGTCACAAAATCCTTACCAGCAACGGCCCTCTCCAGATCGACCATCACTAGTTCCACTCGCGGATTCGACGATCCGGCCTTGGGATATGCGATCACCTGGTGCAGTGGATACTGATATCGCAGATCTCCGGCATCGCCGTAGTAGGGGAAATTGATCGGATGCGTGGACGAGTCGTCGAACTTGATGAAGGCCAATTGGGTGCCCGACGGGTTGAACCACGTGGCCACATTGGAGCTGAAGACCTCCTCCTCGTACACCCAATCGGGAATGCCATTGAGTACACCCGTCTGCTCATCGCTGGTGAGCGCGATCTCCTGCTCCAAAGCACTCTCCTTATAGTACAGATTCCGGTCGTAGTTGATCACCAGGGCATTTCCCGCCGGCGACCATTGTACCATGCTCAGATACCGCTGCTCGTTCTGGATGGTCAGCGGAGTAAACGTTTTCGTGTTCAGGTTGTACAGGTCGTACTCCGCGAGGAAGCTGTACCGGAAGTTCTTCCTGTAGTTCTTGGCAAGCAGCAGAAACAGCCCATCCGCAGACTTCTCATACAGCACATAGTGCGCGGAATTTTCGAGCAGGACGGAACGTACTCCCGTCTTGGCATCGAACTCCATGATAGACTAAAAGACACCAGGGGGAAAAAATATTAATTTTAATTACGGTCTAAAATTGTAAGCTTCACTTGCTAATGACTTATGCACTACTTTATTTCGGTTCCGATTTTAGGTGCTAAAATGGTTACATTCAAAAAGTCTTGTATAATATTATAGTTACACTCTAAGAAATGATTTTTCTTTTTATTTTAAATTACAAAAAATAAAATTATTTTTTACTTTTAGTTTTGTTTTCCAAGATAAGTTGGGAGTTTGTATTTAACACTAAAATGTTTACATTTTTAAATTATTTCGAACTTTAAGCTACGATAGTAGATACTTTCAAAAAGTCTTGCATTCTTTTTTAAATGACAAATTATATGTTTTTATACCCTTGCAGAGGGTATTATAATTTCAGTCAAAAGTTTGCAACGCAGTGAAGGAGACATTTCCGACCCTATAAAGTATATATATTCTTGATCAGCATCACCAGGAGAGTCGATCAAGCCATGTCCGTCCGTCTGTCCGTCCGTCTGTCCGTCCGTCCGTCCGTCCGTTTCTACGCAAACTAGTCCCTCAGTTTTAAAGCTATCTGCTTGAAACTTTCCAAAAGTTGTCTTTCTATTGCAGGCAGTATATAAGTCGGAACGAGTCGGATCGGGCGACTATATCATATAGCTGCCATACAACTGAACGATTGGAAAAGCCATAACTTTTGTGTTTTTAAAGTTAGGAAGTTGGGATTTTCTATGGGTTTTATTTTGGCCAATCAATCCGACCTACCGAATTTCATAAGCATCGGACGACTATATCCTATTACCGCCATATAACTGATTGATCGGAAATGCCATAACTTTGGTGTTTTTAAAGTTAGGAAGTTGGTATTTTCTATGGGTTTTATTTTTGGCCAATCAATCCGACATACTAAATTTTATAAGGATCGGCCGACTATATCCTATAGCCGCTACATAACTGATTGATCGGAAATGCCAAAACTTTGGTGTTTTTAAAGTTAGGAAGTTGGGACTTTTTATGAGTATTAAGAATGCATCATATGAATAATTTTTGAGAATATAATTTACAGAATATTCTGCCAGGGTATATCAACTTCGGCTCCGCCCGAAGTTAGCTTTCCTTTCTTGTTTTCTTTTAATTTTAAATTAAAAAACAAATTTTTATTTTATCGTTGAAACTTTGTTTTTAAAAATGATTTTATGTCTTATAATTTCTGAAAATATTTTTTTTGGGAAATAGTAACAAACAAATTTGAATTTGTATTAACTTACCGCATTCTCTTTGTATATCAGACTGTTGCCGTTGCTCCAGCTGCCGTTGAAGCGCTTGGCATATAGGTGGCCGTTAAGAACATCCTCCAGATTGATGGCGTTATTGGAGTTTGAGTCAGAGTCGTCACCATCCTTCTCGTCCGTCCTAAGAATGAACACAAGGGCGGTGGCCAAAAGCGCTAACGCAATGACCGCCGTCACAACGCTCAGGATTATCCGCACCCGACGCTTCTTCTCCTTGGTATGCATCAGATTCTGTTCGAGGGAATCAAAATTATGGAAATATTAGGAAAATAAAATAAAAGGGTTATCCTAAATTTAATTTTGAATTTTTATTAAATTCTTTTAAGAGATCAACAAATACGTTGCTATTCTTAACTTATTTATTAAACCAAATAGGAGAATTTAGGTATGGACAATAAAATCCAAATCCATTCTTCAAATATAAATACATTTTTTTAACTATATTTTATTATTAGAATTTCGTTCTGGCAAACTCTATGCACTTCGGAGAATTAAGTTTCTATTTAATATTTAATGGCAAAATAATTATAAGAGAATATTTATGTAATCGTAATTTTAAAAATTATAGAGTAATAGAGTAAGCTTTTTGTTAAAATATGTTTTGCTCCTAGGACCATAAATGCTCATATTGGCTTTTCCCACAAACGGAAATTAGTAACAACCAGTTAATAAATAACGAAGTTTACTGCAACAAACTTGAAAATAAATTATAGTGAGAAACCAGCGAGTTCGTTAACCTTTTTTCATGCATGGAAATTGGCATTCATTTCGAACGGTCTTCGTTTCCTAGTTTTCCGTTCACATTTCTGTAGTCAGCCACCTTCTGGGCTGACCAAAAAAATGCAACTTGGCCAGGCCAAATTAAAAGGCTCGAACGAAATGCGCACTTTGGCCAATTTGGGTACAATCTTTCTACCCAATCAGCGACTCCAGGCACGTATATACATATATATATGTATTATATGGAAAGTAACGTTGCGCATGCGCAATGACTTTTTCTTTCTTATATCCATTCGCTCAGCGCGTTCCACTCAACTCGCTGAAACCACAGCAAAATGCATAAGACATGGTAGGAGAGATTTGGGATAAGGTTATGTAGGGAGATGGAACGGCAGCCAAATGAGTCCAAAAAGTGGAGAGCGAAAATGAAAGTAGTTTTTTGTTAACCAAACTCCAGTCTGGGTCGCCGATAACTGGTTTGTGCGCTGGTCAGTATACTGAGTATGTACAGGTAAAATGGGTGGGAGAGGGGGTAAGTGGGGACTCAGAGCGATTGCCGCATGACGTAAGTAAATAAAATCAGAAATTACTTTTTTCGTATCGAGCACATTTTTGTTTAACCTGTCTGTTGTTTCGCCAAGTTTGTTTGTTTCTTTTACATAATTTTACATTACGCGACTAAATAATTGAAGTTGTCCACGCCCCAAAACGACAAATTCATGTAGCGCTTTTGTTTTTGGTTTTTTCCATTTTTATTTATCTCGGCTTCGATGTGATAATTGAGCTGTTGAAATCTATCATTAAACGAAACGCTTTTGCACTTTACTGATTTCTGCTTTCAGCTTTTTTGTCAAATCATGTCAATGGATTTTTGGCAGAGCATGATAGTTTTTTGTGATTATTTAATGGTATTTGTTTGTTTCAGCTCAAGGTTATGGTGTCTTTTGTGGCCTGCAGCTGGAGAAGTTTTTTATGGTTTGTGTTCTTTATTTTGGCTACTCCAATTCATAGTATGAAGCCAAAATTTGTGCGTCGCCTGAATACATTCTGCTACAAATAAGTTTAACAGACAAACTTCCTTAAAAAAACAATGCCAATTGTGGGAACATTTTGATAAAACATTTTTAAAGTTTCCCCTCAAGAATAGAAATCACTTTCCAATTAAAGCTCCATAGTAAAACCCCAGGCTTGGTTATTTTCATCATTTTCTCTAAGGCCTACAAAAAAATAAATTTTCATTTTTCAAGCGATATATTTATACCCGTTACTCGTAGAGTAAAAGGGTAAATTGTATTCGTGCAAAAGTATGTAACAGCTAGAAGGAAGCGTTCCCGACCCTATAAAGTATATATATTCTTGATCAGGGTCACTAGCCGAGTCGATATAGCCATGTCCGTCTGTCCGTCTGTCTGTCCGTATGAACGCTGAGATCTCGGAAACAATAAAAGCTAGAAGATTGGCATTTTGCAAGCAGATTCTAGGAGTTCCTACGCAGCGCAAGTTTGTTTCAAAATGGTGCCACGCCCCCTTTAACGCCCACAATCGCTTATATACGATTTTAAAAATTTAAATATTTCGGAAAAGTAAAAATGCAGTTTTATCGTGTTTATCAATACCTATCGAAATGTATCTCCCTCGCACTCCCTTTACCTGAGTAACGGGTATCTGATAGTCGGGGCACCCGACTATAGCGATCTCTCTTGTTTTTAATTAAAAAATATTTAATTTCATACATTAACATTTACAAGTATTTTAGGTTAATACATAATATGTTTTATATCGTTAAATATAGGTATACAAAATAAAAATAACAAAAATATTAATTCCAATAACCTGCACAATAAAAACTACTTGTTTACCACACCAATATGAAAATAACATTATTAAGAATTCTGGAAAAACCAGTTATACAAACTCAGCTCGGCTGCACCTTTTGGCATAGCCACGTCTACATACAGAGTGCATACATTTAATAATTGCACTTTATCGAAGCACTACAGAAATGCCAGCTCACAAAGGCAAAAGTCGAAGAAAAGAACAAGTAACGAAGTCGAAAAACCAACGACACGTGTAGGGGATTCCCCATTGACCACGTAGCTACTCCCCAAATCTCTTGGATAAATTATAGTCCCAACGAGGCACAACTGGCAACGTCGAAGACATGTTAGTTACAACTTTGCAGCATTTTATATGTTTTGCCATGGCATATGTACACACAATTTATGGTTCCTCTTGGATTTCAATGCGATTGGGATTTGAGTTTGTGGGAACAATAGGAAGAGAATTTTATTCAAATTAGAAGTGGGTTTTGTTTTGGAAGTTTTTTAATTAGTTATATTGTATGGTAGGTTTAACAGGCTTATAAAGCTATTGATAGAGAAACATTATTGAAAAGTTATTATTAAGAAAACATTAAAAATTCGTTTTTGATAATTTTATCAAAAATTTCTTAAAAACTAACGTAATCAAGCTTTAACTTATCGTTAATTTAATACAAATCTGACTGACAAAAATTAAAATAAAAGATATTAGTTAGTACAATTTGCGTTTCAAATTACTTAGTCAATTAAACCAAAGAATGAAATGTAACGTATTTAAACAAAATGTAAAAACACAAAGTTAACTAAACTTAAATTTAATAACACAGGTGTTTATTAAACAAATTTATTTTAAGAAAATAATAAGAGGGACATAACATAAACTTAGTTTACTAAACATGAATGATTGACCGAACTCCACTCGTGAATCACCTAAGCCTTTGGCTCACTCATGGCAAAATAATCCCCTGAGAGAATTCCATCTTTCACATAAATACAGACATTCTGTTACACTTGCCCACGTTCCTAGCCATTTTATTCACCGGGCTAACGGTTGAACAGCTCCAATCGTATCAATGTCCATTCAGACATTTTTTGGCTTGATTGTTTTGGGATTTCCCATTGAATTCGCTGCACAATGTGCCGCAATTAGTCAGCTACCTGTACTCACCTCACACCCTACATCCCAATCTTGGATTCATTTAATAAATATGAAACTGAAAGGTTTTTGAGAGCTCTATTTTTGCCTGATCCCTCAGCGGAACAGGATTCGTTTGCTGGACTTCCGGCAGTTGTTGGAGTTTTTACCAGCCAAGCTATGTGGAATTTTCCACCCTTGTTGCACCACATGTCGCATACTTGTCCTGCTTCGCTTTTTGTTTAGTCTTTATTTGTCATGTTGCTGCTAGGACATAATCGCTTCCACGTGACGGACAACTATTTGAGACTTCTACCCAAGCCCCTCCACAGGAAAGCCCAAAAAAATTGATGACCCGTTGTCGGGTTTGGGGACTCAGTTTTTCTGGCTTTTTGGTTTTTTTGTCATTTGGCTTTTCATTAAACTACCCCAGAATTAATTAATTTGCTTTGTTTTGGGTGTGTCACTCTTCGGGGGCTCCAATTTGCCCCTGTTTTTTATGCTGCTGCTAATTCTGCACTCATTTAAACGTGTTTAACTAATGAGCTGTACACGAAGGTTGAGCTTGGGGGCCAGACATAATTACTTTAGGTCTAGTGCCAATTGAGCATGAGTAAGTCGTTGATTAAGGAGTGGAAAATGCAGAGCTGGTTTAAGTGTAAAAGTTCATGAATATGATGGGAAAATAATCGCATGGATATAAAAATAGATAGTTTAAATGCATTTTACATTAATTGAAAATAATAAATAAATATATATTTAAGACTTCTTAAATTATAATAAAACTTGGTATTTGTAAACCAGTTTTGTATACAAATAATTATAAATATTTAAAATTATAATGTTATATTGATCTTATAAAATAAATATAAATAACTTTCTTAAAATAAAACAGTTTTATGGAATAAATAATTAAAACCGCTCAAATTCTACAAATAATATGTATGCCGATTGAATTCAAGTCCAACGATTTACACTTTTTTAAGTTCATTACTTAGTCCATTATTTTTATTAAGCTCTGCGCGTTTATCTCGTGTACTTTGTGGTAATGCCCACAATCAAGTCCTGCCTCTCATGGACCACCACCTGTTGATGGAAAACCACAGAGACATAAAGAGACAGACACAGCTCCCAGTAAACCACAAGCACTCCCACATTTTCGATTGATATATTAGCTGCCCATTCATCTTGTGTTTATCAGGATGGCCATTGTGGTCAATCAGCGGCTCATTTTCGCACTCATGGACAAATCAATTTAATTACTGAGCACCCAAAGCTGTCGAGCTTTATGCCAAATGTTGGCCAATCCCTTGCAGAGATGCCGGTCTAGACTTCTGCCCGTTAAATCTCTTAGTTTACATTAGGTCAAGAGTGCATCGAATAGGTTTATCAAAAAAGAAAAGAATTGTTAATCCTTAGCGTTCGCTCAAGAGCATATGTATCCATTTTTTGTTGATTTTAACGTTAACCGAGTTTGGATGAACACAATAAAGATGATTTAAAGGCCCTAAATAATGGCAGGTAAATAAATTTATTGCGTTATTTGCACATACTTTCCCTATCTTTAATGTTCGCGTTAAAAGGAATTGCTTTATGTATTTTGAAGTTATTGTATTTCGTGGATTTAAAAAAACGGTATATTGTTTTCAATATGTAGTTAGAGTTCATGGAGTGTTTAATTTTCACCCATCCTTTAAGTTAGATATATATTATATTAACACCATTTATTGATGGTTATTTTGACTATATTGAATAATAGCCTTTTGATAGTTAATTTCGTATTAAGTTCTTTCGAATTTTAAAAATGGCATTATGAGTTAAACATGTAATCAATGAGCAGCGATAATAAATGGAGTTTTAAGGCCAGTCTTAGCATTCAAAACACTATTGTTGGTAATACCGTCCTAACTTTAAGTACTTTTTTTCAAAAAGGTCATTATGGTTTACTTTGGTTCCGGATAGTTTATTTCAGAATCTTTGGGAAGATGAGATGGTCTGATCCGAGTGACCTGGTCATCACTGGTCCCCCGCCTTACCTTAAACCGCGACATGCCCTCCCCGAAGCTGCCGGCACTGGTCCCGTCGTCGTCCTCCAGACTACTTCCGCCGCCCAGCATGGACTCGTGCAGCTTGGTGCTCGTCCTTCGCCCCACCGCCGCCTTGTAGTAGTAGGGCGGATGCTGGTGGCGACCCACACCCGCTGCCACGCCCACATTGGCGGCGGTGTTGGTGGCGGTGGCGGTGGCGATGACCGAGTCCTCGTAGCCCATCAGCTCGATGGATGGGTGTTCGCATTTGCAGCGGTGCGGCGGTGTGCGATGTCCATGCTGGTGGTGCGGGTGCGGATGTGGGTGGATGTGGGAGTGGAGGATGGAGTGGGTATGTTGCAGCTGCTGCTGCTGCCTGCCCTTGTTGCCATTGTGGTGGCTGTGACTGTTGCTGCCACTCTGCTGAGGAGGCTGAGGTGGCGGCGGTATGTCTGCGGGTGTTATATAGATCTTCCCACCCAGATTTTCGCCTCCCGTCTGTTTGCTGGGCCAGTGGAACTCATCAAACTCGCTGGAGCTGTTGGTCAGTTGGTGTTGCAGTTGCTGCTGTTGCTGTTGCTGCTGCTGTTGCTGTTGCTCCCACTGCAATTGTCTTTGCTGCTGTCGCAGGCAGCTTTGTTGCTGTTGCTGCTGTTGCTGTTGCTGCTTGTGGTAGCGATAATATTGATGATGTGCAGCTGCATTGGCAGTGGCTGGCAGATGATACTTGTTTTGGTTTTTTTTTGGCGGGGAGAAAAGGAACACACATAAAATTGGTTGTGGACAGCTTCCTGTTAAATCTGTTTCTCTGTGCGGATACTCCATATGGACATGGTTGTTCGTGTGCTCTGTTGGGTGTGTGTAAGACTCAAAGCAGAAGGACATCCAACGGCAAACACAAATTGAAGCAGAAACAAAGGGGCAAGCTTTAACTACAAGAATGAACACAACACAAAGGATAAAAGGCAACGCGGCAAATTCATTCTCTAACCTCTGAACTGATTGATCAACTTAAATAAATGCTTCTAGAAATTTAAAGAATGGTTCTTTGGGTATTTTCAAAGAAATGTATATTTTTTAAAGATGGTAAAAACTTGATTGTTTGATTTTAGTCACAACTGGCAACATCTATTTCTCTTTCGTTAATATTAATTTTGTTTTTATAATTTCAACATTTTTGTAGTAAATTTTCATTAAAAATTACTTTAGAAATCCTTAATGTTTAAAGGGATTTTTCTGATTAACTAATAATTACAAATTTGAACAAATTTGGCACGTATAATTGTAAAACATTTAAAAATTAAACAATATCCGGGAATCACTTTTCACTTTTATTTAAATAACTTAAATATTTCAAACTATGGTTCTTAAATACTATATAAAGCGTTCATAAATTTTAAAACCATTTTAAGAAAACATGCTAGAACGGGAAGCATAGTGCAGCTTATAAAAACTAATTTAATTGTAAATTTTAAATAGGTACAGATTAAAGCTTATATTGAACATATTTGCATTAAAATATACGCCTTAGCTATTTAGATAATGGTTTATATCTAAATTTAAGTAGTGTAAAGTTTTGCTATCAACTTAGTTCAACTCAACATTTCCACCTCAACAAATTAGATCAACAAGAATTCTTGAATCCCCCATCGGGAAAACCACGAAAACTAAGTTATGAAATGAAATTTGCGCCAAAGTCTAGTAAAGTAAATAACGAAATCAAACTTGGAACGAGCCAAAAACTATGGCAGTACGGGCCAAAAGAAAAAAAACAGCACCAAAAATCCAAATAAAAAGAGGAATAAAAAAAAAGAAAATGGACCGAGTGAGATTTTGCACCAAATACATTAGCTCGATTTGGTTTGGCGAGTGCAGTGCTCACCGCAATTATTTAATTACACTCTGGCACTACGTAAGCCCCCAGCCATCAATGGGGTTTCTGGCCAACTCCCGCCGGATTTTGGGTTTAATCAAAGAGCCAACCAAGTCAAGCTCAACACAAAGGGGGAACCAACGGCTGAACGAAACTTTTGTTGCAACTTTTCGGTGCAGCCAAGCAAATCGAGGCGCGACCCTTGATCCCTGGGATGCGGGAGGGGGCAGGAAACAGGGGTAGGTGTGGGGGGTAAGGGACAATGAAGAGGCGCCCACATGCAGGCGGCCCCCCTTTACTTGCATTCAGACTACCCGATTCGTATCGCTAATGATGATCAAATAACGACCAAATGTCGACCGCCTCGCTCTCAAACACACCGACACAGAGAAAAAAGTCAAAAAAGGAAAAGAAAAAAAACTAACGATATAGCTACATGCCGAAAAGTTTTTCTAAATCAATGTCAAAAACGATTTAATTTGAGAATACTTAAGTTTCCTTTAATTATTTGTGAAGAGTCTTAGTGGCGCCTTGAGGTTTAAAAATAAATTGAAACTTGTCTTAAAGAACTAAAATGAAAAAATCGATTTTTTAATGTTTTTTTGTACGTTTACGTTTATTATACAAATATTTTTCAACAAGGCTTAATTAAAAGTTGCCCTAAGCCTAGTTTTATATTTAAACCAAAAGAAATTAATTGTGCTATCAATTTTTTATCTTTGAATAAATTCGGAGTTTTTAAAGAAATTTATGTTGATTTTTTTCTCTGGGTGTAGTCTTTCATAGACACAGACAAAACGGACACAAAATCGTTAGCCCACTTGGCAGGGCACCAGCAAATTTGTGCACTCTCGCCCTTTAACTGTGTCACGGCTCCTTCCCCATCTCCAATCTCCAATCGCCCAGCCCGACCTCCGACCCACAATCTTCCGATGTCGTCTGGCGTAATGAGCAGTCTTTCGATTCTCTTCCTGGCAGAAAGGGGTTGGACGTACACAAATGATATGTAAATACCAAACAATTTGCCATGAGCTGGCTGGCTGGCTGGCTGCTTTGAGGGCCTATTTGATTAGTGCTTGATCAGTGCGCCAAAAAGCAGCAAAGTTTGCTTGATTTTTGGCAGCCCATTTGAAGGATACTGGAAACATGGTAACGAGTCATGTTAATTGAGGATGGCAACGCCAAGTGTTGTCATAACTGATATGTAATCAAGTTGCAGACAAAAGGGTCAAAGGCTCGTGGTATTTGACTATACATTTTTCTTTGTTGCTTTAAATGCAACATACATATATGTAATCAGTTAATTTGGCTTTTTTATTCTTTCATATTTTATTCTGGACATAATACTTTTAGATAAATATTTCGGACATATTTAAAATTTGTACGACCACATTGACCCTAATCTTTTAAAATTGTGAATCTTCCTTTAAAAATTTATTTTATTATTCCATTAATTCTATACTGGCAAAAAACTTTAAACATTTTCTGACTTTATATTAAATAATAATTCTGATAGTTATAAAATCTTTCAATAAGCTGCTTTTCATTGTCATCAATGACACTTTTTTGTTAAAATCTGAATTCAGTTAAATACAAAAAGTATAGCCATTTACTGCTGCTCAATAATTGTTCTATAAACCATGTTTAATCTTCTCTCTCGCATTACAGCCTGGGAAACATTTCACTCTTTTTAGCCGGCATGAAAAACATTTTCATTTCAACGGGAATACGAGAATTAGAATGCGTAGACATAATAAATTATATTTTTTGACACACAAACCCACAGCCCACACGTATGGGTGTGCGTACGTGTGGCAAACACCTAAATGTAGGCAATAAAATTTCAACAAAATAACCATATGCATAAATATGTTTTAAGTGCTACGTGAATAACGCCCAGAACTCCCTTAAACACGCCCATAATTTATGCAAAAAAACATACATAGAAAAATCATTGTGGGAAAAATTAATATTCAAACAGAACGATGGGTTGGAATCGCCTAACCACTTATCATGCACTCTTCCCTTCTTGCAAGGGCAACCATGAAATATGCAGGACAAACAATTGGGTTTTGGTAAATATCCGGACCAAAATGCAACCAAAAATCGGTCTGCAAAAATCATAGCAAATATATATCATGCCAGCAATCAAACAGTGAATATGCAAATAAAAGTTGATACTTTAATTGCGTAGGATCAAAGGGTTTCATTACTATTCTGTTTTCATAGTTGTAAAAGCTTTAAATGCATGCAATATTTTTCGTGGCAATTATGTGTGAGTTGTGGGCATTGGTTTTGGAGGATTTGTTTTTTAGTTTTTATTTATTCTTGAAAGAAAGATTTTAAAATGTTTAGCACCATTACATACCTGATCACTTTGTGCTGTTTCAGTCACCGAAACATCATTACCAGACATTTTATCTGATTTTAATTACTCAGGTTTCCGCGTCTAACTTTGCATGAAGTTTACTACTTTATGGCTGCTATAAAAAAAATAAATAAAATGGGTTTTATTTATATGCAATTAAATTGGTTTGGTATTTCATTCAGTTTCCAGTTCGGCAATTCTCGTTTTGCATTCCACATTTCTTCGGCATTTTTTCGCATTTATTCTGACACTTTAGCAATGATTTATTGCACACATTTTATTTGCACTTCACATACTTTTCAAAAATGTTCACATCTGTTTTTAAAACGTTTTCTCTTTGTCGTTTATTTTTCTAGGCATTCTAACTGATGCAGGGATTTATAACATTGCACGTTTATTTTTTGGTTATATACATCTATATTTTGTGAATTACTTGTTCAAATCGTTTGTTATGTTATTTATAATTAAGTTTTACTTTTACGGAGGGTTATGTAATAACAGAAATTTTTCCTTGCTGAATATGTTAAATATGTTTTCGTTCTTTTAAGGCCACAGGGACGCGTGTAATTTATCCCAAGAAAATAACTGCTGCCTGTCACTTAATGCAAATTAAACAATTTAAATGAGCAAACAAACGAAACCAAGAAAATCCGAATTGAGAAAGGAGCGAAGACAGACTAAGAAGTTTTTGTGGCAGGCACACAAACACAGACAGCCAAACTGTGCATTGCACATAACTCGTAACTCATACGCCCCGTTGTACAATGAGAATGGCCGCGTTTATAAACGCTGGCTTGCTTGTTTGTTTGTTTGTCGGTTGGTTTGTTTGCCCGCCTGGCTGCGGTTTTCAATTGTCAGTGGCACAGCGAACGAAGAGAGCCCAAGAGCCCAAAAGGAGGAAAACGTTAAAAAAGTGAAAAAGTAAAATAAATAAGAAATACCAAATAAATTGAATTGCGTAGCCGACTATAAAAAGACAGCCAACGTAGGTGAGTGGAGCAAAGCCAACTGGAAGCGAAGATAAAAGCACAGCATCCCCAAGGGGAAAAAATAAAAAAAATAAACAAAAACAGGACAGAACACACAGCCATACAACAAATGTGATAAATGTGCTGCGACCTTTGTGGTAATGTGCATAAAATATATTTCTAAATTGTCAAACGGGAGATAGCGTCCAAAAACTTTGAAGTTGTCGAAAGAGATCAGAACACAAGATGTGATTGTATTTCGTTTATCTGAATTCCATTTGGAGCAGATGCTAAAAGCTTGTCTTTGAATCTGTCTTCAGTCGGTTAAAGCTATTCTAATTTTCAGGCAATACACAATGAAAGCACAAATTGACAATTTTAGAATTAAAAATGAATTGAAATCAAAAGCAATTGAATTATTTCTTCTCAGAAATGGTAGGTAGTTTTCATATCTATATGAATCTTTCAAAAGTCGTCTTTAAAGCTTTTGCCTTTGGTGTCTAATAAACTTGTTTAGCTGGGAATAAATTTATAATGTATCATAAGTTTATATTTGTACGTTAAAAATTCAATATAAAAGATTTACCGAGAACACATCTTCATTTGTTTTTTAAATTTTCCTTGACTAATGTCTTGTTATGTGATCCTATTTTCTGACTTGACAAAATTGTGTGGCTTAAGCAAATAAATATCCCACTTTAAATCTTAACGACTGTCTATCCATTAAGTAACTTAACAACTGACCAAAGCAAACAAGTATTTGACGAAAATGCCCATTTAAGTTTCTAAACTTGCGGTTGAGTTGGAATTTGATGTCCCTAGTGGCGGTCACATCTGCAAGGCTGCCTAAATACATTAAATATTAATGAGTTTAAAAGCGACAAGGAATTTGTTGTCCCTGAATAAGGGATAAGCCACGCTCAACTGACAAATCGCTGGGTTATTGATATAGGAGCTAGGATTACTCACTCTTCATCCGAGTGGTTTCCGTGCGACTCGTCTGCTAATCCAACAGATGCAATGTGCTCGCCGGACTATTTGATTTTTCATTTGTGCATTTGTCAAGTGCGAGTACAAGAAATTGCAAGTGGCAACCGACAGGCGGCGGATAGCCAAACAAACAAACATAGTGGAAAATAGGGTAGGGAATAGGGCAAGAACCAACAGAAGTTTCATCAATTTTACACAATCCACTTAACTTGAAAAGCCAGAGGGCAGTCACTCACAGAAATCGAGAAGGGAAGAGCTCTATTGGGGAGCATTCTCTATCTTTTCCAATTCATTTGAATTTCTGTTGGGGCAAGAAAATGGCAGCTAATTACTAGACGATAGATACTGCTAAAAACCCGATGAAACGTGGCAAAAAACACTTAAACTAAATTTTCAATGGATTTATAGTGATATTTGTATAGATTAGTTGTGATAGCATAGCCATAATTAAAGGTTACACGACAAATGTCCAAAAAAGAGGTGTTCACTGGGAAATTCCTGTCTTTTTACTTCTTGTTCCTTTACAAAATCGGAAACACCCAACTGAACCACTAGTTCATGCAGCATGAGTAATCCCAAAGCCAGTCCCAGCACCTGATTATCCGAATTAGCCAGTAAGCTGTATACACTGCCGATCAATGTGGTAATTCCCAGAATAAAGAATTTAAATGCCGGCCATGGTCTCATTCATCCAGAGGATATCCACTCAGAAAAAAAATGATTTGCAAGGCCAAAAATCATCAAGGATCTAGGAAGTTTTATTAAATCGGCAAAATTCAAAAATTACAAACAATCTAATGCCCATGTCCATAACTGAAGCTCCATAAAACACACTTTTGCTATACTCATTCGGAAAACTTTTAAAGTCCATAGACAGTGGCTCTGATCAGAGAGAAGACTATGGGACGTTTGCCGATTTCATATATAAGTGTTTTTGAATGCCAGTTAGTTCCATAAAGATGGCACATAATAACCACGGATGTTAAAAGAGAATATAAATAACTATAGTTACTGCCCACGGTGACAAAGATCACAGTTGGTAATCCAATAAGAATAAATTCTAGCAGGAATCGACGCGTCGACAAGGGTGGCATGTGCCCACAAATAATCCAAAAAAGGATAAAACCCAACGGGGTGAGCATTATAGCTACAAACACTTTCTATAAATTCACTTGTTTTATATTTCCAAGTCTTCAGATTAATTTCCTCATCGTAGTTTGAATTGGGAAACTCGGTTCTTAAAAACGATACATAAAACGTTTACAATGTCAAATGGATCTATGAATACAATAACTCATGGAAGAATAACAATACCCTTAACGAAAAAGTCTTGCTTTAAATTTTAAAAATTCATTGCGCAAAATGATTTTTTTTTATTATGATCTTTTCTATTTTCCAAAACATTTCAACATTTACCTTTATTAGATTGATATATTGTAAACTCAAAGACAGCTCGATTTATAACTGATTATAGAAATAATTGGTCAATACACGAAAACAAGGTCCATCCTTGTGTGGCGTGTTCTAAAATCTAATAATAAAGATTATAGTGGTAAGAATGTTCGAAAAGTAAACCTTGTTTTGAATTTAATTTAATTGTTTAAAAAAGTTATTGCGTCTTAATTTTGAAAATCTTGTTTTAAATTTTTGTAACTTTTATATTGCGAATTTCGGATCAGTTATTTAACACGGTTTTTCAACACTGTGTTCTTCTGAAAAAAGAGTCACCACAGCATTAGCTGTCAAATTGAATTGAAAGTAAACAGAGAAATGAAAAAAGTCTGATTACAACCTATTCGGAACTCTTTCGATTCACTTGGGCAACTTGGCCACCTCACTTCGACTGGTTTTGTTTCGTTTAACTGAACTTCAAAATGTCTTCTTCCGAAACCGATTTTATTGCCGAGGAGGATGAACCGCCAGGATCCTTCGCTCCGGCGCCAGTGAGTCCCAATCCAAATCTTCAGGCCAGTCAATCGGTGGTGATCTCGCCCTCGGTGTCCATCACTTCGGTGGATGGCAGCCATATATCAGAATCCGAAGACTCCTACGTGGACTGGCAGCCGCACTTTTCGGAGACCGGAATCGCCACCTCGGAAAGGATGGAAGTTGGTGCAATTCCGGAACACTGGCTGTATGGCCTGCGTTCGGTGCCAGCTACTACCAATTTGAGGCCCAGGCGTCGCTGGAACTCTGTGAGCCGCTCGGGTTCGCCAACGGCCTCAACTTCATCGACGTCGACAGCGCCATTCCCTCAGCAGTATTCCAACCTGGACCGGCGACCCCATTGGGGAGATAGCCACTACATAGACAACGAATCCGAACACGTGAATCGGATCTCCGATATCCTGATGGACATGGAGAGTCGGAGCCAAAGGATAGGATCCCGCCGGAGCCGTCAGCGACGCAATCGTCGCATACAGGCACAGGCTCGAGCTATATTTCGGGCTCAACGGTTGTTGAATGGGTCCGCCACCGATGTCGACGACTTCTCCGATCTGGACTCCACGGACCGACTGCCCCGGAACATGGCCCGAGTTCCCCGGCGTGGAAACAGTATCAGCGATTGCAGCCAGTGCAGCAGCGACGATGAACAGGACAAGATCAAGGGCAAAAACAAGCCAACAGTTCCTAGTCATCTGGTCGAATGGTTGTATCCAGTTTAATTTGAAATGGCCTTTTTAGTTTTTTAGTTGTCGAAATGGTTGATAACTATTTTGGTTTAGGCTCCTTATAACTGAGTCTGGTAGTGCATTGGCTGTTAAGAGGCTTCCAATTTAATTAAATCTTAAATGTATATCAACAATTTAAAAGTCAGGTCGTTGAATTTTTTATTGTTCGTATTCAGAAGCTGGGCTTGCCAATCATAGAATATTAAACGCCAAGTTTTTACTGTTCGGCAAACTGTTTCGCTGCCTTCGAACAACACATGGACTAATTAATATCGTCTTGAAATTGCAATTTGGTTCGTGGATTAAAACTTTAAAATCGCTGTCTGTAACACAGGTATTTTCACTACAACTAAATTTAAGTACTTGAAATGTACACCTGTACTTGACTGAATTCCCTTAACTGCTGAAAAGTTCAACTTGTAAACAAAATAAGATCTTAAGTCTCCTAAAATGGATAACAACTCGAAGCTCGAAGCAAGTTGCTTTTAAGCGGCCGCTAAGGGTCCTGCTACTTGTTGAAAGTCTTTAAGGTCTTCTCATCTAGCGGCGAGTTTTTCCTTCATTGTTTTTCCCAGTTTTCCAAGCAGCCGCTACCACTTCATACGGAGAAGTGTTTATATGCATCTGGGGGGCGGGAAGTTGGAAATAATAATGAATTTGCGGCATGCCACACAAACACTTGCTGCGGCCGCAACATGTGCCAGATTTTAGCCCCGGATATCAGCAGTAGCTGCACATGCATATGCTCCGGCCGGAGACCAATCCCACACGGAGAAAGATAGTTCCGAATTACTTTTGAGTACTCAGAAATACTGAAATTGTTACTTAATCCAATTCAATGGTATTAAATAAATGGGGCTATGTAATGTTCTAAATTTAAACATCAATAACTCACTTGCTTTGAGCAATTTTAATATGTATTTCATAAAGAAGTACCCTTTTTATTTTTGCAGTGCCTTCTCAATGGCATCACCATCACCACCCCACTGGCTCATTCTTTAACCCACTGTGCGGCATGTGTGGCAGCTAATATGTTGGCTTGGCAGTGTCGCCTCTTGGAGCCGTTGAAAAATGCACTGACATGTGCCACAGCTGCTGCCTACCCCCAAGGTCCCCCGCCTCCCCCTTCGGCCCCTGTAGATCCCCATTTTCTCATTTTCCCATTTCCACCTCCCCCCTGAAACAAATGCACAGGGCGTGGGCGGTTGCGTGTGCTTTTCAACGGGGGGCGTGTTGATGCGCTAAACAATAGCTATAAAAAGGATTAACTTGCATAACAAAGGAGATTCCAAGGGGCGGAGGACTTGCAGCCGGCAGGGCTTGGCATATAAATTTCAACAACGCAGCAAACCGAACACTCGGCATTGGTCGAGTTTCAAATTTATAGCTCATACTCCTTCGCCCAGTTACCATTTTACCCGTGAGCATATGGTCTCGAATTGCAGCTTGCTCCAAAGTTTTACTATTATAGCTCTTGATATTAGTACTAATCAGATAATACTCCTATGCTTTATTGATGGTTGTAAGTAGCGCTGCATTGTTCAAGCTAGATTTATCGTGTCTTTCGAAAATAACTCCAGGTAACCGCGAACTATTTAAGTGTATATTTCTTTACTTTATAATTTAAAGGAATAGATTTTTGTGGCTTATTTCTCTTGCTCAGAAACTTACAGAAATAATTTACAATTGGCTCATATAAATTATTTGTTATTTTTTTTAAATTAGTGGATAAAAATCTCAAAAGGAGTTTGAATTTAATTCTATGTACGTTTTAAAGTCCATTTAAATAATGTTTTACTCTTCAATTAGAAATGTTAAAAAGGTTAAATTGTTTGTTATATTTAAAATAATTTTAAAAGAAAGGTTTATTTAACTTTTGTAAGGTATGCTGTGACCTAAATCTGTGGTTCTGACGACATAATACGAACTAAGGTTGTGATAAATAAGTCTACGAATATTTCAGCTCAAAAGGTTTCCTATTTTTAATTTTAGATGGTTATAAAATAAAAAGCAAGCAACTTTATTGATTCCAACTTTTTATTCTATCATGATAATAAAATGTCTATTGTCGGATGTTTAACAGTTCGTGGCCCTCTTTAAAGCCCTCCTTAACCCCATTGCACCCTTTAACCCGTTCCCGGACATAGCCCTTTGTCCATCCCTGTGGCGCCTGGAAAAGGAGGACAGCATTTCAGTCAACTGCAACTGCTGCAATTTCTCATTTTAATAAAAATGCAAATGTCTTCTGTTGAAGAAAGTCAAGCTAGCATCACGCTGTCTCTTTCTATTATCGCTATACCACGATTTTCCTTCTCTTTCTCCTGCATCCTTTGCTCATATTAAACGCCAGCAAACTTTTCGATTTTACGGTATAACGAAAACAAAAGCAAGAGCTTTCAAAAAAAAAAAAACAGCCACGGATGCCGTAAGTACGAAAAAAGTACGGAAAGACAAATAAGTTTTCAATAAGGTCCTTAAGAATGTTAAAAGGAATGAAAATAGAGGATTGCACTCAGCTGAAGGTTGAGTAAAACAAAGTGTCAGTTTACAGCTGTCACGACCCGAGGGATATAAGTCGCCTCTCTCGCTCCCTCTCTCCCTGCCTCCCTCCCACTCTTTCAGGTCCTGTTGCTGACTCGCATTTAACGTTGTGCCGCCACGGGGGTACTGCACTTCTTGTCTGCGGTCTGCAGTGGTGAAAATTGGGAAATGTTCCCAAACATATGTGTTTACGTGATGACGATGGTTGTAAAATTCAGCAATCTATAAGCTTTAGAGTAAATGACAAATTAGTGAAATAATTATGTTCTATCGCAAGCACATTATCTCAAAATTTTGATTTAAAAAAATTTGTATTTAAAATAAATGGAAAACTTTACAACAATTTATTCACTTTACAGCCATATTTAATGATTTTATAATGAATTTGTAGTTTTTTTTGTGATGAGCAACAAATATTTAATTTGCTCCTAGTTGTTCTATTACTTAATGGAATCAAACAAAAAGACCTCCTAACGAGGTAAACCAGATGATAATAAACATGTTTGATTCCTTTTAGTTAAAAAATGACTAAGAAGAATTTGTCCTCATCAAATTGGCTTGGCAGGAAACTCTGCTCATTTAACTAAGGACTATAAAGGACTGAATTTCCTGGGAAAAGCTATAAGGTAAAACTCAAAAAATCAAGTCGTAGAACAAACGTTTTTTAGCACAATTAAAATGATTCCAGGATCCTAAAGCCCTGAGTTAATGGTTATCCGAAGACAAGGAAGAGAAAAAATCTTCTTTTTTGAATAAATTTTAAATAATAATAGCCTATTTTACAAATAAAGAAAAAAAATTTTTTTTTAAAATTCCCCAAAATTTAATTAAAAGTCTAGTATTTAAATACCAACTGGTAAAGTTTAGCACCCCTGGCTTGCCTACATAAAAGCTCAAATTTCGAAATTTTAACTATTAACAAATTAATCTTCAAGTCTTGGTACGAACTCTCCTTAGGTAAAGCGATATTTTTCGATCGGTACTTCACTCTTTCTGATCGGATTAACACAGCTGATTTGCAATTCTGCGGCTAAATGTTAGTAGTCGCCTTACCACACTTTCACCTTGCCCACCGTCACCACGTATGGCGTCGTCCACAATAATATAACTAATTTGGTTTTATCTGCTTTTCACTTTATCTGCTTTTCACAAATTGTGGCATTAATAAAAACCATCTAAATGTTTCCGATAATTATTTTAAAGTTATCCGCTTTTAAGAGATTTAATTTTTGTTTTGAAATACTTTGCCAGCACCACCGGCAAAACATCACGTTGCCCACACACATATCAGGCATTGAGCCGTGCGGGCCGGTCTTAATTAATCTAATTGAAATAATGCCAGCGACAGGCGAGAGTCGCACATATGGCCGGCTTACGGGCACTAACAATGGCTTAGGACAATGCCTGCTTCCTACAAAGTAGATCCCAGATGGCAGCGGGATGGGGACCCTGACCAACAAAAGGTTCTTTGTTTTCAGAGAGGTGGCTGCGGGACACGAAGTGCGCACTGCTTTAGATAGCCAAGCTGGAATCTACTTAAATGGGAATCTCGTTGACGGACCCACTTTAGTGGCAGAGGTTAAGGTGAATACTACACACTCGGCTTTACTATTTAATTAAAAATATTTACAATAAACATTTAATCAGCCAAGGACTCTTAGCTCTTTTTTATACCCGTTACTCATTGAGTAAAATGGTATATTGTATTCTTTTTAAAGTATGTAATAGATAGATGAAAGCGTTTCCGACCCTATAAAGTATATACAGATTGATATTATCTTATAATCGATGCTCTTGACTAATGCTTGTTTCTTGTTTCCTTGTTTCAATATTTAATTTGTGAGTCTACTTCAAATTGTAATAATGCATAATGTACAATTGGCTTTTCCACTACTTGTTCTTCTCGTAAAAGATAACAAAATATTTTCAGTCTATCTAAACTTTATTAACACAATGACTCTTTTATAGTCATAAATAGTTTTAGAACACGTAAAATGAATTTGTAATACGAATTACCAATATGAAAGTTCGTCTTCTAAATGCTTTGGATACAACTCACACGTAAAGATTTCAACACACTTTAATTTCAATTATTACTGCATAAAGATGACGAGATAAAAACCGCCAGAATCTTTACGTTTTCGACACGGGAGCTTGAGTTCCAGTTCCTTCGTTCGGTTTGGTTCCTGTCTTAACTGCCGATTCATCCGCCTTGCCCACATATTTTTCCACCGTGGTGAGGACTCTATCGACATTGCTGCCCACGAACTGGATGAGGGTCACTCGGTTCTTGATGATCAGGAACGTGGGCATGCTACTGATCTCGTACTGGATGGCCAGATCCTCGTTTTGATCCACGTCTATCTTGAGGATTATCATGCGTCCGGAGTACTCCGTTGCCAGTTGCTCCAAACGGGGCCCAATCATCGCGCAGGGACCACACCACGTGGCATAGAACTCGACGAGAATATGTTTGTTGGGCCCCGCATCATTGACTAGTTTGTCGTAGGCGCTCTTCGAATCCACAACGATCACCTTCTTGTGCACGGCAGCCATCGGTCTCCTACGAGTTAGCAACTTAACTCCAAATTTTATTCAACAAATTTTCCAACAAACAATTTAGATTTTTCTTTAGTTTTCTTGTGTTACTTTTTAAGAGTAAGTGACAATAGGTTCTTAGCTAGTTGCGAATATATCTTGCTAATGGATGTGTTTCTTGGTGAGCGTATTGTGGCTTGCACCTTTACATTTTGCTGCCATTTTTGTGCTTTTCTTTGGTTGCACTTCTCAACGTGATGTTATATATAGTCCAAACCAGAGCTTAACAACAACTTATTTAAAGCAAATGAAACATTAAAATAAGAAAATACAAAAATTAATAATATTTTTGGATTCTCATAAAAAAGGATAAATAACAAATGTCCACTATTTATTAACCATTAACGGTTAGTAAAAAAGACAAATTATAGGATGTCTCTGGAAGTTTCTAAAGTCTTTGCGTTTTAAGCCATGATGGTAGATTATCGTCAAAGTTTTGTAGTTTTAAAAGTTGTTTAAAAAGGGTATGTGTGGCTTATTTTCCATTTTCTTGGCATTTTTCATAGTGTTGGCAGCTTGTTTGTCTTGTCTTGCATTTGTCACAAATTAAGACAAATGCACCGTGGTTTCTTGAGTGTGTTTAAGTCGCACCCGCCCCTTTCAGCGTTGGTTGCTACATGTTTGCTTGCCACAATGGGGGCGTTATCTCTAGAGTGTGTTTACCTAAGCCTTTCTCTTACTGTCTTGTTGCTTTCATTTCATGCTCTTTTTGTTTTCCACTTTTTTACTCTGTGGGATTGTGTTCACGTGGCTGTTTGCGGTCTAAGGCCGCTTCGAGTGTATCTTTCAGTTGACTCTGAAATTCTTTTGGCTGGGCTCTTTAAGCTCTTGGCACTTGACAATGCGATAGTCGTTGATAATCCGGTGGCTGTATCTGGTTCCACTGAGCAAAAATCATTTTTTTAATGAAAATAAACTTTCTATGTCAAATATATGTGAATTTAATCATTGAATAAACGATGAAACAAACGTTTATACACTTTAGAAAGAATTACTCATATCAAAGTTAATATTGGGAAGTTAACTGTTGCACTCTACAACAATATTTTTCGCAGTGTTGCACTGGTTTTTCGTCTGCGTGTTCGACTTGCATAACCTAATGAGCGGCGCTTAGCGACGAAACGAAATGGAATGAAACGGAAATGGTGCCGCGTGTGCAGCACCGGTGCAGTATGTTGTGCAATCAGTTTAGTATCCGGTAGTCGCAAGGATTTTCGGTCCCGCCAGGGAAAGTGCTGACCTCGTCCCGCCGTCGAAAGCCGCGATTGCGAAAGGTAATAAAGTGACGAGCATGGGAATAAGGCAAGCATCCAGCGAACACATTTCGCCGCCATATATTCGTGTTTTTGATGGAGCACCAGACGAGTGGAATAAGTCACGTAGCTGGCAAGACAAATTGCTTCAAGTGCACGGAACACACTCGTGGACTTTCAGTTTCCTCGGGCTAGTCGGTTATGCGGTTAGACAGTTATTTTTATTGCGCATACGCCATGTGGATGGCATGCGGAATAAATACATATATGTACGCGTTTTGCGGTCAACTAGAAATAGGGTCGAAATGGGGCTAGGATTATTGTCACTCTTGTCGCAAATCAAATTTCGGGTGACTCTGAGCCAAAAGATCAGACATTCGTGATGGATTTCTTCTGGCTTTAGTGCGAATAATATTACGTTGATGGTTATAGCTGGTAATGTATCTTACTCCCAGCTCTGGACCATGAAACCGCCAGGAAATCTGAGAAATTTGTCCGTCATAG
Organism: Drosophila rhopaloa; assembly: GCF_018152115.1. NCBI lineage: Eukaryota > Metazoa > Arthropoda > Insecta > Diptera > Drosophilidae > Drosophila > Drosophila rhopaloa. Next base: position 528,345 of record NW_025335142.1, on the reverse strand, counting down.
TGTGAAGTTTTCAGATAAACTCAGAAATTCCAACTATCTGCCCCCCTAAGTATGCTATTTTCAGGCTTTCTGCAGTTTAGCTTTGGCTTTCTGCTGTTGTTCTGCAGGTCAGCAGATGCTTGTGTGCGTTTCAGGCCACATAATTGGCTTTTGTTTTTCGGAACAACAACAGAATTGGTGTTTTAGAGCACGTTTAAGCATGTCAATGCCAGATGCTGGCAGACAAAATGATGAACAATCCGAACAAAGGCCACAGAAGACAGAAGACAAGCCCAAATACCGAACACCAACATCAACACCAAAACGGCAATTTCAGTTAACAAGTTTATGAGCTCCGCCAGGCGACAATGAAAGTCTCGTGCATTTGGATTTTTGAGTGTGTCGTTGGTTGGGCCAAAGGCCCCTACTTCCTGCCACCCTTATTTCCGTTTCCTGTTTGGCCACACTGGGGAAAAAACTATTACCCAACATTGGGGATTTGACATGGAACTTCTTAAATCTTAATTAAGACCTTCACAATAAAGACCTCGCTTGTTAGCTTACTTCCAATTTTTAAAACCCATTATACTTGGCATAAGTTGATATCTTATGAAAAACAATGCTAATAATTACATTTAAATTCCAGCTTAAGTTTTCAACTTAAGTGGCTTAAAAAACGATGTTAAATTCAGTTATATTTCCTGAAAAATCATGAGCTTAAAGTCTTTATGTTGTTATATCCAGTATATACTTATCTCGTAATTAGGAAAAAGCCATAGCAAGGAGACAAACAACCTTTGTTTCTGTGTAGCATTGCACATTCATTTGCCTGCCAGGACGAACACAATACGGTTCTGCCTGCCACAAATGCCTTTTGTCAACGAAAGTCTTTCGAAAACACAAGCAGATTTTATTTGCTGCCAAAAATTTTGATGCTCGAATCGAAGCTGGAGATTTTCCCCATTTCCCAGGCGCTCAGCTCCGGATTTTCCCCGGCTCCTGTTGTCCTGGTTCTCGTGCCGGGGGTCCTGCGTTCGGGCTCACCCTTAACCACATGACAGTTGGCATTTGGCGGTGCTGAGCCTTGTAATGAGCTTGGGCGTGGGGAAGGAGGTCCTTTTAGGGTCCTTTGGCGGAGGATAAACAGGAGTAACAGGAGGCGTTGGCGCATAAACAGGACTACGAGCACGCCCCTCTGCTTGAAGCATTCACAGTTTTTACAAGCTGCTAATGTGGACCTGACTTTTGTTGGTTTTTCTGTTCGTCGCAGCCGTGTAAATGGGATTTGCATTCGCCTGCTGAATTTGGCAGGCAGAAGTCCTTTTATGTTCGGGCTTTGGCGAGAATCCGCAAATTGGATGGCTGCAACTCATTGGAATTGCTTCATTCGGGCGCAGAATTGGCGGGGTACTTATCGACCCTATGAACTTTGGGCTGACTGTACTTAGCGGCAGGATGGTAGGTTTATTTTATTATTGAGCTTACCCGCAGGATTTTCAGAGAGCTGGCTCTTAGCATTATAAATGTGAAGCTATTTGTAACTATGTTACAAATTGTAGCTAAATTATAAGTTTTTAGCAAGTATAGAGAAAGTTTAGGATTCTGTATAGTTAATTATTTGTAGATTTTTAAATGTCTTAAATTTAAAAATGTTGTACTCTAAAAAAAATGTAAACAGTGATAATTTTCTGTTTGCCTTTTAATATCTAAAACCCAGTTTCCGCATTTAATCAATTGACTTTCAATTGTTAGCCATTGCCATTGGTAGTCGACTTCATACGTGACTGTACTTGACTCAGATCGTTCTCGTTCTTTGCAAGAGTTGCGCCATAATTAATCACTTTAAAATGCAAATATCTTGCCAATACTTAGCCGACAGCTTGCAAAATGGTTCAATAAACTAAATGCCACATCCAGCAAACTTCAGATCCCTAAGCAGCTTTTCTCGGGGCCCCCAACTCTTTTCAATCCCCTTAACCCTCGACTCGGGCAAAGTTTCAATCAATCAAATGCCATGATAGAAATCATCAGCAGCAGGCAGTGAGCAAAAAGGATAAAGGCAGTTGAGTAACTCCCAACAGAGCTCACGAGTGGCATGAAAACCACATGTGCCTTTACATTTTAAGCCCCATATGGCGGAAGGAGTAGCTCTTTTCCCGAACGGGTTGCCCTTGTCGTGGTCCTGTTACCACTCCTGCTCCTGGCCTGCTTATTTTCCTGACTGCCTAACAAGCTGCGTCAACAAACTAAACCACTTTGAAATTAACACGTTACATTGACATTGACAGCTTTATGCGTGGCATGCCAAGTGTCGCCAAACTAGGAACTGGAACAGGAGCACGCTAAAGAATCAGAGCCACACTCAAAAAATATAAGAATTAGTTTTAAATGATATGTTACACAGGAGAAAATGGCCAATGCAATTCAAAATTGAGCACTAAGAGATAAAATCTCATTATACTTATAAGTTCAATCTAACAATTAATTAGGCACCAGCGAAATTTGAGATTCTTCAGTAATAATAAAAACCATTTGATCAAAATACAAAATAAATTATTTAAATTATTTAAAAATTCAAAGTACATCAAGTATATATACATTTATGTAATTAGCAATAAATTTGTTATATATTTATATATTTATTATCAAACTCCACATGATTATATTTGATATATATATATTATTATATATAACAGACTTAGTTAAATCTGATTAACGTAACATTACCATGTGTTTCCGTAACATTTAATAAATAAAAGTTCAAGCAAAACTTCGATAAATGCATGCAGATATATGAAGCGGAGAAATCGGAAGACGGTTTTTCTAAGTGTACTACCAGAGCTGCTCCATGATGAGGTAGTGGCAAGCTGTCACTTACCGAAGTATCGCTGAATGCTGGGCGGGAAGAATCCTGGAAAGGGACTCGCACAAAAGCGGAAGTCGTGCAAAAAAGGCAATTTCCGTTGGGCGGAGTGGGCAGGCGCAGATATGTCAAACTGGCGAAAAAGGGGGCGGTGCAGATGCCACCCAAATCGCGGTGGCATCTCTGGCACAGGAATTACCAATTCAAATGTCAGGCTATGGCAAAACACTTCATGCGGAATTAAATTCAGTGTCAATTGGTTTGCCGCCTAACGAGAATTGTTCGCGGATGCTGTTTGAATTCGAATGTAAAAAGCTGTTTGCCAGCAGCCTTAACCCATTAGTTACCCGGCAAGGTTAAGGGATCGAGGGCCTTGAGAACCCTTTAAGTCTGCCACGCAATTGTTTCCCTCCATTTGTTTTTTCCACAACCGACCCAAACAATTTTTCAACTTCCTCCATTCTTTTCACTTAACTTTTTTTCTTAATTTCGGTGCGTGCTTGAACTGACCCAACAGAATTTATGTTTGGCCAGGCTAAGCCCCACCTATCCCAAATCGGGGTAAAAGCAAAAATTAGTCAGAGGCGGTGGGTAAGGGGGGCCTGGGGGGCATTGAAAGTGCAAGTACTGCAAAAGCAAACTGTGCGGAAATATTTAAGGACTGGAGAGCTCTCGGGTTCGTTTGTTCTCGGGCTTCCAGAGCTGTTTGCGATAATTGGAGGTGCTCGAGGAGAACTGGGTAACGCAATCTACACGGAACACGAGTAGGTATTCCTCAGATTATTTCGAGCTGGGTCGCCGATAGGGAACTGTCGTATCGGACTTACAATCTTTATTGTTGATATACGAAGCGATGAGACGCGAATTTTCCACTATCAGTTGTAAAAGCGAAATTGAGTGTTTATAGCTGGCAGCCAAAGTCTTTGGTTATGAAACTGTTAGCGAACAAACCATTGCCTGAAGTTTAGAAAAATTTATTTTATTTAGCACCATAATATGAAAACACAAAAATACTGAAAATATATTGTTTCTCCGAATGCTTATACAATTTAAAATATCTAGGTTAATTAATATTTTTTAAATTTTTAGTATATCGATTTTATATTATTACTGTATAATAAAAGAATGATTGTATAATATTATTTGTGAATTTACAGAATGGAATTAATAACCCGCTCTTCCTTGTCTGAAATAAATAAGAATGCGAACTAATGGCAAACCTACAGACCAACATTTCCAATATTTTATGCAGTCATGCCAGCGGGACCTTTCCTGCAACTTTTCATGGGTTTTTTATGCTTTGTGTCCCCATAGTAAAAGTGAATTATATTACACGAAATTCTTTCGTTTGGGGTTATTTGAGGATTTGATTGCCTTTTGATTTTCGTTGTAGTCGCTTTGCAATTTCCCCCCTGCAGAAATATATATCCAGACAATAGATTTGTAGCCTCAGCAATTTGTTTATATGCAATAAATTTTTTGCAAATCAACGATAATGCAATTTATTTGCCTACATCTTATTTTCCCTAGCCCTCTTCGCTTTCGCTTTCGCTTTTTTATTTGCATTTGGAATATTTTCCTTTCTGTCAATTTGATTTTTGTTGTCTTTGCTCCCATTCAATGTAAAAAAATGTTTACTTTATTGGAGGTCAATGAGTTTGCGTTTTTTGTGTGAAAATTTACGACCTTCAGTATCCAATTTTTTTCGTAGTAATATTTTCAGAGTGTGACTTTAGTTCCATTAAATTGGTTTTCTTATTGTCGCCGGCTGTCAATTTCTACGCAAACTATTGGCTGCCTGTATTTGTATTTTAATTATGTCGTAAATAAGTCGAGTATTAAGAAAATGAAGAAGGAGATTGGCGACTTGGCGAAAATATGTTTTGAAACATTAAATACTGAAAACTAACAAGTCTTAAAATAATATTAGGAATAAGAAATAATAATAATAATATATATAATAATAATAATATCTTAGAAGTTTTTGAGTTACTTAGAAAACTTTCCCTATTTAAAATTTCATAATAATAAATTTATAACATAAGTCAAAACATACAATTTTTAAGACATGGTAGGGTAAGATATCCCCAAAAAATGTTGATAAGAAATGTAATTAAATAAAAATGTTAAAACTCTTTAAGCCGAATAATAATTACACATTAAAATTGTTTCTCTTAAAGGTTTATTACTTAGAGGCGATTTGAGATTGAAGAAATTATGTAAAATCAGAGATTTCAACTTTGACAATGGTCAATGGTTCAAGTCGGTGACTTTTTTATTGTGGGGTGTCGTAGTGAAAGTGTGTTTTAGCAAAAAAACCCATTTGCTAAAAATTACGTCAAACCTCGGATTTGAGTATTCTTAGCTATATCTCGAAACCTGTTGTTCCAATTTTGAATGGGAATATTACTTAGGATCACCTAATTATTATGGAAAAGTTCAATGGTTCGTTAAAATTCGAAAAAGAAAGAAGTTCCTGTGTTAGAAATGGCAGCTCACTGAGTTGAAGTCTTGTTTTACACAACGCTAACTAAAAAATAATAAGTTAGATTCGGAAATTATGGCTAATACCTGAAAATATAGAATTAATATGCAACACCGCCTCATGAGGGCACTTTTTAAGCCTAAACATTCCGTTTTATTGTGCTCATTCACCCGTAATGCTGCATTGCTAGTGTTTATCGGTTTTCATTACGGATTCTTTGAATGGTTGCTCTCGCATTAATTTTCGCACACATTTTGCTGGCAATAAATGCGCTTTGAAATCATTTGTCTAGTCGTTCCCGCCACTGCGAAACGGTATCTCATCTGGGGACTTTCCACCCAGAATGCATTCCTGTCCCCAACCGATCCCCCTGCAATGCGGCGAATAATTTTTATTAAAATGTCAACAGCCTGGCAATGAGCATTGGAATTGGTTCTGCCACACCCTCTTCGCCTCCCCGACTTTCTGTTGGCCTGCCAAGAGTTTAAAATGTTTGCCAGCACATTGCTAGGGAAGAGATATAAAGTTGCTGAAAGGAGACCAAACATGTCAAGGCGCAGAAAGGCTGGAAATTGCAGCCGACTTTTGGGCGCTGGAACACGTTTCATATGGGGGCTGCAGGACCAAATGAGGCTAATGCAAAAACGTGCAGCAATTACAACCACAATCTATGGAAATTGTCGGCCCAGCAAATGGAATCATAACCGAACCGAATTGCAGAACTTAAAGGCAACTTTCCCACAAGAAAAAAAACTTTTCAAGCCACATGGAAAAAGGTGTTAAGAAAGAAGGAATAGCATAAGCCGAATTAGTAATTCCTACCGAATAAAAGAAACTATCACAATCGGTATTCAATGTGATCTTGGCAAGCAAAATATGTTAAATTGATTTTATTCTGTTTTCAATTGAATTGTTATAGAATTTTCTTTTTAATTGAAAACATATTTGTATAAAATAAATAAATTCTGCCCTCTGTGTCTTAGTTTTCAACATCTTATACATGTTCCTTTTGTAATTTAATAATACTGTCCTGAAGCTCTGCTGCGTTGTTATTTTTCGGAAAAACAATAAGGCCCTCTTGAAGGGTATAAAAAGTGCAACGATTTCATTTACAGCTTTGGGGATTTGAGCGCAGGCAAGCAGAAACGAGCTAAAACAAAAAATATTTTTAGATGTGGAAAACGGTTCCGAGTCTGGCTCGACGGCTTCAATTGGTCCGCTCATAAGTTGCAGCTTAGTCGGCTGAAAAAAGGGACAACAGAATTGTAAAAGAGAACGGAGAAACAGCTTAGAGGAACCAAACCAAAAAATGGGAAGCCAACTACTGCCCAAGAGTCCATAAAGCTTTCCCCTCTTCCCTCGCTTTAAGGCCACTTCTGCCCTTCAGGACGCACTTCAATTAACTGTTTTACCAGCGCCAGTTTGTCCAAAGGCGGCGAAAAAAAATAAAAACTTTAAAATGTCCGCTCAGTTGGGAATAAAAGTTTATTGAATATCGTAAATGTTTACGATATACAAGAAGTCGCTTCTTATGGCCAGATTCAAGTTCAGTGAAGTCAAATTAAAGTTGTTATTGCCGTCCCGTCACTCCGTATTGTCTCCTGGGAACTTCTGGCTCTGCGGTTGCTCCTTTGGCTGTCTCAAAGCGATAAAATTCGAGATTTATATGACAATTAAATGACTCAATTAGGCTACACCATGGTAATTGTGGTATTGAATTATGTGCGAGAGTGTGGCAAAAAGGGGTTAAGGGTCGACATTGAAATGACAGAAGTGTGAAATCTAATTAAATTCCAAGGTTGTTCCTTGTAACTCGAGCGACATAAGGAATAACTATTTATTTACTTATAAAAAGACGGCCATATCAAAATGAAATATTTTGTTATTTTTTGATTGAAATTATGCTACTAACATTTTTCTGAACTACAACTTTATTTATTAGAAAATTCGTTTTTGTTTGATGAAACATATTACAAATTTTACTACGAACTCGTTAGAATAATAATGAGTTTTTAATACGGATTTAAAGGGTACCATAGTGCCTTGTTAAATTTAAGGACATTTCAAAAGGATGATTGAAACCATAACTCGGTCTCAAGGCATTTCTTAACCTTCTTCATTTAACCCACATCACCTTTTACGATTGCTTCTTTCCTGATTATTACTTGTGCACATAAATATGAGCATTTGCTTCATATCGAAGTGTCTTTGCGGTGACACGAGTCAGTCAAAAACTCATTTCGTAAAAAAGCAATAAAACAAAATACTTAAATAGTCATCAAAAATACACTTATGAGGCATACAGCTGGGCATAAATGAGGCCCTCCCACCCAACTTTCCTTTCCTTTCCTTACTTTTCCCGAACGCCATTCACAAAAGCCATCAAACTACAACTGGCCGCACCTCCTGTTCCCGTCTCTTTCGTTCGTGCTCTACCTTTCTCTTTCTACTGGGGCCCACAACATCTGGCGGTCCTTTTTGCCCATCTTCCAGCTCGTTGGGCTCAAGTTTTATTTGTCGAAAAAATATTTCATTGTTGCAAGTTCATAAATAAGCATATAAATTTAATTTAATGTAAGGCAGCAGGGATCTAGGCAGGCTGTCAACTTTACCAAAGTCCTTGCATTACACACGCAAATATATATGGCGGTTTATATACGGCCACACGTTCCGGGCTTATTAATGTCGCCTTCACGTAAAGGAGATTGCATTTAATAACCAAGCCGAGGGTAATAAAAAAAGTGGCAAACTTGGTCAAGTTGTGCACGGCGAAATGAAAAAATTAATTCCACCATCTTCTATACGCGTAGTTAAAATAGTTTTAATGGCAACAACAAAGTTGGCAGGAGCTGCCAAAAATAAAACTCAAGGTACTTCCAGTTTCAGTTAGTAAAGCTCTTGGGAAGAGGAAAATATGGTTAGAAAGGCAAAGGAGCAACTTTAACTAAAATCCTTACGCCACCTGAAGAAACATCAACAATAAAATCAAATATTTACTGTATTCATATAAATGAAGCCAAAAACCTGAAAATTTGCCTGTATCCTTTGTTGAGATAAGAATGTAGTCGACATAAAAATAACAATCCTGATGAGCTCCACATCAGGCTAAATGTCCCTTGGGGATTCAGCTAGAGATTAAGGAAATCGAATTGTTAGAAATGGAAATGTGAGAGCAAAAATTACATGATATCAAATTTACAATCGAGGGGAAAGAAAAATAAAAACTACAAGACAACAAGAGAATCATATTCATATTTTTGGTGTATACAATTTCATAAAAATATTCCAGCCCCAAATCTGTTAACTTAAAGTGACAATGTTATTTGTCTGTGTGTTTTGTTATTTGGTCATAAGGTTTTGATTTAAAATTTATTCATTTTCTTTAAAGTCATGGCCTGACCGATAAAGCTATAGTTAAGCCTGCCAACGAGTCACTTGGCCAATTTATGGCTTTCCAACTTCGCCCACACCAAGTTTATCTGGAGCTGTCAACAAATTGCCAAACCGGTTCATAAAGTTTCCCCAGTCAAGTCCAGTCAACTGATAAGCTGATAATTATAATAATAAGTGAGTGACTAACAATGAGGCTTGGCCAAAGATCACGGACAAATTTAAATCAATTTAGACGATAACACTTGCAAACAGAGAGGGATTCCCAGCTAATTGAACTAATGGGGCCCTCGAAAGTTTATTACTTTTGAATACACATTTTTAAGGTCTTTCCAGCTAAAATAAAGTTTTATAACATTTTTGCTGAATTGCTGCTTTCCGGGCGAAATTTTTTCATGTGACAAACTTTTGGGAAAACTTGAAAGATTATAAGTTTGCCCAAAGGATTATAAACTTGAAAATTTTCAATTCAATTAAATTGCAAGATTAATTGAAAGATACCTTAAGCCCGGAAGAAAAGCATTTAAAGTGGAATTGTGACTGCTTGGTAAAGAAGTAAAATCCTTTGCTTAATCCTTGATTTTCATTTCCAGGGCTAATCAAGCCAAAAAGCCCGAAGCACATTGTAAAAAAATGACAATGGGCGAGCAAAAAACAAAACTATTAATTAATATGGAAGCTGAAAAAAAATATAAATGTACCACAAGGGAATACAAATAAAAGCAAACCAAATCAAAACAAACCACGAGGGCTTAAATAACAAATTAGCAACAGTCGTTAGTCGTTCGCTCTCTTTCTACGTGTGTCGTTCGGTCTCTTTCGCACGACAAACTGTTCCAAGGTTTTGCTGCAAAGTTCCTTTTGTTCTTGGCAAACACAAACACACATATCCATAATGGTTGGGCCAGAACGACACGATGGAGGGCCAATAAAATTTCTAGGTTTAGCACTCAAAGAATTCTCGAGGGATCGATGTCAAAATGAAAAAGGTATTTTTAAATTATTAATTAATTGTTGTTAACAAAAATATATTTAAGGAATAGGAAATTACGATTCGGGTCCCTCCACATAGGTAATAAATATTTTTTTGTAAAGCTATTAATTGAAAAATCGAATTTAATTTTAAGCAAAAATTATTTAAACTGTCAAACCTTTAATTGAGGTTGAACTCTCTACTCTATGCCAAATGATAATTATTAATAATAAATTTCTTTCGGTGCATAAGGGCCTCCAAAAATAGTTGCCTGCAATTTAAATATTGATTTTAAACCCGCTTTTGGGACTTTTCCAGTTTTGCTTTGTGCAAATGTTTACAACTCAAACCGAAGAAAGAAGAAACTGAGACGGAGATGGCGGAGTGGGATAGGTCAGCAAATAGGGATGTGCCTTTGTCTTTCGGCCATTGGCAAACATTTTCGAGATACCCTTGTTTGCTTGCACCCAAGCCATTTCCATTCCCCGGCATTTCGAGCATAATTTGCGTTTTCAATTGGAAATTTGAACGCAAATAAGTAGATACGAGATACGTTTGTGCTTTGTACATCTACTTAAACGGCATTAGTCAAAACCATTAATGTTGGCAGGGAGAAGGCCCATTGAATTCAATGGTTTTCTGCATTTCAGGGAAATGGAATAACTAGGGCTTTCAAATCCATATGAACTAATTTATGAGCCGAACATTTGATTAGATAATCCCACAGCAAACACTTCAGACTGTTCTCAATAATCGGGCTCGTATCGGCGATATTTGCGCTATCAGTGATTGCTCAAGACATGTGATTTATATGGTATTACTTGGTTAAAGTATTCACTCTTTTTTTGCAATTCATTTGTTTCCGCAGAAACTTTGTGCAATTTCATTTCTAAAATTGCTTTAAATGTCAAATCTAGCCAAATAATTCAAAAGGCTGAATTGGAGAAGGGAGCAGTTGAGGAATGAGTTAATTAAGTTTCTAACTTTTGCTGAGCAGGAGAAAATTAGCTGCAGCTTTGACAGACAAGTGGGGCATAATGGGTTTAATTTGGATGAAGTAGGGATCTAATAAAGAAAAGGGGAGAAATGGAAAGACAATTATATTGTCCAAGCTAATTTTTGAAAATAGTAAAAACGAGTGTTTGTTTTTTATGGGAAAGACTATGTAATAAAAAATAGAGAGGTGAAAAATAAAGGAGCTTATTTATACAGACAATAAAAATTAGTGTTACTTATTTAAGAGAATGACTTTATTATGGAAATATAAAAAAAGCATTATAGCAGTCTAACAATTTAATTAATTTTGTTTTAGTCAGAAGAAATAAATTAATTTATATTCGTTTAAAAATTCTAATAACCAAATTAATTTAAATTAATAACCATCGTTGCCGTTTATTATGGAAATATAAAAAATCATATTAGCAGTTTGACAATTTAATTAATTTTGTGTTAGACAGAAGAAATACATTTTTTTATATTCGTTTAAAAATTCTAATAACCAACTAAGAACCGCTTGTACCATAGTTGTCAAGGTCTCTTAAAGTTTTCATCTAAACCAAAAAAAGACCATAAATAAGAGCTTCTTATCGCCAGTACTAAGATTATGGTCAACACACTTCGTGTTTTGGGATTGGTATAATATACCGATTAGATAATGCAATTGCCGGCACTTTTCCATAAACTTGACTATCCGTTTCGACCTATGGGCACAAATCCAGCAGAAAATTTAAGTGACTAAAGTTGTAAGCTCCACGAAAACTTAAAAAAACAATTCATCAAAGGCATCCCCATCATCACCTCTGGAATTTCTCGAGAGAACTCGTTTCTTTTGTCTCGCGGAGGGAAAAAGAAAAAAAACTCGCCGTAATTGTAGGGGTAATCAAATAAATTAGTCGAGTACGTGCAAGTGCGTTATTTTCAGCACATTAAGTGATGATTTTAGTTTTGTTGTACGGACGGGCTGAGTGAATGAATGGATGAATGGGAAAATGAGGGGGCGGTACTGGGGGCTCAACAGCCGGATGGAGCACTCTCCAAAAAAAACTAGACTGAGTGAATCAACTCGCCGCGTTGTAATCGCCATTGACGCTCTGCCCGGCATTAAGACAATCATTTTAATTGGAGTGCCACTTCTGTACATGCAACCAAATCCCAACGAGAATAGGGTATTTTCCCTCTCGCTCTTTCCGTGCCCTACCGTCTGTCCGTCTCTGTCTGTCCGCCCGTCAATTGTCGGATGTGCCACTAAGCGCTTGATAAAAAGTTTTTGGCTCGCGCTTCCTCGGATATTGTTTTTAGTTTTTGTTATTTACTTTGGGTTTTAAGCTCCCGCAGTTTGTCCAGGGTATATTTGGTTTAATCTACTGGTGAAGTTACTTGGGTGATACGCAACACTGACCATCTGGGTCAGGTTTTGTGGCTAAATTAAAGTAATTATTGTAATGCAAAATTCGAAATCACTTAAAATAATGCATTTAAGGATAAATAAAAAATGTACTATTGTGAAAGTTCATACATTTTTTGCCATTCAACTATTATCATGTTACCCAAAAATTTAAATGCTTTAAAATTCAAAGCTAATAATGCTGTAAAGATATTGTATTTGTTTGTTTTTTTAAGTATTCATATATAATAAAAACTAGGCATGGCTAAATAAACCTAAACTTAAACTTAATTATTGAAAGGTTGACAGTGATATTCATAAATTTACCGATTTTTATTTTTTTGCAACGTTGGAATGTAACACACAAAACAAAGTTAATCAATTTAAAATTTTATTTAAATATTTTTCACTGTATCAACAATTGATAACACCTGAAAGTCAAACAAAAACTAATCATGTTTGCATTTTATAATTGCTATTACTATTGCTAAATCTAGCTAATCAAGCTAATATAAATCAAAATTAATTGAATGCCTAGCAACTAGGCAAATTTGTGCAACTATTCGGAAATGGCGATCTATAAAATTCCCACCAAACTGTAAATAACCTAAACCACAGTCCGCAAGCCGCAAATGGAAAAGCCTGGTTCAACGCAGGGCAACAGTTGCAGTGACAATAAACATAATTAAGTGATTTAATGAGATTTTGGTTTTTCCTGCAAGTAGCAAGAGCGAAAAACACCAGAGAGGAGTTCTGGCCAGCTAGTAGTTTGACCGGAATAAATCTATATCAGCTGGCAACTTTAATCAGGCTGAAGGCATAAAGGTCTCTTTGCCATTTTAATTTTAATATCAAAAGGTGTGTGTGCGTGAAAGGCCATTGAGCATGAGTGCTGGAGTGTGGGCGACCCAGCACCCACTCCCCCGCACACACAACCCCCCAAAACATGTCTCACCCCCCGCTACCCAACCGCACTTGTTTGCACATTTCTCATTTGACGCACTCGCTCGGCTTTCAATGTTAATTATACTTGTTGGGCATCCCCACGCCCCCTTTCTGCCCGCCGCCCACTCCCAATGCCACTCATTATGCAGCTCATATGGGATCCATGGAGCATATAAACCATATAAAAGTGAGCATGTTTTCAACAGATTTTCCTTCATCCCGGCCCTCTTGTAAAGCCATTTGCTGGCATTTGTGTAGGCCATTTTGTTATTTTTTTGCTGCTTTCTCATTTCTTCTTTCTCCTTTCGGCTGTTTGGGTGTTTTTTTCTGTGTTTGCTTGTACAACCTTTTCAGCGTTTTATTATAAATATGAAAATTAATCACTCAGCAAAAACGAGGATGCGGATCCGAAGGGCTGGCACACCGAAAATTTGTTGGCCATTCGAAATGGTCCTTTAATTAGCTCATTTCAAGCGGAATGCGGGGTTGATTACCGCTGACTTTCCTCTTTTTCTGATCTTCCGGAAGGATCAAATAAATATGCTTGCCATATAATTAAGTTGTTTAATGTTGCAGAGTGCAAAATTTTGTGCGCTCATTAAACAAATGGAATTTTAAAAGAATTTATTCTAAAATATGTATAAATCAGCGAATAAAATAAGAAGTCGTTGCTAAAATTTAGCTCAGTAATCGTTTTTAAAATGGCATATAAAAATTTAATTGCATTGGTTTAAAGTAGCTTAAATTCCTTTACCAGTCTGTTGTTTTGAGTAGCACAATTTCAAACAAAAATAAATATTATTTTTACAGTATTTCTAAAACATTGAGAAAATAATTTTTTAACATGAACTCTTTGAAAACGAACCAATCTTTAAATTTAAAAAATACAAAGTAAATGGAACAAAACTCTTTTGATTTAAAAGCAATAATCTTCAAATCTCAAAACATACAAAGTAGTAAATTTGATTTAAATACACATATTTATTCAAAATGTTAGTGTTCTACAAACAAAAAGTTGAACCCGATTTTTTTTCTCCTGACTTGCTCCTTTTCCTTTTATGTACTTTCGTGTGAAGAAATTATAGGGCAATGTCCTGCGCTCCTTTTTTTTTTTTTTTTTTTTTTTTTTTTTTTTTTTTTTTTTTGTGGGGGGTTTTTTTTTTTTTTTTTTTTCCCTCCCACCCCGGGGTTTTTTTTTTTAAAAAAATTTTTGATCGGCTTTAAACGCTTTTTAAACACTTTAAAAATGCAATTTAAAAGTCAATTTCAAAAGACTGGCTTATCTTAAACATCTGATTAAAAGCTGTTACTAAAACGAAAAAAGTCCTGCCCTCTATTGTCAATTAAAGTAACACTGTTAATATATCCTAAAACAACTTTTTTTGCTTTTGACGACTTTTCAAAATGGGACGCTTGGCCAACGAATGTTTTTATTTCACGCTCACAACACGCGATGCATACGCAATATCGACGCCAAAAATTAGGCTATGAAATTTGTGCGAAGGTAATGAAAACTATGCCAGCCGGAAATTCGAGCCTCAAAAAACCAATGCAGTACTTTTGTCAAATCATCCAGGGACCGTCCAAAAAGAAAGAAACGGGGGCAATATTCAAAGCCCGAACCGAAACCGAAACAAACTCAATTGGGCATGGACGGTGTGTCCAAGTTTCGGGTTTTATTTTCATTTTCATTTGCCAAACGGGGCCACTTGAATGCGCAATGAAGCTCCCTGCCGGAGTCGGAAAAACAACAAGTTTCAAAGGACAGAGCAGTGTGGCCCTTTCGGAAAAACTTTTAACATTTTTGCATAAATTCAACGCGCCATCCGTTTATTTTGGTTGCACAATTTAAGCGATTTCCGTGACTATCACTGGAGATTTGTTGCCCCAGAATCTGCAGGCGAAAGCTGCTCAAAATTCATAAAAAGGGCTGCAAAATGGGTGGCAAATGGAAATGGCCGGAAAGAGGAGGAAAGTGCAACAGCCGCACTCGAGCTTATTGTTGACATTTAGCGCCGGCAGCTCGCCATTCCGCCCACGGAAATCTCCTTTCCAACCGCAATCCTAGTGTTAATTAAGCTTACAGACCGGCCCGACCGGCAGCATAAAGTTGTTAAGTTTTTGTCAAGCCCTGCTGTTGTTTTAGCTGCTGGCGGCTTAATTATTTTCATAAATTTTTTTCACATTTTCCCTTGCTTTTCCGGCTTGTTCTGTGACTTTGTGTCGAGAGTTGTGGGCTTTCTGGACATCTCATTAAATTATATCAATTAATATTCATTCCTTTATACATTATTTCCTTTATTATTTTTTAACGTGTCATATGTAGTGGCAGGTCATTGAAATTTGTAATGGTCGGACAACTATTAATTTGCATATGAAATTCAATTGCATTAAGCAATTTTTTTGGCATAATTGTTTCTGATGAAGAAATTGGCTTTAGCAGTTTATTGCGCTTAATTTTTCATGTGAAGTTTTGCTTTGGTGCATGGAACTTTTTGATACTAAAGATGTATATATAAATTATATTATAATGTAAGCAATGTGTTGAATGCTTAAACTGACTCATTTTGCACATCGTTTTGCAATAATAATAATTCATATTTTTTTCATCATCATTCTTCATTAAATTAAAAAAAATTTGCTTTAAAAAATAATAATAATTAAAACTCAGCCTAATTAAACACGCTTCATAAATTGTTTAATATCATTAATAAAAGTTAATTAAATTATTCTCGCGTTCACCTGATGACATCAAATAAATATCGTTTATATGCATTAAACAGAGTAATTGCTTGCAAGTCAATTAAATTTTTGTATTCCATCGAATTTATAAAGGGCTACATAAAATATAAAAAGTTATGAAAAAAAAAAATAAAATACCAATAGAAAAGATTCGACTTCGCGTATAACAACAAATCTTCTTTTTGCCGGATTTTGTTTTGATAAGCTTCGAAGAGAGCTTATATGTACGCTTTAAATATGTATGAATGTTTGTTTGCACCCTGTGTCTTCTCTTTTTTTTGCAGTTTCATGAGATTCTGGCTCATCGGGGATTTTCTAGTTTAATTTGTTTGTTTATATGGTTGTTTTCATGGGATTTTCCAGATCT
This sequence comes from Drosophila rhopaloa, assembly GCF_018152115.1. NCBI lineage: Eukaryota > Metazoa > Arthropoda > Insecta > Diptera > Drosophilidae > Drosophila > Drosophila rhopaloa. The sequence goes on along the minus strand of NW_025335142.1, from coordinate 512,218 downwards.
CCAAGGCAAGCAAATTTTAATTTAAAAAAAAATATAAAACATAAAGCTCAAATTTGCTGTTGGGTAAATCAAAGCTTTCCTTCTAATTAAGAAGTCGCATAAACTAAAAAATTAGTTCTCATTAATCAGTTTTTGGAACTCTCCTCATACGTCAAATTGTACGTATTTATGTATAAAAGAAATCTAAATATAGTTGAGGTTTATATACGTAAAGAACGTGGAGCAATTTAAACGGCCTAGATTTCTTGGACAGCTGGCCGAATACACAGTCGGATCCCCCGTATTCACATAAATATGCTGAAAGTATTCACAAATTCTCAGCCGAGTGTAGAGAAATCTATTTTTCAATTATGTGAACATTGCGGGTTCGCACTCGCTAAATTCCCCCGAGTCCAATCAACACCATATTATCATAAGCTGCCTTATCTGTGCTCTTAATTTACCCTCAACCTGCTTTATTTACATTACATTGCTTCTTAGGGTATCTTGACCTTTATTATTTTAGTAATAAAGTTCAATTTTCTCACGAACTTCTTGGGACCATCTCAGCTTGTTGATTGTTTCAATTTCTGTTAAAATATTTGCTCTCGCTTACTTGTTTACTTGTCTGGCCGATTCTGACACTCTTGTGTAAACAAGCAACAACTTTGGCCAAGGTTAGTGACAAATTAACATGGACAATTATTGCCTATTGAATTTATTTAATTCGATGTTTTAATTGCAAATTTGCATGCAGAAAATATTTTCAATTATTTTGTGGGACTTTCAGAAAATTGGGTATTTAAAATTTATTGGCTGTTGGATTGAATTAGCATTAATTTGTTCACTTATTCTTTTACCATTTTAAATTGTTTCCGTTGCTGTAATTTTTTTTAATTTCACATTGTTAGGGTAGCAATTTCCGTTGAAATTAATTTATTTTAGTCATAAGTCATGTTTTTATCGTATTTTAGCCTCTAAATTCAATCACATCCACCATGTATTTCCATCCACATCACACACTCATTTGATCACTTTTCGTGGCTTTTCTTCAGCTCCGCTGAGCACTCACAGAAAATTCTCAAAGTTTTTCCAATTAGTTTAATGCATCATTTTGTCATTTCGGCAACCAGCCAAGGATGCTCCACATATTATATTCATAAATGCACAACGTATATATTATATTTTGTTTAGACAAGCGCAAGCCAAGATTCTAACCACTTCATAACACTGCGGACAAAATGTCTTCACATGCATTTGTTATTTTTTCAGTCTTGTTCCTTTTTTTATAAACAAGAAACGCTGCAACAAAAATGCCGAAGAAATATTTTGCTGCCAAAGTTTATTTTACTTTTGTTTTGTTTCTTTTTATGTTTTTATTTTTCTTCAGTTTTTCTATTTTGTGGCGTAGACAAAACGGCGGCGAGCACGTTTCCGGCTGCGAACGGCACCGGAATTATAACAAGTTGTAAATGAAAGGCAAAATTTGATTACAGCCGATGTCAGAAGTTAAAATGAGAATTGCAGAACTAGTTAATTTGAATGGAAACCGAATTGGCGAGGGCGGAACATAAACAAATTCAGACGGGGGATAGATAGTTATGAAGATGCACGAAAAGAAAATTTTACTTTTTTTTTGCTTTACAAAGAACATTTAGTTAAAATTTAAAGTTTGGAAAAATTATTATTATAATTATAATTATTATTTATTTTATTAGTAATCTTTTATTCACAAGCTAATGTTCAAATTATTTTTTAAAATGCAGTTCATTGAAATATTTCGGACTTTTGATTGGATCTAGTGTAAAGAATTGGTTTATTGCCTAAATTATTGTTCATCTATGTTCTTTGTAGGTTTTGGGTTTTTCTCTCGAAAACGCAAAACAAATTCATTTAAAATTCAACTGCATAAAAATGTATCTTCGTCGTGCGGTTCTGGATCGAATTGTATCTTTATCCGCCCACTATCCAAACTGACTTTAGGCACGCGAGCGTCACTTACGTATACTCCCGCTCTAGAAAGGCGAAGTAAACTGGATTTTTACCGCGACGCAACTTTTCTTGGGACCCGAATCCGTAACCGTAACCGAACCGCACGTGGCGACTGAGAAGCGGCAACTGAACAACTGAACTCGACCACAGCTGGAGAACCGTCGCCAAGCGAAAAGCACTCGGAGTGAGTTCGAAAAAGTCGTGGAGTGAGTGCGAATGGCTGGTTGCCGGCGAAAGAGCGGAGCAAAACAAAGCTACCGTTGAGTGATTTCGGTTGAGTGGAAGAGGAGAGAGTAGAGTCAACAGGTTGCTCAGCTGGTCGTTTAACCTCGTTATTCTCGTTATTCCTCTGTGGGTCACATGGGGCGTATGTGCAATATGGCTCACTCGGTGCGTATGTGTAATGCCGCTCAAGTTTGCCGACAAATCGCCGACAAATTGTTTTGTAGCGTGGATGCTGGGTCTGCACACCACTTGGATTACCAGTTGGGCTTGTCCTTAGCCCTGGATGCGGCCTGTCACAGTGCGTATACGTAATGTTGCCTCGACTCTGCGGCCAAAAATTTCGTGTTGGAATGTGCGTGCTTTTCCTTTTGCTTTTTGAGTGCAAAGTTTGGCCAAAACTTTGTGTTTTTATAAACATTTTTAGGTTTGTCGGTTCAAGGAGTGTTGGGCTTAATATTCTGGGCTCCTAGAAATGAGTTCTCCCAAATTAAATATTAATAGGCTTTTTTCGGTGTCACAAAATGTGGAAATTGCTTAAACAAAAATGGCAGGTGCTTTAATGCAAACGTAAATTCCTTTTACAATTTTGTATGCTTATTTGTGTTTTGTTTTGTCATTGATTCTTAGTTAATTAATAAAAGCAAAACTTTTCTTTAGGGACCAAAAATAAAAGTTGAAACTTTTGTTTTTAAAAGACTACTGGAATTTTGATTTACATTATTTCCAATCTCTCCGATTTCTATAAAAAACAGTTTCGTTTGAGTTGTTTATAAATGAAAAACAATTATTTTTGGCATTTGACTTAAAATAAATCTTATTAAGGTGAAATATAAAAGGTGAAAAGATACATAACCATTTGCAAAAAATTATTTTGGTTAATTTACCATGAAAAATTTAATTCAATTGGTCAAAAATATTAAACGGTTGATTATTGAAAATTAATATGGGACATGGATTCGTTTACGGATTCAATTATTTCCATGTCAACCAAGTTAGAATTATCTTCCGAAGCATCTCTTGGCTTAGGTCCATCATGAAACTCAGCCATATCAATATTATTTTGAGAACAGACGGTCCTACCATTATGATCCACATTAGAATCATCAACGGGCTTGAGAGTTTCTTCCAGTGCCGGTTGAAACGACTTATCGATAAACATCCGAGTGACAATTTTGGGATCTAATTCGGCCTCCAAATCAAATTCATTGACAACTATAACTAAAATTCTTAAGAGCATGCGACAAGACTTATTTTCATATGTCGCATCTTTTTGAATGTTGTTAAGAGCATTATGGATAGTTTCCTTCATTTTCTGTAGCTCAAGATTCATGCTCTCGATGTTTGCCAGAGTTTTCCGGGAATTGGCGAGTGAAATGGCAATACGACGCCCCAGATCCTCGTGCTCCAGACGCATGTTGGCGGCATTTTCCCGGAGACAATCCAGGAACATAGACCGTACGGCAACACTTCCTCTCATGTTCATTTGAAGTGTACAAAATATATAGATTTTTTTAATTTATTTTACGAGTATATGTATATCTTATTTGTTTTCAGCTGTTGACTGTACTGAGAAATTGTTCTGAGAAATAGATGGAGAGAGTGGAGAGAGAAAACGTGGCCTGCTAGGCCGAGCCACATTAAGATAATTGACATCAATTATAATAATTGTCAGAGTAAGCCGATTAGTTAGCTAATGAATTAAATATCATGGGAATTTACCGTCCCATCCTAGAGGCGACAAATCAATGTCACCTAAAACATATAATTATCTCCCTTATCCACCCAAAAGCTTCGCACCCACGTGAATCTAACTTTCAACATTGACTCTTTTGCCGTGCTGCTGCTTAGTGTTGCATTCATAATTGATTGTCCTGTGGGCAAACGAGTCCTTGTCTGCGTCCCCCCACTGGATAAGCACTTAAGCTAAATGATGGCAGATGGCTTAATTTTCATTTGAGTTTCTGGCAAAAGAAGCCGCTCTGGCAACCTCTTTATCTTCATCCTTTCTATTTAATTTTTAAATGTGGGAAAGTGAACTAAAAACTGCTTGGTAATTGGTAAAAGCCCTTGATTCCAACCAAGAGCAAAAGATTTAATTTTTAATGAGAGGCAAATACGTTCTGACCTAATTGGATTAATTGCCAATCCTGCGGGCTTCAAACGACTTCTGGTTTTGAACAAAGTTAATATAGTGAGGGCTATCTTTGAGTGTGATACTTTTGCATTGTTAGCAATATAAGGGTCAAGTTTAAAATGTCTTTTCGTAATAAATATATAATATTCTGCTGACTGACTAATTAAAACGCCATAAATGTCATTTGTGATAAAGGTACAAATCCATTTGACTTATTAACGAAACCACTTTGAGCATATCATAACCACTATTTTGCCGAAGTCAATACCCAAATTGCATTATTTTAAACAGACCAATCATAAAGCTTCTTGTTACATACCACAAATCATATTTAAATTTTTCGATAATTAAAACGAGCACAAACAGAACTCCAAAGCCATCAGTTTAATTTTCCTTCCGTCTCCTCCGTCCGGAAAAGCTTTTTCCCAGCTGTCAATTGGTAAATGCCGAATTCTATCAATTTGCCATTCAATCATTGCACTAACGTTGCTAAGCCGACTATGCAAATTGAAGTCAAGAGGCATTAAGTCCAATCCGAAAACTAAAACGCTACTCCATGACACAATTGTCAGGGTTTTATCGGCTTATTCTTGCATGAGTGCAGACACCCACACGGACACGCTCATGTCCACACAAATACTGTGCTCTTATCGCAAAGGAAAAAGCTTTGCCAATTTTCGCCAATTTTTTTTCTCCTTCTTCTAACTGATGTGATATATGCATGTATAAATGAGGAAATCTATCTTTTTGTTAGTCAGGCTAAAAATCGAAGGAAGTTTTGGTCTGGTTTATTTAAAAGACTTATTTATAGTTTATATATGTATTGGATTAGTTCACTCCAAGAAAATTATTGCTTACATATATCTATTTACTTAAGTTAGTTATTAAAATTATTTAAACGTTAAAAACAAGCATTCTAAAATAAATAAAAAAAACAAATAAACAATTTGGAAGAATATTAAAATATTTTTATTTCAGTATGCAAAAAGGCTTTGAAGAATTTAATATTTTTTTAATTTAATCCAGAGGCTTAACTTGTTTATAGTTAATTTCTAAATTTTAAAGCATATTAAATTCTATTTCTAATGGTAACAGAAATTACAATATAATTGAAAGCAGGTTGATTGATTGGCTGGATTATAGCAGTTAACTAAGGCTCCGGCACTCCCAAATTTTGTTAACCTTCCCCTTTCTATATGAACTTTTGAAAATTGATGTGCGGTTGAAAGGTGATTTATTGGGGGATGGAAAGGGTCTCCTTATTTCTCTTTCTGTTTTTGCCTATCAGGTTTCGGCCAGGTTTTCATTCAGCGACACATATTTTGTTGAATTTTATGTAGTAATTCAATCAAGGCAACCTTTTTCAGAATTTTCAGCATAATTGATGATAAATGCCGAGAACCAAATGTTGAAGGTCACAGAAAATAGGTTGAGATGGGTCAATAGAAAAGATGACAGCTTGTTGTAATTCAAAATGAAATAAAATCAATACATAATAAATCGTTGCAAAAATAAAGTGTGTATTAAATAGTGATATTAAAAACTTATGCCTATTATTTATTCTTCGTTTAGGGCTGATATCCATACTGTTTAAATATTCTTCTTTGAAAATATCAGATCTGTTGAGTAAACTCACCTAAAAATAAAATAAAATAAAAGTCAATGAGATAATAAATTAACATTTTGTAAATTTAAAAGTCTTATTCAGTTCATTGAAAATTGACGACAGAGGGCATTTGACAGGTTAAATGGCATCAAATAATATCAATGAGAATATATAACAAAAGTAACATTTTACAAACGACTGCGCACTTTCAATTAAATTTTGTTTAGCTTGGAATGGAAAAGAATGGCTTGGGTAATAAATAAAAATGTTTTTGATATCTTATGGATTACCTTGAACTTTTTCTCATTATTCTGGCTATTACGTGTCGTTCGACAGGCTTGAGCGAGGCTTGCCATTTTCCCGAAGCTGCTCGACTCAACTATGCCAACTACTTAAGAAAGTTTCTTGCTGCTGCTATCCCCCGGGCCATAACACCTATCATTTGCATCTGTCTTGACAAACCCCCAGTCCCCCGACATTCCCCATGTTTTCCGGTGACTTTTCCCGTCCAACTACCGCAAGTCAAACGCGAAAAGTTCGATTGCATTTTTGGCGGTGCTACCTTCCGCCGTCGCATGTGGCACGTTTCTGGTGGCTTGCCACGGCATGACGCATACGCCACGTTGACTAATTAAACTAATCTCCTCGCTCGATGGCTGGGCAAACACCTTGAGCTGAATTTATTCAAAATCCCCCAGCATCCGAGCATGGCACAAAAATGTATATATATTTCACTTTATTTCTGCGGTTCAACTTTTGCTGTGATTTCAGTTTTGGTTCCCTCATTTTTCTGCTTTTCCGCTTAGCAATTTAATTTTTGTGCTTCTCTTTCTTTATTTTTTTTGTTGCCTTCCCGCCGTGTTTGCGTAGCTGAAATTGTTTTCCATTTCAGGTTTTCCGCCCGCCTGCAGGGACCGAGAACCGGGAGCTGGGAGCTCGGGGGTGGGCTTGTATGGTGGATCTGGACGGTCGGGAGTCGCAGTTCTGGCTCCCTGTTGGGTATCCATTTCAAGTGGCCCTGTAGCCACAACCTGTGCGATGATAAGGAGTAAATGCTGCTCAGGGCATTGCGAATTGCATTGGGTTTCCCACAAATTTATGCTGCTTTTTCGGGGGCGCCTAAAAGTTGGAGTGAGTTTGTTGACAGCGGGAGATAGCAAAGCTGGGATTTTAAGTGTATTTTTTGAAATTCCTTGATAATAAATTATTTTTCAATACATAATCCTATGGTGTCTCACATATTTTATTTTGAACACTTATTTACGTCGAATATATTATTTAAATGTATACCGTTTTAATTTCAGTTTCTGATGGATTTTCGGCATTATCAATGAACTTGAAAAAAAGTTATTATGATATCTAAATTTGTGATAATAGTAAATAAAAAATGTATTCGTCAAACCATTCTTAATACTGAAACTTACATTTTTTGCCATATTAAAGATTCTGAAGCTCCCCTCGTTCGTTAATAGGCACAGCATGCAAATCGATTGGTGGTCAACGCAAAAGGTAACTAATAATTTACTCTCTTTGCCAGTTAGTTGAACTTGGCAGATCGGTGACACAGGTCCATGTACCGCAGCAAACGTGACGAAAATGAAACCAAAGGTGAGTTCCATGGATCCGACCGCCAAGATGTGTTCATTCAACAATGCGAGTGTCATGCACAGGTATCGATTGCGTCACTACTACCATTGCTATCTGCAATTGCGACGGTGGAGTCCCAACACACTCGTGGCTTCGGAAGTCTTTCTAATCAAATGCGTGCACCTCTGGGGAACGAAAAGTGCGAAGACTATAGCGATATTTCCACGTGGATGGATGAGCACGTGAAGCTCCATGCTCAGTGGAGCAACTTTAAGGCAGAACTGGATACGCTTTTAATCCCACTCAATGTAACAACTTCTCTTAAGAAGTGCTGGTTCTATGAAGAAACCACCTTGCAATCAATCATTGAAAACGTCAACGCAATCGATCAAAGCAGTGGAATCCAAAAAGAGCAGATTAAGTACAGCGCAGATATGGAAACGGATCTAGAAAATATTTTATCCAATATCAACAAACCTGTGGTTAAAGGCTTTAAAAATTGTTGTAAAAACTTGCGAGATTCAATCAAAAATCTCAAAGATGATCTGAAGACAAGTGTGCAGGATCTTTCAAGAAAATTAAATGATTCAGAAAATTCCAGGGAGAAAGAGGAGCTCCACAATAATCTTAAAGACTTTGAGGATCAAATAAAAGACCTTAAGGCACGGTTGCATACGTTGCAAAATAAAGTGGGTGAATTTGAAGCAAACACCAAATGTTGTGCAGAAATAGAGAGACAAATTCAGGATTTAGACATTATACTAAAAACGAGAAAAAGCGAAGCAGATGTCCAGAATCAAGAGTTATACAATAAGATAAAAGAGTTTAAGGATAAGCAACGGACTCAAGATGACCTAACAAGTGCCTTAAAATTAACTATAAGAGACCGTGGCGAAAATATTAAAAATATAATTGACAAGTGCGAAAAACATTGTGGAAATGAAAATCTTTCCGACGACACGCAATTCGAAAAAGGAGAATTACTTGAGTTGGAAATGAAAATCGAAAACTTAGAGAGGCTCGTCGAAAAACTTTCCAACAAGTTAAGCGAATTGGACACTTTAGAACCAACAACTAATTTAAATGCATCACTGCATGCGTGCCTGAAAAATGGCGAAAACCTATCCAAAATTCAATATGAACTCCAGGAATTGATAAAAACTCAAAGTTGTTCAAAGGCATCGTCAGATGCCCCCAAAACTGCAGTTCAATGGCCTGCCATAGGTATGGTTAGAAGAAATGCAATATGTATCTCCGATGAAAACCTTGAATATAACATTAAAGAACTTCAAAAGGAAGTTCTTCCCCTGAGGGAAGAGCTGAACTATTTTACGAAGTGCTGTCAGAAAATTTATGAACTTGGCGCGCAAGCCGATCATTTAAAAAACACTCAATGGAAAATGAACCAAACCTACAATGAGCACATTAAATCTCACGAAAATCAATTTAAGCACATTAAAGAGGGTCTGTACAAAGCACTCATGAGATTCAGTGACATCAATCAATCAAATATTAATGAAGGTCTTGAACAGCAGCTTAACAACCTCGACAATAAGTTAAACAAAGTCAATTTAAATTTGGAAATAATAAAAGAAAGACAAGGTGAGATTTCAAAGCTTATAAAGAATACTAAATATGCAGAAACTTTGCCAAATGAGATGGCAATGCTTAGAAGCAATTTCGACGAATTTAAACAAAAAGTTGACACTCTGCTAAAGGATATTAAAGAAAATAAGTTAAGGGAATTATTAGTTAATAAAAAGGATCGCGAGAAACAACTAGATACACTTAACGTTATCGTTCGCCAGGATCTGGATAAACTAAAACAAAAACTTCTCCATTATGACGATTTAGAAAAGAGGATCAAAGAAAAAATAGTTCAACTGAAAACCCCAACGAATCTAATGCTTGGATGCCATAAAAAGTGCAAGGGGACCAGCAAAATAAACGACCTTATTGATCAAATTGAGGACGCGGAGAAGCTAGTTAAGGCAAAGGGATCTTCTTGGTCGAAACTAAAGCCAATTTCGAAATCAATCCCAAAATCGAAACCGACTCAGAAACCAAAACCGAAACCGACTCGAAAAAAACGAACATCAAAATCTGATGTTAAAATTGGAGGTATTGATTATACCTCTTCTCGGCCTACTGAATAGTAGAAGATTTCTTAGTAAACACTGGCTTCACAGTTTATTTACTCTTAATGGTTTTAATAAAGAAAACTTGAGACAAAAAAATTATGTTATGCAACTTAAAGAATTCAATTGTATTATTCATCTAAAATAAAAATATGTTTAATTCGAGTTTTTTCCTATCATTTCGTCTTTTAATTACTTGGATTATGCGTATTTAAATATACTCTTAAAAAGTATCAAATGCTATACCATTATGCCGGAAATATAATTATTTGCTTATTATTAAGCGGTTTTAAAGTGATCTTAACTTGACGGTGGCTTTCAGAAGCACAATCAAAAATATCCATTATCCCGGAGATAAAGTAAAGATCAGTTTAAAATCTCTTAATAAACTTTTAACAAATGTTGTATCAAACAATTTATTGCTAGATTGAACGCATATTATCCCTAATTTTATTTATTTTTAAAGTAATCCTCTATAAGCATCAAAACAAATTTAATTAAACGTTTTTAAATTAAGATATTAATTTGTGAAATATTTAATTGTTACGATCGGCCGTGTTAGATGATATATTATTCCGCTTCAAATTTGTAGCACAACTTCAGAAAGTACTACAAAAAAACAAATACAAAAAAAACCAATGGCCAATTGACCAACAAAGCAGTACTAAAAATAGTAATTCTACCAAAAAAGGTATATTCTTCTCTTAAAAATTTTCAAAATTAAGTTTATTGTACACTATTTAAATGAAGGGCTGCAGTAATTGTCCAGATTTCCTCTAAAGGAAAGTCTCAACGCCAGTTGGAAATTAAACAAATCGGTGAAAACTCAGAAATATTTTTATGAAATAAGTTACGCTAGAGAAACTATTTTTAAATAGTACATGATGCATCATTTTAAAAATACGTACATCACGCAAAAATAAAAGTTATTACAAAATAGAAACAAATTTGTATATTTGTATATATAACTTTTTTAAAATTCTGAAGCTCCTCTCGACGATTAATAAATGCAGCATGCAAATCGATTGGTGGTCACCGCACATTGCAAAAGGTAACTAATAGTTCTCTCTCTTTGCCAGTTAGTTGAACTTGGCAGACCGGCGACACAGGTCCGTGTACCGCAGCAAACGTGACGAAAATGAAACCAAAGGTGAGTTCCATGGATCCGACCGCCAAGATGTGTTCATTCAACAATGCGAATGTCATGCACAGGTATCGATTGCGTCACTACTACCTTTGCTATCTGCAATTGCGACGGTGGAGTCCCAACACACTCGTGGCTACGGAAGTCTTTCTAATCAAATGCGTGCACCTCTGGGGAACGAAAAGTGCGGAGACTACAACGACATTTCCACGTGGATGGATGGGCACGTGAAGCTTCATGCTCAGTGGAGGAAGTTTAAGGCAGAACTGGATACGCTTCTAATCTTCCTCAATGGAACAACTTCTCTAAATAAGTGCTGCTTATTTGAAGAAACCAACTTGAAATTAGTAATCGAAAATATCAACGCAATCGATCAAGACAGCGGAAACCAAGAAGGGCAGCTGAAATACAGCGGAGATCTGGGGACGGATCTGGAAAATATTTTACTGAAGATCAAGGAAGCCGTGGCTCAGGGCTTCAAAAGTTGTTGTGATAACCTCCAAGATGTAGTCAAAAATCTCAAAGATAAACTTGAAGAAAAATTGCAGGATCTGACAGGAAATTCAAATGAAGTGAACCCCAAAATTTCCAGGGAGAAAGACGAGCTGCAGAATAAACTAAATGACCTTAAGGATAAAATAAAAGACCTTAAAGAACGCTTGGAAACTTTGGAAACAAGTGTATCTAAAAATATGTCAAACAACAAATGCTGTGCTGAATTGAAAGGAAAAACGCTGGAATTAGAACATAAAGTTAAGACGACGAGAAGTGAAGATGACCCAGCCCAGAAACTAGACAATCAGCTCAAAGATCTCAATGAAATTCAACGCAATGAATATGATTTTACAAATCTTATAAGGAAAACAACAGAAGACACTGGAGAATATATTAAAAATATTACGGAAACTTGTAAGAAGAACTGCAGAATCGAAAATGGTTTCGAACACATTACTCCAGATCACAAGCAGTTAAATAAAGGTGACATTTTCGCTGTGGCAAATAAATTAGAAAACTTAAAAAAGCTCGTCGAAAAATATAACAATTTGTTGAATCAGCTTGAAGTCCTGGCCCCGACTAAAGACATAAATGCAACCTTTCTTACCTGCATGGAAAACAGCGAAAGGCTAAAAAATATTCAATATCAAATACAGGAATTGCTAAATGAAAGAACTCAATCCTGCTTTGAAGCAGGGGGTTCTAGAACTTTTGCGATTTATAATGATAAGTCAATAAGCAATTCAAACTGTACTTTTGATAAAAAATTGCAAGATCGCATTAGAGAACTGGAACAAGAGGAGGAAAGTCTGCGTGAAGAGCTGAAGAAGCCTCCAAAGTGTTGCCAGAAAATTGATGAATTAAGCCTGGAAACTAATCAATTACAATCTATGCTTAAAGAAATGAACCGATCCTATAATGATACCCTTAAAGAATACGAAAATCAATTTAAGGACATAGAAGAGAGCACAAACGAATCTGTCAAGAAGATGGGCGACATAAATAAAACGAAAAATAATGAAAGTCTTCAGGAGAAAATAAAGAACCTCACTAAAGAGCTAGACAAAGCTAATATTACCTTGGAAACTCTAAAAGACAAGCAAAGTGATTTGTTTAATAGCAATAATAGCTCCAACAATGCAACAAACATGCTTGTTGAGTTGGCGAGTCTGAAAAGGGATTTCAATGAGTTCCGAGATAATGTTGACAGGCAGTTAAAGGACATCGAGGGCCAACAGCTTTTCAGCCTATCAGCTGATGCCAAAGACTCCTTGCAATTACTGGAGAATTTTAACAATGATATAAGCAGGGATATGGATAAAATTAAAAAAAATCTCCTCGACCGTGATTCACTGGCTAAGCAAACTCAAGATCAAATAGCAGAACTAAAAAATCAAGCTGATATTATGCTTGAGTGCCAAAAAAGGTGTACGAAAATAAACAAAATGAATGATTTTATAGATCGAATCGAGGACATGGAGAATCTTGTTAAAAACTTATAACAAAACCAATCACGACACATGAATTGGTTAATATAATAAGGTCTGATGAATCTTGCAATGATTTTAAATGTATTAAAAAGTATAAAAAATCACTAGTGCCTTGTTATTAAAATTTTATTTGGGCTTAAAATAAATAAAACTTTTCCAAATAAAGTTTTTTCTTAAAATAAAGATTCATTTTTCTATGTTTTATCCGTTCAGTATTTGAATAAAATTAAAACTAACTGAAACTTTTTAAAGTTGCTTGAAATGTTTAATATTTAAAAATAATATCGCTTGCCAGCTAAACATACGATAGCCACATCTTGTAAAATGACAGACATTTATTTTGAAAAAATCGAATCATAATTGATGAATTTATGTCATAAATGGGACACCCTGTGTCACATGTCAGTGCTGCACAGAATTTTAAATTAGTATCAAATTCAATTGGAGTCAAATGATGATAATACAAACGGAATTTATAAAAATCGACGATGCCCTGGAAATCTGCTACTCGATGGAGGACGACCTGCACGAGTGTCTGGGTCTGGTGAAGACCATGAACCGGAAGTACAATGCTCCCGGGCGCTATACCATTTCCATGGACCCCTTCGCCGAGGACTATCCTCTGTACAGCCCCGAGTCCACGGAGCAGGATGCGTCGTCCCTGCAAAACGCGGACTCGGAACTGGAGATGCTGAGCCAACTCTACGGGGCCAGAAGTGCCCAGGAGCTGGACGAGTCCTACGTGGACGTGCGGTATAAGTTCATCAAGCTGAAGCGCGACCTGGAGGGCACAGTGACCCATTGCCAGAGGATCACCGACTGTGCGGATCGCCAGGAAAGGGTCTCCCATCGCATGCTGAAGAGCTCCGGTGGCAGCAAGAAGAGGCTGTGCAAACACTAGGGATGCCAAGTCCTGCCAACTATTCCATCAAAGTCGGGGAGCGTGTGCAAATTGCAAATTGTGTCGACACTTGGCAGCTTTTATTAAAAATTACTGTCACCATTAGCCGAATCGCACGGAACTCTGGGCGGGGAGTAACTTTCCAAAACTCATTTGGCCCGACATGAAAATGAGGCAAAGTTTTTATCAGAGTCTCAGTTTTTCTGGTGTCTCGCGACACAAGTTTTTCCCTGACGTTGAGCACGATGATGACGATGATGATAGGACAGTAACAAGTCAGCTGCATGTTTATGGGCACGACAATGGGTAAATACAAATACGAGCATGCGAGAGAATATGTGGGGGAAACATGAGAAATTGCCAGCGCAAAACTTGAGATAATGTAATGCAAAAGTGGCCCAGGACCAGACGCAACTTTTCCATAACGCTTTGCCAACTTGGCTCCGTGTTTGTGTAGCGTAATATTTGTGAGCATTTTGTTTTTGTGTTATTTTTCTGTTTTGCCCCACCGCTTGAAAGGGGAATCCACTTCGTTAGAGGAACAAGTAGCTGGGACAAGGACCCCTGGCCGGCCAACTGGACAGCTGCAAGGACATAAAACAGTGAAGTTTTGCATATTTAAAGTAATATCAAGGGGAAAACAAACTTTTCTTTTTCATTATTATTCTTGTTTCTTTTTCTTGCTTTATTACCCCAAGGGGTACGAGGTGTACAGTCCATTGAGCAGAGGCATCGGGATCAGGAGGGTTTTGAATGGAGTTCAAAAGGTGTTCATTGAGTGAATGCTGCGGTCAATCCTCGTGGTGAAGCAGTCGAGGGTAGAGGAGCCCAGAGTCATTTATAAAGTTGAGGAAAAAGCAGTAATAAAGTGGATGCTGTACCTTAAACCCGGAATTAGTTGAACTTAATTTAGCCGGCTTTTAATCAAGTAATAGCCTTATAAAGGTTCATTATTCTGATCACTCCCCAGTGCATTCGGTAAATAAATTAACGAGTACCATATTCTGCAGTTACCTTCTACCATATATGAGTTTGAGTTTACTTTTTCTTCCCGACAGTATGAGAAGAGAACAGGGTTATGGTGCCTATATAAATCCTCTATCAAGTTCTAATTTATAATCATTTAATTTTTTTAATATTGGGTCCCAAATATTTGTTTAAAGTTCTAGCAAATAAACTTTATTTTGCCAATCTTCTCAAATGTTGTACACAAATTGTAGGAAATATGAATTGATTTGGTTTTATGAAACTATTTAGTACCCACATTCCCAACTAAGTTTTAAAATATATAAAAACGGTTGCCAAGTATCTCTGTGTCGAAGCCCGCGACTAAATACTGCTGACTGCTGATTTATACACTTCTTGTGCCCAATGGAGCCAGAGCAAACATATTCGCCATTAAACAACGCTTTATGGGGCCTACGACTCTGCACAGCCATCGATTGATATGAGTTTGAGAATTTATTAGCACTTTAATGGCCCAGGCAGCCGACCTGGCCCCAGAATGTGGAATACTCAGAGCTTGATTCGGCTTTCGCCATTCCAAGTGCAGCAGAAGTGCTTTAAGCATGCCCACTACCAATTTGTGGAGGACCCTTGACTGCCAGACAAGCCGGTAGAGTCTGGTCTCTAGGACCCAAAAATAGCTGCCCAAAATCAGAGTCGAAAATGTGCAAGAAACGCCAAATTGTTTTGCACGTTTAGCCGCAAATGGAGGCCAGATCCCCTCTTCCGGCAACCTCATACTCAGACTAAGTGTATCCGGAATAGGCATTTGTTCAATACCAACATGAGTAGCTGCAAAGTCCTCGGTTTTGGGTTGCCCAGAGCTCGAGAGCTTCTCGTTTCGCAGCATGTTTGTGTTGTGGGGGCCATTTAGAAAAGATTTGCCGAACAAGTTTGTTTAATTAAGATTTCCTGCGGGCCAGTTGATTGACTTTAAGTGCCGGGAACTAACCGAATTAATGAGGCAAGCCCTTGCAAGATGAGCTCTCGGGAAGTTTCATTCACAAGACGACCAGGAATGCGGGCGATTCCCTTACAACGAACAAATATTTGCTAGATTAATTTTAGGAAAAATGGAATGGTTTAATTTGTTATTAATCCTATGACAAGTGCAGAATATAGACAGAATATAGTCACGATTAGCGAGTTTATCTTTATTTTGACTACTGGTTAAAGATAATATATATTTTAATATATATTGACATATGCTTTAGTGTAATAGGTAATTGAGAGTAAAATATAAAAGTTTCTCCCAATTATTTTATTAAAATTCACATCAGGCTTCACCAGTTGACAAGATTTTTTAAGCATTAGTCCCAGTAAATTGTTATTTGCTCGAGGAATGTTGAGACACGCCCAAAAGGGATTCCATGTTAACTGAATTAATGACACAACCCGAGGGAAAGCCTCCAAAAGAAGACAACAAACAGGAAAAAATGTGTTGGGCTTGCCACAGTTCATAAATATGTAGGAAATTCCCCAAAATGGGCAAAGGGAAAACACACTAAGCACTTCCGTATGAATAAATATTTAATCAATCAATTTCGAAAATTTTCCTTTTCAGGGCTCGTCAAATGCATAAACAGAATGGATACAATTTCATTTGCCGAATGATGATGACGATGAGCGTGATGAGGATGTCTTTGTTGCTGTCGTTGAGGCATAAAACAAGTCAGACACATAAAAGTAGATTTGATTGAAATGCTAATTTCCACAGATTACCGACGGGAAGAGACTGCCGCGAATGAAGCACGAACCCAGTTCTGACATTTTGTCTTTTTTCCTGATATATCTCTTTTTTTTTGAACGTTCTTTCCCAAGCAAATTATTTTCACATAAGGATATTCGAATTCTAAAAGGCGAGAAATTGATCACGGCTAAATTCATTTAAAAATACTTTCTTTAGGAGCAGCCTAAAATACTAATATAAATTACATGTCCCATCTCACGTTCCTTAATTACAAAAACAAAAACAAAAAACACTTTTATTGACGAGTCATGTTGTTGCACACATAAAAATCCGTATATTGACCAAATGACTGAGAAAATATATAAATAAGTATAATAAAAATAAAAATATACTCATAATTGATTAAGCCATTTTTTTTTATTTAAAAAACTTTCAAAAGCAAAGTACTTATTTGGTAAAATATATATATATTTTTTTGGGTTTCGGTCGGTTATTAGAATGGTTCATCCTCTTTTCACTTTTATGGCTTTTTCGTTTAGTTTTCTAAATTGAATGTTGGCAGCACTGCTCCAGTCGCTTAGAGATGGTCATTCATTGAAGAATGATAGTCATCACCATCATCATCAGCCAGAAAGCCTTGAAATGTGTTGAGTGAGGACCTTCTGGCCAAATGACAGGACACTTCTCAGTCGAAACCCATCAGCCGCAGCCTCAGATTCGGTTTCAATTTCGGTTTCGATTTCAACGGGATTGATTTCCCGTGAAAGCCGGTTTTCCCCCGCCACATTCAATTCCCCAGTTGTGATTATCGAAACGTTATTAGTTTGTCTGCTGCCTGTGACAGGTTACATTGAACTTGGGAATTTTCACCGCTTAGGTCTTCTCAGCGTACCATATTCTAAATTGTGTGGTGGCCCCAGACCAGGAGAAAGAGTGACGAGTGTGTGTAAAATTATGGGCACAGGCTTATGGCTGGCTTTTCGAATTTTGTGGCATTTTGTAATTGAATTTCATGTGAGGCTCATTTTGAAATTTTAATGAATCGATGACGTCAGGCGAAGGAGGGTCAGACTTCAAAGCTTACAGTCGGAAATTAAAATCCTAGCTAAGTTCAATCACTATTTGGTTTTAATCTCCACAAATAGGTGCATAAAGTGTTATATGGTTGGGTATTTAGGATACTATGCCATTGGTTCTATTGGTGAGAATTTTAACAACTGAACTTAGGATTCAATTATTGCTTTAATTTAACTAATAAAATAAATATTAATTAATTATTTTTCAATAGGGAGGGAATTATATCTATATTTCGTTTATAATCGCCTTCTAGCTCAGCGTGAAAGTTTCGAATTTATCTTGGCGCTGTAGAGTAGTTCTTCAACCATTTTGCCTGCACTCAAGCAGCCATTCATTCAGCCGAGTGAGTTCACTCAGTAAACTCGGTTATCACACACAGTGCGTAGTCACAACATTGGGGCAAAGTTTACTTAAGCATGAAGCTGGGAGTTGTGACAAAATGCGACTACGAGCAGATGGGAAATGCGAGGACTGAGGACTACATTCCCGGATGTGGAGCATGACAAACTGCGGCTGGATTTCGAGCAGGGAATCAGGGGGAGGAGCAGCTGCCACAGTTGCACCAGTCGGAGTGATAAACGCACTGCACAATTGCTGCCACCGAGATTTGCCAGCTGACAAAATGCTTCTGACATTTTTGCAAGTTAACAATAAAAATATTTCATATAATTTAACGCTGCTGCGACGGCATTTTATGGCAAATTATGTTTGGATTCATCTTCAGTTTTGCGCTCAGTTTCAGTTTCAGCTTTTAGTCAGCCCTGTCACACATATTTTTGCCAATAAGTTGGGCGGCAGCCGACCAACTTGAAGAATGTCCTTCCTTATTTATTGCTTTTAACATATTTGTTTGGCCCCATGGCACTCCGTCTTTGTATGTGAATGTGGCGAAAGGCAAATGCAAATTTCAGTCTCAAATTTTCCGACTTTGTCGTTCATTTGGGTCTGAGCAAAGTTTTCGACGAAAACAAAAGGCCCTTGACAAAGTGCAGCTGCTCGGAATTGCTCCGGGTAACATTTTTGAAGGGCGGTCAATGAAAAGTTTATTGTGCGCGCCGAAAAGAAGTCATAGTTTGGCAGAACGGAAGCCCGTTCGCAAATTGTGTGTGGAAAGCCCCAAATAAATTGTAAATGGCGTTGGGAAGTGGCTCAAATTATGGTGAAAAGGGTGCATGTGAGAGGAATATTTTGTTTTCCTTTTGTGCATATATTAAAGTTGTGGGCTAGTTTATTATACGGGATCAGCTGTATAATTTACTTGCTTTTTATGAATTAACTTGGTTTAATTCGGTATTTATTCTCGAATATACGGTTAAGAAGTAACTTAGGAAATTTTAGAAGTCTGTGTCCGATGTTGTAAATGGAAATTTGAACATGAAATTGGTTAGCTAGAGATAAATATATGGTTAACTTAAAATTTGCGTTAAATTATTCGTTGGTGACTTCATTTCCTTCTTCGATATTATCAACTCTCAGTGGGTTATCGCCTCCCGCCAACTTGTCGGCATTTGCGACTGCTGCCGTCGAGGGAATCTTGGCCTTAAGGTTCCGCTTCATCTGGGCCATAACAGAATTGGCAAGACTAACGCGATTCATGATCCTGGTAAGACGCTCCTGAATGGTGGAAAACATTTGCTCCGAGTACTGAGCATCCTCGGAGGTATCCAGAGGCACCACAGCCGTGTAATCGGCACTGTTGTTCTGGCTCATTTCCGTAAAGGACTCGCAACTTCCAAGTTCTTGCAATTCATCAGATTTTTCGTCCGACATTTTGATCCAGAATAAATGATGTAATTTGACTAGTTAAGCGAGAGCTTTGAATTAGAACTGCTACTAGAAAAACAGCTCACAGTCAGTTATGAGTGTTTATACTGACAAAGAACAAAAGGATATATTTTCTCATAAAAAAACATATATTCAAAATGTTATATATATTTTATAAGTATATATATTTGTATTGATAGATAATTTATTATACCCGTTACTCGTAGAGTAAAAGGGTATATTGTATTCGTGCAAAAGTATGTAACAGCTAGAAGGAAGCGTTTCCGACCCTATAAAGTATATATATTCTTGATCAGGATCACTAGCCGAGTCGATCTAGCCATGTCCGTCTGTCCGTCTGTTCGTCTGTTCGTCTGTTCGTCTGTTCGTCTGTCCGTCTGTCCGTCTGTCCGTCTGTCTGTCTGTCTGTCTGTCTGTCCGTATGAACGCTGAGATCTCGGAAACTATAAAAGCTAGAAGATTGGCATTTTGCATGTAGATTTTAGAAGTTCCTACGCAGCGCAAGTTTGTTTCAAAATGGTGCCACGCCCCCTTTAACGCCCACAATCGCTTATATACGATTTTAAAAATTTAAATATTTCGGAAAAGTAAAAATACAGTTTTATTGTGTTTATCAATACCTATCGAAATGTAGAAGAAATTTTTCAAATCGGACCATTCGTTAAAAAGTTATGCGTGATCAAAGTTTCTATCTCCATCTCCCTCGCACTCCCTTTACCTGAGTAACAGGTATGTGATAGTCGGGGCACCCGACTATAGCGTTCTCTCTTGTTTATTATTAAAAAATAACAAATAAAAATTTTAAAAAATGCTGATAATTAACAACAAATTTAATAAACACACAAAATTCATTTATACTTATACAATATTTATAAAACTAATGGTTCGATGAACTTCAAAATTACGGAATTAATGCCCTAAGAAGATGCAAAACCTCTCAAGAATTGTAGCCCATTTCGCAAGTAATCAACTGTGAAATGTGTCCAGCAGGGCCATAAAATCAGAAATCAATTAAAGCCATTTAAGTGTGAGAAGAGCAAAGGATATGGATGTCGAGAGTCGTTGCCAGGGTACAAGGCAAATAAATCTCTGAAACGACTTTGCAACAGAGCGCACACTCTGGGTGGCAGGATAAAAGTTGCCCCGCAGTTGAATGAGGCAAACGAAATCAAAGTCTATAACTTAACGACTGCAATGAGAATGATGCTGATGACGATGTCGACGATGTGGAACGCCCTCAAGGTCCACCCCATCCGCCACCCACAACACCCCGCCATTCGAGGAATCCCTACGCAGAAAAAGAGACAAAAGCCGAAAAAGACGGAAATGCAGCATTCATTCTCTCGCCATTTTCCCCATTTACCCCCCGCCGTTCCATCACTCTTTCAGTCTGCTTTTCGCCTCCATGTGCTAAATATTTGCCAGCCATTTCTTTATTTTCCTCTGGCCTTTGTCGCCAAACTGGATTCCCATCCCGATACCCATCGCTTTGCCACATCGTAATAAAGCAATATATCTCCTGAGGAACTGTTCCTCCTTTATAATAAATTCCTTTACGCATAAAAACACTTACAAATGAGTTTTTGTTCAATGGAATAAATGGCATGTCGCTATAAATACACAGATATATCTATAGCTACGTCGCCATAGCTCCGTATGCATGTTCATGACTGCACCCAGTCAGATTCACACACTCGGCTTGCTATTTATTTTGGGATTCGCTGAATCCACTATTGATAATGCCATTTGGCATTTGCCTTGTGGATGGGCTTTGACTTTTGCGACGTCTTTTACTTTGTGGGTTTCCTATTGAAAACTCAATGCGCTGCTAAGTAGGCAACATTTTTCAGTCGTGGTCTATTTATAGGTTTGTATCTTTGGAAAAAGTTTAGGTTTAGCTGGGTATAAATTGAATTTTGGTGATATGCACACGAAGAAATGCCTTATTTGGCATTGACTTTGATTATTAGATCCTGTAAGTGATGTAAATAATTTCAATCAATACTGGATTGGACACAACAAATAGATAAGGAAAGATTTGTATACATCATGCATGAAAAAATCATAAAGTATGTACTTATACAAGTAACTATTTATATAAAAAAACAAGGTCTATGTCAATATAAGTGCGTAACGCCATATTTTTCAGACAAATAAAAGAGAAAATATTGATATACTAGTAAATAGGAAAAACAACATTTTTTTTCAACAAAATATTTTTTTTAAAATTATAACATTATTAAGGGTCTTATTTGGGTCTTGACATACTTCATTAAAAATTCGAATTTATAATTTTTAGAATGACAAAATTTTTAAGTATAAAAAAGTAACAAAGTTTCAGGAAATGATTGTCTAAAATAATTTCATAGTCGAAACTATTGCAACGATCAACTTCTTGTTTTGCACACTTAACTTTTAAACATAATTCTCTTGTCCTTTAAAATACGGATAAAAATATGGGTATTTTTATATTTTTAAATACAAAACTCATTTAAAAATATAAGCCAAAACCTATGGAAAAAAGTATAAATATTATTACGTAATATTAAATAAAGGAGATCTTTATTAGTGAAAAGCGCTACAATTATAAATATTCTAAATAGTTTAACTTTTTAAAAAAAATAATATGAGCTCTAAATAGTAGGACAAAAAAAACGAGATAAATAAATCACTATCAGAATAATTTATTAAATTTTTTGTTTTATTTCAGATAAAAATTAATTGAGATCTTTTGACCTAACCATATAAAGACACTATTTAATTTAAGTGCAGGTTCATAGCCTTGCCTCATACGTTATTCAATTTATTTAAATATTTTTGGTCATTAGATCAAATTTTAATACAATGTTGGATCAAACACATTTAAACCATTTTAATGTTAAAATAAAATGATAAATTTGTGAAATGGTTTAATTAAAGATCCTTTAAAAATATTAAATTTACAAAATAGTTCGCTTTTTTTTTTTTACAATCTAGTGTATTCAAGACTTGGATAAAACTTTATTGAAAGAGTTTCAAATTTAATGAAGCAGTTATTTTTTTGTATACAACTTGACTAACTGTTTTAATTTAAATATGTAAAACGAAACTTTGAATAAGGGGATATTAATTTTTAAGTTATAAAAAAGTTTCATCAAGCTTAATTGCCATATATACATAACAATTTAAATGATCATCCTGTTCAATCAAGAAGTTCTTTACACAATTAGATGTTAGATGTTGAAAATCGTCTACATATCCTCTTTAATCCCCATCCAGTTATAATGCTACGCAAACTGAGCTGTTGCCTAATCTGATGTCCAAATCACTTGGCAACATGTTGCACACACAACTAATTGATGATTTAATTGAATGTTCTGAGACCATTTCCCAGTTCCTTATGTTCCTGTTTCAACCCCACAGCCCATACCCCCTATCAAAAGCAACATCTGTCAGACCCATCACAATAAATAACCATATAGTTATAGTTGAGTTTCCTGCATTAAAATGCCATCATGCTGGAGATTAATGTGAAAAGGACACGCCCATCTTCTCGGGAGGTGAAAGCCATTCACTTCAGTGAGACATTGACATTTGCTGCTGGCTTTTCCTTTCTTTTGTTTTTGTTACTCTGGTTCTGCTGTTTCACTTTTGTGTGTTGTTGGTGCCGCAGGACGCGCCAGATGAGACACGTGACAATGTCAGGGCAAACATAAATGCCGTGTGTCAACATGCAGGTCGCAAAAAGAACTAAAGTGAAAATGTCTTTTTATCAACTTTCCGAAAGGGGCCTGACAAGTCCACGGAAAAAAATTCTCCCCGAACACGAGACTTTATATCTTACTTTCAATATTTTGTATTGGTAAGCTCAGGGATTACTTTTTGTTAATAAGGAAATGTATGTTTCAGAACTTTATTTTGTAACGCCTCAGTTTCAAATCCAAATAGTTAGTTTAACAAAATCAGTTTAAGGTGTCGTTGAATAATTAGCTTAAAAAATATTTTTCAGGTGTAATTCCATTATAATATCAATATAAATAATTTGAATTAAAAAAGTTTTTAAAACAAAGCTTAACTTACATTATAATAATTTTCGGATACTTCAAACATTACTAGCCGAATATGAAAATTTTGAAAAACAAAATTTGAAGTGTTATTTTCTTAGAGAACTACTCTACTATGTCGTTAATTAGTAAGTAAGATTAATCTTTTAAGCTAAAAAATGGTTAAGCTTTCCTCACTGTGCAGATGTGTTCGCTCCGCTTTTCGGCCCTTTTTGTTGTAGTTTTTACATTTGTCTTAATTAGGGGGGTGGCGGTCTGAGAAATAGAAGCCACTTGAAGAAATGTGCTTGAAGGGCCATCAGCTGCCGCTGCCGCTGGCACTTGGCACTGACTTGTCTGACTTTCTCCGGGCTTTCTCTCCCCGGCATTTCTTCGCTCTTCTGGGGCACACGTGTGCGACTTAATGGCAACACTTTCGCATCCTGCGAATCCTAGTATGCCGCTCATGTCTGTCTGTAATTTATATGGCTGCTTGAGTGCCACAGCATTTCCCCTTACGCCCACCGTCGTTTTTGCCTAGCAAAATTTGTTATTACGTTGAATTAAACTTGAAAAATGTGTTAATGGGCTCGTTCTGTCCTGTTCAGACCAACTGCGGCTCCTAGCAGGCAACTTAATTAAATTCCACAATGATTTTGTTATTTCGCCATGTAGCAACAAGGCATCCTCTTGCCTAACTACAATTACCAAAGATGCCAGAACACAGTGCACCACATGGCGTATGTGTGCTATTTGTGTGCTTCGCTTTTTCCTTAAGCGCGGTAGCTTGTGACTTTATACTTTCTGCTTTTCCTGGCGTCCCGTTTAATTTGTTAGCCTTAATGAGCTGTGAAAAGTGTTTTGTGCGAAAATTGGTAAATTGTGGCAGTTGAAGCAAACTGTGTGAGAAAATAATGATGATCAAAAAATAAGTTTGAAGTCATGGGTTACAAAGTCGTTCGCTTGGGGATTTACTTGGGAAGAACATGCAATTATTTAAGCATTATAATTACTAATTATAATTATTATTATAATAAAATAGAGATAATGGCAAAAATAACAATATTTATTTATTTTTTCTTCACAGATGTGCCAATAAATTTTCTTAAACTGTTTCCAATTAGCATTCACAAGGACCCATTGCAACTTAAAAGCCGTTTTCACAAAAAATATTTTCTTGTATTCATCATTTCTTTTTTATTGAAATTTATTTGGGTTTTAACTTTTAACTGTGCCGACATGAAAATGGTTTTACTGGTAATTAAAAATAAAACCTGCAGATTTATGTGGAACGGAAGCTCAGAAAAAAGCGAAATAAAAAACAGAAACTTTTCCACTGACCAACATGGACAATGACATTCGGATCCCATGAAAGATTCCGTTTCAGCAGGGTGACTTGTTGCCGGAAAGGCTTTAAGCTGTAAGCCGAGTTGACTTTAATCAGATGGCAATTAACAGGGAACGGAAACAGGATGACATCGAAGAGGGGTGTAAAGGGAGTTTACATTAACGAGAAAAATTGTTCACTTTTAACTCTCATCATCGGCTTATTGTTTTAACCTTGGGGCAGAACTATTTGTTCCAGTTAACCACTCACGAGTACTCAGGGGCAAGCGTTCATTGCCGCAAAAGGAAGTGTGGCCTTTGGCTTATTGCATTTTTCAAGTGTGGCCAAGTGCTACAATTATTTATTGCACACCGGAAACACAGCCAAGGACAAGCCACCGTTCAATGATGAATATGCTTGGGGCTTAAAGTATTTCGCACACACAATATTTTACACATATTAAAAAGTTGGCAATTTTCCTGCCCCGAGGTAGCCAAATTTCCCAACACAATTGCTCATGAAAAAAATGCGTCCAATTTGCATTTGAATTTTGTGTTCCCATTTGCCGGCATAGTGGTAACCGTATTTGTATTTGTGTTGTTGAAAACTTTTCTAAAAGATGATAAAAGGGGTGTGGCTCGGATGATCATCGTGATGATGTTGCAGAAACGTGCGTTTGTGTAAATGAGCTGAAAAAATGTCTGCTTTTTTGTCAGCCTTTTTCTGTTGGTTTTTGCGTAGTTTTCCTATTTTTTCGAGGGCGGTAAAGTTTTCCTTTGGTTTGTTTGTGAAGTCTAACATCAACACATGGTAATTTTTTTTGCGGTCCTGTTTGTTTTCCCTGTTGAACGTCATTGAATGAAAACGAGCCGAAAAGGAGTATTCCAAAAATGCTGATTCAATTCCAGTTTGTTTACCTTGCCGTCTTCTTTTCTTAAAGAGTTTGCCTTTTACCCTGTTGGGTGAGAAATTGGTTCCTTTCAATGGGATAAATATTCCTTTGTTTAATGGAAATTACAGTCCTTGAAACCTTTTTTGTCAACCATACCTTTGTCATCATTTAACTTAGAGTAAGCCTTGTTATAATAAGCTGTTTCTTGAAAACTCTCTGCCTAATTTGCTGTAATTCACTTTCCGTTTCCACCACGCTGGCCACGAGACTCGGGCATTTAAATTAAATTGAAAGTTTTCCGTGGACAGCCGAGTCCTTGTCAGACGATTTATCATCACAGTCCTGTGGAAAACTTTCATTAGGAAAATAAGAAGGAAGAAAAGGTCTGCGTCTCCCCGGATCCCTGATCCAAAACTAGTTCGCCAGCCGAGGCACGCACTGCCAGCTGCCCAAAACTTGTGAGTTTTTTTCTTTTTTTCGGCTTCTTGTGTGCCCGTGTGAACTTTAACTTATATATTTTTTTGGTGAGCAGGATGACACTTTATCATGTCTCTGCCGGTGACCGGGATGGCGAAAATCGGGGCCCAGCTTGCCTGGAGCGCACAAATTGAAATGTGCCAGTGTCAGTCAGGGTAAATGAGGCAAAACGCAGCCGCAGACCCAGCGGGAAGTAATTGTGTGGCCCGAAGCCTACAACAAAAGTCCCTGCCCCTGAAACTCATGGCCTATTAGGTCGAATCAGTCTGTAGAAATCACGATTTTCAACTTTTCTTGGCTCCTTTTTTTTGTTTTGTCGTATTTTACTTTTGTGTGTCTGTGCTTGACAAATATTTAGCCAAAGTGATTTTTGACAGCATCATAATAAAGGCTGCCCAAGCGCCCAAGGAATACTTCATGCTTCGTTTGAGCGTAATTTGCGATTGACCCGGCAGCAAGGCACATGCGGCGTATGCGCAATTTGGGAGCAAAACAAGCCAAAGTGCCGACAATTGAATTGGAATTGCGGGAAAATTCGGGTAATGCTCTAGCGTCAAAATATTTGCCTTGGAATTGAGGATTAGGGATGGTATCACGAATTTTGTTTAAAGCTGAGATTGTACACAATCGAAAACATCTTATACATTTTATGCTTTTTTTAGCCTATTTGAATTCAAGATTACTTTTATTTTCGTAGTAAACTAAATTATCGGCAAAGCTAGGGATAATATTTTTTTTGTAACTTTGCCTTCAAAATTTTATTTTATCAATACCAGGAATAAAACAAAAACGTTGCACAGAAAATTTGGATACATATATTTTTTTTTTCATCCACAAACATTTTAAGACTTTTCCCCAGAAGTAGTATGTGTAGTAGGTTAGTGTAAATAATGTGTATCAGATATTCGTTCATATTTTTTTTTTAGGGTAATTAATGTGTACGAGACAACCGGCACTGAAAATGTATGTTTTTAAAAATTAACGTAGTCAAGCTCCCGTTTCAGGCGCAAAGTGAGCCGCAGTTTCTTGAGCTCGCTGTCATATTTCGCCTGACATCGGTCAACATCGACGGAATGGGGAAGCGGCAACCGGAGGCGGTATAAACCAGTACCCAAATCTACTTCCGTTTCTTGCAGGCTCAGCGACATTTTGTCGGCGGCCATTTCTTCATCCGGCAGGGAAATCTCCAGAATAAGATCTTCACAGCTGGCAGAGGAGCCGGTGCGATTGCCCATCTATTAGGTATAAATATTTTCTATGTTATTGATCTGTTAAGTGCTCTTTAAACTGGCCATATATTGACCTGCAAGAAGACGTCCTCGGTGCCCACTGCCTGGCGATAGGTCATCGTATACTCGGGGCTCTTGCGGGTTTCCAGTATATCGTTATCCTCGCGCTCCTGCTGCTCCTGCCATTCTTCCAGATTCTCCGGCTGCTTTTTTTCCTCCTCCACCAAAGGAGTCGCCAAAGGATTGGGTTTCTTTTTACTCTTGCCGGTGGAATCTGGCTCCTTGCTACGCCCAATGCCCCCAGGATCTAAGTTTAGAAATGAAGAAACATTGCGCCCAGTCAAAAAAAAAAAATGCAACAAGCCGTTGCTAATGACAAATGCCGATATCCAACAGCATTACTTAATATAACAATTTCTTATTTACTCACTTAGCTTGTGAACCACCATGGACTCGTCCTCATCCTCACTGCTGCTGTAGTCAATGCCGCCTCGCCTCTGATTGGGATTCAGTAGATCCTGCAGCAGCTTCAGCTGGTCCGGATGTTCGAAGATCGACATTTTGTGCAAGGCGGGTTGAAGGCACTGAATTATTTTCACGGCTTTTTTTCACTACTTATTTTTGAGTTATAGAACAGTTTTTAAACTTGAGCTATGTTTGGAGTTCTTCACAGCTCGGTTGGTACAAACCGAATGAGGAATATCTAAAGCCTCGTTTGTTACCCAACCATGACAACGATTTTTCGGGCTACTATGCTTACATATTTATTATTTTCTTGCATACTTCACTTAAAAAAAAAAAGTTTCTCCCCATGGAGATAATAGAAATCAGGCCAGATCAATATATTTTACGTATGTTTTTCGAGTGTAGTAGCCTTAGAGATTGTTTATTTAGTTGCCCAGGCAACGTGATTTGGCAACGTGGAAAATTCTAGAGCTGGTTTTTCCAAGCCGGCTGGAGTCCATGAAGGGTTGAAGGGTCCCCAGTTACCCTATTCAACAACAGTTTTCCGCCGTTGGCGACATTTTACTTTCAACTGGGAGGAAACTATGAGTCCCACTTTAGGCATTTCAATTAAAAACTTGGGCGGCCCATTTAGTGGCAAACTTTTTGCCGGAGAGCCAACTGTGCTCGAACAAATATATTTCACTTGTCAAAAACAATTGTTTTGTGAATTATAAATTGTGTAATTATTGTTCCAGGCTTGACCTTCCGTCCTGGTCAGGGCCACTACAAATTATGAACAGCGAAACAGAACAGAAATTTGCATTTTTCACGCGGCCCTCGAGTGGCGAAGGGAAACGCTAATTTGACTTTCAGGCAAAACCGAGGGTAGGGCAACACGAAAACGTGGCCGAGTTAACAACACGATTCTGGCCAAGCGGCGTGGCTCTGCTACAATGGCCACGACCGCAGCGGGGTCCCCAGTTTGATATTCGACAAAAAGGATTCTCGCCTGTGGGCTGCTTCTGTTCCGGCTACGGCTACGTGTTTAATTTGTTTAACACGAGCTGTCGGCGAAAGTGTCCGGCGCACAAAAAAGAAGCACACCAGCACCCCATTCGAAAGGGATTTGGCTCCTTGTTCTGGTTCAATGGCAACCTCTTGACAGTCCTGGCCGGGCTTTAACCGACCACGGAGTGTCCACGGACCATGGCTTTGTCATTTGCAGCTTGGGTAAACGTGGCACTAACCCGGCTTACATTCCGCTTGGCCCAAAGTAATCAAGGCGCGAGAGGGGTATCCGGATAAGAGAGACACGGTTTATTCAGATCGCTATTTAAATATATACATAAAGCTTGGAGTGAATTGGGGCACGAAGCATTCCAGTTGCCTGAATCATATTTTTAAAGTTAGCTGCACTCTAATTTCGTTTTGAAAACTGAAAAAATATAAATATTATCCGTGCTGCAAATTCAAATATATCCTTAAATCAAAATTGTAGATGACGAATTCAAAATTGAATTAAATGTCTGACCATTGATAATAACAGCCTCCTTATTATTAATTTTAGAATAGCCTACTCAGTTTTCAATGGAAAATAATAAGGCAATCATACGAAAATCTTGACATTAATACTTTCAGCATGTCCCCCACTTTCCGGTCAAATTTTATAGTAAATTCTTTTGTTTAAATCCCATTCTAAAATGGCCACTTTCATTCATCTGCGTATCAAAAAGCCCCTGAAATCCGTTCACTCGAAAGCATCGCAAACATCACGTAACAGAACTTTCACCTTGGGCTCGCAATGCAATCCAACTATCGCTGTCAACAGAGGGTATTGGTTCGCATTGGAATGCACCCCAGGATTTGCCCCGATCCCCCAGCTGACGTCACGCATCCCGACAATGAACATGGATTCATGGTGTAATTGTATTTCGCTTGTCACACACATTTCAATGAACTGCAGAGGGGAAAAAAAGCCATGCTCCCCAAAAAGAGCTACGCAAATTTGTGTTGACTGAATACACAAGAGCGTCTGTCCCGAGAAAAACCCTGAAGCCCCCTTTCAGCCCTAAGCCCAAGGCCATTGCCAAATAGATTTTGTTTCAGTCGCATATGGCGGTGGTACGAGGGAATCGGCGAAAATGGGAATAGAGGGACACCAGCTGCACCGAGGGTAAAAGTGAAAGCGTTTTCCGCATTGTGTTGGCAGCTGGGACGTGTCCTTCCGCCCATTCCGCCCCCTGAAGGAATGTGATTTGTGTTCGGCCCCTCCTTCCCATTCTTGTCTGCTGTTTTTCAGCAAGATATTATTATTTTTCGGTTGTAACATAAAATGTAATTAAGAAGGCATTAAGTGGCGTGCATAAATCATTGGGCCACATGTGTGGATGGGCCCCACCTGGCAAAAAAGCTGGTTTGAGTTATGTAAGAGGTGGCCAGCCGGGAGGAAAAGAGCCAACCAGCTGGGAGGAGGAGAAAGTTGGGGCCAAGTTCCCGTCATAGATCTGGGTCTACTGATTGCATTCGCTTTTTTTTTTCTACAGGCGACACACTGGCGCACAATTTTTTGGCCATTTATTTATATATTTTTTCGCTCGTTTTGTTTCGGTGAGCGTCGCTGAAAAATTCTTGCGATTCCACTTGGAAAAATTATTACCCCTGAATTTTATTCATTTTTAATGTAAAACAGATGTTTCAAAATGATTATAATGTATTTGTGATTTTATTTAACATCAATGAAGGCCATATGATGAAAGTACAGTTTTTGTTTTGCTTTACAAAATAAAATTTGTCTTGTGAATCTTTAAAATAAATACGCCTAGCTGAATAATTCGCAACGAAAAAAGAACATGGCCGCGAAGCCAAAATGGGAAAACAGGTCGAACAGGATGTGCAGTCAAGCGAGTCAGGAGCAGCATAAAAATAAAACTAGCATCCCAAAATCTTCCCTCTCTCGCACACTCGGCACACAGTGCGGCTGAGCAATGCCAACAAACAAACAAAACATAGGCCAAAAGGGCGCGCAACTTTAAGCGGCTGCGGCTTTAAAGTCCACTGTACCAGGAAATGGTCAGAAACAAGTGAAAAGAAAATCCTAGAAGAACGTAGTACAAAAACGATAAGCCGAAATCCTCGCCAGACCAAAACTGGACGGGCAATCAAACCGAAGTCGCTTAGAGTCAGATGCTGCGATTTGAGCCAAATGGAAAGTCCGGTGGGAAAGTCACTCAAGAGAGAAGTGAGTGAGAAACTGAAGAAAGCAAACTGAGAGTGAGCAAGAGAGTGCATCAGCTGTTAGCCGGTTGTTTGTAAACAAATTGAAAGCTTTCAGTTCAGCTGTTCAAGAGAAAAAAATCGCACAGTGGAGCGGACTAAATTTAAATTTGGAAAATCCAATTTGACAATGTCACCTTTAGACTTTTGCTATTTACTAAATTTACTTATGTTTGGTATGCCCTACATATTTCTTCTTGTATCATAAATATTTTAATAGTTTTAAAAAATATAAAGAAATTTGAGACAAAATTTAAAAAAGATAAGATTTTAAAAATGTGTTTTTCAAGTGCACTTAATTTTGGTATAATAGCAAATATCAGCATGATTAAAACATTTACGCTTCTTTTATATATAAAGCGTGATATGAAGTTAATAAAAAGTTGCTCATATATACTCAGAAATGAAGCAAATTCGTCTTTTAAAATTTGAATTTAAAGAAAGCTGAATAAAATAAAACAGGAACTATAAACTAAAAACTAAAGTTAATTTGACATACCACTCGATTAATTTAGATCTAACCATTTTTTTAAATATTTCAAACAGTTAAGGCGCAAAAATAAAAATAATATAAATGATCATTTATAAATGATTTAATTTATATTACCTAATTTGCCAATAAATACCTGAGAATGTTTTTTGTAAAATAACCTGACTTGCAGAAAACGAAAGTGAAATCACATACCTCAGAAACAGAGCGTATCGTCCAGTAACCCCATTGTTAAATGACTCCTCATTAAATATGTAGTTATCAAATAGCTCCCCATTACAGCTTGACCACACCCAAGCAATTAATGTAATTATCTAATATACCAATTAGATTTAATTTAATGCAAATGAGCCGCGTCAGTGAACGAAAACGAAACTGAAAATCGAATGCTTATAGTTTTCCATGCGACAGTTCGTGCTGAGAGTGAACCAATTTCGGAATCCAATCAAAGTCTGATAAAGCCGCACACGTAACTGTGGTAGCAGAAGACCTGATCGGAATACCAAAAATTAGATGACAGCAATATCAAAATGCAAAGCAGTTAATTTAAGCTTTCTTTTGAAGCTGTTTAAAAGCATAATGAGCTAGATCCAAACTTTTAAACTTATCTGTGTGGTTTTATTGAAACTAATAATAAATTGTAATACTATAGGATACTAAGATGATGAAACAATAACTAATAAATTATTGTAACCATGAATCATATATGGGAGAGTTCTTTAAGAACTTAACTCAAAATAAATGTTTTAATAAGCATATGTATATGTGAAAAAATATTTCGCAGCAGGTATAAAAGGCTGAACAATTTCAAATTTAAATAGACTTGATACATAGATAATATTAGTATTAAAATTAATTTAGATTTTTATGCGTTCATTTTTAAATGTAAACAAAATAAGGCAACTGCTCTTAAAAAACTTGTTATAGCCTGAAGCTCTTTATGAGAAAGTTGAAAAATATTAGTAGTTCATAGAGTCTTTGTCGAAATTGGCTTACCAAAACTCGGAAAAAGGGAAAATATGCATAAAAACAGATGAAAAACTTAATTAACGATTTAAAAATAGAATAAACTTTTTAAAACTTTTTTTCTGAGTCAAAAACTCAAATTTCACCGAAAAGCCGAACTATCTTATTTTAAGATTAAATTTTTAATTTATCCAAAAAAAATATGTTCTAATAATATATGTTGAAAAGTTTAGCAAGACCACTAACCTTTTTTCTAGCTGCACGGCGTCTATGCTCCGAATTTTTCCTCTGCCATTTGCGACGTTCCGCTTCGTTCGCGAAAAGGTCCTCCACACTACTGCTGCTGCTGGGCTCCTCATCCTCTCCAGAACTGTCGGTGGAACTGGTTCCATTGGCTCCCATTCGCCCGGATTCCGCATCTCGTTGCCTTAATTTCCGATAATCCCCAGAGTCATCGCTGCTCAGAAACCGCTCTCGGAATGCCTTGAAGATTCCAGAACTTATGCTACCAATGCTGCCCCGCCCATGAATTCCGGCCGTGGAGGCACTGCGTCCGGCATGGCTGCTCCTCCGTTTTCTTCTGGGGTTTTGGGAGGACTCCGGCGGAGAGTTGAGGTTCTGAAGAGCTGCATTCATATCCAGCCAGCCGGCGGCACTCATCTTGCTTGGCTACTCCCAATAATGTCTGCTAATCTTTGTGATGCAATGATTGTCGTCACGGATTCGAAACTCTGGCTCGCATGTCAGGGAATCGCTTTCTGGTCCCCTGGGTTTCTAACCTTTCGCCCCTCTCGAGGTGTCTCAGTTGGCTTCCCTCCAATTAAAGATTACGAGTGTCTGCTGCCCAAAAAGAAAGCAATGGAAATTTGAAAAATTAGAAGAGGCGAAATTTGCATGCTTTCAATTAATAAGGAACCCATTGACTTCGCCCCTCTCATGGAGATTACTTTTCTTTTTTCGGCATGGATTGTTGGGTTTTTGCTTAAGCGAGTAATTTTAAGTGAATGATTGTCTGGTGTGTGTATGGAAATCAAGAAAATTGCACTTGGAATGGGTGAAGAACATGGCAGGAAGTAATAGGGAGTGCCGCAATAGGTTGTTAAACTGCAATTCAAAGACAATAGCTTAGGAATTCAAAAAAATTATAGTAAGAAATGAAGTAATCAGGGCTTAAACTTTATTCTCATTATTAATTATATGTCAGTCAACTATGAAACCAGCATTTAAATACGTTTTCCACTTCACTTATCTGAAAATATATTTTCCATTTTGCATATGACATTCATTTTACCATCTGTACAGTGACTTTAATCGATTTAATGACAATTAAACGATTCATAATTCAAAAGGAATGTCAGCGTGCACTCGATACATTACCAAAACACACAATAAAGTGATTTGACGTGCGACATTTTTAATGAATTTCCATTTTACTTAATTGGGTCAGCAGTTGTAGACGAGTTCAGTTGAAACATTTAAAGTAATTTAAATTAAACATCGGTCGTTGAGCAAATGCAAAATCTGAAATTATCCGATTTTCTTTTTTTGTTAATTCATGCTACGGCAAATGAACATGAAAATGCGAAATAAGTTGGATTTACCACTCTCTTTCCCTGGGCTAGTGAAAAGGCGTCGGAAAAGATGAAAGGGTTCGAGTGATAAAAAAATAAAGTTAAATACCACGAGTCAGAGTGGCAGTGTGTGGGCTCTTGGGTGTATATTATTCCGATCAGAAATATATAATTTAAATCTCTCTTTCGCCCACCTTATATTTTAAGACTATATTTGCCGATCTTAAAGGATGTTTGTGCTGGCTGTGGGGAGTGAACTTTTGTTTCCACTTCTACTTTGTAAGTGTTTGCGAGCCGTTAGAAAATATTTGCTAGCATTGCACTGATACCAATTTCTTTATAATTTCGTTAGCAAAAGTTTCTTATATAATTATAAAAATCATTTAAAAACACAAGTATTTTTGACTGAAATATGTATTTTTATATTGACTTTTATAATATTAAACCAATACAATAAAATAAATACAATTTTAAGAATACTGTCCATGTTGAAGATGTACCTATTTTCTCGATTTTCTACATTTCTAATGTATTTATAGGGTTGTTCCGTTATTAAACAGGTTATTTGTGGTTAATGTCTAAATCAATTCCCAATTAAAATGTTCACGGTGTATTGACGTTGCGAGCATAATAAACAAACGTTAAACAGACGATGTCGGCGACAGAAGGAAAGAGGAAGAACCAAGAACTCCCAACGCACACACTCCATCCAAAAAAAAAAAGAAAAAATATCTTAGTCAAAGCAAACTGTCACATTAGCATATTGAGAAGTCAAGGGGATTGAAGGGGAGCCAACAAAAATACGCCGGCTCTCTTCGATCTGACTTACTCTCGACACTGCTCGAAAATCCAAAAATTAATACCTTAAATTCAAATTATGAGTTTGCCATTTCGTTTTGTATTTCACATATTTAAAAAAAAATGTATTACTTGTGTTTCGAATTTTTTAATAAATCTTAGCTGATTTAAGCAAAAATAATTTTCAATTTTTTAAAATATACAACGGATAAACAAATTCGCATAAAACCAAACTATATTGTTAGAGAAACTTAGATTTAAGCGCTCGTAAATCTGGGATAAATTTGTATGCATTCAAAATAAGTGAATTTCCTGTGACTCCTAAATTCCCAGTTTACGATCTTTTTTTCTAGTATAAAAAAAAACATTATAGAAAAAACAACCAAACCTTTTCCAATACTGATTGATTCGTCGGGCCAATTTAATATATTTTTTACTGTGTACGCTCTGCCGTTCCTCTGTGTTCTACGCAGCCGACGTCGCTGCCACCGCACGCTGCGCTGCGCATGCGCAACTTTCTTTGCCCCAACGGCGGCGCCAGTGCTGCCAGCGTCGCCGTCGACTGCGCTGTTTTGGGGGCCTTGGAAAAATGGCTTAGTCGCTCTTCTGGGCCAGCACCTCGTATCAGTCGGCTTGCAGACTTTCGCGTGCGCGGTGGTGCGAACTAACCAAAGCAAACCATATAGCGAAGAGCAAATAAACCGATCGAGAAATTCGCTGGGATTAGGGCGCGACTTGTTGACAATTTGCAGTCATGTGAAATGGTTCAATTAGTGCAACAACAATAAGACTGAAAGAAACCGTGTTTGATTTACATAATTAACAAGTGGTGTGTGCGAACGGAGATTTCGAAAAATCCCCCGCAGAAGAACAAGCAGAACGTGAATCTAAATATATTCCGATAACGGCACCGTTCGTCGAGACCGCTACGACGACCAAAAGGCTCATTAAGCTTACATGCATTGAATTGCATAACCAGCGGGCAGAAGAAGATGATGCTCCACTTACGTCACTGGCAGCTCGTGCTGGCCGTTGCATCCTGCCTGGCCACAGCAGCAACATCAACGACAGCAGCAGCAGCAACAGCAGAAACCCCAGCAGCATCAGCGACACCAGCAACATCAACATCAACAGCAACATCATCTTTATCCTCCATTCCGGGCAAATATCAAGCCTTGGGTGCAGCCCACCATCAGGCAAAGAAGCTGAAAATCGGAGCCGTCAACGCTTCCTCTTCGGATGCCAATGTCCATAAACCTGTATTCCGGCAAAATCCGATCAAGAATTGGTTCGGTGTCTTCAATCGCAATAATTCGCCGGCAGCTCAGAACCAAACATCGCCGACATGTTCCTGCAGGTGAGTTGGTCCCCCGAGACACACAGATACAAAAGTTACGACGATGCACGCACGCTGAGATACAAAAGCTGTCATGGCCATGATGACAACTTCCAGTTAGACGGCCGAAGAAGTGATAAACAACTCTGGCGTCGTCATTGTCACGGCACCCAAATGGCACAAACAGTTAAAGTTACAGATAGATTTTAGACACGCAATCGGATATATATCCCTGTCCCCAACTCCTTTGAGTTAATAAATTCTCTATCCACTTCCATGGAAAGGAAATGAAACGGAAAAGTATCTAATTATTCGAAATTATCAGATTTTCTAAAAAGTTAAGATTATACCTTCTTAAATTAAATATTCTTTTATTATTATTCGCTTTGCAAATACGATTTGAAAAACGGTTATTTTTATAAGTAATAATTTGGTTAATAACGACGTATGAAATATATTTTGCGAATTTTTTACATAACATTGAAATTTTCCTTCGTTAATATTTCTTTATTAACTTAAATTAACCTTTTAAAATTAATGACACGCGTCTAATTATTAATAGAATCCATGTCCTCCAGCTCAAAGAGTAATAGGCTACAGTCCTTTAAATCAGCAGAGGGAACGCCTTAAACATTTTTTTACACATTCATCTTGTCCCAAAAGATTCTTCTGTCCATTTTTTACCCGTTTTGAAAAGCCAATTCCCAACATGACCTCAAAGTCAGGTTCTCTCTGAAGAATTGCATTCGAAATGCATTCTTGTGTGGCCATTAAACAAATTGCATTACCAATTGGGAATTCAACTTTGGCTTTCGGCACTTGGCTTTTGGCATAAGCAAACACCCAAGGGTATTTATAGAGTCGGCAGAAAAACTGACAACAAAAGGGAACTGATTCTGAAGGGAGTTAAGTTCCTGGGAGGCTAACAATAGGGAACTAGGCTAGAAAGGGATATTTGTAACTTAAATTATACAATTTATTTTTAATAAAACGCCCTTAAGTCTGTATGTCTTTGAAAATCTCTAAAAGCCATAAGTTTACTTGGAGACGATAGCCGCGCCGTTCTTCTATTTGTTAATGAAGGCCTAAAACCAGTTTCTTTTCTATTTAATTTTTACTTTTTTTTTGCATTTGAACGAAGAAAAGAAACTGATTTGCATATGATTTGATAACACTCTGTGTTTGGCTTTTAAGAACGTGTGTGTTTGTGCACCCAGCAGATAAAGATGAGTATGGCAGATACTGTAAAAGGCGTACGTTCAATGCGTCATGTCACATTAAATTAATGTCTGCGAGGGAGGCAGGGGAATGCCGTCTCCGTCGCCGTGTTCTTCGGGTTTTGGCTTTGGCCGTCTTACCCGGTCTTCGCCGACTCCTAAGTGGGTCGTCGTCGCACATTTCGCTTCTTTGTTTCGGGACGCCTGTCGACCAGGCCGACCACCATTTTGGGGCAATGACACGATTAAACACACACCAAATCTGAATCCCAAATACTTGTTGCGGCCGGATCGATTGATTGTGTGGCCTGGCCAAATTAAATGAAAAGAGAGATAACTTGTTAAGCTTCCTTTCCGACTTGGTGGAAGATTTTTATTTTGGCTGCATGCGGTGTTCTGTTGTTGTCCAGGGGTAATTAAAAACCTGTTTAATGTAACGTGTTGTGGTCGTGCCTCTGCAGATGGCAGCCATAAAATCTGCAAAAATCGCTCATTTGTTTTATGTCCGTCCATAAAGCACTTTGACACTTTCTTTATGATGGGGTTGTTGAACTCTGAACTCCCCGATCGGGAGAGATCGCAAGCACTGGCACCCTTTGACCCAATCCATCTATTTTTTTCTCGCGGAGGGAATAAACGTCGCAAATGCCTTTCCAACGAGGTGGCATTAAACATTGAACTTTATCATTTTTCACATTGACATGTCACAAGTTTTTTTGTAATACGCTTACATATTTATTAGTTCTCTGTAATAAACAAAGAACTTAATTTTACGTTAATAACTTTGATAATTTGCAGATCATTTTAGATACTTTAGAAAATAAAAAACTGTTTATTAAGTTTTAAAAAATGTGCATGTTTTAATATAGTGCAGCATAACCATTCCATTAAAAAATAATTTTGCACTGACCTAATTATACAAATACATTCACTCGATCTGAGTTTTTTTGACAAACAAATACAACATTTTTACTTTGAGTTCAATATACTTAGTTTGGGTATAAAATTAAATATAAAAGTGCACATTTTCTCATTTTGAGGATCTTTTAAATTAGAATAGTAAGAACTGGCATTTGCAATGTTCGCTATAGGATCACCTTTAATGACACAGTTTTCAAAAAAGAATTAATTCCCTTAAGACATTCGATAAATGTTTTATAATGCCTAACGGATCTCTGATATTCTTTATATTTTTCGACAGATGCGGCGAGCGCAACGACGAGTCGAGGATTGTGGGCGGGACGACGACGGGCGTGAGCGAGTATCCGTGGATGGCGCGGCTGAGCTACTTCAACAGGTTCTACTGTGGCGGGACGCTGATCAACGATCGCTACGTGCTGACGGCGGCGCACTGCGTCAAAGGGTTCATGTGGTTCATGATCAAGGTGACCTTCGGGGAGCACGACCGCTGTAACGACAAGGAGCGCCCGGAAACCCGCTTCGTGCTGCGCGCCTTTAGCCAGAAGTTCAGCTTCTCGAACTTCGACAACGACATAGCCCTGCTGCGACTGAATGATCGGGTGCCGATCACCAGTTTTATCCGACCGATCTGCCTGCCCCGCGTGGAACAGCGTCAGGATCTGTTTGTCGGCACAAAGGCCATAGCCACAGGTTGGGGCACCCTCAAGGAGGACGGCAAGCCCTCTTGTCTGCTGCAGGAGGTCGAAGTCCCCGTCCTCGACAACGACGAATGTGTGGCCCAGACAAACTACACCCAGAAAATGATCACAAAGAACATGATGTGCTCGGGCTATCCGGGCGTTGGAGGGCGCGACAGTTGTCAGGGCGACTCCGGCGGTCCGCTGGTGCGTCTCCGGCCAGATGACAAACGCTTCGAACAGATTGGAATCGTGTCATGGGGTAATGGTTGCGCCAGACCCAATTATCCCGGCGTTTATACTCGAGTTACGAAATATCTGGACTGGATTGTGGAGAACTCGCGGGACGGTTGCTTCTGCGACGAAGATTACTGATATACGTAAAGAGAGTGCTCAAAGCGGTGGACAATTCTTCGCCTTAGTTTTAGTGAATTCCTTAGTAGCTTAGCTGATATTTTGTACTTTTATACTAAAACAACTGAATAAAGTTAAACAATGCAGTAGGTTAGATATCCCAAAATTAACGTTTATTTCGATGGGGAATGCTCAAATGATTTCTTAGGATTTTTATTAATGTTAATGTTAATTATGGATTTCGTTATGCATTTGTAAACTTTGCAACAAGACTCTCTCGTGGCAATATAATGATTTGAAAAACTACTTATTATCATTGGAAAAATAAAACTGGAAGTTTTTAAGACTATTTCGTAGTAAAATTAGAGCCAATCTCGCTAAACGCACTTTTTTTGGTTGAAGGATACAAATAAATACTTATAAAAAAAATAAAAAAAAACGCTCGTGCGAATTTACTATCACATAGCAGAGCAAGGTTTCGATCCTCGGACCTCTGGGTTATGGGCCCAGCACGCTTCCACTGCGCCACTCTGCTTGCTTGGGTGTCGATACATCTAGACATTGGGTAAGTACAAACGAAAAATCTTCACTTCCTTACCGACAAAAATATATATGTTTTCAATTACAGTGCACTGCTTAAACATTCACTCTGTTACCGCTGCAAGGGTATGTCCATAAAGCAGTTTATAAACTGTAACGATGGTGCTTCTAAAATAATTTGAACAATAATAACGTATAGATTTTAAAATATATGTATATATATTTTATATAATTTCCTTTTGCGCCATTAGGTAAAAGTTCGACTGCAGCACCGAACTATATAACCATAAATTTAATGGCCAATCATTCGCAATATTAAATTAAAAATACCTGTTGAAGTTTGACTTATGGAGAAGACAAAACGCTACTGTCAGTCTATCCGAGATAATAAAAATCGTATTTTTTTTGATAAAAGAATAGTTCTCAATTGTTATTAAGGATTTTCAATTATAATCAAAATAAAGGCGAAGAAACCTTGTCTAAGTATGGATTGTTTGAAAAGCATGCATTTTTTAAACATAAAACGATAATATTTTTATATACTTTATCAGGTTCCTTTAGGCAACCCTGATATTTAAGAAATAAAGTGCATTAAAGCACTTTAATCAGAAAAATTATTTACTTTTACTAAATCAGTGATTTAGAACAATCAAATGCGATGCTTTATCGATGTTTCTGGCAAAGATAACGAGGATATGTTTTAGCAATTAATTGAAAACCAATGTACTTTCGTCGGTAAAGGAGTGTGAGCTTATGATTGGTACTTACCCCATCTGTAGACCTTATGGTATTCACGCAAGCAGAGTGGCGCAGTGGAAGCGTGCTGGGCCCATAACCCAGAGGTCCGAGGATCGAAACCTTGCTCTGCTATGTGGTATAATTCGCGCGTGCGAATTTTTTTTTACTTTTTAGTTCATAGTGACGATCCTTTTATAGACATATTCCATTTTTCCCCCAATAATATTCGCTTACTGCTACAAAGTATGTATCAAAACCATTATTGTGTTCAAACCAATGGTCACTTAAATATTAGAATTTCCAAAATGAATTCGTTTTAAAATGCTGAATTTTAAATAGAATAACCAATTACTAAAGGGATCTCATAATGAACAGAACTTGTTGTACTCTGGAATTCCACACGGTGTAGTGTAGTTGTCCTTAGAACACCCTATTTTAACATAATATTGCACCTACAAGACTGTTGCCCAGTGATATGTAAAAAAAATACCTTCAAGTCGGAACAACTGGCTTTTGAAACGTTGCTATTAGGCATTTCAGCAGGTGCTAAATTGTTTCCATTCTTTACTTTTTCAATTATGATTATAAAACTTTTATTTATTTTTAGTCATCTCTAACAGATCATACAGCTGACAACTGTTGTTGAGCTGACTGGTGACAGGTAATTGCACGCGTAACGAGGCAAGACACCGGGCTTCAGCAACCTTCAACCACCAGCAACTGTTGCAGCTAGAAGACTAGACTTTCAGTGGTTTGATGCGGCCCAAAAAGCTAATATCGTTAGAAACATTAGCTAGCTAGTCGATGGCAAACTGGTTTTCATCGAACAGCTGTAAACACAAGGGGCAAATAAAAGATGAAGAGCGCTGGAAGATGTTGACTTTAAAAGTAAAACGTTAACTTGGCCAGAAGAATTGTGAAACACAGAAAAAGTTTGTCTCATTTCGAATGTTTATTTTTGAAATTTAAATGTTTTATCTAATGGAACTTACGCAGAACCGGGAACGACCGATAGCGAGCGGAAAGATTGCTGATAGGCTTATCTGTTTGTCTTTCACTTGATACAATTTGTTACTCATCACAGTAATCACAAGAAAATTGCCTTCAATTTCCACTTTCGCCTCGACCACTTTTCATTTCATCTCACGACAACACTCACGTGCGCCTCGCCTTGCGTAATTATTCAAATTCAAATTTTTTGCAATGGATCAAGATTCGCGCATCTCATAGATATATTTTCGTGAGCACAAGGGGCTCCAGGTTTACGTTTCGAAATTTTCTTTTCAGCCGTTTATTTTTCACGTTGCGTTGGCAGCAGTTGTTTACCGTACGCCGCTCTCGCACTCACTGAAAAAGCCACCACAAGCTCCCCGCGCACCCAAAGATATGCAGAGAGCCATTTATTCCGACGGATGGAGCGGCGCCTGAGATCTCGGAACTGTTTCGTTTTGCCTCGATCTCGGAGTTCCCGCGCTCTCCAAATAGCCGGCTTTGTTAATGAATGCATATTTTTGGTACATAGAAAGAAATATTTCCGAATTTGGTACATAAATTGGAAACATAAAAGTTTTAATTCTAAAAATAAAAATCTTGTCTTGAATCTAAAAATATATTTATTGCCTTAGGAACATCCCACAAAAAGCAAGTAAATAAAGAACATTACAAAAAAAAGAAAAACATTGAGAAACCGTTCTGATTCATATAGAAAATTAATCATTCAGACTTTTTTTTGGGGACTTATCGAAGCATGGAACTCATGGAAATATACAACTTTTTAATTTGATTACCACAGTACTTATACATACCAAGATCGAACGCCCCGAATTTATTTCTTCTGAATTGTGGCCCATTAAGAATAATCCACATTCGCAGTGAAGTTGGAGTAAATTATCAAAGTGTGAAAATTTCTTAAGAAAGTAAAGCGACCAAAAAAAACCGTGAAATCTTTATATTTCGTGATTCATGTGCAATGATACACACAAAAATAGAGTTTTTAATTTTTGAATAACAAAAGTCCTAAATCGCGGACTATAGACGGCGAAGTTTCTTTTTCTTATATTTTCAAGCTCACAAGCAGTCGTAGTGCGGATTGCGTTTATTATACGCATTAAAATCCAAATACTGCTTAACAACGTAACGGGTAGGATTCAACTACATATATCTTTCAATCTTTTGTCCTATAATGCAAATTTGGAAAAAATCAGTTGAAAATTTTATCACATTGCATTTTTGCTTCATAATTAAAATTGCTTTGCTGACAACAGATCTACATGCAAATATAGTTGCAAGCTGCAAATAACCTTTTATTAGGAATATCTTCGTATTATTTCAAAACCTTAGCTAAAAATTTATGGGACGCCGGGATTAAATTTTGATTGAACGATATGTCATAAAACACCATTTGAGTAACAAGCAGTTAACAAATATATGGAATATAGTGACTTTTTTTCCTTCGGATGGAAAGCGTTCCAATATAGAAGGCTTAGGTATTTACGCTTACGGTTTCATATATGTAAGTTGAAGTATACAAGAATTCGATCAACAAAAAGTATAACTCTTTGAAAAAGGATTTAAAAAATTTGATAATGT
Organism: Drosophila rhopaloa; assembly: GCF_018152115.1. NCBI lineage: Eukaryota > Metazoa > Arthropoda > Insecta > Diptera > Drosophilidae > Drosophila > Drosophila rhopaloa. Next base: position 469,106 of record NW_025335142.1, on the reverse strand, counting down.
CTTCTTCAAAATCATCGGAGAAGCCAACCACAAGCTCCGCCTTGCAGACGCAAAACGCAACGGAACGAGTGACCCACGGTTTTGATGACATCGATAAGCGATTGGAGATGCTACTGGCCCGTGTGACTACTCTGGAGAGTTCGCTAAACAAGTTAAACTTCACCATTAAGCCGGGCTCTGGAGGAGTCCCTGAAGACACCGATGAGGAATTAGAGGCCTTGCAGGACGAGTTGGACGCCCAGGAGCATCAACTGTCGGACTTAGCGGAAGAAGAGGATATTGAAGAGAAAGAAGAGTTCGATCATATTGAAGAATTAACTAAAGAAAACGCAGAGAATTAGTGCTATGAATCCTCAGAAGGAGATAAAAACACCTATTGTTATTGTTAGTTAATCGCAGAAAATTGTTGAAGATGATGTGAAATAAAAATGGCCATTTAGCGTTCCGATTAACTCATTCTTATTATACGTCCAAATACCTTTTGTATCTATTAAAATTAAGACTTTTTTAAATATGTTATGTTGTGACGACCTGTTTTTATGTTCCTTGCTTGATACGCAAACGTGCGGCTACACTCAAAGCAAAATGAATCCTAAATTTTATAAATTCGCCATTAAACTTTATTTTTTCTAAATCCAAGAAAAAAATTTATATTTTCAAGCAATTTGTTCCTCAAAACAAGAAAACTTTTCTTGAATCAAGAAAGTCTGTCTCAAATATAGAAATTGTCGCCATAAACTAAAATCGCCCTAAATCCAAAAAAGAATTTCTATATTTTGGTAATTTTTGTTTTTAAAATTTTTTTTCTTAAAATGAGAAAAAAATTATTTACCCTAAATAATAGAAAAATTTTCTCAAATTAACCCTAAAAAATAGAAACGTTTTCTAAAATATAGAAATATTTTGTTGAATAAAGTAAATGGAAATATTTTCCTTAATATAGAAATATTTTCTATAACATCTAAGCTCCGCACATTCAATTTCAACTGCCGTCGGGCCATACATTTTTTATTTTTTTGTTTTAAACCTAATACCCAGATCGACGAAAACCTTACGCCAGTCATGAGAGAGAGCGACAGGCAAACAGCTGGCGTTCACTTTTCGTCGGGCCTTTTTTTCACGTTGGTACTCAGATCGACGAAAAAATACCAGTCTGCTGAAATTAACTTTAGGTGAACCCTAGCGAAAAGAATAAAAAATTTAATCTTTTGGAGTGCGCTTCTCACTGAACATTATATGAAATATAGGGGAAAAACTCAAAAAACTCGCAAAATTGGTAGGTCGGATTGATTGGGCAAATATAAAACCCATAGAAAATCCCAACTTCCTAACTTTAAAAACACCAAAGTTATGGCATTTCCAATCATTCAGTTATATGGCGGCTATAGGATATAGTCGGCCGATCCTTATGAAATTTGGTAGGTCGGATTGATTGGCCAAAAATAAAACCCATAGAAAATCCCAACTTCCTAACTTTAAAAACACCAAAGTTATGGCATTTCCGATCATTCAGTTATATGGCAGCTATATGATACAGTCGCCCGATCTGTCTTGTTCCGACTTATATACTACCTGCAATAGAAAGACAACTTTTGGAAAAGTTGCAAGCAGATAGCTTTAAGACTGAGGGACTAGTTTGCGTAGAAACGGATGGACGGACAGATGGACTTCCTAACTTTACAAAACCAAAGTTATGGCATTTCCGATCGTTCAGTTATATGGCAGCTATAGGATATAGTCGGCCCATGCCGGCCGTTCCGACTTTAATACTGCGTGCAAAGAAAAGAAGGGTGTGTGCAAAGTTTCAATTCGATATATTTAAAACTGAGAGACATGCTTATATCAACTCAGGAGGCGATCCTGATCAAGAATATATGTACTTTATAGGGTCGGAAATGTCTCCTTCACTGCGTTCCACACTTTACAAAAATTACAATTAATATTTACATTTAATAAATACAATTTAAATTGATTTTTTTATTACAATCACTTTAGTATTATTTTTCATACTTCCGTTTTCCAATATTCTTGAGTACGTTGTCCATTCCCTTGGAATGGACAATTGTTCTCTCACTTCGCATCGTACTGAGCGCGTAGGGCACGTGCTTGGCGGGCAGCTGGAACTCTCGGACCAGGACTCGACACTGCTTCAGGGTCACCGCCATGCCGGTGCGATCCTTGGCGCTCTTGCAGGAGGTGAACCACTTGACGTTCTTGGAGGCAGCTGCTGCTCCATGAAGCCGAGGAACGACTGCAGCGACTCGCCGGCGTCGACGGAGCCGAGGCCCAGCTTCCGGTAGCGCCCGAAGTACTGGCTCAGGCGGAGATAGTTGTCCCAGTTGGAGCGGTGCTGCTCCCGCGTTTGACCCAGCGTCTCTGCAAAGCTGGCCTTCTCATTGATGCCGATATTAAAAAAGACCGGCGTGATTTTGAAGGAGATGGCACCTCCATCTCCTTCAAAATCATTCCGGTCTTCTTTAACATCGGCATCAACGCCTGCCGCAATCCTGTGATCCGGGGCGTCGGCGCCAGCGCCGCCTCGCCCTGTGCTCGCACCAACTGAAAACTGACGGCGGACAGGTCCTCGATGGCGATACACATGTTGCTCCACATGTCTGCCTCGTTTCCCTACAGGGTCAGCAGGCCCTCGAAGTAGGCCAGCGGCCCCAGGTCGCGGAGCATCACCAGGTAGCCCATGTCCAGCTCGCTGCCCCACAGCCGGAGTGGTATGCACGGGGAATTTGAATTTTGTGAATTTGAATCTAATAGAATTTTTACGAAGCAGGTTAGATGATTATTTAAAGAACTTAATACATTCTTTGCTTTGATCGAAATAGGAATTTGAAGTAAAAGGGAATACGTCTGTGAAAATCATATATTCCGTTTAAAGAAACCCTACTCCAAAGCCAACTTTGAGAAGAAATTAAAGTTCAAAAAGTCGAAAAGATTAAAACAAGTGCCAAGGAACTATCTGGCTTTTTGATTTGGCTGATTTTCAACTTTTATTTTAATGCCCTCCGTTCAAGTATTTGTTGAAAATTAAACGGAAATAATTGAATTATGCTTAAATCAAATGAGAAGCATTCGATTCAATTCAAACGAAAGGCAACAATCGCATTGAATAAATAATTATCTGAGCGCAGAAAAAGTAACCTATGGCGAGGAAAATAATGTAAATATTTGCGTAATTCAACATCATTTACATAAAGCATCAAGGAAAAACTGTTGGAATAAAAAACTCAACTCACTCTTAGAAGTTTTTCTAGTTGGTCTTTGGGTTTATCTGCAAGGATGTTTGACAGGCTGCCGGAAGTCTGCCAATTAGAGCAGGATTTCCAGGACAGGACTTAGTCACAAGCTCACAAAAATGAAAATCCAAATTTACATTGGAGACTGAAGGATAAAGAAAGGGTTGATTGGGATCGTACTAGTATATTTATATCCATGGCCTTATAGCTACTTCACTGCTACTTCTACTCTGATGCGGCTTGAAGGCTCCAAAGATTTTTTGAATGTTAAGCGAACCTCCCTACTAGGGCAGGCACGGTGTATCGCCACCTTTATAACCAGACTCCACCCAACGACTTCTTCGGTTCGATTTAACAACGACCTATCACCGTTGGATCTTTGTCTTGTAGACTCCTCGTCGCTCGGCCTCTCGACTTAGCGATATGGACCCTCGGGCAATCGGCACTTGACTTTACTTCCCTATTGGTTTGCGTACACGCACCCGCTTTAAGTACCGTACTATTACTCCGGGTTGAGCAGCGCTTGCCCCGTTCTTTTATAGCCCGTGGTGGTCACAGCATTTTCCAGCTCACGGGATCGGGTCCAATGTCTATTGCCGTACCGATAAATCATGGTGCGTCCCCTTTGTTGTTGCCCGTTTTGTTTTCTGTTTGACCTGGGTTCCTCGCTGTTGCTAGTCCGCTCCGGTTTAAAGAATCCCCGTCATGTAGAAAAAATATCTCTGTAGCAATATGATGTGAGAATTTTACATGGGTTTTACACACATTTTCTGCATAGGTTTATCAGCGACATCTAGCGCTGGTAAATTTTTAGATATTTGGCAACTCTATTCATTTGTAACGGACCAATGTTTCAAAAAACTTTTTGCCGGGAGACATGCTTAAAAATTATTTACTTATGAATTCGAATTTTAAGCAACCCCAATCCATTAAAACACCAACCCGATTTCTTTGTTACTTTTGTATTTTTTCTTTTTCCATTTGTTTTAATACAATATATAAAAACTGATAAAAAATCAAAAATAAATATAAATATGTAGGTTTACTCATTTTAGTTTGAAATGCGTTTGATGGCTGGCAAAAGTCAGGGCTGTCTACGAAAGATACAAATTACAAAAAGCCGTGGCTCGGACGCTTTTCTATGGCCATGTTAACGTAAATTAGATCTCAATTTTTAGATTTATCAGTTAGACTACAGTTACAAATAGGTATTGCTGTTCATGTTGGGGCTAATTGAATTCGTGTGCTGTGGCAATTTGCTTGTTACATATGCGCGTATGCATAAATATAATACAAATAAAATATGTAGGTGTAGGTGTGTTTTTTGCTTAGGTCTCTAGGGGCTAAAGTGTTTATAGTTAATTTTTGCTAAACGATCACATTGAACAGGCACTCCGCTCGCACTCACACTCGATAAAAACACTCACTCCGCGACACATTCACTCTGGCTTACAATTACAATTTCGCACTTAGACTTAGAGTGTGGGGGCAGGGGCTTTTGGGGCTTACTAAACTAAAATGGGCTCGTTACGTATTCTCTCTCCTCCACTAATTTCTTGTTTTCCTAACGCGAATCGGCAACGAAACGCTTACAATCAGGCCTTTTCCCATTTTTACATTAGCTGAGGGTTTACAAAAATGCTATACTAGATTTAATGATCTTTGTTTCAGCTCATGATTCACAAGCTCAATGTCAAGGGATTTAAATCCAGTACAAATTCGCCAATACCAGACAAGGGTAAAATTCGAAAAAGGCCCATATATCTTCGATTGCGTTTTGATTGCTTCTATCAAAAGTTTTTATAAAATTTTGGACTCGCATTTCGTATATAAGGGTTGCATGTAGTTCTGCTAATAACATTTTGCTTCACGGATGAATGACTGAGAGGTGTAGGGGATGCAGCCGTGCTCCACCTTGGCTGCCTTTCGAACATTGAGTAATCACAGCAAATCGGCGCAAATGCCACCGAACCACGCCATATAAAGCGGCAGCAGATAAACAACCAGAGCGCGACGCAGGGTCATCTTCTCCGGGGCGTTGGATGATCCATTGTCATCGCCTCCGCTGGTCTCCGAATCGCCATGGCCCCCATCGGAGTCCTCCTCGTCGTCCTCCTGCCGATGCTCCTCATCCAGATCGTTGTGATCGTGGTCGAAGTGGGTGGTGTGGATGAGCGGGTTCTTGTCGTCACCTCCGCTCGTCGGTCGAGATGTGTGCGTGGGCATGTGTGCTCGGCCACCGGCGTCCTCGTCATCGTCGTTGTCCGCATCCACCGAGGGACGCTCCACGTCCGGTTTGTGGCTCGGTTCGAACGGTCCCAGGCCAGAGCCCTCGTCGTCGTCCTCGTCATCCTCGGAGCCGGATCCTGAGCCTGCCCCACTGCCCGCATATGGTAGTTCTTCTGTGAAAAGAATAATGAAGTTAGTAAACTGATTGTAAGAGCGACATTATAAGAAATTCCCGAAAATACGGTTCCTCTTATTATTAAGTAAATTTTTCAAAAACCATTTTTAAAAGCTTTGATTGAAATTTATAAAATAATTACATGTTACATAGTGGTTTTTACGATATATCTATTTGGCGAATTGTGCAATTGTGAAAATATGACGCTAAATTACCTTGTTCGCTCCATTCTACATCCTGACCGTTGTAGGCATTACGCAGATGAACGATGGCATTCTTTAGGTGGCTAAGTTGCGAGGACATCTGAGCGATTTGCTTAGTGCTGGCAGGATTTCCACTGAATTCTGGATTCGAGCCGTGCTCAGTGGTGATCGAGGGCACATACCTTAAAGAAAGACGGGCTAAATAATGTCTATTCATTCCATAATAATGCTGATTCTCACCTGTCGATGGTGTGGCCATTCCAGCACATCCCATCTACATCGGAACTGGAGGCAATATTCTCGTTGCTGCAAACGGAATGCGGCAGATTGGACCAAAACTTCTTGTAGTCCTTCACACGCTGGCGAATGTCCCTGACGATCCTGTCCAGAATCGGTTCGCGTCCTCCGCCTCCACTTTCGTTGTCATCGTCATCGTTGTCGTCGCGATTATTCTGCTGCTTGCGTCGCTGTTGTTGTTGCTTGCGTCGTTGTTGTTGGCGTCTGTTGTTGCCACCACCACCACCACCACCTCCTCCGCTGCCTCCTCCATTTCCGCCCTTTCCAACTCCCTGCTCCTGGGACTGCTGTCCCGAGGACTCCTGCGAACCTGGCTCAGCGGCTCTGCGCTCCCTCAACACAATCGCCTCATCCAGACTGGCATCAATGTCCAGGGTATCCGCCTCTACAGGACTTTTCGCGTTGAGCACTTGGACTCCTTGCAATTTTGGACTGATCGAGCGCTTCATTTTCTTCAGTTTTGGTCTGCCGCAGCCCTGGAACACTCGATTGGTAATGTCCTGGCCAGAATCCTGCAAAAAAGAAAAACAATGTTGTTTGATATTTTTGCGAAATATATATGGAAAGGGTGGCAATATATGCAATAATATTAACAAAAAGTATAGATTCGGAACAGCAAATAAAATTAAGTACACAAATAATAGATAAGCCTAAAACCTAGTTGATTCAGGTAATGCATGTAAGTTAAAATATTCAAATTGATTACTGAGAAATACAAATGTATCTTTATAAAAACTATAATGTTTATAGATTTAACTTATACCGACAGAAATCGTCTGAATGATTTCATTGACCTTACAGAATCAAAACGTACCAGCATATAATAGATTGACACTTAATATTTTTATTTTTATAAAAATTAGAAAGTTTCAAACCGAAATGTCTTTTGGAAACCGTTGCGCTAGGGAAATCACATAATTTCCCATACTCAACAGCAATTCCATTCACACCCCACTGAGTATAGCCTCTTAATGGCTATTTATAGCTAGTTTTTATTGACCCATTCCATAGATAAGAATTGATTTCAGCCGGCTACTCATTACGAGCCACTCAAGCGACCAAGACCTCTTCCGAAGAGTCAACTCTCGACAGAAGCTCGCGCTTCGTCCGTCTTATCAGCTCTCCTATATCTCCTGTGTTATTTTTTTCTATGGCCTCTTCTCATATAATCACGGAGGTTGGGTCAGGTTGGGAGGTTGGTACGGAGTTTCAGAGTTCCCTTCGGTTCATCATAACTGTCTTCCCGACTGGGAGATGGCAATCATCAAAAGCGGTTTGTCGGTTCAACTAGTTTGGAGATTGGATAACGCCCTATACACCGGGCAAGAAACTAATCAGAATTAAAATTGAATACTATTTCGCATTTTGCATTTGGCCTTTTATGGGGCCGTCGACCAACAAAAAACACCGGCAAAAGTAAACACATTAAAAGCCAAATGCCGAAACACAAACAACAACAGCAATAGATACAAACAAAGGCAGCGAATAAGAGATGCAGCAGATGAAAAAAGAAATGTATAAATTTTAAATGGAAATATAAATTAAATTCATATGCGAGCCAAATGTTGTGCAAATAAATCGTAAAAATGGCCAGAAAGACAGACGCGGTGTTGAAGATAGGTCGGGCGATCAAAACGGACAGCAGGGAATAGAGAGGGTTGAAATATTGCAGTAATCAAAATTCAATAAGTTATGGCCAGCCAAGTGTAAATTATTCTTTTGCTTTCGCTGTAAATGTCGTGCATTATATTTGTGTTATTTTTGACAGGAACTGTATGCTTTTGCATATTTTAGCAGTTAATCAATACTTTAGTTTTCAATGGTGGTCGATAAATCAATTTGATTTCAGAAAAATTGTGTTTGTATTTAAAGTATTCAGATTATTTAAGAATCTTAACTAGAAAATACTATACATCAATTTAATAAATGTATCTGTGTACGCCACTGTTAGTTTTTCCTTATATGCCACATTTTAGAAAAGCAACTAAGATCCATAAATTTCTTCTAACGTTAAATTTCAGATATCAATCGCCACGTTCTTGTACGGTTTTCCCCAAGAATTACTTCGGGACTCGTTTAAAATGTATGCGAATTAACCAAACACGCATAAGCCGCTCTGACGCACTGACAGTTTTATGCGAGCATAACTTAGAGTCTCACTGCGAACGGGTAGAAGAACAAATTAACCAGCAGCTGCTTGGCCAAAACGAGTTACAAATTGCGATTGGTTTATGCAAATGCTAATGATAATGACCCCAGCAAATCGAATTATCCCGCCATAGATCTTACCTGGAAGTTCATGATGGCCTCGGAGATCTTTATGTTGAGTGGTTCCACCACCATCACAATGTTGAAGGACCCCAGCAGTCGCTCCGCCACCTTGTCCATGGCCATGGCGAAGTTCTCCCACTCGCCGTCGAACTCGTGCTGGTAGTGCAGGCATCCCTTAATCACGTTCACACAGTAGTTGGTGCAGGGCTTTTCCGTATAACCCTTGCAGGCGCCGCAGTGCTGCATCTTGGTCAGGGCTCCAGTACAGTCGGCATTTAGTCGGACCTAAAGATTGGGAGAAAGCCACACATTTAGTATTGCTATATTCTTTGAAATACGTGCCTTTGTATTTTAAAATTTTATTTTATTTTTAATATTTGCACAAACAAATTACAACACCTCAATTACAACTTGCTTCTAATTGTTTATATGCATTTAAAATTAATATTTTATTAACACAATTGTGTATTAACGAAAATCCACCATGTCCGTTTTCATGAAATTCTTCAGGACAACAGAATTTAAAGTGTATTCCGATTCAGGGGTAGGTACATTTCTAACAAAATTGATTTTGACTTACATTAAGAACTTTCTTGACCACCTCGGCAGCCGTGGTCAGGGCCTGTCCGTAGGTGCGCGTGGCCACAAAGGATCGCTTGATTTGCACGGATAGCTTGTCCGGAACATCCCCAAATGGCTTCAATTCCTTCATGTGTTCGCTGACGCATCGCATGTAGCTGGAAAAGAAGAAATGGGTGGAAAATGAGAGCGGAATGTTGGAAAAAATATTTTCATTTGGTGTGCTGGCGGCGGAAATCTGCGCTTGTAAATGGCACGGCTCAACGCCATCGCCTCCGCCCTCGACTTCATCTTCATCGCATTCTTCACCGCCGCCGCACAACAAAAATTTTTATGCGGAAAAATCATAAAAATAGTTGCTCGCCATGTGCTGGAGTTGTTGATGTTTTTGTTTCCCTGCAGCACCTCCGTAAGTGTGTGCCTAGTCCTACAGTTTGGCCATCATGCATGACAGTCATTGCACTTGTACGGCTGCTTTCGGCCCTCACCGTCACTGCCTTCGCCATTATGGTCAAGAAGTCGCCGGCCCCCTTTGCCGGCTAAACAATTTAGGAATTACAGCAAGTCGCATTCGCAAAGGTGACAGATCAGTCAAGCGGCGGCACCAGCTGCTGGAGTTCCCTGATGGCAGGGAAGGTTGTGCAGTTCGGATTGCCGGGATGGTCAATTACGCTAACAACTTAAATTCCCAGACAAATTTTAAAAATCATTTTTTTTTCAAATATATTACAACATTTCAATGAAAAAAACCGTTAATGCTGCAACATATAATGAATTTCGCTTCATTCATCAGCATTGTTTAAATCATTAATAACGATAAACCACAATATATTTGAAATATATGATGTATTTTAAGAAGCGCGTTTCATTTTCTTGTTTATTAGTATTTCAGTAGTCGCAAAAACCATTAAATTATGGCTTGGCCTTTCACCTTATATTAAATTATCAATTAAGTAAAGTAAATAACTTTTATGAAACACCTATCATCAGCTACCTTAGACTGTGTTTCCTTTGCGAGAAACCTATTCCCTTATTTGTAATGTCATTCAACGCTTCATGTTTAGGCCATATCGAATATCAGTGTTTCATCGAAACACCCGTTGACTTCTCATAGTTTTCCCCCTGTTTTATCCGAACCCCCAATATTTGCCATACAAACTAACTGCTTGAGCTACCCCCCATTTAATGGGCAGGAGAACCTTAGCTCCAGGTCCAGCTGGAACCCTATGTTCTACCGGGGCATGTGATCCATTCTGAGGGCAAAACCATCGCAGTTCAAGCGACCGACCAACCGCACAGAGCAAACAACAGCCACAAACAAATAACAGGGGGTGCACACAGAAAAAATCATTGGTACTTGAAATCTTAAAATAAAAACATTTAATAAGCTAAACTCCAAAACCTAAATCGTGTTATGTTTTATGCTGGCCTAATTTGTTTTCCTACTTGGACAAAATTGAATCTTTTTCTTAATTATTGACTCTTGAACTATTTTTTCGACAAAACAGGAAATCTTTTCGGACAGTGCAGAAGGGGCAGGCGGCAGGCAAGTGGCGGCAATTACGCGACATCGTTGTTGTCGTTGCTGCCGTCCAATGGCAATAAACGGACAACGTGCCAAAGCACGTACGACAAACTAAAACGATGACAATAAAAGCGAATCGCTGGAGCTCCAGTTGGACTTGGAGTCGGAGTAGGAGCTGAAGTCAGCGGCATCAGTTGGAAAGCGCGTGGGTAACACGAGCCCTTGAAAGGGGGAGTGGCGGCAGGGACCAAAAGTCATTTGGCCAAGTCGCCGGTTACCGGAGACTCGTTCCAGGGCAATGAGCCAAGTGGGCGCAATTTTCGCCTTTTTTCCTCTTCACCAATTTGGCGGAAATGCGAGCAGCTGACACAGGAACTGGCATAGAGTGCGGTTTTTGGTTTTGGCTGGGATATGGGATTGGATGGAATGGGAGTTCCTTTGGTTTGGCTGGCATACGTGGTGGGCTGGAATGGGTTTGTTGGGATGAATAAATCGCAGTAGGTAGAATGGTAGTAGGACGAAAAGCAATAGCGATATGCAGAGACTAAAAGGAAGTTGGTTTATCTACTCATAGTTTCATAATGAAAATCTATTTCAACAGAATATCTAATCAAATTTCAATAATAAATCTATTTTAAAAAAGGAAATTTAGCTTTTTACATGAAATGTTCGTTAAACCTTCCTACTCATTTTGTAATAAATAGATTTCTATGTTTTTACAACGTATTTTTCTTTAGTGTGTTTACATTTATATGCATATTTAGCCTCATTAAATAAGCCTTATCCAATAAGATCAATAATGTTTTCCTAGAGTACCGCTTAGTTAACCATGTACAACCTTTCCACCACTTCCTCATTTTCTCTTCGCTGTAAGCGTTTCAACCGCAATCGAAAAATCTGGCGAAAACCAGAGCAACTTTAAACTCGGGGAGCAAGGAAAGAAAATCCCCATAAGATGCTCATATCGGAATCGCCAACTGAAATCGCACACCGACCGTGTCAAAGTTTCGACGGCCCGTCAAGTTGGTTAGTTGTCGTCGGTCGACAGCCCGAGACACTTTGCGGTTTCACACGTTTTGTTTTTGCGAACCGGCGGAGGGCCCTAAACTCGGTCTCGCGTTGGAGCCTGGGTTTCGATTTCGCAGACTACTCACTTTTCATCAAAGGTGAACTGGGTGTTCAGCACGGTGAACATCTTCTGGTACAGGGTGTTGAAGAACTTGTCCATGACCTCCAGCAAGTCCACGCGGCCGTTGGCGAAGTAGGTTTCCAACTCCTTGAACAGATCCGAGAAGACGTACGAATTGCGCTCGTAGATGACGCCGTAGGTACGAATGAACATACTGTTGAACTGACTCCGCGACTCTTTCAGCAGGGCGGTGAATATTTCTGCAAGCGGAAAGCCGAATTAGTAAAAAATGTATCGATATTTAATTGTGCGGTGGGAGGGGACAAACAGCGCACATCCGCTCACGCCGACTAAATGTTTAGAGTTCGATTTTATTTCTGGCCTGCATCCGCTGGAAAATAGAACGCAGCCACATCCGCATTGTCGCCTGCCACTTGACATTGTCAGAAACTCGAGGCCCGCATCATCGCCACTCCATGGATCGTGTATCCATGGAGATCATTGGTCTGTGTGGGGGCAGAACCTCTTGACACCCGAAAATCTTTAAACGGTGGCTTCTGTGGCATTTTCAAGTGGCACGTTGACGCAACGAGGTTTGAGTTGGATTAATCATCGGTGACCCACCTTTGAACTTTGAGGCCTTGCTGCCCAGGATGCCAGACATCCGAGAGATCTGGTCCTTGGTGTGTCCTTCGAGTTGCTGGCGGGACTGCATCGCCATTCGTGTCTCCATGTTGTAGGTGCAGCAGGTGCCCACCGATGGGGATTCACAGTATCTGAGCACGCGTTCTGAAGAAGAGAAAAAGGTATAATTAGTTATAAAATTGATATCGCATTAATTAGTTACTGAAGTAATATTACCCTTACTAAATACCTAACACGTAAATACTAAATGTATCTCCTTTTCTTATGTCCTAATATTTTGTAAAAACTAGTTTTTATGCCTCTTTTTTTCACACTATTTTGAAATTATTGTCTCATCCGATGCTTCTGTTGCCTCAAATCTAGTAAAATAATTTTCAAAGTATACAATTCTAACGACTGCCACTTGTTTGCACTAACATTAGACCGACTTCCAGATGCATTTGGGCTGAGAACGCTTATTGTTGCATCGCTGACAGGCGCAAATGAAGGTTTATCAACATTCCAGGAACTCGCACTGGAGTCGAGTGCAACTTGCCACTTGACATGGTAACCAAATACCAAATACCAAATACCAAATACCGAAAACCAAAGTCTGACCGGCTAACAGCGATTCGTTGGAAAAAACAAACGAAGCGTAGCTACCGTCGAATGCAAGTAACCCGAGGCATAACCTGAAACCAAACTCAGCCTAAGCCCAACAAAAAAGTCGGATACGGGCGTGGTTGCCTAGAGAATTCCCAGTCTCTGGCTGCTTTATTTACGCAAACATTTAACACATTTTTTGGGAGAAAATTAGAGGAAAATATGCATTAGTTCCCTGCAACGATGAGTTCATTTCGGGAGACTACCTATTTCCCCCAACTTTATGCGATGTTTTTATAGCCGCCGCTGCTCCTTGTTTATTTATACAATTTTTGGGCATAGAGAGGAGGATGTAGATAGGCGATCGAAAAGTTCAACACTAATTGAAAGCAAACAAGTTGGAAGTTGTTCTTTCGGTTCTCAATCTAAATCCAAATCGGAATTGGTATTTATATTCCATTTCGTTTTTTGTGCGCTCATAAATTCCCGCTGCCCAGTTAAATGCATCATCTGCTGTGCACACATAACATACCTTGTACTATATGGAGTGCAGCACACTTTGTTTATTTCTTTTATAAATTTAGATACTTTAGTGCACATTTTTCGACAGCCGATTGTAAACAGAGTTTACTTCCATTCGCTCGGCTCCATTGCTCCATAATTTCCCCAACTTTCTCATTTTATTGTCTGTGCTCGACTGCTTCGTTTTATGGTCTTTACTAATTGTTATGTTGCACAAGATATGAATTGAGTGTGGCACCAGCTAGAGACTCAGATATATATATATATATTCCGACCCTTTCGAGTCCTTTGCTCTGCTGGGGCTCCCTATATCCTGGGGCTTATCTAAATTGGCTCACAGTCTGTGGTTTCCCCTTTTAATTGTCTGTCGCGGGGTCGTTGTTGGTCCTATGTGACTGGCATGGTGAATGTTTGGCTGGGATTTCTCGGTTTAAGACCATTTGAGTTAATTGAAATTGTGGCAGATAAATCAGCTCAAGATTTGATGGGGGAAATATAGTCACACAACGAAGATAAGTAATATGGACAGTAAATAAATGGAGTTGGAAGTTTTTGGATTATTTTTTATAAAATTAAAGGAAACCTGTGGTATTTGTACATTTGTATTATTATTATGGATTATGGTTTATTGCTGTTTTCAATCAGGCCTTCATCAGCCCATTAACTTCATCCCAATTTTTCCATAGGGATAATTTACTACACCTTTCCAGATTTCTATCCCCTTTTCGGAATCCATTTAAGTGCCACGCAAAATGACAGCCATAAACCAAACCCCTGAATTTGGTCACCCCTCTCAGGTCCCTTGATCTAATCGATAAACCGTAGCTAAAATCTACGATAGAATAACATATCGGTATTAAAGTAACGCCAATGGTTCTTCTGCCAGCCATTTTTATGAATTGCTGCATAATTTTGCCGGCAGACAACAATGGGAAATGGAAAATGGGAAAAGAGGCAGCGGGGGATCCCAGATAACAAATGTTGCCAGGCGGCAACTTCGAGGGGGAAATCACCAAAAAAGGAAGCCGGAATGGCGAAGGACGGAAGGTGTCATGAGCATAATAAATGACCTCAACTTACCGATATGGCATTTTCCCTTTTATTCGAGCTGACGCTGTGGAAATCACCCCGTTGTCTAATAGAAAACTTTGGCTTTGCTTGGCAAAAAAGCAAAATTACGACAAACCAAAAAAAAAAAAACAAGTTACCGAAAAACCACCCAGAAAAGTGGGTGGCAGAGCAGCATACACCACTCCCACCCCCTGGGAGAGCTGGTCACATGTTTTCCATTTCCACGCGCAATCCACTTAGTTACGAGGAGGGTGGCAAAGGCGCAGGAAAAACTCCCGAAGGACACTAAGGAAAAATGCCATCCAATTTACTAAACTATCTGAATATCCAGAATATAATTCAGAAGAACTTTAGTATCGAACATTTTCTTTAAACGTAAATCAAACATATTCTACGTTAAGAAAAGTATTTCCGGTCCATTAAATAAAAACTCTTCCTAATCCATATAGTTATTAATTAAAAGATTTTTGGACAATCCTAAACAGGCCATCATTTTTTTTCTGTGCATGGCGACCCACCATCGGATGTGAAATTTCATTTCAAATGATTTACTGTAACGATCAACAAACGCAGGAATTGCCCCAGACAGACGAGTCAACCCCCGAGGGCGGCGCTTAAAAGGGTGCGAAAGTTTAGCGAGCGTATCGCAGTCAATATCCAGAATATCCAGCAGCGATAAGTTCGGGGTGAGTGGAGAATGGGAGCTCAGGAAGTCCCAGCAGGCAGACATGCCATCTCTCCAAGGTTAACTTTAAGCTCGTCTCTTTGGTAATCGCCGAGGACTCTTTAAGAGTGCGATAAATTGTCCCCAGCCGGGATGCTCAACAGGATGCTTGACACCGAAACAAAACCCGCCTGCAAAACTGCACCCCGTAGGTTGAAAGCAAAAAACCGAAACTGTCGGTTACCATGGGTGCGAAGGGGAGATTTTGTGGCTAGATTGTGTAAACAATTTAAAAAATCGAATAAAGAAGGGAAACCATTGGTTTCCACTTGGTTAAGCACTTTTTAAAATTATAGTTTTTCATTAATTTTACTTTTTTTTACCACTTGATGTGTACAAATGAATTCAACAGCTTTCCAATTTATTTAGTTAAATATTTTGGGACATTCAATTTAACAATAAAAGCATTATTATGCGAATTAAACTATAAGTAAAAAGTATACACTAATAAGGAATTCCCAAAAAAAAATAGGTAAGTTCTTAAAATTTCAATACATCTTGGATGCTGTTGTTCCATTTAACTGGAGCCTCATTTAAAAGGTGTGCTACATATTTTATCTCATCAATATATTTTTACCGCATATGCATTTTCCGCTGCACAATTCCTGTCGGAAATGTGCCACTTCCATTTCCCAAGCTCGCACACTTGTGCATTCAAAGTTTCCCTTTTCCCCGCCACCCGCATCCTGTGCCCTCTCCTCTCGCTCTTTTGTCTCTACCTCTCTTTCTAGCCACTCTTTGTGCTCCACTTGGAGATGAAAAGCGCAAAACAAAAACACATTTGAAAGGGCAAGAACAACAACAGACAAAAGCAGGCGCCAAAAACTAAAACCCTACCGCCACCCCACTTTTCACCCCTTTTTATCTGGGCAATACAGCATTATCAATGGCTGGAAAATGCAAGGAAAACTTAACTTTTGAGTCGAGTTTCAATGGCCACTACAAAGCGAAGAGCGCAAAAGCGGCAGGAGCGGCAGGATTCTCACTCATCGCTTCGTCCTTTTTGCGAGGCACACAAATGCGAGCCGGCAACTCAACCAGGCGCCCAGAATTTCCCAGCGGGGCGATTTCGAAACTGTTGCACACGTGGACGAAAAGTTTTCAGCAAAAATAAAAAAGAAAAATGAGGAAAAGGGAGAATGAATAGCCAGACAGCGGGAAAGAAGAGCGAGAAAAGAGAGCAGAAGAGAGGAAGGCCTGTGAAAGGGTCGTTGCACGCATGTAGCTTTCACTTTCCACTATGCTGCGGGGTTGAAAGAGTGAGACGGGTTGAAATAGTTCAGAAAAGTCACCCCAAAAAACAAAAAGAAAAGTCTGAAAACGGAAATAAAACAAGCCAAAAAAAATGTCGCCGTCTGGCAAGGAAATTGCATTAGGCAAAGAAAAGGTTAAACAACCTGTGAGCTGCTGTCCAGTTGGCTTTTTCCCTTCTCGCTTTTCCCCTTTTTGTGATTCGACTTAAATTTCCTGTCTGCAATTTATTTTGTCTGCACAGAAAAAAAATTCATTTGAGACTAATAAAAAAAATATTCATTTGTTTTTTAAAACCATTTTTTTAAATTATTTATTAATTTTAAAAATGAATAAATTATTTTAATCATTTAAACTGTTATTTTTGCATTTTCTTTTATATTTAAAAAACTGTCTTAAACCGTGTTACAAATAAGGTCAAAAGTAAAAATAATTTTTTTTATCCTTTCGCCTAATTCTAAGTGTACCATGCTTATAAATATTTTTCCCAAGCAAAACAAAATATAATTATATCTGAAACTTACATTTAACAAGAAAGGAAGCAAACTTGGGGAAGTTTTTTTACCTTTCAGTTATAATAATTATTCAGTGTATTTATTTGGTCAAAAAGAAAATGACAGCCATTAAATCGCGTAAATTGGCCTTATATTTTTATCATGTTAATATATAGTAAATTAACCTATTTAATTTTATCGGATTGTTGCTAGTTTCAGTGATATTTATTTCGAAATTCACGTACTCAGCCCCATCACCACGACAAGGTCTCAATCCACGAGGGGGAAACTATATTTGCTTAAATAATAAAGATAAATACAATTAGAATATATATACAATTATCTTTTTACAATTTATATTATATCTATTTATTTTATTTATTTACACTTGAGCGCTTATTTTATAATAGTTATATTTCTTTACAAACTATAACTGAGGAAAATTCCATCATGATGACTATATGGTGTTTCATATATGAGGGCGAGGGTTTCCGGAATTCGAGCATCAGTGAATATCCAATCAATCTGCGTAAGGTGTTTTGTTGTTGGAGAGCTGTTTGTTCCAAAAAGGTTATACGCATTTAAAATTGCCTCCAGAGAATCAGTTCTTAAGGATCTGCAAATATTAAAATCTCCTAATATTACCACTTTATTATTATCTATTCTGCGCACTTTTTCGACGTCAGCTTTAATTTCATTTCGAAATCTTGTGATAGGAAATCTAGGACTCCTATATACAATTAAAAATGACGTGTCAAGAAATTTAAATGCAATTGATTGATAGGTGCTCATCGGGCTTATTGATTTAGTTGTTTCGAACAAAAATACAACATTTTGCAAAATACTCTGCTTAGCATAGATGAGTATTCCGTTCTTCCCAATACCATTCAATCGATTGCTATCTATTCTCCTTATAATGTCAAAATCCCTTATATTATACTCTTCATGTGGAAGAGTCCAGGTTTCAACAAAACATAAAAAGTTTGCGGAACAAATAATTTTGTCGTTGGCAATATCTTCGTGATGAGCACGAAGAGACTCAACATTGTGGTAATACAATGAGATGGCATCATTTCTATTGAACAAGAATTCGTATTGCGTAGTCAAAGCCTTTTCCCCTCTTAAACATTGAAGTTCTTCTTGGACATTTGTTGCTCCAAATCTAGTTGGAGGAACAAAGTCTCCTAATGGAAAAAGACCCGATACGCTTTTTCCCCTGCTGCATCCTACGTAAAGTTAAGCTCGCTTAATGCCTCTTTTAAGATGCACTGCGACTTTGCTGAAGGTTGCTTCTTGGCTTTGGTGGATGGTAATAACCTCAGCAGGAACAACTGGGAATTGCTTACGATCAATCGAAGAATGTCCTGAATTTGCGCACTACAAAACTCGGGCTGTTTTCTGAATGGGAGTCCAACCGGGACTATCATTCCTTTGAACTTTTGACCTGGCTATGGCCCCAACCGTAAATTCTGAAAACTTAATTCACAGCCCTTTAACTATAGGGGAGCCGTTAACCATGCAATGGTCAATTTTCATTAATTGGCCAGTTGAACCATTTACTAGTCCATCTTTTGTGTCTATATTGACGGTAACCATATGCTTTGCCGTTGTTTTGAGCTGAAGAATATATGCCAAGCCCTGGGTTTCTGAGGTTTTCATATTTTTGGGCCATTCTTAACGTCCTGACTCTATTGCTTTCTGACATATTTGCTGATTTAACAGTATCTATGGCAGTTGAAAAAACTCTTCAGTCTGAATTTGGGCAAGCTTAAAGGTATTATAATGGGCAACCTCATCATTAGAGCAGAACAAATGAATAGCGTCATCAGCAACCTCGGTGGGTGAAACAACTCTTTGCCTAAGAAGCTCTACATCTGCGTCTGTCATATTGGCCTCGGACATATTATTTAATGCCAAAGCAAACGCGTGATCGTCCCTTTGTCTCATTATTTCAGTTAACTCAAAAAACTTAAAATTATTCCAAAGGTTAGCTCCGGCAAGAATGTTATAGGGGTTATTACTATTTTCTAGGAATATCCACCGATCCCCAACTGGGCTAAGCTGCTTCAGATCTCCAAACACTATTATTGATTTTCCCCCAAAAATAAGATCTTGAGTTCTAAAAATTGTCGAAGTCTTTGATCTAAATACCCAAGCATTTTCGATCCGACCATGGAAATTTCATCTATAATAATTAATTGGATGTCAATTAACTTACAATGCATAGTGTTTAAAGAATCATTACTTAAGGGTCTTAACGGACCCGAAGATTGATTAACAGGAAGGGAGAAAACAGAATGAAGCGTAAGTCCTCCAATCCCAAAAGCAGCTTTTCCAGTAGGAGCGCAAAGTAAAACCTTTGCAGAATCAGTTGCCCCAGGAAGCTTATTCGCCCGCCACGTTATAGACTGATATATTGTTGAAATCAGCCTACTTTTTCCGACTCCAGCACCTCCACCAACATATTCATAAAAAATGTTCTTTGCTGCAACATTATGCATTACATGGGCGTAATACTGGCGTTGCTTAAAGTTAAGCGACCTAGTAAGGGAGCAAAGTGTGTCCTCAGATACCAAAGGAGGAAGTCTAATAAGTTGAAGCTCTCCATCCTCTGGGTTATTTTCAATGTCATCTTGGAGTACATTTACGTTTTGCCCAACGTTTGGTACTGCCAAGGCTCTAAACTCTTCATCTAGGTATTGGGAGGCAAGCCCCTCAGCAAGAGGACTGTTTGGTTCTCTATCAAAATTTTGCAATTCCTGAAGAACCCTCTCCAATTCCATATCATCAAACACATCATATTGCTCTTTGTTGGCCTTGATTATTTCAAAATTATTTCTAAATGTACTTTCATTGTCATTTGAAATAAGTTCAGATTCCTCACTCCTCCACGGAAAGAAAAGCATTACATGCTCTCTAAAATAATCAGATGGGGAAGAGTTTAAGCTAAAGCGAACCCATCTAAGAATTAAGGCATGCTTACGCCTTTTCACACTACCAGTCCCATCTAGAAGTGCGAAACATTGTTCAGCAATGGCGTTTTCCTCATCTGGTTCCAAGTCGATCGGTTCATCATAATCTTCGTTGGACCTTTCTGTTCGAGAGTTTGACTTGCCGAATTTGTACCAAGCCGCAAATTCTGCAAGACATATTGACTCTAATTGTTCATGCCTTTGTACATACCGATCAAGTAAGTTTTTCTCAAAGATATCAGTGGAGTTTTCAGGAAGCTGTTCTATTTCCCTATTAGATCGCACTATCCGCACTCTTTTATCTGGATGGCAAGTGTTAACAAAAATATTTCCTTCGCTAGCCTCTGACATGTGTAATCCTAAAATGTTGTAGGCTGCTTCTTGGGCAGAAATCTCTGTAGCGTTAATGAACTTGCTCCCGAGATGCTGCAGTTTTCTTTTAACTGAAATATTTCCGTGACTTATTTCAGTCATTGCTTCGCGAAGGAGTTGCGACCTCCACGGTTGGATTTGTTAATGTAGTTAACTATATAACTTCAACACGCGTACGCATCTAGGATAAATTGAATATCCATGTTTGCCCTATGTAAGCCCAAAATATTTTTGTTGTAAGCATTTAACAACCTGTCGGAAAATTTGCGACGAAGAAATATCTGAGGTTTTTTTAGGCTGGAGCGAATGGCAAACTTATATTCTTCAAATGTAGTTTCGAGGTGGGTCAGGAAAAGGTTAAAATTATTAAAAGTGCCTGCTTCTTCATCGGAACTAGACTTTAAAAGCTCTTTAATTTTTTTAAACAATTCTTTAGAATGTTCAACATTGGTTTCGTTTTCTTCTAATGGATATAAAACCAATGTTTCAGGCATTGGAGGGTATGGCATATTGAAGCGGCAGAATTCCTGGCCACGCAGCTCTCTTAAACATGAAGAGCTGTGCTTATGGCGCTGGTATTGAATGAATTCTTGCAATTCAGGATCTTCTCCGCTAGTAGTAATAAGCCGATCAACAAAACGGATAACTTGATCGCAATTTGAGCTTCAGAAAGCCAGTACATGCCATGAGAGTGTGGTGATCCCTTGTGCTGAAATTCGATCCTCCAATAATAGTGGCCAAATATCTCGGAACTTTTGAAAAATTTCAAAAAGAAAAACTTTCCCGACAAAGTAACGGGAGCATGTTACTGGGTCAGATCGGATTAAGCGAGCTTTTCGGTACTCGAAATAGCTGCCGCTTCGTCCTCATTTATATTTTTGCCATCCACCAAAAGAGAAATAATTACTAACAGCTCATTCCATCTAGATTCAGCAGCGGAAAGAGTTATGAAAAATGTAGGCAACCCAAATTGTCTTATCATGGCTATAACTTTTTTTTCAGCCTCCCAATGAGCTGGGGCGGAACGTAGACCTTTCAGAATATGATACCCGTCGTCATGCTGTACAAGTCTGTCAACAAATGATTCATCCCTTATATTTGCAGCAGTTACCGCACCTGACTTTTTCGTAGGGCGATGGAAATTGTGTTTTGAATTCGCTGCATCTCATAAAACTTGTACATATAAAGGACTTTAGGAACCACTGCACAACGACGGTCGTAGAAACGAATCTGTGATCTAGCTTTCTTTGCATAGGTCACATTGGCCTTAAATATTTCACCGCAAGATATAGTTGGGAACGAAAGTTCTTCCGCATCTTCATCTAGGGTTAGGTTTGTTGGACGGCGGCCTTCCCCAGGGGCCAAAGCAATACGTTCGAGCTCAGTATTGTTATTTTCTAATAAAGTCTCATGACCGCCTGGATTTAGTTCTTCTTCTTGTTGATCGATTTGTTGAGAATAAAGCTGTTGTCGCAATAGTTGTTCAACTTCTTCTCGATCAGATTCATCTGCGATAAAAGGTAATTCTTCCCTATCGCCAACTTGGTTAAGCCAATCATTATCAAATATGATATTGTGTTTTCTGTACAGTTCAGTGTTAACTAAGTACCGTACAGCTTCAAGTTATGGGAGTATTCCAGTTTCCTTTTAAGGTGAACTTGGATTACATGTGTGGAATTAAAGGAGCGGGGAAGCGCACTTACAGTGTCTGGCACAGAAATAGAAACATTTACCACTGCTCCTCTTATTCCACATTGCCTTTCATATCCTAGGGAGATAATGCGCATAAACGGAATTCGAGGAGAAATAAGGCGCTCTTCCAGACACGTTAAGTTTTTAAGGCACTCCGGAATTTCTGGAAAGTCTAAGCCATTGGAAAGACAAAGAGATGGTAGTCTGCCTTTGGAAACAGCTTGACGGCATGTACTGCAGAATAGATATATACCGGACGGACTCGGAAATTTCCTACTTAAATAAAATGAGTTGCCTACGTTCATATTGGGGAACTTAGAAGATATAAGAAATTGATTCAAACCACTTACCTGGGATGGAAACCATGTTCCTCCACAGCATGTACATATTTTTGTTGGTCCGTCCTTAATGTTTCGAAGATATTGTTCCCGCGCAGTGTTTCGGCTCCTCCGGCGCTGTAATTCCCGTTGATCCTCCCTTTCATCTGTGGAAAGTTCAGCTCTAGCAGCAATATTTCGCTGCGATTGCCTTAAAGATTCCGCCTGACGATTTTGGGTACTGGTCCTATATGTGATTAATCTTTCCGCGGCCATTTCCTGAATTTGTTGCTCTCGAAGTCTCCGCTGTAGGCGTGTCTCCCGGCTACGCAATGTGTTATAGTGCTGCTGATGCGCACGAGTTATGGGGTTATTCCTAACGATCCTGTGAGCATCAGCGTCCCTTACGCGCTCTGGTCTGCGATTTTCTTCATCGGCCCTCCAGGTAGCGCGATTAGCAGTATTTTGCGACTGCTGTCGTCGGCGCTCCTCGGAGTTTGCCCTGGCAAGAGCGTGCGCTATTGCGTCCTGTTCTCGCTCTGGCCTGCGATTTTCTTCATCGGCCCTCCAGGTAGCGCGATTAGCAGTATTTTGCGACTGCTGTCGTCGGCGCTCCTCGGAGTTTGCCCTGGCAAGAGCGTGCGCTATTGCGTCCTGTTCTCGCTCTGGCCTGCGATTTTCTTCATCGGCCCTCCAGGTAGCGCGATTAGCAGTATTTTGCGACTGCTGTCGTCGGCGCTCCTCGGAGTTTGCCCTGGCAAGAGCGTGCGCTATTGCGTCCTGTTCTCGCTCTGGCCTGCGATTTTCTTCATCGGTCCTCCAGGTAGCGCGATTAGCAGTATTTTGCGACTGCTGTCGTCGGCGCTCCTCGGAGTTTGCCCTGGCAAGAGCGTGCGCTATTGCGTCCTGTTCTCGCTCTGGCCTGCGATTTTCTTCATCGGCCCTCCAGGTAGCGCGATTAGCAGTATTTTGCGACTGCTGTCGTCGGCGCTCCTCGGAGTTAGCCCTGGCTAACGCGTGCGCTGCAGTGTTTCGGTCCTGCTGTCGTCGACGTTCCTCGGAGTTTGCCCTGGCCTGAGCGTGAGCTATAGCGTCTTGTTCTCGCTCTGGCCTGCGATTTTCTTCATCGGCCCTCCAGGTAGCGCGATTAGCAGTATTTTGCGACTGCTGTCGTCGGCGCTCCTCGGAGTTAGCCCTGGCAAGAGCGTGCGCTGCAGTGTTTAGCGTCTGCTGTCGTTGACGCTCTTCGGAGTTAGCCCTGGCAAGAGCGTGCGCTGCAGTGTTCAGTGCGCGTTCCCTAGCGCGAACTCGATCACTACGCCTTCTGACAAGGCGTGCTGCCGTATTTCGCGTGCGTGCTTCCTCAGCTAGTTCCAAATTACTTGCGCGGGTCTCGGCAATATGCAAGGCATTCCGGGTCCTTATCTGCGGTGCATTTTGACTATATTGGGCTCGGCTGCGCCTTAGTGCGGCTTGGCGGCGTTGTTCCTGAGATAAAGAAGATACGCGTGGCATTCTCTTTATTTTGCTGTTTAAAAAATCGTATAAATAAAAATATAAAGGGATTATACGTGTTTGTTATTAAAAATTTTTAAATTCAGGGAATTTTGAAATTGTGTCTAATACTATGATAAATTTATGTACGCTTCAATCTTAAGCCCTGTATTTGGCTTACGGTTGATACATACATAATTTTATAATTTTCTGATAGATAGGCAAAATACTGCAATTGTTATTATTAAATTGTGAAAAATATAATGTGTTTTAAAACAGCAAAGGGAGACAGAAAATTCGGACAGTTTTAACAAATTAACGGAAACTTACCAATTATCAATTGTAGGAGATATCACTTTAAATCACTTTACACACTTTTTAATTGAATTTTTCACTTTTTAATTGAATTTTTCACTTTTTAATAAAAAAAAGTACACAATACAAGTAATATTGGCTTACACAGAAACAGGTTGTTATACGGCGACTGTTATTTAGAGACTAATCCATGGATTAGGCATACGTGTCAATATAAAGGCTGGTACCTGTTGACAACACAAAGGTCAACCCTTTTTCTCACGAGGAATCCCGTAGTGCAGAAAGGTGCAGGTAACTACATTGATTATGCAATTAAAGGATTGTGTACGTGTACATTAGTGAAACAGTTACCTGACCTTTTGACCTGTATGATGTAAATCAAGAATTGAAAAAGTTTAGGTAGACTGGGTTGCAATATGAAATCAAACTATCGGGTTGTATATACCTGCCCTTGATTCATAAATGTAAAAGTTAAGGGTTTCTACGATAGGTTGTTTAAATTAAGGTGACTTTCTGTAGGGGCGTCACTTAATATTCAGTAACCTTTGCATATGCCTTATTATCTGTATTATTCATAACCTGCATAGTGTTCGTCGATATTTGTAAAAGTTTTAGTATGTAGGGTTACAAATAAATATAAAATAAAACTATCAGAGAAACCCTTAATCAGTCGTGGGGGTATCAAACTTTAATATAAAACAAAAGACCTTTGTAAAATAGATGACAGATGTTTTGTATATTAAAAAAAAAAATAAAAAAAAATAACTGAATCTGCAATCTGGGAATCTGTTGAAAGGAAAAGATTATGTCAGTATGCCAATCTTATTTGCGAGATCTATATGATTTGTATACAATCTTAAAACATATGATTTTTCCAAAAATGTCAGTAAATTTTTCAAAACGCTTAAGTTGTGTTGATTTGCCTGTTATTTAGCGATCATTCTAAGGCATCTATATGATATAGTCTTAAAATTTTTATAAAATTAAAACTATTATTCTGAGATTGCTAAAATTTACTATATCTTGGAGTATATGGAAATATTTTAGGAAACGACAAAGTTATAGTTACGAACTGACGGAAGTGGCTAATTCGAATCGCCTTATATAACAATGAAGCTAGGTCGATTTTACTCTCAAGTTTTCGGTCATTTCTATGAAAGCTATATGATATTATTGTCCGATTTCAATAAAAACAAGAAAGGAAAGCTAACTTCGGACGGAGCCGAAGAATATTCTGTAAATTATATTCTTCAAAATTATTCATATGATATATTCTTAATACTCATAAAAAGTCCCAACTTCCTAACTTTAAAAACACCAACGTTATGGCTTTTCCGATCGTTCAGTTATATGGCAGCTATATGATATAGTCGCCCGATCCGGCTCGTTCCGACTTATATACTACCTGCAATAGAAAGACAACTTTTGGGAAAGTTTCAAGCAGATAGCTTTAAAACTGAGGGACTAGTTTGCGTAGAAACGGACGGACGGACGGACAGACGGACATGGCTAGATCGACTCTCCTGGTGATGCTGATCAAGAATATATATACTTTATAGGGTCGGAAATGTCTCCTTCACTGCGTTGCAAACTTTTGACTGAAATTATAATACCCTCTGCAAGGGTATAAAAACACCAAACTTATGACATTTCCAATCGTTCAGTTATATGGCAGCTATAGGATATAGTCGGCCGATCCTTATGAAATTTGGTAGGTCGGATTGATTGGCCAAAAATAAAACCCATAGAAAATCCCAACTTCCTAACTTTACAAACACCAACGTTATGGCTTTTCCGATCGTTCAGTTATATGGCAGCTATATGATATAGTCGCCCGATCCGGCTCGTTCCGACTTATATACTACCTGCAACAGAAAGACAACTTTTGGGAAAGTTTCAAGCAGATAGCTTTAAAACTGAGGGACTAGTTTGCGTAGAAACGGACGGACGGACGGACAGACGGACGGACAGACGGACAGACGGACAGACGGACAGACGGACATGGCTAGATCGACTCTCCTGGTGATGCTGATCAAGAATATATATACTTTATAGGGTCGGAAATGTCTCCTTCACTGCGTTGCAAACTTTTGACTGAAATTATAATACCCTCTGCAAGGGTATAAAAAAACAAAAGACCTTTGTAAAATAGATGACAGATGTTTTGTATATAAAAAAAAAAAAATAACTGAATCTGCAATCTGGGAATCTGTTGAAAGGAAAAGATTATGTCAGTATGCCAATCTTATTTGCGAGATCTATATGATTTGTATACAATCTTAAAACATATGATTTTTCCAAAAATGTCAGTAAATTTTTCAAAACGCTTAAGTTGTGTTGATTTGCCTGTTATTTAGCGATCATTCTAAGGCATCTATATGATATAGTCTTAAAATTTTAAAAAAAAAATTAAAACTATTATTCTGAGATTGCTAAAATTTACTATATCTTGGAGTATATGGAAATATTTTAGGAAACGACAAAGTTATAGTTACGAACTGACGGAAGTGGCTAATTCGAATCGCCTAATATAACAATGAAGCTAGGTCGATTTTACTCTCAAGTTTTCGGTCATTTCTATGAAAGCTATATGATATTATTGTCCGATTTCAATAAAAACAAGAAAGGAAAGCTAACTTCGGACGGAGCCGAAGAATATTCTGTAAATTATATTCTTCAAAATTATTCATATGATATATTCTTAATACTCATAAAAAGTCCCAACTTCCTAACTTTAAAAACACCAACGTTATGGCTTTTCCGATCGTTCAGTTATATGGCAGCTATATGATATAGTCGCCCGATCCGGCTCGTTCCGCCTTATATACTACCTGCAACAGAAAGACAACATTTGGGAATGTTTCAAGCAGATAGCTTTAAAACTGAGGGACTATTTTGCGTAGAAACGGACGGACGGACGGACAGACGGACATGGCTAGATCGACTCTCCTGGTGATGCTGATCAAGAATATATATACTTTATAGGGTCGGAAATGTCTCCTTCACTGCGTTGCAAACTTTTGACTGAAATTATAATACCCTCTGCAAGGGTATAAAAACACCAAACTTATGACATTTCCAATCGTTCAGTTATATGGCAGCTATAGGATATAGTCGGCCGATCCTTATGAAATTTGGTAGGTCGGATTGATTGGCCAAAAATAAAACCCATAGAAAATCCCAACTTCCTAACTTTACAAACACCAACGTTATGGCTTTTCCGATCGTTCAGTTATATGGCAGCTATATGATATAGTCGCCCGATCCGGCTCGTTCCGACTTATATACTACCTGCAATAGAAAGACAACTTTTGGGAAAGTTTCAAGCAGATAGCTTTAAAACTGAGGGACTAGTTTGCGTAAAAACGGACGGACGGACGGACAGACGGACGGACAGACGGACAGACGGACAGACGGACAGACGGACATGGCTAGATCGACTCTCCTGGTGATGCTGATCAAGAATATATAACTTTATAGGGTCGGAAATGTCTCCTTCACTGCGTTGCAAACTTTTGACTGAAATTATAATACCCTCTGCAAGGGTATAAAAATGTATTTCAACCTGCTATCAGTTCAGTTAAAGCTAATTTGTATATTTTTTCAAGTGTTTCCTTTTGCTTCTTCTAGCACACGGCTTTGTTCTGATTTTTATACCCTTGCAGAGGGTATTATAATTTTGGTCAAAAGTGTGCAACGCAGTGAAGGAGACATCTCCGACCCTATAAAGTATATATATTCTTGATCAGGATCACCTCCTGAGTTGATATAGCCATGTCCGTCTGTCCGTCTGTCCGTCTGTCCGTCTGTCTGTTTCTACGCAAACTAGTCTCTCAGTTTTAAAGCTATCGGATTGAAACTTTGCACACATCCTTCTTTCCTTTGCACGCAGTATATAAGTCGGAACGGCCGGGATCGGCCGACTATATCCTATAGCTGCCATATAACTGATTGATCGGAAATGCCATAACTTTGGTGTTTGTAAAGTTAGAAAGTTGGGATTTTCTATGGGTTTTATATTTGCCAATCAATCCGACCTACCAAATTTCATAAGGATCGGCCGACTATATCCTATAGCTGCCATATAACTGATTGATCGGAAATGCCATAACTTTGGTGTTTGTAAAGTTAGAAAATTGGGATTTTCTATGGATTTTATTTTTGGCCAATCAATCCGACCTACCAAATTTCATAAGGATCGGCCGACTATATCCTATAGCTGCCATATAACTGATTGATCGGAAATGCCATAACTTTGGTGTTTGTAAAGTTAGGAAGTTGGGATTTTCTATGGATTTTATTTTTGGCCAATCAATCCGACCTACCAAATTTCATAAGGATCGGCCGACTATATCCTATAGCTGCCATATAACTGATTGATCGGAAATGCCATAACTTTGGTGTTTGTAAAGTTAGAAAATTGGGATTTTCTATGGATTTTATTTTTGGCCAATCAATCCGACCTACCAAATTTCATAAGGATCGGCCGACTATATCCTATAGCTGCCATATAACTGATTGATCGGAAATGCCATAACTTTGGTGTTTGTAAAGTTAGGAAGTTGGGATTTTCTATGGATTTTATTTTTGGCCAATCAATCCGACCTACCAAATTTCATAAGGATCGGCCGACTATATCCTATAGCTGCCATATAACTGAACGATTGGAAATGCCATAACTTTGTTGTTGTTAAAGTTAGGAAGTTGGGATTTTTTATGAGTATTAAGAATGCATCATATGAATAATTTTGGAGAATATAATTTACAGAGTATTCTGCAAGGGTATATCAACTTCGGCTCCGCCCGAAGTTAGCTTTCCTTTCTTGTTTTCCAACAGTTTTGATGATGAAAATTTGCTTGCTCAAGTTTTATGCTTATGGTAATGAGTTTTAATTAGGCGCACAGCAAGCGAAAGCAGCAAAAAGGAAAAAGGAATCCCAGCCACCACCATTTCACCACCCCACAAAAAGCCACCACCCACTGGGTAGTAGTGCCCATGGTCTTTAAACGGCAGCAAAGCTTCTGTTTTTAATTCGCACGTAAATTGAAAATGATTTTTTTCCTTCTAGGATATTATTCTAATTCCAGCAACAACATCTGGCAGGGACTCATTTTATGCGCTGGAGGGAGTGTAATTTATTGGGTCAACACAGCAAGGTTTCTTCAACACTTTGTAAATCAGTGTTTCACTCTGGATGCACAAAAGTAGTACAAACTTTGCGTTCATTTTATTTTTTCAGGTCAGCGAATGCAATTAAATCTCAATTGTTTTTAAAGAACGCTATATTTATTTGGTTCGGTTTTGGATTTTTATGGCTCTTTCACTACACTCCATAAGCCCCGAAAATAGAAACAAACAAAGGCCGAAAAAACTAATGTACTTCACTCCCGAATCGAACAACACTCGGACTGCATGTGGACCGCAGTTTCAACACATATAACTCAATCGCCGCCACCCGCCGCGAATCCGAGATCGAAATAGAGATGTGGTACAAAAAAATAGGAATTACCAAAACGATAAGCGAAGCAGAAATTTGTACAAATATTTGGCCACTGGGAGGGATATTGGGTTCACTTCCCCTGGCACACTTCCCATCGCCTCGCACTTAATTAATTTATCAGAGTTGTATCGATTTGGGACTGGGATTGGGGATTGGGTTTTTGAAATGTGAATTTCAGTGGTTCTGGGACCACCCGTTCAGAAGTAGTTTTAAGCCAAAATATCCATTAAAAGCACCATCTGTCCGAAGGTAACAATAAATAAAAATATAAATATATACATATAAATAAAAATATATAAATAAATATAAATATATATATAAATATTCATAATAATAGTGATAATTAAGTTGGGCGAGTAAATATTGATTGTTCACATAAAAATTGAAAATGGGATGATATTCTTCAGAAAGATAAACATTAAATTTTTGAACACTAGACTCAGCAGACTTAACTGAAATCAATGTTTAGGTGTAAACTAACGTACACAGAATGTTACTACAGCGACCATAATTATCTCCATTTATAAAGTTCTGCCCATTTATAATCAACGCCTAGACAAATGTCTCTCCTTGGATAATTTCCCGTTGAAAAGTTTTGTGAAAACCGTTCGTTTTGCAACATTCAGATGAATAACGAGCCGGGCGGAGGCGTTGACTGTTAATTCTGTATCCGCCGGGTGCATATGCAACATTTAGCACCCCCCCTTTTAATTACAAAAAATTAATTTTTCTCTTCCCTTTCTTTCTCTTTTTTTTTTTTTTTTTTTTTTTTTTTTTTTTTTTTTTTTTTTTTTTTTTTTTTTTTTTTTTTTTTTTTTTTTTTTTTTTTTTTTTTTTTGGGGGGGGGGGGGGGTGGGGGGGTTTTTTTTTTTTTTTTTTTTTTGTTGGGGGTTTGGGGGTTGGGTTTTTTTTTTTTTTTTTTGTTGGGTTTTTTTTTTTTTTTTTTTTTTTTTTTTTTTTTTTTTTTTTTTTTTTTTTTGCCTTTTTTTTTGGGGGGTTTTTTCTCTCCCGGTTTTTTCACCCCCCCCCCTCCCTCCAAATGACAATTTTGAAATGCGCAAAATGTGCGAATATTTTTCATCACTAGCGAGGCATACAGAAATAGCCGCCAACAAAACAAACAAACATTTTTCTCTTGCCGTAATTAGCCATCTGAAACATCTGTTAATTGGGAAACCAAAAGGGCAGAAAAAGCAGAAAAGCTGAGAATTAAGACTAGAAGCAGAAAACTTCTTGGGAACTGAAAATCTAACAACTTGCACAACATGTGGCGAAAAGAATTCAGATTTATGTATTTAAAACCCGAGAGCATACTTCTAAAAACTTCCAATGCGGATATAATTAATTTCCTTTTATGTTCTCGTACGCTTTTTAAGTTCGCAGCTGAACTTTATCCACAAGTTTCCACTAAATTTGCGCTGCTCTAATTACAAGCGACATTTTTTGGCTCTGTGCACATTGTTCATACGCCTCATTGTACAATTTTTGGGGGCAACAGCAAAATGTGTAAACAGCAAACAGGTTAAACAGAGGCTTTCCAGAGACCAAAACACACACGCTCCCAACAATGCCATTAATCAAATTTTATTGTTTAATTAATTTCGCTTGAATGAACCGAACTCCACGGCGGGGTGATAAGGCGGTGGAAGTCGGCCAGCGGCCAAAACAAACAAATCAGCCAAATATAGCTGAGAAATGGCATTCAATTCGTTCGATTTCAAAGGAAACCAACCGCTCAACTTGGCCCAGGTTCGAAATTCTGTCTTTGTTTACCTCACCGTTTGACAATTATTGAATTTTTTTCTTGTTTCCCTCTTCTTCTATTTATTTGCAATTTATTCATCGCTGTTTCTGTTTGTCAGTTGATGATTTGTCATGGTTGCCGGCGAGGTAAGAAAATTGTCTGCTCTTTTCTGGGCTTATTAATCGAATTATGGATTGGGATCGGATGTTTGATTGGATCACATTAGGTGGGATTTTATTATATTGGCGGTTCCTATAAAAGGTTCAGAAGGTTTGAGCTGACAAAAGTTTATGTAACTAAACACAAGTCGAATGAGATTCCAATCAAAGTTTATAAGTAGAGGTTGTAGCTTGAAAATGTATTTGCATGTACCTTAATTTAATTTTAAGTATTTTGCTTTACTACCAACTTGATTTACGTATTTACACTATTTCAAAAAACAACGAAATCTCAATATTTTCAATTTGTTTTTTATTCCAGTTTTATTCATCCATTTGCGCAACATTTCAATAACGATTTAACAAGCATTTAATGCCATTTTATTCAATTCACATTTTCGCACCATAAGCCGAGTTAAAATTGAGGAGAAAGGAGTGGAGAAACAGAGAACCAGAAGGAGATAGCCTGGGGAGAATAGCAGCTTAGGCCATGGTCAAAAGTGCCGCAAAGCCCAATTCAGACATGTTATGGCCTGGTTGATGTTTTGACTGGATTTAAATTCGATTTTGGACACGAGATAAAAAGCAAGCGATTGGGAAAAGAGGGGCGAATCGGGGGGAGAAACTGAGAAAAGACAGAGATTTACCGAATGCAGCCAGCGTCCACTTTGTGTGTTTATTCAAAGCACGTTCCTGCGGTTCAGTTTCGTCTTACTTTGCTTTTATTTTTGCAATGCTGAAGACATTGACTACGTGTCGCTGTCAAACTGTGAGTGATTTTTTCCTTTTCTTAGCTGCGACCAACACGAGCAGCATATTTTGTGTGCCAATTAAAAAAGTTAACAATGACGAGTCATCGAATCAATTGGCAGGCTGCGCTTAAGCCATAAAAGAGCATTTAAGCCCCGGCTCTCACCCACTTTGCCAACCTTTCGCAAAACCGCAGAGCTTAACCGCAAAAGCCATAAAATCTGAGATTTCTTCTATAAGTAAAGCCCGGCAAAAAGCACAGAGCACAAAAACCAGAGGTACAAAAATAATTACCAAATTTACCCTGGTCCAAATTGCTGTTGACCACAAAACAATTTAGGGCCCAAGAGAAGCGTACAATTTT
This sequence comes from Drosophila rhopaloa, assembly GCF_018152115.1. Lineage (NCBI taxonomy): Eukaryota > Metazoa > Arthropoda > Insecta > Diptera > Drosophilidae > Drosophila > Drosophila rhopaloa. The sequence goes on along the minus strand of NW_025335142.1, from coordinate 436,482 downwards.
AAAGCTCATAAATGATTTAATTTTGTGGCATTTTCAAAGGTTGCTTCGATCTCTGCCAATCCCTCCATCTCAATTCTTTGGTAATGAATCTGGCAAAGAGCTGTAATTAATATCGAATCGAAAGCTAAGCAATGACAAGAGCCTATTGTCTTGTGGTTGGGAAAAAGATATTGTATCTTTAGCATATATAGATCAACCACTCTGACGGAAATGTATATCACAAATGAGTCATGCATGTGGCACAACTAGAACGAGAGAACATTTTTTAATTTTTCTGGACCCAAGCAGGTGAACTTCACATCTTTTGAATTGTGTAACTTCTCGGCACAATTGATTTGCTCTTGAAAATGCATTTGTATCAGCCTTGGAGGGGTGCCCATACAATATAAAGTCATTTTCAATAAAAGAAAATCTTAAATGGAATTTATTAATATTTATTAGAACAACAACAACTGCGACCGACACACACAGCGTTAATAATTAATGAAATCAATAATCGATGGCAGTTCCATGGAGAATAGCATTTCAGCGCCTGAGATAGGGATAGCCTAGAATCCAGAAATAAACTCTACGAAATCCATGTGGACATAATCGAGCATAAATTCCCCAAAACCAAAAAAATGAAAATGAGAAAACCATCCCAAAAAGTCAAGCTGTGAGTGGCAACAAAGCGGAGAAAAGGTCAAAAAAAAAACGGTGGGAGACGACAACAAATTAGGCAATGTTTGGGCAGGTAGGCGAAAAGAAGGAAAAGGATTGGTTGGTATGAGAGTATATAGTATACACCACATAGGATGGACGACACCCTGAAAATGCTAATGTTGCATGCCACATAATCCTGTTAGAGACGCGTGAATGAGACTGCCAAACTTGGAGTCCTCTCCTGTTTGCATGTGACAGCATAATTTGTGGGTTCGGCCCTACTTTGTCTTAAGGTCCGCTGCTGATGAGCCCGCTGATGATTATTAATCACACACATTTCTGTTTATTTTTTGGCCGGCATACTTAATGAGCTTCGAACAACTAATAACTGGGCTTTATTTGACAGTTTATGGCCATTTAATGTTGAGGAGAAATTCGGGTTTTTTCGTGGTAGGGGTAAAAATTAACATAGGCAAATTGGGGAACTTCTTGGCCCAGGCCAAAGTCAAATGTCGCGGACACGACCTGTTTTTATAGCACTTAAAAGCCCATCAAATAAAGATATCACTTGAGGCTCGTTGGGAGTTGCAACATACCCACAAACACGACGTTCCCTCGTTCCCCACCCAAACGCCAATTATATTTAGACAACGCTTTGGGTTGTTGCAACGCCCACGCTTCTTTTGGGGCACCCTCATCTGAACTCGGTCTGAAATATGATTATATAGACGCTGCTCAGTCTGTCCGCCACCACTTATAAATTATCTTTAATGACAAGTGCACTAAACTAAATAAATTGTTGCCGACTTAATAACGTAATTCTCCTTTGGCCCACAAGTGGGCGTTGTCTGACTTCCCCTCTCTCCATAAATTCTCGAGAAAATAGTTTAAACGATTTATGGATCTGCCAGCCGGGGATCATGTGTGTGGAAAATTTACAGGGGGAACTGGGATTACAAGTGATAGATCGCGACACTTGGCGACAGGCAACCAAATTGGTTACAAATTTATCTTTGCGCGGGGGATATTTGATTGCTACCTTAAGAAAATTTTATAATTAAGAACATATTTTTATTTTGCACAGCAAGAATTCTTGCCACTTTATTAATCTGTGTTGGTGTTTTGCTCTTTAACATTATATTCTTTAATGTTAGCTAAGTTATCTAAAACAATTTTAAGAATTTAAAACGCTTTATAATAAATGTATTAAAGTCTTATACAGTCTAATCTTTGGAAATAAATGTTTTAAGCTCCTCCGATGCATAGTCTTGCAATTTAATCCGCCTTCTTATTTACTAAGCTCCTTAAGTTTAGTAAAGTATTCCCCATTACTCCCCTTCATCTCCCATTTTAACAAAAAACTGCTGCTGACAACACGCAAATGAAGAAAAATGGCATTATCCGCATCATCATTGTGGTTCCTGTTGTTGGGACGCCTCTTCGTAAAGCTTTTACTCGAATGCAGACCAAAGACATTTATTTAAATTGAAATGCAACAAAAGAGATACAAAGAGGTCTGTTGACTGGAGTAACTACATCATTGTTGGCTCCGCGTGTTAGATGAATTTGCTGCACTATAAAGAAAACTTAAAGGCAGACAGAAGGCAGTGAAGTGAAGCCAATGTGTGTGCGCATGAAGGCAAATTTATTGCTGATAAATTGTGGGCTTATTTAGCAGCATTTTAAAGTTGCCAGAGGCGGGGGTGGGTGGCGAACAATCTTCCTTGGGGGCAATATTATTATGAAATGCCCAGTGCCTTGGTGCGAAATGCAGCTGTTTAATTAGCAGCCAACAGCGGACTCCGACAGCCATTGAATCTCTCAATGGGGCAGCAGCTGCAACATCTACTTTCTGCTGTTGATATCAATCAATGGCAATTGATCGAAATTGAATGGTGTTGCACTCCATTACAGCGAGTGGAGCGGAGAGATTCGAGGTTGATGCACTGCGGTATAACCAGAAAAATTCTCAAAAATATGGGAAACCTATTTATAGCCGGCAGAACTTAGAAAATGAAAAATGTTGATCTGATTTTTGGGTAAGTAGTGTGTAATGGTCAATATTCGAAACTAAAACAAAAAACGTTTAGATTGATTTCTTAAGATATATCTATAGTTAGTACTATTTGAATTCTTCTTTTGTTTTTGTTTTGAGTGGTGTAATTGTGTTTATATAATAATATATATAGTTTATATATTAAATTATAATCCATTTTAGTTTCATTGCATTCCTTATGTTTCTTATTTATAAGTATAAAATCCTAGGTTCGAGAAGTCAAATGCGTCATAAAAATAATATTGAACACATATATGAATCGACATCGATTTAGCATGACGCAAGCGGAACAAATCTAGGCAATCCTCAGACTACAAAAAAAAATATATGAATTGTGTCAAATTAATTTGCATAAGTGAAGGATCGCGGGAGGGTAGCGATGAAAAATTATTAAAAATTCATTAGGAAGCTAATCAAGACAATTAAGAGACATCGAAGATCGAATAGTCAAATCGATTCGAATCGAATAATCAATGTAGCGGTCTGTATGCGAGAGTTGGCCACCATTTATCATTTTGGACGGAGATCGTAGGAACGCGAAAAGCCGTATTTTTGCTGTGGATCTTAAAAAGAAGGCCTGCCAAGATGCTGCCTCCCCATACTTGTGGAGCGATAATCCAAATAAACACTGGCGGAGAACAAAGCAAACTGGATGATGATCGACCCAAGAGGCCTCTCAACTAATTGAGTGGGCAAATAAATAATGAAATGCTTCGAGTGGCCACCATTCCTCCTGACCCCAAGCACTTTGATTAAATTTGCCGGATTGACAATTCCTCCCATTGCGGATTTGAGCTCTTCAGTTAGCCAGAACTTGTCCACAGGAAGTTGCCACTGCCAGATACGACCACGAGTACTGATGCAAGATGCAACAGTCGCCACGGGGAGCCGCATTCATCGAAAACTTGTTCTAGACCAAAAATAACCGGGGAAACGGAGGAAAGAGCCGAACTCCAGCCGGAGCACATTCCGCAGCCAGACCCAGATGAAGACCAGGGAAAAGAGCACTCGAAAAACGTTATAAAATTATACATTTGATTGACTAGTTTATATAACTTTTGAAAATTAGCTGACAGGCGGATGACATTTAAATCAATTTCAAATTTTTCAATAATTACATTTTTGGAATTAAAACTAATGTAAGCTGAGTGATGCTTATCATATTAAAATATATATTCATAAAAAATAATTCAATTTAAATATGATTAATTAAAGAATCATCCCAACGTAATGAATTCATACACAATGATTTAATTTTATTCCGTAACTGGAACAGTATATTTTTGCTTCAGTGTATGAATTTATGAATCGTTCTTCGGTTTGAGAATGAATCGCTTTTTCTTGGGTGTCTGGGCCATGGCCCACGATACTGGCCGGCGTTTCGGGGCGTTTACAACGCTTTTGGTATCTTGTATTTATTTAATTGACGTTTGTACGTGTTGGTATTATAAAATGATCAGGAGGCGATCTCGGCAGACTCTCTCTTTGGAGGTTCTAGGCCCACAGGTCCAGTCGCCTCTCTGGGGGCAATTATGACAGCATTTGGGGCGTTGCTGGACATGCATGTGGGGGCAATAGATCGCCGTCGCCTTGCAGTTTCTGCTCTGTGCGGCTGTGTGTGTTTGGTTTGCTCTACGTGCTGGCAGGATAATTACCTTAGTCGCTATCCAACTCCCCACTGAACTGTCTGCCTTTTGATCTGTCTGGGTGTTAGTTTATTAAGACTTAAGTGGGATTTTAATGGCCTGAAATATGCCAGGCGAATTGAAACTGCCAGGCAAACGGAATGATCTAGGGGGATTTGCCAGCCGAAAGGAACTCTATAATGTGAGTACCAGTCGGGAGGAAGTAAAACCTAGTCATGATTAAGTGATTTCTACCATCAAAAAAACTTTAAAAAATATTAGTGTAAAACCATTTTTAAAAATGTTCAATGTTTCTAATTCTAAAAAATGTACCTACTCTTGCCCTCAACTTTCTCACGCTATGAAGATGTCAAACACCCTAAATCCACCTAATAAATAAACAGCCATAATGATAATAATTTAATGCCTCAATTGAAAAGCCATTAAGAAGAACTCTAGTTTGCAGGTTACTCGAAAAGAAACGTCCGAAAAGGGGGAAATGAAATTCGACAAAAATATAAACTGGTAAGAAATACCGGACATGATTGGATGATATACAACTTTTGCCGCTCACCGATCAAACAATCGCAATCAATGAAGCTATTCAGGAATGATGCTCCCACAGACCGAACAAAAATTGAGTTGTAGTCGAACCCGATCTGAAGAGCGGACCAGACTGTGGAGAAATGATAAGATCATCGCCTTGCCAACTAATAACAGGCAATGATGGCTGGCGGACGCTTTAGGATATGACTTGGCAAATTGTGCTCATTATTAGGACTCGGGGAACGAGTCGAGACGAGTTCTCTCTCTCGCGTTGAGATCTTTCGAATCCGATTATGGCCATTAACACATTTTGTTGCCTCGCTCAGACAATTTTATGTCGACAATTAAAAAATCAAATAATATTTGTGGCCCTGTCCCAGAGATGATGCGCAGTAATTGGATATCTTTAGAAATGTAAACAGATTCGGAATGTTTGGCTTTTAACTGAATCGAGTGGAACAAGCGTTTGGGGTTAGAAATACATTTCCTCCAGACAGGTAATTAATCCATTAGCACATTTTATATATTTCATCGGTAGTTCCAGTCTCGGGAAATCTAAACGATAAACAAAACAAAAAGGGAATCATTTATTGGGGTTCGTTTGGCTGCAGCTGTTTGTATCTATCTATTCAATACCGATTGTGCTGATCTAAGCTAATTCAAATAAACTGGAATCAACAAGTAATGTTCACACTCTAGCGCCGATTTCAGCATTCGTGTTAGCGTTCATAGAAAATATTTTGCTGTCATCATCGCACGGCCGTCATGATCGGTTATTTTTTGGCACATAGATGTGATATTTACAAATGAATCTATGCATATAAAAGTGATCGAAGATGGATAGAAACGTGGGGTGTGAACAGGACATTGCAATGATCTTGCCATAAATCTATTAGTGATCTTGAGCTGCTTTTAGCACGAAAAAAGTTTTACCCTACAAATTTGTATCAAAAAGAATTAATTGAGTTTTCGTCGGTGCTACTTTTTGTCTACATTTCTTCTACGTGGGTTATCAGAAGCCCGATTTCCACCTCCCGTTTTCCCAAATCCATATCATTGACAAGAAATCTTTAACCCAAATCAAATTTCAAGAAAAATGAAACAACTTGTTGGAAACTTGGGTGATTTATGTGTACAACTAATTGAGGATTTTCAAAGTAAACCCAACCCGTTCCCTCTTTTTTTAGGTTGGGTGTGTGCCACTTTCATTTTTGTATTTTTTCCCCACACAGTGATCGATTTGTACAAACAAAATGACAAAGATAACAATATAATATATAATAATTGATTAAAATTGAAACGCCACATTATCGCACAGAAAGAAAACCACTGGTAATTCAATGGAATTTTGTTTTTTGTGCCCATTGAAGAAAAGGGAGGGAGAGGACCGCACACCCAGATTAGATTACTGCAAATTGACACATTTTTCTGTGAGCTGTCAGTGGCAGTTGGTAAAGTTGGAAAAGTGGGAAAAGTGCCACTCGAGCGGATTCGTTGCGCTGCACTGAGTCGCATTTTCTCCGATCCCCTGACGAAATCTGTGCGGGGGCTGCTGCCACTGATGATTCCCATAATGAGAGCATTAAACGCTCAGTTCCCCTTCACTTTGTTCTATGCTGCGTTACGCATTATCCCTTTGAGTTCCATTGTTATCGTTGCGGCAACGCCTCTTCCTGGTAACCAAACTCCCGCTTTTTGTTACAGATTCGTAGCGCTCACACACCTTGATCCCCTCCCATCACCTGGCGGCAGGAACATTGCATGATTAGCCCTAATAATCCCGACCCGAACATTAAGTACGCGCCTATTAATGGCCGAAGGATATCTCGAATATTCGGCGGTGGATATGGCAAGAAAGTACTATTGTTTATCCATCGGAAACGAAGGCAGAAATTTATATTTTCTATTTCAGGAATGCTTTTAGTGGCGGTTTGTTCAGACCAGGACAAAATATAATTAATGCGTCTTAGATTGGCACAGGATTTATGTTTGCACTCCAGGGAATGGTTGAGAAAGCACATACATTTTGTATTTTGAAGAGAATAAATTAAAGGGAAGTTAGGACTTAATATTTACCACATGCCATTTTTTTGATTGATTGCTTCACTCATAGAATAACCTTAAACTTACCATAAAGTACGAACTTAATGGAACTTAAGGTTTAAGTTTTGATTTCATTATATATCACATATCATTATATATATCAGCGTGAATGGCTTACGCTGCATTTTTAAGACTCAACACTCAAACTAATCACTACTAATCAATATATGAAAAGCTTCTATCACTCGACTGCCCAAAGATACAAATGTATCTCTCGGCATGTAGGCCTACAGCATCTTTGATTAATAGAAAAATACCCACTCGCAGGCAAAGTTTGTGCTGCTTTTTATCATCAACCCACCCAGATGGAAGCAACTTGAAACTGCAGAGGCAAAAAAAAACTTATGAATTCTGTTGGTCTGAGGCATCCGAGTATCTGTCTCCGAGGCGAGCGAGTAAAGTGCTTAAAAAGACATAAATTAAACACTCGGCTACCTGTCATCATCATCCACACATCGTGTCGGCATCACAAAGCTTTGATTTCAACAGGGTTTCCCCTATCCCTGCCCCTCGATCCCCTTCAGTCTCATCCTCATTGTTGTCGAGTGTTGTTGTGTCGTGTATCCTACACACAACCTAACAATTAAGCCTCTTCTCTCGTACACTCGCGGACACATAAAAAAAGTATGTAACGTAGAAGTTGCAACCACTTTTGCAATATACAAGAAACGTAGTCTATAAAAAGGGAGGCAAATTAAGTGTAATGTTTAAAAATTTACTCCGACGCTATTGTTTTAAGCTAGAAACCGAAAAAAGAGCCCAAACGGTATGCACAGACATATGCCGAAAAGGCTTTTCGTTGACCTAAGCTAAAAAATAAGCCGATACAAATTTCGGGGACCGAAAAATAAAATCTACAAAGTCCCTGAATAAAATTGCAATCGTTACTGATATTAGTTTCAGTTTTAATTTCAGCGATGTTTTGCAGTGTAGTCTACCTTTGCTTATTGTCAAAGTACCAGGTTCTCTGCTTTTTTATTCTGCTGTTGTTGCCACACATAAAATAAAATGCGTTTTTAATTTGCAGATGCGCGTAAAAACGAAGAGCAGACTGGGGTGGGGGAGAGTGAAAAACTTTGCATCTGTTGGCTCTGTCTCGTTTTTGTTTTTATTGTCGCCGCCTCATGGATGGTATGGAAATTATTCGCAAGTGGCAAAAGTTATGCCAGCCGTCAAGTCATCAGACGGGGCGTGGTATTATGAGGCATAGTGATGGAGCTAAAGCCCCGAGAAGAGCAAGAAGAACCACCTGTCTCTGCGGCAGGTGCAAAACTTGGTTGAGCCAACTCGAATAAATGAGAAGCGCAGAGAAAGGCAGCAATTTACGGATATCAATAAAGCTAATGAATGAGGAACATTAAAAGAAGGAATGTAAAGAAATAAACTTTTAAATAACACAGACAGTTAATTTAAAACCTTGCAGAAGAGAGAAGGCTATTTGCGGACATCAATAAACTTAAGGAATGAAGAACAATAAAGATAATGTTTGGGTAGGCACGAAAAGATACTTTGGCTAGCACCATAAATAAGTTTATGGCAAATTCTCTTAATAAATTAGATTGATTAATTTTATATTACATCAAATGGAGTTGGTTATGATGTAAAAAATAAAAGGAATACGGAAGAATCATTTGAAATCTTAGACATCAATTATTTACTATCGATGAAAATAAACGTATTGAAAGCAGGTAACACTTTGCAAAGCCTAACGCAAATTCGAAAATTGTCAGTCGATTATGTAAAGTTCTGTTTACTTTGCCGATTATCTTTTCATGCTTATTTCCACCTAACAAACCATAAATTTCGTATCGCAGTCATTGAGAATCCCCCGCATTCCTAGACTCCACGCATCGTGGGCCCTGCGACATTGACAATCTCCAATTGCAACTTCCCACTGCAACAAAGGAGCAGGCGACTGCTTTTCCAACCCGCTTACATGTGCGTAAGAGTTGTATCTTCATAGCCAAGTTGCAGATAACAGAGACATTCGCCAGGGGGAAAGGATGGATACAGGGGGAAATGCCTCAAATGCCGACACAAAGCGAATAAAAAGCGGAGGCAGCTACGACGACAGCGACATTTCGCTCCCCTCGATCCTAGGCGTTTTACTCTGGGCGAGCAGTTGCCCGTGGGTAATGAAATATTGCCATGTGCCAGCGCCTGCGCCTCCTGACTGACTACCTATGCAGCCCCCTCGGCCCCGCCCCTTCTGGCCCACCTGCCGCGCCCCCTTTGAATTGCAAATGTTTGCCGGGAACAGCTGCTGTTGCTGCTTCTGCTGATTTTGCTGCTGGCGGGATGTGTTGTTGGTGTAGGTTGACAAACAAACATGCCAGCGCATAAAACAAAAACAACGGGCAGAAGCAAGCAAAGAACACAGAGAAAAAGGATTATCAAAACTTAAAGCTAACTCCTCTTTAAATTATAATTTTAATGTAAAGTATTTTACATATAGTAGTATTATCTCTGCTTAAAATAAGGTTCTTCTTTATTTTAAGGAATCAACTTAATTCTGCATAATTTCTTTTTTAGTTTTTATGAACAGGGATTTAAATAATAATAGGTAACATTTTAACAAAGTTTTTGCAGGGACGAATAAACCTTATTTAGAGATGAAAAGTTATTAGAAAAAGTTCTTTATAAAAAGTAACATCTCAATTGTATCTCTAAAATTCATTACTAAAACTCTTTTTTTTTTAACGGCGTGAATTATTCTTTATACAAAGTGGGTATTATTTTATACCTCAACTTTACTCTCAGTGAATTAGAAGCAGGGGCAGCAGCACCAAAGGAGTCAAAGTCAGGAAGAGAAGCACTTGAATCGCCGCCTCCTCGACTGCCTTTCTCGCCAGCAGTCGGTCTCCGGGTTGCACTTGAAAAAAAGCGACTGCCACATGCCTCACCTGCCCGATATTGCCCCTCACCTCACCTCACCAACCCATCCAGTTGACTTCCCTCTATTTACCTCTTGAACATGAGTCGAGACTTACGAAATTCGCATTCACGTTTTGGCTTTTTACCTTTGCGCCTATTTATCATCAAATGCAGCAAAGAAAGATGGAGCACAGAAGTTGATAAGGGGAAGGAAGGATACGGGAAAAAACAGATATTATATGCAGCTGGAATACCCTTGAATCTTAAAAAGTTCAAGCCAAGAAATAATTTTAACATGTCATATTAATGAGTAACTATTTTTATTTTATTTAAATTCAAATAGTAACTGTTTTTATTTTATTTAAATTCGTTTTTAAATAAGAAAGAAATGGTCTTTTCAAAAGAATATATAAAAACTTAACCAAATTATGATTTTTAATTTTTATGATTTTCAGAAATAATGCATTTTGTGAAAAAACTAACTTTTTCAAGCTATTCGTATACATCAAATTTCATACTTTTAAAAATAATATCTTTATTACCCTTAAGATATCACTGAAACTTTTTTCACATGATCAGTCCGATGATGAATTATGATAGAAGCGTTAGAAAAACTCACAGTACCCCTGCCCTAAAAAAAGAGTATCGATGGCATAGCTGCCATGCAAATGCACTTGAGTAGAAAAACCAACGACGTCGACATGTGATACCATTTAAACCTGGGGACTGGGACTTTGACTCCGACTTCTCGATTTGCCGACTGGGACTGGAACGTGGTCTTCCATGGCAACGGACCATGTGGCGGACGAGTCAGCAGCCCAGGTCCGACTGCAATCAGGCAAAATTGTTGCCAACTGTGCTCCGCATTCCAGAGAGCCTGCTCGACTTCTTCTGTATGGGAGTACGTCCGAAAATAGCGTGAGAAAGCAAAATATTGATTCAGGGACCAGGGGGCAGCAAGGAGCTCCTCATCCGGCGATATGCAAAGCGCGATTAAATTCTTTAGCCTCGGCCCGAAAAACCGGCTCATCGGCTCCTGCTCCTGCTCCCCAGCCAAAGGTGCTAAATGAAGTTCTTAATTAAGTGCGAGTGGCATCGAGAAAAATGAAAAGGGAAAAGGGTCCCCGGAATGGGGAGAACGAGTTTTATTGGCACATCGTTAGCTTCGGTATCCTGCATTTATTGCATAATTTGTTAATGAGGAGGGAGTGGCGGGGCGGAGAGAGTTTACAGACACGCTTCGTGGCAAATGACAAATTAGCATTGGAATTGGTCGAAAATCGGGCGCGTGAGAATGGAATGTGGTGGAGAGTTGTTGAATCAACACGAAGGGAAATAACCATATAACCACAGATGATGCACTCGATGACTGAAACTCTACTTGAACTGACCGCTTATCTTATCGGTCTGGTTTGTTGCCTGGTAACCCAATATCAGATGATTTATAGAGGGAGTATAAAACAAATACTATCTGATTCATTTAAGATAATGAAGTGAGAAAACACAGTCAAGTTGTGAGAAGAAAACAACATTTAGTTCTATGCATATTCACTGTGCTATTTCAAAGAAAACTGTAAAATTGCAAATTATAGATTGATAGAAGATAAGAGTGAAATAGAATTTATTGCTATTTCTTTATTTTTATTTTTATTTTAAAAGATGTATTTTCTGATGATAAATAAATCAAATGAAACGGAAGTAAACTAAAAAAAAAAGGGTCAAGAAACATTTTAGCAATATTTATTTCTTTTTCTAACCTGTCCTAACAAATTCCCCTTTTACTATGAATTTTTTAAGTCTATTCTAACCCCATTTACAGACCGCCATAAATTACAATTTAATTAACATTTTCCACATTCCACAATAGCAATATCAAGGAACACATAAATAATAAAAACATAAAAGGGAAGAGGAGCATCTAAAAAACTGATTATGAATAGACAGAGTGAGGGAGATAAAGTTCGGAGACCGGACGACCCTCATAATTAAGCGACATTTGCCGGCATGACATGCAACAAGCTTGAGATTAACATAAATTTCCAGATACCAAATTTTATGGACCGCAACAAAGTAAAGGGCAAAAAGTAAAAAAAACGAAAAAGTGCGCAACCCGCGCACCTGTCAAAGTCAAGATAAAAATACAAATTATGATTATTATGTACTTGACATCCGACAAAACAAGAAGGGATATATCGAGGGTAAGCGTTGGCGTGTGGTAATTGGTGGCGATGAAAATATTTCCGAGCCGTCTTCTAATTATTAGCGCTAATTCTTTGTATATAAAAAATCTCATCCTCTCGCTTCAAGTGTCGAGTGTCTCGCAGTTGATTGAAAGATGTGCCTAATTGATAGTCGAGCACGAGGCCCCTTAAAAGGCGGAGACGTAGAGAGACGGGTCGGAAAAAGACACGATGAGACATCATCAAGTGCGTGTCATTGTGTAATTTGGGCTTGATTATTATTAATTTGCAGACGCCGCCAGCGTTGAGGTTTTAAAGCTGAAGCTGATGAAGAGGGAAATCGGGGAAGGTCTCAGTTTGATGAGAAGGTCTCTCAACCGCAGGCCAAAAAAGAATTTTTATTTGATTTGCTAATGAACGGGCCGGAGGGGTATTATGCTGATAGATCACAGGAAATGGTAGACTTACTTAAACTGTTTTAAAAATCGAAGGGAAAATGACGAGATGATCGCTGGGAACTTACCTGTAAAGAGAGCAAAGGAAAATTATTTTAGATTAGATGTTGAAATTGTACGAGATTATTTTTAAGTACTGAAGATCATGCAATGATCTTTATAAGAGGCCTATAATAATGCGGTTGAAAATACTTAAAATTAGAAGAAAGCCTTGTGTGCCTGCTAATTTATTTTAATGATTTGGAATGACTTATAATGAATTAAATATTATTAGTGTTCTTTTTATAGCGAATATATTTTCAAAACATGATTTATATTAAATTTAATATTAATATACAGTACTGAAATACGAAGTGTGTTCCTTTATGCATATGAGTTAATGATTTTTAAAAAATATTTATGTTTTTTTATAAACAAAGTTCTTAATGTGCTCAACTTAATAATTTTCCCGAACATTTATAGTTTTTCCAAAAATTCTTTTAAAAACTGCTTAAGAGTTTCCCGAAATTTGTGAATCTAGAGATCTGTTAAAACAAATTTCCCACAGTTTCTTCGTGGTTCAAAGACTTTTATTTCGCTGACACCTAACAGAGATGTTCCCTAGCCATCTATTTCGAACAATTGACTGCTCTTCAAGTCGCTTGCTAACCAATCTTTGAGCGAAAAACCCTTAAGAAACTTCAAAAGTCTAGCCGAGTCTAGGCGGCGTCTCCTGGTTATGTTTTTTCTTTCATTTCGCCCAAGAAGGGCTTCGAAGTCAAGAGTCGAAAACCCAAGTTCAGAGGAAACGAAATATGCACAGACGAGTCCCACAGAGAGTTACGTTTTACAGCAATCCCATGTAAGTGCCATGTGGCCATAGTGCACTCGGGTGCGTATGTATCTGTGTGTGCGGAACACCTTTTACCAAGAAACAACAGCAACAACAATTACAGCAGTCATCACCTTTGGTGGTTTCCAAGCGTCGTCGGCGCCCTGTGAACCTGCTGAAAGTCTCAGCTCAGCAGAAACTACCTAAGCAGCCCGAAAATAAGCGAGATATATGTAGGATATGGAGTGAGAAAGAGATCCGTAGAAAACTCTTTCCGGGGAGGGGCGCCCGACAGTTGGGGGAGTGGCTGCGGTAAGCGAGGGACTGGATGTTTATTGTCTTACGTCTTCGAAGTTATAAAACAAAGCGTCAATTGACTGCTGCCGTCTGACTCTCAATTCTACTCCTGAAATCTGGGGTCTTCGGTTTTTTGGCCCTGTGAAATTAACATGAATGTTTACCCCAAAAAAATAAACGGAAAACTACTTCTTAATCGTCTCTGTAGAAGCCGACAAATTCCGGAGGAGCGGCCAAGAAGAACTGCTAATAAAGGAAGTCAAGAAGACCACAAATCGAATAACAAATTGTGTGGGAAATTCTTTTGGTAAAGAAATATTTAAATCAGTTTAAATTAATACTATAAACTACATAATAAACTGGCTATATTAAAAGAAACCGGATATAATAAGAAGAAAAAAAGGTTTAATATTTTGTACTTTAGAAGTTCTCCATTTCAATATACCCTTTAAAGTATAGATTTGTTATGGAAACAATTGTTTGGCTGTAAATGCTTTCAACAACTTCCCTTTTCAATGCATCAACTTTCATTACAAAAACGGTTGGTAATATCTTCTCTCTTAACGTCATTATTCTGTGCAGCCGCAAAAAAAAAACAATCTCAGATAATTGAAACCCAAAGTGAAACTAGGCCATAGCCAGCATTTAAGCAATGTCCAGAGCTCAAAGGAAATCTGAGAGTTACCGACAAGAGGAGCCACATCATTACATTGTAATGTCTCCCCCGAAAGCCCCCTTTCTGATCATTTCACCTCCTCACTCTTCGATCCTTAATGGCTGCGAAACACGCGTCTCATAACGGTTTTAATGAAACACATAAATTCAGGTTGAGTTCCTGGCGAACGCCTCAGAAAAGTCGACTTGGGTGAGCCCCCACTGCAATTCCAGCGATCTCGGGACCTCTCTTATTGCATCGTCTCATTCTACTCGATCGCCTCGTGAGCGTGAGCAGTTTACTTAAAAATATCTTTTCGAATTGTTTTCATTCATTTTTGTTGGGTTCCAACGCTTTTCCCCAACTCACTTATTAACTGCAATTTTGCTGCCTGAATTACCAAGTAATCAAAGCTAAGCTGGGAGAGATTTAAGGTGATTTTTGAGACTGCAGTTGATTGCATAAGTGTCAGCCCCTAAATGACATATAAGATGAATTTACCAAAACCTTTAGGGCTTTTCTGATAATACACTTTCTAAAACTCTTTAAAATTTAACCATGATTGAAATTTATTATTATCGTTATCTTATTGGATGATCAGTTTTTTTTTTTTGATTTATGCAATTAATTTATGCTAATATTAAAAATATATTATAAATATTTTTCGCTTTTTTTCATATAGCCAAAATATTTAAAAATTTATAGTGATAATATATTCTAATCAAATTAAAATCAATCAAATAAATATGATAACATAAATAATGGAATATTTCAATAACTTCCCGATGAAACATTTAATGTATTAATAATTCATTCAAATAATTTTATAAACACTTTAAGCTATGTTTATTTTAAAGAAATGTACTGTAAAGCATATCCTTTTGAGAGTTGCCATCCTTTTTGCGCAAATTGCGAGGCAAAAATGAATGGAAATGAGTTACAACGATGGATGATGCCGACAAAAGATATGCCTCTGACTGAATCTCTGGGCCCTGGCCATAAAGAATCCAACACTATGGAAGGCCAGTCAACTGTGGAACAGGTAACCTGAAGGAGGGCGAATCGACGGACAAGCGGACGGACAGCGGACAGGATACGGACACACGAGCAGACGTCGGT
The DNA here is from genome assembly GCF_018152115.1 of Drosophila rhopaloa. NCBI lineage: Eukaryota > Metazoa > Arthropoda > Insecta > Diptera > Drosophilidae > Drosophila > Drosophila rhopaloa. The sequence goes on along the minus strand of NW_025335142.1, from coordinate 421,119 downwards.
AAAACTACAAAAAAGAATCGAGTCGAGTCGCGTTGAGTTTGCTTTGAGGTGAAAGAAGAGATTTTCCCATTCCCTCCGACTTTTTCTGATTCCGTTTCTGGTCTTTCATTTGATTTCAATGAACTGTCTTTCTTTGGCCGCAGAATGTTGCAAGTGCGGACCGAGAACAGCCAAAACAAATAGCTGATAAAAAATGCAATTTTTATCTATGGGAAACAGATGCGAGTGCGGAACAGAGATGGTTATAGCACAACTGATACTTTAGTTTGCCTAATACCAAAACCAATAGCACAAAAAAGGACAATTTCTTCTTGTGGGGATTTCGTTGTTTGCGTTGTAATTGTAAACCATTTGTCAGCAACTTTTCTATGTAAGTTGATTGCCCCTCTCTTTCACTCGTTATTTTGCTATATCCTTTCTCCCAAAGATGCCGGAAATGTCTTTATTTGCCTTTGAATTCAATAGTACGGGCCTGTAGTCGTTTGTGTAATTTATGTGTCATTCTGCTTATGGGATTTAGTTTCTATTTCGTTAATCTGTTCGGTTACCCAAGAAGCTCTATTGAATGGAAAATATATACTGTAGAATATCTTACTATGAAATAGAGTTTAGTTTTTCAACCTCTTACTTTAATTTAAAAGGCTATCAATTAAATAGTTTTTAATATAATATTTTAAATAAAGCTGTGTAATGTCAAATTCTTATAGCTGATAAAAATAAAAATCTAAACTTTTCAATTTATTAAATTATTTTTTTCGTCAAGACATTAATTGGGAGCCAGTTTTAAATCTAACATTATTTTTGGTCATTTTTGTCCACACTTTTTATTAGCTGGCATCCTCCCATCATAACTTAACACATAAAAAGATTCGCTTGGTAGCAACTATCTCATAACCACTTAAAATATTTGCTTTTATAACTTGATTATTATTTGACAGCTTCCTTATGCAAAACCTCCTTCACTTAGAGAAGAACAAACCAATCTCTGCATTTATTTTGGAGATGCGTGGGTAGGAGCCCAAAACTCGTTTGAGTTCCACCAACAACTCAAATACAAACTATAATGCCAAGCGCCGGATTTAAGTTCCAGTCTTCTTTTTAAGGTCCATCTTCATGTGGGTTGTTGTCTCTTAAATTTATCGCTCATCGTTTTCGACTTCTACGCATTTATGTTTTGATTTTTATTTGAGGTTTGCTTTTTATATTTTTACCTTGCCTTTGTCAAAATTAGTTTCCATTTTATTATCGGCACCTTATAGAGGGAGATAGAGGAGGCGCTGACGGGTTTCCGGTAGCTTTTGGTCAATAAAACCCACAAATTTATGACCTCTGAACAACGCTTCAACCCGTCGTGGTAAAATATTTTATATACAAAATTAATTTTCGAATTTTTGTGGGTATTTTTTAACGGCCGTTTAATGTGTTTTATGCCTGGAGGTCTGTGGTATAATGAAATTGTCAACAAATTTAATGGCATGTGGTAGGGTGGGAAGGGACAGATTACACCGGCTGAAGCATTCTTCGTCCATACAAAAGCAATCTCCTTGAGTTGATCCACGGTAATCTGCCCTCCATACACAGAGCACATTCATCTCTCCACTTGAGCCGAAGAAGAATAAACAGAAACTGGACCAAAACTAATTGAATACCATTATTTGCCAGATTAGGACAACGCATAACAAATGGGCAAGGTTAGGTGGAGATTTGCATGGAAAACCCTTAACGAACTGTGGGAAATGGAATCCGAAGCGGCAGAAACCGGGCAGGCAATTGCATTTTATTGTAATTGCCAAACACTAAAAGGAGATCAGGCTGGAAAACGACCTTTGATGGAGTCGAAGGCTGGGCCTGCGGATAAGAGCCCTTCTCGGACCTCGGTCCGGCTCTTTAATGAACTTTTAGGCACGCACGTAGAGGCCCGGCATTAATTACAGGCTCACTGCGAGCTGAAGCTGGGGAGTTCGAGCTCGCATCTTGATTTTCCGAGGGGCCAGACATTCTCCGGCGTAGCCTCCATTCGCCGGGGTCGCGTTATCTGCAAACGCACCATCAAAGTAGGTGGCGCAAATTAACAAATCTTTCATGTGACCCAATTAAATCAACTCGTACCCAACGGCCGGGGGGTTTGGGTTCTGCTGAGCTGTTGGCCCCGGTAATTTGGCATTCGTCATGCTCGCCAGGCAATGAAAACAACCGAAGGCCCTCGGTGTCTGGATGCTGTATACACAGAAACAAATATATATTGCTATTGAACCTCATATTGTTTAATAAACATTTTATACGATAAAGTCTGTCATACCACTTTGAAATTTATGCTTGCTAAATCAAAAATAAAGTTTAATCTTTTAAACAATACAATTTTTTAAACAACTACATTTTTATACCCTTGCAGAGGGTATTATAATTTTGGTCAAAAGTGTGCAACGCAGTGAAGGAGACATCTCCGACCCTATAAAGTATATATATTCTTGATCAGGATCACCTCCTGAGTTGATATAGCCATGTCCGTCTGTCCGTCTGTCTGTCTTTTTTTCTACGCAAACTAGTCTCTCAGTTTTAAAGATATCGAGTCAAAACTTTGCACACACCCTTCTTTCCTTTGCACGCAGTATATATGTCGGAACGGCCGGGATCGGCCGACTATATCCTATAGCTGCCATATAACTGATTGATCGGAAATGCCATAACTCTGGTGTTTTAATTAGTTGGGCTCTAAGGGTATATATGGCCAATTAACCGAAATTAAGAAGTTGGACCTATTCTATATAACTATTTATCGAAATGCCATAATGGTGTTTGTAAAGTTAGGAAGTTGGGACATTTTTTATATTTGGCCAATAAATCCGACCTACCAAATTTCATAAGGATCGGCCGACTATATCCTATAGCCGCCATATACCTGATTGATCGGAAATGCCATAACTTTGGTGTTTGTTAAGTTAGGAAGTTGGGATTTTTTATGAGTATTAAGAATGCATCATATGAATAATTTTGGAGAATATAATTTACAGAGTATTCTGCAAGGGTATATCAACTTCGGCTCCGCCCAAAGTTAGCTTTCCTTTCTTGTTTGCCATGCATTTGGCCATGGGAAGCGTGGAATCCGCTTTAAGGGGAGACCAAGGACCGTCTGTGACCAACTGGAGGTTGATGGGGGAGTCAGCGCATCGAAATGGGTAATGAGGATCACTAAAGAAGCAGCCAGCTATTTGCCACAGAAAGTTAATTCAAGCGTTTCTTTTGTAGATCAAGTGAAACGGTTATTTTAAGAATTTGCTACAGAAAATAATAATAAAGAAAATAGTTTTATATTACCAACTTGGTTTTAAATTGTTCTCATTATTACATAAGCAATTTGTTTGGTTGCATGTTAATTTATGGGTATCATAATACACCGCATAATAATTTCATAAATATACTATGTATATATTTTCTTTACACTTAACAAACTTGCAATATACCACTCCTAAACTACTCAAAACATTAGCGATAAAGGTTTCTTAGCACTATTCACTACTTCTTCTCAAAACATTATTTTACAAAAATTTCCCAAGAAAAGCGTTTCCACTCATTTAATTACCGCCTGCTTTTGTTTTTACTTTTTCTTAGTTAAGATATCTTAGCAAAGTTTTGAAGAATCGCCCACTTCTTTGGTCGCACTCTATTTCCCTCTCATTTCCCTACTCCTCTCTACTTTAATCTTTTGCAAACTTTGCTTTCTTGGCATTTCTAGACTGGAGAACTGGTAGAGAAGAGTCTTAACCCACAACATGCTCATTATGTAAATGCTTGCTGCCTCATCCCAACTGCCACTCCCCTTTTTCTGCCGTTTCTTCTCCTTCAGTTTGCCTACTATTATTATCTGGAGTCGGCATTTATAACTTTGTTGTAGTTGTAAGTTTGTTTCGCTTGTTTGTTTGCACGATTTAATGCTTCATTTGCTTGAGTCTCAAAAGTGGGTGAAGCTAAAAAGGTTGGAGATTTGTGGGGTAGGAGTTTCCCAGCCATGTACCAAACAAGGTAGAGGAGGCTCGGTCACAGCTTCATCTGTGGCTCTTAGCTGGTTAACTACTTAATTATCTTTTCGGTCAAATGAAGCCGCCAAATGGTTAAGACACCTCTGTTCCCCTCCAACCCTCCTCTGGCTTATTAATAAACATGTTAAATGTAATTGTTATTCGGAGCTACCATTTTGGGGGCGTGGTTAATTGTTGGGCTTTAAGTTATGTAACTGCTTAACCATTTATTGCTTAATCTTTGCTCCAAAAAAATCAGAGCGTGAGAATGTGAATAAAGACACAATTAAACTATTTAAATATTAAGAAGATAAGATATAACAATTAATACATCTCATAATTGTATCATGGTAATTAATTCTTAAATATGTTATTGCAGCGAAATCTAAAGAAAAATAGACCGTGAGAAAGTGTAGCCACATTTTTAAAATGCTTTTGACCAAAGGGATATCCTTGAAAGGCATTTCTTGATCTTTACACGGAGGTGTTGGGGTAAAGTTGGTCCAGAGAAACCACAAAAATAAATTAACAACAAAATGCCACCACTACCTATCTCTGTTCAGCCCTCTTAAGGCCTCTCTTTCTTTCTTTGGCTGCACTCCCGAAAAAGGTATTTCAACGTTGGCCATATATGAAAGTCATTGCTTCAACTGTTCGGATGGAATGAAGGCACGAAATGGACTCGGAATGCACCGAGAACTTGTTTAAGGAGTTGAGACAAAGACAGAGATGGATAGAGAGTGAAGAAAGAGACGGCAACTGAGGTGAGACCACACAGGCAAAATGTTATCTCGCTCCATAAAGTGGCCACGTTTGACCTGCTCGAGATGACTGGGAATGTTGGATAGTCTGGCCGAGAGTCTGGGATTCTCTTCTCTACCTATTTTTGGTATCCTCCTCCGACACTTGCCGGCAATTAAGTCGTTGGATCGGCCGGTTTCGTTTTCATTTTATCCCTTACTCGAATCCAACTTGAATCATCCGCGATCCGCAGGATTCATTCTTAGAAAATTTGCTGACGATTCGGCTTTTGTTGTCACAGCAACAGAAGCAGCGGCTGCCTGGGAGATCCCATTTGTGTCAGCATCGTCAGCTAATTACGCGAAATTGCCAAGATCTCCGATCTCTTCAGTGCGAGAAATCTCGGCAAGTGTTGACTTTGTAGGCAAAATGTCTGGGATGCCAGTACCGATAAATGGATCAGATAGCACAGATGGTTTTTGAGATCGCCAAGCGATGGTCTCGATGGGTTTAAGCAGCCCCAAGGAACTCAGTAATTGTTATGGCACATTATAGGCGAGATCGCGTGAAAGAGTTTTGCTATCGATTATGATTGCTACTTTCAAGTGGAGCCAACGGGGAAAGCTTGGTTATCCCATGTGCTTGGTGATTTGGTTTAGATTGTTTGTTAATAAATGTTGTTATTTTTGTCGTATAAAATCATTTATCTGATAGAAACTTAAGTTTAAATTATTATTCACCATTACAGCTTCGCATTATTAGTTATCAAATTCTTGAAATAGAATTAAAACTCGCATAAACCTTATATAAAACCTATTATTAATCTCTTTTATGACCCCATAAACAAACTCTAGACAGCGGCTCCTACCCGTTTATATCCCCTGTCCCATCTAATCTGCATTCCAATCGAAACCCAAACCCAAACCTACATACAATGGTCAACAATTGCAGAAGTATATATCACATGATCACACGCCGACGACGCCGATGAAGATGATGATGATATAGTGCCATATAAACCACTCGCTTCGTTTCTTCTTTTTACACGGCCAAGGAATGCGACAATGCAAAAAAAAGGGCCAACAGGGGAAAAGGGATGGGGAGTAGAAGGAGAGAGCGAGATAGGGCCATTTAGTTTTGGTGGCTGGAAAATGATTAATAGTCATGCGGTGGTTGCCTTGGAGCGGGTGGGATGAGGTGCGGGCAAGGGCAGTCGGCGGATGCAGTGCCGCCAGTGGAGACGCCAACAAAGTGGAGCAACAGTGCACGGAAATAAAAATACTGATTAGTTTTGAATTTTTTTCCAAATCTACGGTTAAAAGCTTAAAGAAAACTTAAACTTACTAGAAAATTTTTTTTTTTTTTTTTTCTTTTTTTTTTCTTTTTTTATTGTGTAGTGGATTTTTTTTTTTTTTTTTTTTTTTTTTTTTTTTTTTTTTTTTTTTTTTTTTTTTTTTTTTTTTTTTTTTTTTTTTTTTTTTTTTTTTTTTTTTTTTTTTTTTTTTTTTTTTTGGGGGAGGGGGGGGGGGGGGGGGGGGTTTTTTTTTTTTTTTCCTTTTTTAAAATCCTTTCCCTAAGAAATTATACACTCTCCGTTCATTTTTATAACCATATATATAAAAATGATATGTTAAACGATATCCTAAACATTTTAAATCCAAATTGCACCCATTTTTGTTTGGTGTGGAGAAACAGCAAGCACAGCAGCTGAACAATTTCTTTCGGCAAAAGGCATACAAGAATGGTTTGAGTAAGAGAGAGATGCAGAATGGGAGGAAGCAAGGTGATCATTTTCTGAGTGAGAACTTGTTGCTGCAGCAAAAGATATTTAAATATAATACTTCATCGCAAGGGTGTTATTAATTTTGAAATTATCTAGATATATTTATTATTGTATTACATATTTCGAAAATAATGTTTGATTAGATATTACATTATACTTTAATAACATTCGTATCTTTCCTTTTAAGAAATACCATCAAACTTGTATTTAACTTTTTATAAGCCAAAATTTGTTTAATTTAAATATTTGGGTTTTTAATTAAATCATTCCAAACAACCAATACCTTCATTCAAAGTTAAAGAGTATTCCAAACCTCGATCAACGAAGTCAATCTTTCTTTCTGATTGAGTCTCTCTTGGCCGCTTCTCTGATATTATTTTTAACGATTTAATGTTTTGTGAACTGTTTAAATTGTGCAAACAATTTCAGCTAAGTGCCTGCCTACCAATGATGATGACGGTGAGCCGAGGACTATGGTCAGGGGGTTAAAGTGGGATCGCACAGCTTTTGATGTTGCACAGGAAGTGCAACTTTAATGAAGCGTTTAAGTGGCAGCTGTTGTTGTAGTTGCTGTTGTTTGTTAGTGCGGCACGGAAGGTGTCATGCAGTTGTTGTTGCCGAATGTTTGTTGCTTTTCATGGTTCAATGAAAGGAATGCGCCTAAAGTGTGAAGATGAGTATGCTGGGAAATTGGCCAAAAATTTAAACGTGACTAATCGAAATTTCACTTTGAATATATGCAGGAAATTTCCGGTTGGCAAATATGGCTATGGCTTTTAAGTTCGAATATTTTAGATATGCCACAAATTTTCCGGGCAGATCCCAAATTCCAGATTTTCAAAGTTCATTGAATGTTAAACATGTTTATATGTTCAGAACTACTTTAAATTAAATCATTGTTAAAAACGGGTTAGAAAATATTTTTTGGTACTATCCTAAAAAAAGATTATGCAAAACTTACGTTATTTTTCTATCAAGAATGTCTACCACAAAATAGTTCCCGTAACTTCCCTATGACAACAAGATGGCCCCAAAACGTCTACGTTTCATCGAACTCTTTCCATCAATTCATTCTTGCGACAAAGTTTTTTTTGGTTTCACTTATCGGAATTGGAAGTTGCGTTTTATCAGCTGCACAGCCTCACCATTTGGCTATATAGCCACGGAACCTCAGCCTGAAAACCCTATAAACACCTATCGCAAATGTAGGTCCCAGTTAAGCAATTCGAGAAGGCTTGGGAACAGGGCGGAAACTTTATCTAAATGCTGGCGCTTATCAGGCGGACAAGGTGCTAGCGGCGGAGGTCAGGTGAAAGGAAAGGGAATGGAATTGGGAATGAGACGAAACGAACGAGAAGAGAGCCCAACATAACAATTTATGACTCACACGGCGAGAGAAGCTGTGCACTCAAAAAAAACGAAATGAATGAAATATTTAAAAATAATTGAAGAAATAGTTATAATCGAATTTTTGTAAGATAAATTAATAATTTTAGAAAATATAAAGCTGCAAACGTAAAAGATATTTTTTATATTTTTTATAAGACAATAAACAAAGTTTTAAACAACTTCAAACACTGCATTTGTTTTTCTGAGTGCAATTAAAACTTGGAGTCGAAGGGCGACCTACGGAGAGGATCGGGAAGTAAAAGGTTCGTATAAAACGCCGACAGAGAATAAAAATCCTGAACTGCATAATTTAAACGATTTCAATGACACCTTGATTAATATCAAAGACAACACAAAAGGGAACTCGAGAACTGACCACTCTACCTGTTCCCCACCCCGCCCCCTCAGCGCCCCCTCCCCTACCTGCATTTCCATGAAATTATGAACGAAACGCAACGCGCAGTGCATTTGACCAAAAGATAAAGAATAAGGAAAACATACATATAGGAGGGGAAAAACCAATCAGGCAACGTTGAAAACCAAAAATAAACAAAGGCAGGGCTCAGGTAAAGGGCCAAGGAAGGGCCGAGGGGCAAAGGGCAGGGGCTGCAACAGTTTACCTGGCAACAAATCAAACAAAGAGCGAGGCAACGAGAGAAGAGGAATGCAGAACGCTGCGCAACTTATTGCAATTAAGCGTGATTAATTCAGGATTTATACAAATTAACTAAAACCCACAGGCGATCGAGGTCGCGACTAGGTCCTCCCATTCCCGTAACCCCTCAACGATCTACCCATTGAACAACGTGTAAAAGCGGTGTGACAACATTTTTGCTCTTGCACTGGCCAAAGAGCCTTTCGGAGGGTTCCACAGTCGCAATTCCCTAAATATAAAAAACATGCCAGCCTATGGTTCCTAACTCGAAAATAACGAACATTTATGAACATATGTTAAAGATCTTCATAAACGATTTAGTTAATAACTAATTCGAGAATTAATATTCACACATTTAATGTTTTTTAATGAATTTAATGAATAGTATTTAATAAAAACATTAAGGCTTAAAAAAATAAATAGCTAGTTATATAAAACCAATTCTTAGCATACTTGTTATTTTTTTTACATTTATTTAATCTTAAGACAAAAATGGTTTAGTAATAAAGGGAAAGGTAATAATCTATGCAACCTAAGACAACAATTATGCTAGTAATTGATGAAACAATTAATTTTGTAGTAAAATAAACTAGTATAAGCTAGTATTGAACTAAATAAATCAACATTCAAGTTCATGCTAACGTAGTTCTACTGTGTGGCTGGTCTCTTCTTGTTTTATTTTCTTTTTTTGTTCATCAAAAAGGAATTTCTTGAGATTTTTCGTTGCGGCTACTTCTGCCTTTTGGACTGGTCTTGGAAACTGGAACCCCTTTCCCCTATAGGGAAAGAGGGTTTCGGATTGGGAAGAGGAAAGATAGAGGGTTACGATGAGCAGGCGACGCATGCGCCAAGATCTCTGGGATGGACACGCTCTCCGCGTTGGACTCTCTCTTATTTAAAACCTACCTTGTGCTGCTGCTTACTCGCATTTCGAGATGATTTGCGTGGAATTTTAGTTCCTTTAGAGGGGCGAAGGAGAAGGAAAGTTCGGGAGGAGAGCTCAAGACGGGTTAAAGGAGCAGAATGAATCACGGAATCGCCCAATTCGAAGGCGGGTTTTCTTTGTTCTTTTGTGATTCAGACTTGTTTCTTATCTCTTAGATTTACCAATGTTATGAAATGTCTGGAGTCTGCCAGGAAAAATGCAATACATATACATAAATATGAATGCAAATAAGTTAATCGTTTTAGCGTTTATAAATTAATTCGATATTATCTTGTATTTTGAATGTTAATATATAGCAAAAATATATACAAAATATTTTTTTTACTTAATCTTTCATGATTTATTGTACTGGCGACTGTATATTAATATTATTTTAAGTTAACTAGAGTTATAAATATTTAATTAAAATGGTTTTCCTCTTCTATTTAAATGTATTTCTTTTCATTTTAAGTGACACCACATCAAATATTTTTGCACTTTGATCAATGCAAAGACCCCCTTTTCTTATCACATCAAATTAAAATGTGTACTATTTTATTGACAACCGCAAGAGTCGGCAATAGGAGATAATTAGTAAACCATAAATTGAAACCAACGCTATATGAACTAATTGTGACTGCAGAAAAAATTAAGTAAGTGAATAATACTGCAATTTTATTATAGTTAATTTTTTAATGATAATTTTTAAATAAATTTCACGGTTGTTTTGATTTTCTTTTACTTTAAAAGTTTTTTTTTACAATTTTCAACTAATTTTCCTACAACGTTTAGTTTTTATAGATTTAAACTTAACATAACTTAACACTGCCACCTAAATTAGCTATACAACTTTTCCAAAATGTAATCTATTGAATTAACTGCATTTTTTTCGTTATGATTAGAAATTTTATGTTCTTCTATCAATCTCAGCTGTTATAACTGAATAAATACCATAAGTAAAAAGCATTTTCAATTAATATTTATATACCATAATACACAGTTGATTTGATTATTTTATAATATTTCCTGTATATATAGTATTTCCCACACTTACCGTTACTAGGTTTTTGGGGAATGTCGATGGCATCGATTCCTCTCGCCTGGAAAATGTGCGTCACAGCGCTGCAATTCGGACTGAATTGATCGATGATCGAGGAGCCTCCTGTCACGCCCCCTGCGGGATTGGGGGCGGCAAGAGCAGCCACTTGGGGGGCGGCGCCATTGTCCGCTCGAACGGTGGGTGGAAAGAGGGTGGTGAGCAGTAGGAGAAGAAGAGGACTGCTGAATATCACAAGGCGGGCGGTTGCTGTTGCTTTTCTTCTGCAATGCAGATATTCTTCTTGTTGTTGCTCTTGCATTTTGAAACTTTAAATAACTCTCTTTTCAGAAAGAGAGAGCAAAGGAGAGCTAATTTCGCCGGCTTTTGTTGTTGTTTGGCTTTGATTTGGATTCGATTCGCTTTGATTGTGTTTGTTTATTTTGCGGTAAATATTTTTGGCAAACGCAGACACCCACACAAGCAACACGCACACTAATACACCGTTTTGTTTACCGGCATTATTATTATTATTTTTGTCGTTTGCTTAGAAGCAATTAAAGTGCAACATGGTATTAAATCGGGATTATTAACTATTAACAAATAGCGGCACGGCACACGCACTGGCAGCACACACACACACTCTCACGAGCACACACGCACCGCGACGAAAGGCGAGTTGAAAGTAAAGCGCGAAATGCGAGGGAAAGCAGCACAGCGCGTGCTCGCGAGTCGGCTGTAAAATTTCGACTGAGCAGTCTCTTTGAATTTCGACTGCTGGCCGGCGATGATATGATATTCTACCTCTATCCATCGATAGTTTTGCTGAGACTATCGATGTCTGTCGCGTTAGAGCATTTTCCTGCACGGTAAACTCTCAATAGTAAACACTCCAGCATGTAAACGCAATTTGAAAATGAAAAAGTTTTCAATATAATAAAAAAATATTTATCAAAATAGTAAAAAAAAGCCCTTCAGTATACATTCAGCGAACAAATATTTACGGTAAACATTCATTGTTTTTATTGTCTATTATATAGCCGTGACGATACGATTTCTTAGTTTAAGCCTAGTATTTATGTTAGAAAACAAATTCGTTAGAAATTCGTAAAGTTCACCAGAAGTAAGTGTTTATACTGCCAATCCGCTGGACTTGTTGGCAAACAGTAAAAGAAAGAAACTTTCTAACTGCAGGCCCTCAAAGCATTTCTCAGGTACATTGACATGAAAATTTTCCCGTGTACAAAATGCTTTAAGCATGCTACTCGAATCGACGGAATCCCTTCGTCAGCTTTAAGAAAAAGCGTGTGATTTTTCGGTAATACGGTTTTTAAATTCGCGATGGTAAGGATAAAATTACTTCTTTAACCGATAACTTCTTACTTTTCAGGCTGTGATACCGGTTTACGCCGTTAATTACTCGAGTTCGACTTCTCTGCCCCGATTGCAAAAAAAAATCATTCAAATTCATACTTGACAGACTTTTATTTTTTTTAATAATCTCTTAAATCCAAATACCCAGTAAAACTGTTACAAGTCAAATTCAATAAAGAGCTGTAGAAATCTTGAAAACTTTAGTTTCAAGAAGGCAAGACCAATACTGGAAAAAAATTTCAAAAATAGTGTAGGCACCTTATTATACCGCAGAGATGGGCTATCGTCTTTCAATCGGACCATGCCCACTATCGATTCCATAGGCCAGCATTGCCACCACTAGCTGGCCGCTGTACCCATCTCTAAACCAGCTGTTTTGGCGGCAACGAGTTTTGGCCCCAATGAAATAATGTTTATTTAAATAGAACGCAGTTAGGACATCGGCGCAAGAATGACTCAAGAAAGCGCAGTGCACGAGGCGCTAAAAAGGCACTTCGGCCATTCAAAATTCAAATCAGAGCTACAGGAAAAGGCAGTGAAGTGCGCTATCAAAAGTAAATATGGGCCAAATTCTTACCCAATCTCGTTGACTAATCCTCTCGTAATTCTCTTACAGAAAAACAGGATGTCTATGTGTCGATGCCCACGGGCTCGGGTAAATCCCTGTGCTTCCAGTTGCCAGGCTTGATGTCCGAGAATCAAATAACAATTGTTTTTTCACCGCTTTTGGCTTTGATTAAGGATCAAATAGATCATTTGACCAAACTAAAGGTCCAGGCGGATTCTTTGAACTCCAAGATGAGCACCAAGGAAAGGGATCGTGTTATAATGGATTTGCGGGCCGTCAAAACGAACCTAAGGTTTCTCTATATCACCCCAGAACAGGCTGCTACCAAGTTTTTCCAGGAGCTGCTGCAATCCCTTTATAAACACAAAAAATTGGCTTATTTTGCGGTAGACGAGGCCCATTGTGTCAGCCAATGGGGACATGACTTTAGGCCTGATTACCTGAAACTGGGGGAGCTGCGCTCCAAATACCCAGACATCACCTGGTTGGCATTGACGGCCACTGCTTCCAGAGAAGTCAAGGAGGACATATACAAGCAGTTACGCCTCCACCAGCCTGTGGCTCAGTTCACCACTCCCAGCTTCAGGAAAAACCTCTTCTACGACATTGTCTTTAAGAACTCCATTGAAGATGACTTCCGGCACTTGGCAGACTTTGCCCGACATTGTTTGGGCGATCCCAAGGAGTTCAAGGAGCAACCTAAACCCCAAAGGGGTTGTGGAATTGTATATTGTCGAACTCGGGAGCAGGTGGAACGTATGGCCATAGGAGTTACCAAGCAGGGAATCGGAGCCGTGGCTTACCATGCCGGATTGAAGACAGCGGAACGCACCGAGGTCCAAGAAGCCTGGATGCGGGGTGATCAACCCATTATATGCGCCACCAATAGCTTCGGCATGGGTGTGGATAAACCGAGTGTGCGCTTCGTTATCCACTGGGATGTGCCGCAAAACGTGGCTGCATATTATCAGGAATCTGGTCGTGCCGGTCGCGATGGCTTGCAGTCATATTGTAGATTATATTACGGACGAGAAGATGTCCGAAGTATTCGGTTTTTGCTACAGAACGATGCCCATCGAGCGAGGGGTCGTGGCGATAAGGAATTACTGACGGAGAGGGCTATAAAACAGTTCGAAAAGATAACTGAATTCTGCGAGCGAACAAGTTGCAGGCACAAACTTTTTTCTGATTTTTTTGGAGATCCTGCTCCGGATTGTAATGGTCAATGTGATGTCTGCAAGCGTCCTAAGAAAGCGGAGAAAGCACTTGAGATGTTCCATAGATTGTGTATGGATGATACGTTCAAGTCGCACATTTCGCTGCAGGATTGTTCAGATTTATATGAGGGTAAACTTTAGAAATCCTATTTTTTAATCCATTTTCTCTCCTAAAGTCAACGTGTATTTCCTTACCTACTTTTAGGTGGCCGCCCCGGAATTAAGCGGGCTGCACAGGAGTACGCAGAAGGTGAATCCGGTTCAGACGACGATTCCGGCCAGAGCCACTCCTCGATGACCAAAAAAGCCAAAAGGGAATCGGAAGACTTTATAAAGCAGCAGTTCAAGCTACGAAAACAAATCAGCGCAGCTCGGCAGCTGGAACAGGAAACTGCCACCCAAATCTCTCGCATTCGACAAGCAGAGGCTACTGAAAAGAAAATCGCCGGACTTCAGTCAACACATAGGGAGAAATATCTCACAGCCATCATTGATGCACTGAAAGCCAATGTGGAAAAGTGCAAAGATGACGAAGATCAGCAACCAAGAAGTGCACTAAAATACAATGACTATGAAGCCATTGCAGTGGATATGGAGTACGAGGTTTTCAGACAGCATAAAGTGGCCAATATGTACCGACATGCCTTAGTTAAACAGGTTTATATATAAAATCACCTAAAAACATTGAACAAATTTATTATAATTGTATATCTTTATAGATTTCCACCATTAAACAACTCTCCGGGAAGACGCAATTGATGCCTCTTTTGCTGGATTATGTTCCCAAACCGGAAACGAGTAATAAAGGTGTCTGGACTGGTGGAAGTGTGGCCTATTTTGAGCGAAAACTAAAAGAACTGGAAGAACAGAGACCCCAAAGTCTCAAGGAGGTGCCAAAAGCCTTAAAAGAACGAAAGGGATTCAAACAGGAGAATAGCAAACAAACATCGATTTCCTCCTTTTTTAAAAAAGAGATTAAAGAGGAACCATCCGATTCGTCCAATGAAGAAGGTCCTATTATTAAAAAAGAGCAAGAAGAAATTCAGAATGATATAAGAGAAAATGATACTGAAGAAAGTTCTTCCAGTCATGTTAAAGACGAACCCATGGACCAAGAAAGTACTGATCCTGAAATTGAGCTCGATCTTCAGCCAGATAGCATAATTGGCGAAAGAAAATTCAAATTGATGTCAAACGGCGATGGCAGTTACGACACCCATCGTAGGAAAAGAGTTTCTCACCAAAACCAACCCAAAGAGATGGAGTCAAAAAAGACAAAGTCCAGCATGGCGCACCTTTTTGGTTCCTTTAAAAGCGAGTCTGAAGATGAGTCTGATCCACCATCACTTGGTTTCAAAACTGCTCGGCAAATGCTCGATGAAAGGAAAGAAAAATTAGGCAGCACAACTGAGGTAATTGGCCTAAAGGAAGATGAGGAGAAGGATAAGTCAGAAAATATTGGCTTTATGTCAGCCAGAGAAATGTTAGAGAGAAATAAACTTAAGGAAGAGGAGAAAAAGGAAAAGTTAAGTTACAAACCTGAAACACTAGGTTTCATTTCAGCCAGAGAAATGTTGGAAAAAAACAAACTCAAAGAAAAGAGTTTGGACAAAAGAGATGTTAAGGAAAATAAGTTAGACAGTAAGGAACTAAAGGACGAAGATATAATGGAATCTGCGAGAAAGGAAGACCGTGACAGAAAATCTCAAAAAGAAATGCCAAGAGAGGCCAAATCTGACAAGGACAAACTAAAGGATTCGAAAAAAGAATTGGAGAGGCATCTTAAAGATATATCATCCCGAAGAAAAGACCTAAAAGAAGCTGATTTGAAAAGAGAAAAAGAGCCATCGTCTAAGGACTCCTCATCTCAGAAGAATGAATTGAAAGAATCTGACTCAAAGAGAAGTTCGCAAAAGGACGCCAAGCCAGAAAAGAACCAGCAAAAAAACGATGTAAGCAAAAATGTAGTGCAGTGGCTAAATCCCTACTACAAACGAAAAATAGCCACCAAGGAACTTTTTAAAGCTCTGGCCAAATTGCTTACTCAACGTATTTGTGATGGAAGTTTGGGTATAATATAAACCCTTTCTATCAAATATCTTAAAAGTTAATCACAAAATGCTTTATTTCCAGGTGACGGCGATGCTGGAAAGTGCTACATCAAGGAAACTTTCCATGGTCTGCAGATGATCAACAACGATCAGGACATTGAGAAATATTTCATCAAGTCCAAGTGACTTCAACGAGTTCTATCCACCAGCAGCATAATTTCATCACAACGAATTGTTTCGCCTTGTTAACAGATAATTAATTTTTTTTTCGTTAATTTTTCGATTTGTATATAATAAGCACCTAAATTATCGATAACACATACAAAATATATATTTTTCATTTCATCTGTTTCAGTAGTAATCAGAAAGTTAACTTTTTGTTTGTGAAAATTTTCGCTTGTACAAAATTTATTTGTTGGATCTTACATATTAATTGGATTAGATAAAACGTGCATGATGCTCGATGTATTAAGCTTATAAAAAAACAAAACAGGGCAGCCGATGCGTAAGAACTTTAAACCTTCTCGGACGTCGTTTTTGTACATTTTCGATTCGATGATGGCAATTCATATGTTTTTTCGTGGGATTATAATTAGCTGGGAGACGGGGATGTGAACGGGGTGCTTACGTCTAAGTTGGAGCTATAAATATTACAGTCCCACGGCTAGGTGAGAATCGAGTGGATTCCTCTTTCCCGCCAAACTTCTCGTGATCGCCCATGTCATTCAAGATCGCCGTGAACGCCGAAACGGATAGTAATGAGAATGTCCAGCAAGAAGACCAGCGAGGTGACCAAGGAAATCGAGGCGGAAGCCATCACGAGATCCAAACGATGCATATTCGGGTGCCAGTAGTTGCGATCCTTGGTCGTGGACCAATCCCGGAAGAGCAGAGCGGTCACGGCCACAAACAGGACGAAGCCCACCAGGGACCACAATGTAGCTGTTCGCCAAGGAGTCCTATGGGTGGAGTAAGCATTCTGTAACTAACATAATTCATTTAACCCTTGTTGCATACTCACAAATCACCGAATAGTGCCATCATCAGGTAGATCGCCGTGTAAATAGTCAGGGCACCAAAGGTCACATAACAAAGGGCAATAACTCGGGGCGTTATGAACACACGCAGATGAGAATTGGTGGCCGGTTCGTCGATCAGGCCTAGGCAGCATATTAGCAAGCACTGTTGAAAAAAAACATATTTACTTAAAAATCGCAAGTATAAAGTTAAGTAAACTTTTCAAAATATACGATATCAACAATTTCCTGCGAGTTTGAGCACCATTTTATATTTATGCTTTGTTTCACAAGGGAAATTAAATTTTGTTATTGCAAAATTTTTAAAATATACATTTTTTACCAAAATTAATATATAGTTTTTTTTTTTTTTTTTTTTTTTTTTTTTTTTTTTTTTTTTTTTTTTTTTTTTTTTTTTTTTTTTTTTTTTTTTTTTTTTTTTTTTTTTTTTTTTTTTTTTTTTTTTTTTTTTTTTTTTTTTTTTTTTTTTTTTTTTTTTTTTTTTTTTTTTTTTTTTTATTTTTTTTTTTTTTTTTTTTTTTTTTTTTTTTAATTTTTTTTTTTTTTTTTTTTTTTTTTGGGGGGGGGGGGGGGGGGGTGGTTTTTTTTTTTTTTTTTTTTTTTTTTTTATTTTTTTTTTTTTTTTTTTTTTTTGGTATGTTGGTTTTTTTTTTTTTTTTTTTTTTTTTTTTTTATTTTTTAATTAATTATTTTTTTTTTTTTTTTTTTTTTTTTTTTTTTTTTTTTTTTTTTTTTTTAATTTTTTTTTTTTTTGTTTTTGGGAATTTTTTTTTTTTTTTTTTTTTTTTTTTTTTTTTTTTTATTTTTTTTTTTTTTTTTTTTTTTTTTTTTTTTTTTTTTTTTTTTTTTTTTTTTTTTTTTTTTTTTTTTTTTTTTTTTTTTTTTTTTTTTTTTTTTTTTTTTTTTTTTTTTTTTTTTTTTTTTTTTTTATTTTTTTTATTTTTTTTTTTTTTTTTTTTTTTTTTTTTTTATTTGGGTTTTTTTTTTTTTTTAAGGGGGGGGGGGGGGTTTTTTTATTAATAATTAATTATTTATTTTTTTTTTTTAATATTTTTTTTTATGTGGGGTTTTTACCCCCCCCGCCCAGGTTTTCCCCTTCTTTTTTTTTATATTTTCGGTATTATTTAGTATGTTGTGTGATATTATAAGCCTTTAATATTTATCGTAAGTTAGCTATTATTTATTTATGTTTTCAAAAACATTTTTCTTTTTACAAGATAACATATATTTTTAAAAACTTTTATTGAGCTTATAAACGCCAGGTGTGATTTATTTATTAAATATTTCATAAAACCAGGAGCGACTTATTCTGATAAGCTCTCATAACTTCACACCTGTGTTAGGAAACTGGCGGTATCTCACTAGGCAATGTTCAATGTTGCTTGGTAAATTTAAACACAACTTGTTTTCGTGGTGCTTCACGTAGCCAATAGATTTGTTTGTGTTTCTTTCAGTCATTTCTTTAACTACATATTACAAATCAAAACAAGTTTTAATTATTTGGAACCATACATAATAATCCGAGCACTTTAAAGGAGTTTTGTGCAAAAACCGCCAGCAAATGTCCAAATAACTCACCAGTTCCACAATTTTGATGCATATCAGCGTGTAGGTGGCCTTTTTGTTGCCTTGGGTTGTGGCAAAGGAATTATCATCGGCGGGCGACATTTCGACGCGTGAGATTTCTGCAACGAGCAATTAAATAATTAATTAATTAAATAACACTTACAAACTAATTGAAAATTTGTCCACTTTTTCATTTGCTCGGGACGAAGATACAAAAAGATTCGATGTATGTATATGTACCTATTGATCGCAAGTAACTCATTTTTCTGAGCGTCTGGTGTATAAGTTCTCGACCTAATGAGGAAACTGAATCTTTATTTTTGGCTTTTTTGTGCTCAAAAGTCGGGTTTAGTGACCATACTTGGCCTCCGTGTCTGGGTTATCGGATATTTGTTATTGGATGCTCAGTGGAGCGTGCAAACAAACATAACTAAACAATCTACGTTCTGATGTGGATTTGTGTCAATTGATGGCCGAAGGTCTCCCACATGAAATACATCCAGTTGCAGACCAAATCGATTAAGGGCACCTTCTGCGATGATCTCATCTAATTGGGTGTGTGGGACTTTTGGGTGGGGCTTACACATACATATGTCGGTATATTCGCCGTACCGAGATGCATACTAAATTGAGTCTGGGAATGCGAGCAGCCTACGTGAGTTTGCCACAAAATGTCTTATGCATATTTAATTCCAACTATAATCGATCTCATTTCATCTATAATTCCATTAATATAAACCAATAATTAAAGACCAACAAAGACTGTCGAACGCCGTTCAATTGTCACCGCTTTGCCATCCTATTTTGACTTAGCACCCAAGCACTTTGCAAGAGTTAAATAACTTGTATTACAGATAGAAAATCTTTACCGAATTTGTATACGTGATGCTTCCAAAATACTTTAATACTCTTGCAACGCAGTGAATGAGCGATTTTTGGCCGTAAAAAATGTATATATTCTTGATCAGCACCATCAGCATCGGTAGACTAATTCTTATAGCACAAACAATCGGAAAAATAAATAAAACAAAGTTATAAAGTTCATTGTTTTTAGTGTTTTTAACAATTTCAAAATTATGGATTAAAATTTTATTAAGGTCGGACGACTTTATTAAAAATCTGCGATATTTACGATCGCAAAATGTATCGGCAAATCATTTTGCATAAGAACGAGATCCTTTTAACGATTTTTGATATTGTCCTGATAAACGTGTGCACAAAAGATTTTGATTTACAAAATTTATTGTACAGTTAATTAGCGGCACTTCTTAGGCTTAAAAATATGTGCTGTAAGTGTTAGGCCCGAACCTTTTTTTGCAGCTGCACTGTAATAAAATAACACTAAATTTAAAACGTCGCAGTGGTTTCTGAGTTTTTCTGATTTTTTTTTCTGTGTGAAATGCAGAGAACTAGATCTCTGAACACTTCATAACCAACAATGGAATCGCTCCCCTCATTGATTGAAGCTAATTGCATCACACAAAGAACAAAAAAAGCTCAAATTAGCCAAGGCACGCACAATAAAAGAGGGGAGGCGGGAAATGGGGAGGGGATTGTGCTAGTTAACCCCGAGATGTGTAACCCCAAAAACCACAATTAAAATGCTAGTGGAAAACCAAAAAAAAAATAAGTCAAACTCGAAATGAAACTGGAAACTCAACTCAAACCCTAAAAAAGGGTCACGCATAACTTTCACTGCGGAAAACGAGGGGGAAAGGTATTGGGAGGGGGAATAGTATTGGGAGGGAGAAAGGTATGAGCTACAAAGGGAATTAAAGAGAGGGAAATGTAAGACACTCCCCGTCGTTAAAGCGAGTGCATGGAGTTAATAAACATTTTAGTGTCTAGGTTCTGGATGCAGAAGTGTATAACAAATAGATAACGGAAACTACCACTAATTGAATTACGGTGGAACGAATCTGAATTGAATTTTTAATAAAAAATATGATAAATGCTCACTAATTTTTTATTTCCCAATGGGATCTTATATTATTTAAAAATATTTAAATTACTTAATTGTTATTATATCTACATTAAAGAAAATATAAGGAATGTTTCAAAACTTAATACTATTAACTAACTTTAAATACATACTTAGAATTTCTATAGTTAAATAGTAGGTATACCATACAAATTGCTAAAAAAAAAACTGAACATCCTGCCTATAAAATCTCCTCACTCATTTTCGGGTTTATGGCTCTCCATGATTGGAATTCCAGCGGTTAACTGTTCGCGTGTTATTGCTAACGAGTGCTTCACGTTTGGCCCAAACTCGAACACCCCACAACACCCCCCTGAACCAAAAAAAACAAGTTTTCTTCGCCTGCGTTTAGAAGAAAGCCCAAAAAGCAGCAACGAAACAAAACAAACGCAACAAGCCACGAAACACAAAAAAAGGTAAACAAATCGAATTGGCCAAGAAACTTGTTTTGTAAAATAAGAGAACTTGGCTTAAAGAGATACGCTGTGCGGCTAAGAGAGGACTACTGCCTGCCACACCTGCGTATTGCGTTCTGCCCTCGGAGAGTATTTTTTCTCTCCAAAGGTGGGCATAGCGTTGCGGCCAGCACTGTGAATTAACCTCGTTTCGCTTTCAGGCTCAAAAGGGACTTTTGTTTTATTTGCCTTCCCGCAAGCAGCCCTATAACTGGTCTGAGTTTTGGGTCAATGACTTGTTGTTGTTCTCGGTTCTCCGTTTTGTTTTGGTTCTTGGATTCTGATTCTATCTGAAGAATTTGCCCAAGCAATCCCCAACATGGCTTGCCTAATTAAGTCTCATTTGCAATTTCCTGAAAAGCCCAGATCCAAAGAGAACTATTATCGGTATCTCGCATCTTTCGATCGGAGCCAACTTGGGCAATTGAAAAATGCAACAAAACTTGTTTTTAGCCGCTGCCGCCCCCTTTTGCGCCCCTCGGGCGCTCTGCCTCCCCCTCACACTTGCATTGATATGCACAACTGCAAACTGGTTGCAAGAGAGAGAGAGACGGCCGATGGGGGAGTGAGAGGGCCGAACCCACCTCAAATGCATACACATATGTATAAGGCGCCTACTGTACTTGGTCATCGCCTTAGTTTTCTCTCTCGGCGAAGGGCAGTTTGCGATTTCCCAGCTGCATTTTCCAAAAACGGGTATTACTAAGTTAAAGGGTATATCTCTGTTACTTAAAAAAAATGTATTTGTGGTAATTCAAAACAAATATAATTGAAAAAAATTTGTATTATCCAAATCTAAATTACCTACTAGCTATTATTTCAATAATAGGTAAAAGTAACAAAGTTTAAAAATAAAAACCATCCAAATTGGAATTACTGCATGATCCTATCAGTTGGTGGTTAAAAAATGCATGTTTTAATTAATTTGCTCAAATTGTATCCAAAACGTTGAACTGTCAGTAACTACGTAGTGTAAATTATTTAATATATAATTTTATAGGGTATATTAAAGTCTCATCACTGAACTGGCTGCATTTATTTTGCAATTGTTTTCCATATTCTTGCCAATAGTTGCTACTATGTTTGCTTTTACCCCATTCAGTGCCAATCCGGTAGCAACTTCTTACTTGGGCTTTGTTTTAGCCCTAAACATGCAACCTTCTGCGATATGGGCGGGATGGGTAGGGAATTGTGGGGGTGGTTGCTGTTGGGAGAGTTTTCTAGGCGGCTCCCTTAGGGGTTGCTCACAAATTCAATGCCAAAACAATTGGCCAAGGGTCGTCGGGATTTGCCATAGGTGTACTGGGGTTACTGGCACTGTGTTTTTTATTACTGTTTCGTGACGGTGCTGTCACTGAAGGTCAGTGTCTGAAAAGGATATTGGTATTGGATTGAAAGGTTTCAAATTGGAAACCTCTGCGCGTGAAACCTGTAATTGAGTGTTAATTCAAGCAGAAAGCTTTTTGGTCTAAATTATTTTTAAGGAATTTATAACATGTTAAATAAAGCATAGATTTTAATGGTATTCAAATCATTTAAACAGAATCTATCATGTGATTTGGTAGGCACAGAACTTTTTTACAATTGCCTTAAAATTTGTATTTGTAAATTTGCAATTATATTGCTTTGAAGCTAATTTAAGTAAGTAATTTTTCGTTGCATAAACCCAAGTATTTGTCACCTAATTAGAGATGCATCAAAGGGGAGGGGCCGCATTGACGGTGAGAAAATTGTCAGTGAGTCACATTAAACAAACTAATTTGTGTTAGCCAGTGTTGTTGTTGTTGTGTGTGTATGTAGTTTGTGCAAAATTAGCATGTCTAACAATAACAACAAAGTGCTGCGATCGTCTTGCTGGTGTACTGTGTTTATTGTACAATTAGCTCTGGGTGGGGCCCTCCGATCTCACAGACTCCAATATAACGAGAGATCTTTGGGGGAGAATCGAAACTTCGACGGAAGCTGAATAAACTTCAATTTGTTTGTATGTTTAGTGCGTTTTCAACATATCTAAAATTTTGTTACTGCCGAGCAAACGACAAACTGGTTATAAGTTTTACTTTGAATTTTGTTTTTGGGTTACTGTATTACATTTTTCAATTTTTCGTTGATATTGCAGAGAGGTGCAGAACACAAGTGCAGCCAAATGTTTTGGGTTAGCTTTTTAGTTATATCTTACACTAATTGCACAAATATGTGATTGAATTTTTTCACGCGCGCTAGATAAGTTTTTGGATTCAGCTTTAACTGCGACTTGGGAAATTGAGTTTTCGAAACGCTCCGAAACCGACGACACGCCAACGACAACTGTTAAGCCCGCCAACTGAGCTAGATAGCCACAGCCCCAAGAAGAAGAGAACCAACTGGCTAAGAGAAAGTCAGTGGTGTAAAGAGTACTTCGAAGAGAACGAATGACACGCTTAAAACGTGTTCGAGCCAAGTCAAATGTTTTTGAATGCTTGACAAATATTGAATACTTTATGGTGACGTACAAATTAACACCTGTGTGTCATGCAAAAAAAAATAATTTCGGACATCGCATAAACATAAAATGCTCTTTTGAGCATTTTCTTAAAAATGAATGATGGAGAACTTATACTCGGCTTAGTAGGAAGCGACTGTTCTATGAAAAATCCCTGTAATAGTGGAGACATAAACCAAATCAAGAAAATTTTACAAAGAAGGGAATTTTATATAAAAATGGGAAAAAATAAAAGATTTAAATGAGGTAACTGCTTCTGATTCGGAAAGTACTAATCAAATCTAACTAAACCAATTTGGGTTCTCTAAAAATGCTTCACAGTTTAATTGTTTTTTTTATGGTGTGCCTGTAATAATTCAATCATTGGCTTTACTGTATTCCAAAAATACTTAATACAACATTTTTTCAAGTAATACTTCACCCAAAATAACACACTATTATCAGTTTTGTTTTAAACTTTTGCTTTTTTTAAGTTCAATTCTTTTTATTTGAATATTATTTTTTTTAACAAAAATATTCACAGATATAGAGATAAAATAAAAACGTAGGCAGTAGGGCAGTAGGCAAACACTTGAATAAATACAATTAAAACTAAACTGTACACAAGTTCAGTGGTAAATAAGGGAAATTATGTACATGTAAAATGGTTAGAATAGTGAAAAACCAAACTTAAACACAGTCTTTCCGTTTACAGATCTCTAAAAACAATTGCTGCTACTTATCAGGTAAAACTAACAATAACTAGAAGAAAGAGCGTTAACTAAGTAATTACAACAAAACATGACAATTTTATATACATCTATATCTATATTACATCCAGTCAGCATAAATTTGTAAAATTATCTTGATTGGGTTTGCTCTTCCTTTTATTTTTCACAGGACTAGGCTGCTGTTGCTGGGTCATCAGGGAAATCGGATAAATATAGATATGTCTTGGAGTCCTAAGCATTATTTTTACATTAATTTCACTTAATGGTTCAGTTCTTAGTTATTCTAGTTGTATTTGATACAAACTGCCTGAGGGTAGGCAGTGTTTGGGGATCGTTTTTACATTTCGCAGACGATCAGAAAACCCGATCGCTGAGCTTCAAACTGAGCGGAGTTTTGGGAGCCAGCAGGAACTCGAATTCCGTTTCCAGCGGCTTCACGAAGCTCACTTCGAAGGCCAGGACCATCTGGAACAGTGAGGGGTTAACTCAGTAATAGTTCCAAATCTTATCCGAGGATGTAGCCCATACTCACCTTAGCTAGCAGCAGCACCACCTCCATTTCAACGAACCGCTTTCCCGGACACGATCTTCGACCCACTCCGAAGGGCACCACAATACTGGCACTATCCACATTCACCGTGAAATTCTCCGTGGCAGGATCAATCCAACGTTCCGGAGTAAATTGCTTGGCTTCCTGGAAGTTGCTGTCCTTGTGACAAGCAATCATATTCTGGCAGAGCACTACGGTCTGTAGATCAGAAAATAAATAAGTATGATATTAAGTTTTAAGTTTTAGACTCCCCAGCAATAAGGGTTTCACTCTTCATAGCTAAGATCAAAAACGAAAAAATTATTATTAATTATTAAATTTTATTTCGAAATTATTAAGTTAATAAATAAGTTAAAATTATACTAACAAATTATAGCACGCGTTTTTTTAAAATTCAAATTTACTTCTTTTTTAAAAATTAAAAAGCAGGAAGTACATTTTATTTGTAGATTTGTGTCTATTTAAGCAGCTCTATTAAACCTCTAACTCACCCCTGCATTCAGCGAGTAACCCGAGAGCTCCATATCCTCCTCCAGAATCCTGGCGAGGCAAAAAGCCGTGGGCCTCAGTCTGTATGACTCCTGTATGCAGGCCTTAGTGTATGTGGCGTTCGTTAGAGCATCCTGCAGGATATTCGTGTCCCGATACTCGCAGAACTCACTCAGGATCCGAGGCATGGCCCCTGGATCCCCTGTAACGGAGCTCAGCACGAACAGCAAGGTGTTGGCTAACTAAAAAGTCAAAATTATTTGAGGTAAAATCTTTTGAAAATGCAAGCAGACACCCACCGTTTCTATGCCCGCAGCTATAAAGTCGATAATAGCCGACTTCTTGTCTCTAATATCCAGATCCTTGAGCTCCAGAATATTGAGAAAGATACTACGCAATCCAGAAGCATCGTCGTCCTCGCAGGCAGCCGATTTCTTGAGCTCCTCCAGCTCGTGATCGATGATCTCGGAGATCACACTGGGTGAGAGCGATTTAAGTTAGATGGGAATAGAATGGGAGCCCCAGATAGGTGTGTACCTACTCATAGATAAGGTCCTCGGCCCGGGCGAACTCGCGGTAGGTTTTGGTGGGAAAGTATTTCCACAGACCCAGGCCGTAGTACGAGTCCCTTTGGGAGATGAAGAGCTGTTTGACAGCGGCTGCCAGTTGGCTGATCTTCTGCGGCTGTTGGGTGTCCACGGCTAGAAAACCCATCCTCCGGCCCAGCATCAAGGTGCACACTGCCTCCAGACCCATCAGGTTGGCCAGCTCCTCGAAATTGGGAACCACCTGGGTCTCCGGATTCCGCCTGGATCTCAGAAGTTCGATGAAGTCGTCGCAAACCGCATTCAAGGCGGGCAGGAAGTTCTGCAAGACCCTGGGTGAAGTGATGCTGGAGGTCAGCGAGGATCGCAGGCGCTGCCACATCGGTCCCTGTTCGTTCACGATTCCCACACTCGCGTAGCGATCCGGTCGGGACTGGCGGTACATCACGATGATCTCGGTGGGCGGCCGGAACGGATACTTGCTGGGGTACTTCAGCACCTTCTCCAGATCCTCGCGGTTGTACAGGTGGACAATGGGAACATTGGAGGGCATCACCTCCAGTACTATGTCGCCGTATTGCCTGTTGAGATCTTGGGATCAAAGCAGGAACAAAGTTAGGCAAGTTAGTGTTTCATATTTAGAAATTAACTTTATTTAAAATGGTATCGGGAAAAATGGAAGTCATTGGTTTATTAGGCTACAACTTTGCCAAACACTTTGTTGTAGACTGCAATGAAAACCTTTTTTTGGTTCTTCAAAATAACTGGGGCAGAAATAGTTTTCGTTCTAGGTCGCGTAACTAACAGTCCTTTTCTTAAATTTTAACGAAATTCCATTAAGATCGAAAACTAATAGAACATTAGCGTTAAACAAAATTAAGCTTCAAGTGTTAAAACATAACTTAATGTATTGATTGTAATGAAATTATGTTTTACGACTAATATTTGAAAGAATTTCTTAAAATTTAACATTTATACACACTAATGTTTAACTTATTCCTAACGCTGATGACTACGTTTTATGTGTGCGTTACGCCTTTTTTATTAGGGTGATTATATAATCAAAAATTTATACTGTTTATGTAATATACAATGTATTGACCGTAAAATCCTTTAAATCTTAGTCTTATTATTATAAAACTGTTCCCCGAATATTTCAAATATTTAGCGTTAATACCCCATAATTTCAACAAACACTGTCTTACATAAGTACAAATAGGGCTCCCTAGATTATGTCTTACCCGCATATACCTCGTGCAGCTTGGTCATCTTGTAGCGGCGGAAGAAGAGCAGGAATATCCACTTGGTGCCCAGGAAGGGGATCCTCTGCGGTCCGGGGATGTCCCAGATGCCACGCCTCCGCTTCCGTGGCGCCTCCGGTTCGATGGGGGCGGCATGGTAGCAGTCCTCCAGGGGCGTGTTCTTCAGGAGCGGCCGCAAATAGATCTCGGCCAGTTTCTGCCGGTGGAGAGCGCAGTAGCAGCCGAGAACAAGTGCCAGGGCCAGCAACAAAATCACGGCCATTACCATGAGGCGCTGCAATTGGAATTCTGTGTCTTATTGACTTAATCCACTTCAGAAGCACTTATGCTAATTCTCCTAAGCGGCTATAGGCCTGTAATTGAAGTGTGGCCTTTCGTTTCGACTTGATGGCAACCGGTCGACTAATTTGTATTTGGCTTTATATAGCTTTTTTTCCACCCCAGACACGGGTTGATCATCGATTTTGCATTATTATTGGCAACGGGCGATATCACTTTGTTCTAGGTTCTTGGTTTTCTGGTTTTTGGCTATTCTGCAAGGCAAATGTCTGGCAAAAAAGCAACACGCTTTATGGTTTTTCACGTCAGATAAGATAATAACGACCAAGCGTGATAAAGTTCAAGGTTAATAGCCGAAAAATTTGTGTAACGATTGTGTTGCGAATTTCGCAAGATTGCAAAAGTATATTGATGGCGATATTAATTGGGGGATATTTTAGATTAGCTTATAACGCAGACACAACACAACACCAAAACTGGGAAACAACAACGTATTCTTTTATCTCAGAGATTCTTTGAAAATTATTCTTTAAACAATTTTTTAAAAGGGATAATATATTAAGTTTAATTAATATTAATTTCAGCTAATAAATTGCTTATAAATCTTTAAATAGTTTTTCCTAAAATAAGTAATCTGAC
Source organism: Drosophila rhopaloa (assembly GCF_018152115.1). Lineage (NCBI taxonomy): Eukaryota > Metazoa > Arthropoda > Insecta > Diptera > Drosophilidae > Drosophila > Drosophila rhopaloa. Next base: position 393,369 of record NW_025335142.1, on the reverse strand, counting down.
CTATTTTGAGAACATATTCTTAACGAAGCGACAAAAGATCTTGGCCTACCCTAACTCACACTATTTTAAACCTATTTATATAAGAATTAGAGACCCAGAAAATCAAAGCGAAGCGGAATACGGGAAAAAGAAAATAGAATACTTTCTTGTTGGATTTCTTTCCTTAAACAAAAGCGATGGCCATTCAGGTGAAATTGTCGACCCTTTCTTATTAGATTATTCCCGTCGAAACCTTTTTCTATTTTCCTATTGCCAACCGGATATAAAAACTATATAAATAAGTTGAAACCGATTTAAATCTCAGGGGGTTACCTGCTCGAGTGATTAATGAATAGCCCAGTCAAATACAAAAAACAGAATGAAGAAACCACTGATAGATGATCGATTATAATATTTGCCCTAACCACACAACAGCACAGCCACACGATCGCTTGGCAAATAAATCCGGAATACGAACAGAAAACCTCACGATGACTTTGGGCTACCGAAAAATGGTATTTGCAAAAGAGCCAGTAGAGGGCTAGATAAGAATTCTTCGGGCCCAGGTAAGTAATGTCTTTATCTACGTGACGCCACTCGCATGGCGATGTGCGTGAGATTCGGCTGGGGAGGTGTGGCAAATCCATCCATTAATGCAAATTCGCGGCCCGATAGGCCTGTGCAAAAATAGAGAACAGAAAGAAGAAAATAAACTGGAAATACAAATCACACACATCTGAGGCGAGCACTTCCTTCTTGGGGCTTAATCACTTCCTCATCTCATCATGAGATCGCTTCTCAGCGACGCGTGCGCCGTTCTATGCGCTTCTCACTTTTCCAACGTGCTTAGAACAACAAAAACACAAACTCGCTTTTTAATAAGAATTCTTGCGAATTCTCCTCTGCTCCGGCCCCATTCTCCGGCTCACTCTCTGATTAATATGCAGATGGGATCCACTCGCGACTCACAACTCCACGCCGTTCTCATCGTTAGAGTTGCGTTAGAAGAAGGCAAGAGGTAGCAGTAGCAGCTGGCCAAAACCGGCTTGGAAACCAGCTCCCAGCTCCAGGCCAAAAAGAAGGAGAAGAAAGCACTCAGCGGTGGGTAGAAAGCATATTATGTAACCGATTATTATGTAAAACGAGAAACGATGGGAAAGTTCTTTCTCGTATTTTTGTTTTCTTCCCGCTCTGTTTTGATCTTGGAGTTTCACAATTTCTGGCTATCATTTCTTTAGCTCACCTAATTGGGTTAAGACGCAAATAAAAATTTCGATTTTTTTCATATTATTTCTTATTGACTATTTTGTTCTGCAGTCATTAACGCTTTTTGTTTACCCCAACGAAAATGACACAAAAGAAATCCAAGTTTATAGGTTCGGGAATGATTCGGCTGATTGGGAGTTCATTTTGTGGAAGAGATTTTAATTTATTTGTTTCTTTATTTTACTATTCCATATACAAAACCGTGCACAATAAATTAACTTAAAACTTATGTATTTTTACTATCCTGGATTTAGTATTAACCAGATCAGATTTAAAATCTCTGACCAGTTCTTTCACTTTTCTTTAGCCAAACTAGCTTCTAATTCCTTTCTAACATCGGACGGTTTTCTGCGGGCTCTTGGACGGAAAGCAAGTTTGGTCGTGGTTTGGACCAAGCGTTCTGCAGAATCAACAACAACAAGATGGGCAAAACGGCAAAAATCTAATGAGAAAATTTCTCTATTTCTATTTGCGAGGCTTACTTTGTCGTTCGGCGTTGGCACGTCGTTGTCCGTACGTTGAACTTGACTAAAGCCAAAGTCGATATAATGGATACACGAGAAATAATGTATAATGTTGATTTTAGGAATTAAATATTTTAAAAATTTTTCATAATAAAAAAAACATTAAAAACTAGTATAAAGATAAAATTGCAGTCCACGTAGTGACGAATCACACAATCCTCTTTGAAGTCGACTTTGATCGAAACCAATTATATTTTGATAAGGTATGGTAATGTTCTTTAAATGTACATACCAAGTTACCAAGTAAAGTAAACAAAATTAAATCGAAAATTGGTACTGTTGAAGGTGCGTTTGGAACCACTTTCCCGCTTGGCTCATTAACATTCATTCTTCGTTGCATGTTTTATTTGCATTCAAAGGAATCCAATTGATATCAATATTAATTCTAGTATATATATTGGTATCAATTATTAATTATATTATTTTACATTTTATCTTTTGTTTTCTGTGTACACCCCCTCGGTGGACTCTTTTTCATATGTCTTTATTTTTGGCAAGAGAAGGAGGTAGGAAACAGCTGACCGAGGAAAGAAATTGTTAAGCCAAGTTTCCCGTTTGTCGATGGTGGCCGTGACCATGAAGCCCGGGCCGATGTCTTGCCGTGTGCACTCTATATGTGTACATACATATATGTTTCTATATGGCCACACGAGTGTGAGGGGCACAAGTGACATAATCTGCTGATGTCTGGCTCTGCGGATCGCTAACCGTTTGAGCTGAGCTCGGGTCTTCTGTAACTGCGCAGCGGCCCAAGTTGTGGGCCATTTTTAGGCGGGTTCTTGATTCGGTACGATTTGCATATATGTGAAAAATGTGCCAATAAAAATAGCCACGAATAAACAACGAATTAAGAATCGATCGGCACATATAGATGTATGTAAATTCTGACAAACACATAAACTTGTTTATTTTGCAAAAAAAATCAGCAGGAAAAAAATTAAATTTTTTTACTTTTTTGTGTCACATTTTGTGGCCTGTCGTCGGTTTTTGGCAACGTGTGCAGGCCCAGTCGCACTTACGTTTAATTATTGTGTTAATTCAAGTTTCTTCTTCTATCCTGCCTTTGAGTGCCAGTGGACAGTCTGACGCCAAAGGCAGAAATAAATTTAGCCCAACAGCCGACATTCATTCCTGATGCCTCAGCAAACTTTGTCCAAACTGATCGAAATCCAATCGAAAAAGGAAGGGTGAATATGATCGCAGAACGTGTCGCGGAATGCCATCAAACTGCGTGAAGCTCGCGTGGGGTTTCGGGTAAAAAATAAAGGTATTTATATAACACTCGAACAAAGTAAGGCGTGCGACCTGCAACAGTGAATTTGACACATCTAAATTGCTTTAAATGCCTATTTAAAATTTGTACTGAAAATTTGTAAAGCTCATGTAATGCTTTGCTTAACATTTATTTTAAATAACAATGTGTCAGGACCTTTAAATAAACCTGTTTTGTTTTAAGCCTAAAGGGATTTGAGTATTTTAATTTTCACATATAAAGTAAAGCATGTAAAGTAAACGCCGAACCACTGCCGCAAAAGCCCAACCCAAAGGCAAATGTTTTATTATCGACAACGACCCGAAATAAATATAACTTGACGGTCATTGCACGTTACATTTGCGCCAAACACAAAAAATTCAAGTTAAATACAGAATGTAAAAAGGAAAATAAAGTCAAAGGAAGATATTTCATATTTGAAACGTAATCGACTGGCATTCAGTTGACCAGTTCAATAAATTTGCATTCCGATATTTGCCAAACCAGATGAAACAACAACAAACGACTCTGCTGTTGCGAATCTCCGCCAGATGATGACGATTTTTTTAATGATGATAATGAACTTGAAGCTCTCTCACATAATTGATAACAAAAGAAAATCATCAAAAAATTATTGTTATTTTTCTTATTGCGTTACACTTGAAATCGCTCGAGCTCGCTGATAAATATGAAATAATAATGGGGAAAAAATTAATAAATAAATAAAAAATGACTTCAACACGCCGTGAGAAGAGAAGTGGTGAGCTGAGAGGCTAATTGCAATTTAATGCGTTTGTTTGCCGAAGTATAACACGATTTTTTTCCAAGATACATACACGCACACTCATATACATTTTCATATATGTGCTTTTGAAGTTCGATTCAATTTTATTTTAATCGTATTGCATTTATGATTAACTGAGCTGCTGCGGTTGTGTAAATATTTAATAAATCCATTTAACATTCCACGGAATCGTAAATGTGAGTAGAGATGGAATGGATTTGAAAAGTTCTATGGGGACTGGCACAAATATGAGAATTTAGAACGAAATCAGCGGGAAAGATCTTTATGTTTTTCCATGTAATATATTTTCTAGGGATGTATCTTAAGCCAAGTTTTATGCTTTAAAGAATAAATATTAAAAGCCTTTCAAAATAAACTAATTATTTAAATTAATTACTTTTAAAGACCATGATTACCTATACAAAATTATTTATAAAGCATTTCCAAAACTATTGTATAGTATAGTATAAATGTTTATCCATAAAACAAAACTATTTAGGGAAATGATAAAATATGCATTAAGACTCATTATTAAAACTAAAAAATAAAGGAAACTACTTTTAAAAGATCGGATATAAATTTTAACAAAAGAATAAAAAGTATAAAATGGTTTTTTTTATTTTATACTTTTTATTTCTTATAAACATGTGAAGACCTTTTAAAGATCTTGATTGTTACTTACCACTTTAATTGGGTTTCCTTTTAAATCCAATAAGTTTAGATCTTTTGCAGGCTAGGTCCGACTTGAAGCCATTTTTAATAGCATTGCATTAATAATGCTTTGATTATCACTTGGCAATATTTTAAAAATATTTAGATGTTGCATCACTTTTGCATGTTACATTGCACTTGTATTGTTGTTTTTATTTAAAGCTTTAGCTAATCGTAGTTTCTGGTGTGAGGACAACAAAAGAAACTTCTAATCACAGACAGACATTGCACTCTTGGACCCTGTTGTTTTCGTGGGTCGACTATGATCCGCTTAATGTTCTAGTAAAGTAGATATGGTAAACACAATAACAGACTTAAACCGTAGACACACTATTCCGGATTGACTGAGCCCGCAACCAAATCCCAGATCTCCGATCTCCTCCGCGATCCCTGATGGCGTCTCTTGGTTGCGACAACTGCGACGCTTAGTCAAAGACTGAATCGCTCCGTTTTTTTGAATGGGGGAAATGCTGAGCCGGGCCCAACGCACGCACACACACCAGCTCGCGATCACTCGGCACTCCACGCACACACTCTCACATGACGATCGGCACTCACGATGGGAGGCGATTTAATGGAGAACCACCAACCACGCAACAAGTGCTTCCACCGATCGATCCAGCGATCGATCGAACGCTCGATCCCAGCCCGATCTCGACCAGCTGTTCGAATCCGTTTTCAGTGAGTAAGGTTCTTCGTGCCTGCTGTTGTCTCTCTTCGGCTTCCCGAGGTTTTCACCGTGTGAGAGGTTCACAGTCGAACATCCATAACTCGAACCACCATCTGTCGCCTATAAAATTCGAGCTCGTACTGTTGTTGTACATGTAATGCAGCATTTTAATGTGATCCAGAATTTTTTAATTAGAAATATATCAAATTGCGATTTGAGGAATAAATCTTAGGATTTTAAATGAAAATTTGTATACCAAATTTCATGTCGATCGGACAAGTATTACGATCACAAGAGCATTTGGGTTCTATATTAATTCCCACAGGTGGTCGCCAACAAATATGCAACGGTTTTTACAAAATAACGGTAAATAAATAATGACTTGGTTTCATTTAAATTGCTTATCTCATTAAGGCTTAATATAAAATGATACAAATTTTAATATAATTCCTTTGCTCTGTGGTAGTTCTTAACAAATATGTTGCCCTTTACAATATTCAACTTAATGATTTGGAAAATTCGCAAGTTCAAGTTACAGAATTCGGACTGTATTGATAGCGCCGATCACTCTCGCTCTCTGTGTACCCCCTCCCCTGCTGCTGCTGCTCCTCCTTCCCCATCTTCGCATTCCCCATGCTGCTGATAAGAACCCATGTGTGCTCGAATTCTTTTTTTCGCATATAGAAACTCAATGAAAGTTTGCCAAGAAACAATGCCTCAAGGCTTATTGAAATGTTTACTTGCGGCAAATTTATGCAACACATTACAGCAGCAGCAGCAACAACAACACGAGCAGCTGGGCGCAAGGCGTGAGTAGTGGGCTACGGCTACTTGTGTGTGCGTGAGAGAGGGAGTGTTCTTGTGCATGTGCGTGTGCGTGTGGGTACGATCCGTGAGGTAGGTTGCAATCCATATACTTATATGTATATTCCATATTCCATAACACAGTCCAATATAACAGGTTCGGCCTCTCAGAACCGAAATCAGCTGTGCGACCGGCTGTCTGGATGTCCGAACTGCGACTACAATGTTGCCACTGACTGTGATTTTTAACTACAGGGTATCTGAGCAGAGGGAGCGGTATATTGGCTCAGATACTATTTCATTAATTTTGAATCGGTAGATGCTTACAATGACAAGGGTAATGTTTAAGAAGAAATCAATTTCGTCTCATCATTTACCGCAGAAAAAACAATTTAAAAAACATGAAAGAAAAAATAAAAAAATTTAAGTATTTGCCACAATTAAAATTTAAGCTCCCCACTAAGTAAAAGCCAATAGAACATGTGCTTCTAAAAACATAAAATTATTAGAGCTTGCGAATTGAAAGTCATAAGATTAGATATAGCATATAAGTTATTTTTAAAATCTTCTGATTCCTAAAGATATAAAAATCAAAAAGAACTTTATGATCAAGTGATCTCTTTGACGACTTCTCAAGATAAAAGAATCTACCTTTAGGATATGCCGCAGTCCCAACACAACTTTTCAGGGGAGTGCAAAGTAGGAGCAGGGGGTGTGAAGCGGGATAGATCAAGGAGGGGCAGGAACCGGAGGGGCGGATCCCGAAGTGATCGTGAGTGTCGCTCCAGTGTGCGTGCTAATTGCCTTGATTGAGTTTTAAATTAATGCGAATTAGAGTTGTGGTTGTTTTAAGGCCAAACAACGCGCATGTGTGCATGGTTTTGTGCATTTAGGGATATAGATACAAGACACAGGAAGACCTCAGGGAAGCATAGAAATATTATTGTCTCATTCACAATAATATGAAAGTTTTCTATTTGACATAGGAACAGAGGTGGAAATTAAATACATCCAAATCAAAGAAATGGGTAATGTATTTGTTACAAAATATAATAATATTTAAACTTGTATTTGCTAAGCGTTCTACTGAAAAGAAGAGAAGAAGTAATACAAATGAACAATTTACATTTACAGTATATGTATTAAAAACTATCTTGGGTGGTAAACAAATTAATAATAATGCAAGGATCAGAAAGATCTTATCTTTAACAAGTAAACGTTTAGTCGTTTTTAACAGATTTTATTACTCAAGAATACCTTACAATAACAATCTGTCAAATCAGTCCCCAATCCCTATTTCGGAACGCTATCGCATCCTCCCATATAAAGCAAGTACTCCTGACTCTTATTATCTTGTAGATGCGTATCTGGGCCCCTCAGCTGTCACATTAGATACGATTCCCTCGTAACTCCGCCTCCGTTCTGCATCTGGTCGGGGGATTCACACGCTCTCCTCGCAGATGGATAAATTCTTATCCTGCCGATCAGTGGAAATACAAATTGAATTTCTAAGCAATTGCCTGACTGGCCGACTGAATGAGTGAACGACTGCCTGAATGAGTGGCTGAGTAGGCATTGGGTTTGCATTACTAATTAACTGTGCAGTTGCTGCTGCTCGTGATGTTCTGCCGCTGGCTGATCCCACAATTATGCCATACCCATAGCAGACATCCCGCCCCAGCACCCTCCTTTTCCCCACAACCCTGTTACAACTCCTTCGTGTTGGTCGGTCAGTCAATCAAAGGTACAAAAACAAAAGGCAACGTTGTTAATACTTCTTTTCAATTAGCTTCACACAGCCGCACGGACAACAACAAGAACCACACGAGAGCCTTTTCCCAAGCGAACAGGTTTTTCACGCGACGACAACAATGTTGATGATCACGATAATGAGGAACTGATCACGATGATGAAGTGTTACACTGAGAGCAATGTAATAGAAATTATATTCGACTCAACTAGTTTGTGTTCAAATCAATTAAAATCATCTCGTTAGTTAAATTGAGAGCTCATCAAAACTAGTTTCTAAACAATTCCTACTGAAATTTAAAATACAAATTTAAGGAATTCAAAAATGGGAACAAATAAAATACACTTAAGTTGTATAATATAAATAAAAAGCATTTAAGTCCCAACAAAATGTTTGATTCATTCCATTTTGATAAGGATAATCTTCTTAATCGTCTTGCCTTTCTTTTTTTGAAGAACTAATACATTTTTGAATATATTACAAAACAAATAGTATTGAGATATGTTTTTCTCTGTGCAAAAAAGGAAGCAGACGAAGATATTCACGGTGTTCTTTTGAATTTTCAATTTACGATTAAGTTTTCCTTCTCTTGTTTTGGGTTTTCGTTTTTTTTGGTTTTATTGCTTGAACTTTATTCACTGTCATCGATCGTTTTGGGGTCTTTTTGATTTTATTGTGCCGAGGCAAAGTTGTTTTCCTTTCAACGCGCCCGCCGCGACTTTCTGGCTCGCTTCATTTTATGGAACTAAAGACCACAGCTCCGGGGATCGGACTCTGCCACAATTTGAGGCAGGGCTCGGGCCGAGACAATTGCTTTTGCCGTCGATCTGGGAGCTGAGCTCAGCTCTCGAGCTCAGAGCCAGCTCACAGCTCCCTTAACATTTAATGAGCATTAACAAGCTGCACTTAAATGCAATAACAACAACACGGCGGGCGGGCGAAGGGAGGGGCGGCCGAGCGGCAGCAACAACAATTGATAACAAGTAAGAATACTCCAAAGTGGGGGTTACGGCATAAAAGAGTCTCAAGTCGACTAAGGTTGTAGTAAGTGGGTATCTTCAAATGCTCTGCCAGAATGGATAAAAAGGCTGCAAGGCGGTTCCCCCGGTATTGATTTTAATTCATCAAAATTGGTTCTAATACAAATATATTTTTCATTTCTCTTTAAACACAATATTTTTTATCCTGCTCTTGACTTAATCTAAGAAAAAGAGACATAATTTTAAAAATGGTATAAATTGGAATAAATCCTATCTAAAATGGCAGTGAGAAGTTTACATTAAAACATTTTATTATAGTAGGAATTTTATGCGCTAGTATCATCCTTTAGAAAATATAACTATTTTTAAAATTCCAATGTAGGTTTCTACTACACAGGCATATATTATCTATAAAATCTTTTACTTATCGAGGAATCATTTTTAAAATTTGTACATTATACCAGACTTAAATGATATTAAAATGTTCGTTAATATTAATATTTTGAATATTTGTAGGTATTACAACTTCTTTAAGTTTATCTACCAGCCATATGGCCAATTCCCGTGGCAGGGTAACAGCAGCCTCGAATAAAAACAAAACATTCACAATGGAAGCTCCACGCTGTCTGAGTGGCATCGTTGCAGGTTGCAAGTGTGTGCGAGTGTCTCACTTGATTACCCACGAGCTGCAAATTCATTTCTGCCTCCTTTCTTCGCAAGTCGCCGGAGAATATGGAGATCGGGAATAGGGGATCGGGGACTACAGAAGAAGACAGCCTTCAGGGGCTCTTATGGTCAGTATTCTTTTTTTCGCAATGTTTTCACTGTGTTCCAGTTGCAAGCGGTAAAGTGATGCTGAGGGACGCATCTGCACACATAGTGACCCAATGATCTACAAAGGGCGCGGTCTGCCCAAAGATAACAAGGGAAAGAAAGAACTGGAAAGAGGTGGTCAGAATAAAAGTGAAATCAATCGGATTGGAGCTTAATCAATCCATTTAAAACATGAAAAGGAAGGGAGCTGCTTTGGAACATATATATGAGTTCGAAAATGTTGTAACATTATTTACTTTCAAAATTAATTTATTTAATCAAACAAAAATATGTGTTTAGCCTTTGGGAAATGTGTCTCAATTAAAACCAATTTAAGAACTAGTTCAAGAAACCAAGCACAAATATTAACTTATCAAATTATCTATTAAAATAATCAAGGATCTTAAATTCATCCCAATACCAAAAAACATCTCAAATAATAAAGATTAAGAGCGAAGTGGAAAATATAATAGACAAATCTATTTAATAGGTCCATGAATTTAAAACAATTGATAGTTTATCAATTCCGATTTATGGCCACAGTTTTTCTCTGTGTACGCATGCTCCCATTACCCCTTACCCTCATTTCAGCTTCCTCCTCTCCATTCACTTCCACTTATTATTGTTGATAGCTTGTCCTTGAACTTGACCCAGCAGCTGTGGCAACGAAGTCGATCTGCCCTTTATTATTATAATTTTTCTTTATGCTCTCTCTTTATCAAGCAGTATAGTACTACACAAGTGCTCACTATAATTAATCAGTTGCCGCTGGGTGAGACTGTATGGGATCTTGTGAGGGGCTACTTATCGGTTGGGGGTCCCTCTGGGGGCCCCGTCACCCAATCTCCGATCGCCGACTGTTGTAATGAATTGTTTAATCTCGCTTCATTCACAGCTTTTTTTGCGCATTTAACATTTTTTAATTTGACACCTTGCCAGCAGATCTGTTTGCACTTCTTGCCCTGATAACACCTAAATACGTCTTAAAAATTCATGAATTTTAATTGGACTTCGAGCTTATCGTTTTACGAGTAGCGGAAATGGCCAAGAGATCTGCGGGAACTGAGAGGAGGTTACGAAGATGATAAGGCTAAAATAAGAATTTCAGACTCAATATTGAAAGATGAAATATTTTGTTTACATGACCTTTTAATAGGTGTTAAAACAATTAATGTTATACTTATTAGCGGCATTATATAAGCTATGCCGCCCGAGATTTTTATTATAAAAGGGAATTCTTCAAGATACTTTTTTAGAAATCTTGCAAGTTATTAAGATAATCTTTATTTTTCTTCACATTTTGACTGAAGTGCTTAAAATATTCGAAAGAAATGGTTTAAGTGGTGTATTTATGGATGTCCAACATTCATGTTATAGTTACTAAAACTTTTCGTTTTAAGCAGAAACATTTAATGTATGATTAATTCACAAACCATCCCTTAAATAATATTTTAAGACGTTGAAATATATATATGTATATGTATGTATATTTCTTATTTAATTATTAATAGCAATGCAAACCCGGTTTGCCATGTAAGTTCATATAATTAGACCTAAATAAGTCGCAAACTATTAAGCATACGCATTGTTGGCCCGCAAAAGTTATCACCCAAAAGACACGTGTGGGGGCCTATGACGAAATTTCCATAAAAAAAGCGTCAATTGCAAACAGCGGCAACCAAACCACATAAATAACCCAAAAACAAAGTGAAAAATGACAATAAAAAGAAGTAACAATTTAAATAGCGCCATCCACTGAAATTGTAGACAAGCAGACGGAGGGGAGTAGGGTGTTAATAAGCGAAGGTAATGCGAGTAGCTATCGAAATTTCCACCTAGACATTCACCAAATATTTTGCAACCGTTTCTGATGACCTATGAGAAAGTCTGGGAAAGTTGAGCGATAATCGAAAAATATGTCACTGCAGAGTGGGTAAAAAATTTGAGTTGCAAAACAATCCCATGCGACTCCATCCAGTGCAATTGCAGTTTTAATCAAAGCCAAAGTCAAAGCCTAGGCCTCGTCTAGTCCACACTATGGGGGAGATAGAGAGCTCCGGAAATGCATTATGTATCAAATAAAAAACGAGCAATTGTAGGCCCTAGAAAAAAAGGGGTTAATTTATAGGTATTAATAGAACTGATGCAAAAATACACGCAAATTGGCGGTGCAAGCGGAAAGAGTAAGAGTAATCTAGTTTATAAGGATTTATATAGAGTTATTCCCCTTCAAAAAGTTTTTCTATAATATTTAAAAAAAATTTCATTAATGAAAAAAACTTTCATATAAACAAAGACTTGTTTTGACTTGTCTCTATAAATGTAAAATATTTGTTGTTGTTTTACCCCCAAATCGATTTAAATTTTTTTAATATATTTAAATATATATGCATATATATATATGGGAACATAGATGATAAAAATAAATACAAGGAATTCAAATACAATTAAGATATATAGCGCCGCTATTAAAGCATTGCGTTTGTTTTTTAAACTAAACTGTATTTTCTGGGCAGCCACAAGGTATGCCTTTAATATTTTCAATATCTTTGCAGATCTTATATTGAGTAGGCAACGAATGGGTTAAAATCTGGTGCTGTAGCTGGCACTTAATTTTTATAAAGCTACAGCAAAATAAAAGTTAAACAAAATGTAATTAAACAATACCAACCAAAGCCAAAAGCAACAACCATTACAGCAAACAACCGCGACATAAACAGCTGCGACAGTTTTCGACTTTTCTGCATTACCAAAAACATTCAGAGGGATATAAAGGAACTGGGGGAGTGGGATTCGAAAATACCCCTTTTACACAATCCGCATTACACTCCCCCATTCACCCAACCCAAGCCGAAAAACCACAAAATGCGTGTTTATTAATTAAGCGCATTTGTTTTCATTAAACAAACGTTTTAATTGAGCATGAAAGTTGGCGCCGCCGAAATAAACGCGACAAGGCAATAGACGTGGCCATAAAAACGAGCTGAACCCTTTAACCCATGCCACCCACCTGACGCACACAAACAGCCAGAAACCGACATAATAATTAATTTCGTTGTATTTTAATGGATTTGCGTTGGTAGACATAAGGAAAAGCTGTGGAAATCCCAATGTGCTCACTGGGTGATTGATGAAAGTGTTTTCCAGGATGAAATTTGTTTCGGAAGAAGAAGGAAAATATTTTAAAATCTTAGCGGTATTTTTAATTTTTATAAAACCGAGGCACAATAAAAAAAAGTTTTAGAAAAAGCAAAACAATTTTGTTTTATGTGTTTAATTTTGTTTACTTTTTTTTCTACTTTCCAAAATTTCAAGGATATCAGTTCTTTACAACGGCGACTAACCCATTTTTGCTTACCCGCTTCATTGCTCACTTCATTCTACCATTCATCTTGGAGTCTCTGAACCGGCTTCTTTTCAACGAGTCCATTGGGTGCAATTAAAATTCGGCCCTGAAATTATTATTATTGCTCATGAAAAACACTTTGCCACCAACAAGCTCTCCCCCCTTCAAAAGCGAAGCTGGGCCAAAATTTTTTGGCTAAGACTTGAACTCGTTGGGATGTTTTTAAAAGCACTTTATACGCCAACCACACGCTGCATGATATAGATATAGATCAACCCCCTCTGCCCATAGTTCCTATGATTATTTTTCATAAACTTGGCAAATGCTTTGGGAAATCCATTTAGCGGGCAAACGCAGCCGCATTACTTTATCTCTATTTGAGGCCATCAGGATTATGATTTGTGTCTGGGTGTGGATACTCGAACTGGGCGAACTGACTGAGTTATGGGGCATGGCAGAGGCATCTACTACTGTGAGGCTGTAAATTATGCCAAGTCAAGGAACTTGGAATGGCTTTCAAAGACCACAAGCACCAAAGTGGCAATGAAAACAATTTGATAATGATATATGTGGGATATTGATAAGGAATAAACGTAGTGCACACCCTAAGATAATAGTTAATTTAATTACCTGAAGGAAATTGATTAGATTATCCTCAGCCTCTTAACAAACATTACTTACGGATAAACTTTACAAAATAATTGTTTCCATATGATAAAAAAAACAAATGAACTCATAAACAATTAATTTGGTTATATTTAACAATCCGAGCCAGCTTGATAAACTTAAATTTGGAAATATTTTGGGTGGCTGTCCTATAGCTTCAATATAAATATATGAAAAATGCTTAAGTGTATTTCGAATTGTTAATCATGCGTTAAGTAACACTTTTGGTTTCGTGGAAATTTCAATGTTCCGCTTAGGTAAGCGATTTGATACAAAAACGTCTATCAGTTGGAACTTTTTGATTATTTAAAATGGGAAAGTGCAGGTGAGCAATCAAAAAATATATTTAGTAAAGATGATTTCTAATGTTTTACAGCTTTCTGATTTTGGGAACCTTGGCAACCATAGCCTTCCAAGAAGTTTTTACCTTGCAACCAGGTCCATGTCGAAAGTTGGTCCAGAGCTATCCACCAGTTTGTTCACCAAAACCACTTACTATGGATCCTTAATAACAGTTTTCTACACCCATGCAGACCACCATTAAGGGCAAAATGATACATCACTCCCTTTATCTGGATATATTTACAAAGGGGGAAAAGAAGCAAAATAAGCCACTCAATGTATGCCTTCACGTTGATTTCCAAGAATCTTTTCTGAAGGGATATACGGTTATAGGTACGGATAATAAGGACTTCGCGGTCCTGTACAAATGTAACTATTTCGACGACTCAAAGTCCAACGTTGGTAAGTACTTACTTACATTTATATGCAGCTGAAATAAGAATAATTTATTTTTACTCTAGAGCTGATCAACACGTATACTAGGCTGAAAACTCCGAGCAAGGATACTTTAACTTTAATTTCCCAGGCCTTTAAAAAGAATGGCCTAAAGGAAAATAGCGAACTGATCTTCTGTCAGTGAGATCGAGAACCGGAATCTAATTCAATCCATACAGGCAAAGTAAGGTCAAAAGTAGCGCACGACGAATTTTTTAATGCTTTTATTTGAAGTTGTTTTTTATTGGTTTCCGTTGCTTTGTTATACAAATCCAATTTGCGCCAATGTGCGGGGAAATTTTCCTCTCACCTTACTTTCTTTCCCCATTTCACCCTCTGCTTGTCATAAAAATATGCGACATTTCGTTTTTATCGCTTTTGAAAAACTTTATTCTTGGCTCTTTGGTGTTCAATTCCTCCTTGCATTGCTTTTTATTTGTGACGCTCGATTGGCGATTGAAAAGCGCCCGATTGGCTGCGATTTCTGGACTCTTTTGGTTGGGGAAGTACCATGGACAGATATTGATAATTTTTAATTAAATACAAAGTAGTGTATGTTAATTTTTGGAAAAAATAAAAATAGTTAAAGACTAAATAAAACTATTTTGGATAACGATAAATACTTTTCTAGCCGTTGGACCAAAAAGTTTTCTTGTTACAATAAAAATTTTCTTAAATATAATTTATATAAAGTTTTCTAAAAGGACAGCCTTAGGTAAAAAAATTGTTGTTGTATTTATAAGTTTAGATTTTTTAAAAAATTAGTTTAAAACTCATTTAAAGGCTAAGGCTAAGAAAAGCAAACTAATTGCAAATATTTCCCTTGCATTGCCAACAATTTTTTGAAAACACGGGAGTAATTGGCAAAAATTTTAAGGTAATTTTTCCGAATTTTTCTGAAATTGTTTATGAGTACAAAAGAAGGCAACGTTAGAAGAATCTTAAATTGTATTACCAAATAGCGATGATTTCGTGGAACACTGAACCTTGTTATTGAAAAAGTTATTTCATTTAAATTCGCCCACTGTAATTCTGCCCCACCCAACCAACACCAAGTTAACATCATCAACAACATGGCAGAGACCCCACTTCCCCCACCTCGCTGAGGGGAAAACAGCTTTTCCGCGTCGTCATAAAATGCAAGTGGTCAAGTGGAGGAGCTCAAAGCCAAAGTCAAAGAGGAAATCACAAAATGAAAAACGAAGAAAAACAATTAAATGGCTAGAAGCAGCGGCAGCAGTCGACAGAAGCAAAACAAGCGAATAAACTTGGGAAAATTCTTGGGTGGAGCGGGGAAAATGGGGAGCGGGAAGTGGGAAAGCGAAAACTGAAAGCTGCATTTGCGACACGTCGAAAAGCGTCAGCGCCAATGGCAACTCAGTTTAATTGAAATCAAGTGGATCGGAGGGGTTGGAAAATGTGGGTGGGCATGGCGAGAATAGGGGTAGAGTAGGGTATCGAGTGGAAGGTTGATTGCCGGGGTGGATTGCAAATCGAATTGAAACGCCGAAACGTATTCGAAAATCGACAGCAAACGTAATTGAAATTGCATGAGCAACAATGTGCGGTGGGTAAAAAGTGGGGACGAGAGGTGGTTGCAAAATGGGGGAAGTGGGTGTGAGGAAGTGGGGGTGGAGCTGCCAAATGGAGGAGATCCAAACGAGTGGACAGACCCCCAATCAGCCGGTTGCTTACTTTACACATAAATTGGCAACACTGCGGCAGAAGTGGGGCACAAACTATAGAAGAAAGAGGACCTGAATAATACACTACAACTTAATTCTGGTGGATACTAATATAATATTGATTACCAATTAATTAAACATTATGGTATTAAATATTAGACTAGTAACGACATTAATTTCAAAATTAATTTGTATTAAGTTAATCTGGCTAGCTAAATATTCTTTAGTAACTTAAAATCATTTTATTCCTAACAAAAATTTATTAATTTACTTCTTATTTGTCAAGTATTTATATTGCATAGTTAGAAAAATCTTTTTGAAAGTAAAACAAAACATAAAATTTGTTTGCATATTTATTAAGAAACTAGTTCTTTTAAATAGTCAAAATACCTTACCTCAATACTTGCAACTTTTCCCAATTTCATTTCCTTGACTTCTTTGACTTTTTATGGATTTCAATACGTTTTCCTGTTACCCCCAGCCACAAAAGAAAATTTATGGACCATGTTTAAGAAATTAAATTCCCAGCAGCTGCCAGTTTCTTAAACTGATTAACAGTTGGCAAAATTTTTGTTTAATTACTGCGGCAGAAAAATAAATCCATTTCTGCAGTCAGATAAATTTCCATTTAGTGATTCATGCAAAGATCTCGACTTGGCATAAGGCAAATTTTTGAAGCAATTTGCAAATTGTTTTCTAAGCGCACATACAGATACAAATACTATCAATGGAGAAAGAATTTGTGGGCGAGCGAGGGGTTGGAAAAGTGTCAGCAGAATAAATGCTGACAATAAATAAAAATGGAAAATGATTGAAACATGTGTCAGGCATTTTCGATTTTTTGATATGCCATGCACGTCCTATGGGCCCTCCTTCTTCATCTCCTTCACCCTTGTCTTCCTGACACTGTTTCTATACTTTGGCGTATGCCAATAGCCTGGAAATGTAAACAAATAAGAAAGCAATCAGAGGCGACATTTTCTAACCTAACGTGAGTGCGCACGAAAGTATGCTATAAAAAATATGATGAGTCTGACGAAGCGGCGGAAACTGTGAGTAAAAAAGGAAACGATATGATATAGAATAACACGAATGCTCATAAAGATTGTTGCTAAAGAAGTGTTCACATTGTACTTAAGCGAGGTTAAGGGGGTAGTATAGAAATTTAAATTCTCTATTGTTTTGTCCTATACACCTCGAGAAACTAGTTTTAGGATATTATTTTTCCCCAAAGCTGTTAAAGTTTACTTTGAAGTTGAGTTTTACAAATTTTGAACACTTAAAGTATTTTATACAATTATTTTTTAATAATTTAAGTAATTGTTGTTATGAGTTTAACAAAAGGAATTTAAATAGTGTTAAACCAAAAAATATACTATTCCAATATTTACATTTTCATTTTTAAAATTCTTAACAAAAAGTAGAAATAAGGCTTTTGTACTTAATTTTAATTTGACTTTATATTTTTACTAATGGTATGGACCTAATTATAAATGATATATTTCCGTAAAATCATTTTTTAATATTTTCCCTCGGCCAAAGCTACCTCTTTCCACGTCCTATCAATATCAATAAGCCATATCGGTGTCATTGGATGACAGGCCCAACTAATACCATATTGATTGCCTGACCAATAAAACTCCACCCACGAGGGCATTTGCACCACATAACTCGGCATCAGGCGGCACATCCTGTTGAAGTATAAAAGGGTTTATGGCTTGTTTGCAAAAAAACGAAAATAAATAAAAACAAGAAAGGAAAGCTAACTTCGGGCGGAGCCGAAGTTGATATACCCTTGCAGAATACTCTGTTAATTATATTCTCCAAAATTATTCATATGATGCATTCTCAATACTCATAAAAAATCCCAACTTCCTAACTTTAAAAACACCAAAGTTATGGCATTTCCAATCGTTCAGTTATATGGCAGCTATAGGATATAGTCGGCCGATCCTTATGAAATTTGGTAGGTCGGATTGATTGGCCAAAAATAAAACCCATAGAAAATCCCAACTTCCTAACTTTACAAACACCAAAGTTATGGCATTTCCGATCAATCAGTTATATGGCAGCTATAAGATATAGTCGGCCGATCCTTATGAAATTTGGTAGGTCGGATTGATTGGCCAAATATAAAACCCATAGAAAATTCCAACTTCCTAACTTTACAAACACCAAAGTTATGGCATTTCCGATCAATCAGTTATATAGCAGCTATAGGATATAGTCGGCCGATCCTTATGAAATTTGGTACGTCGGATTGATTGGCCAAATATAGAACCCACAGAAAGTCCCAACTTCCTAACTTAACAAACAGCAGAGTTATGGCATTTCCGATCAATCAGTTATATGGCAGCTATAGGATATAGTCGGCCGATCCCGGCCGTTCCGACTTATATACTGCGTGCAAAGGAAAGAAGGGTGTGTGCAAAGTTTCAACTCGATAGCTTTAAAACTGAGAGACTAGTTTGCGTAGAAACAGACAGACGGACAGACGGACAGACGGACATGGCTATATCAACTCAGGAGGTGATCCTGATCAAGAATATATATACTTTATAGGGTCGGAGATGTCTCCTTCACTGCGTTGCACACTTTTGACCAAAATTATAATACCCTCTGCAAGGGAAATAATAATAGCGCAGGGAAAGGAGAAAAAAATCCCGAACAAACATTAATTTGTAACGCACGTTTGGCCAATTTCGGTTTTACAATTTTGACCAAAAAATGTACCCCAAGTGACCGCATAACGAGCGCAAATCAATTTGCCACGTTGATAAGCAACCCTCTGACGATGATAACCCTTTTTTATCCCTTCGCCCGATGGGCCTCTGCTGTCATAGCCGGGGATTTATAGATATTAAATTAGACAGGATTTTAACACGCGCACGTAACTTTGACATACATCAACCGGACTTAACTTTGTACAACGCAAAGAAAAATAAAAATAGGAGAGACAAAAACAATCTCAAATAATGCAAATTGTATGCCAAATGTTGAGATTTGTTTTGCTGACCGAACCAGAGCATAAAAAAGTAACATAAATATTTCCTGATACGAACACACATGTGTCCCAGCTGCGTCAGTCTTCGCATCCTGCGGTTGCCCCAATTTCATTTCCGAAACGCATTATAATCATAATAATAATAATAACAGTAAGCAAAGATGACAGCAAATTTCAAATAGGTGTGAAACGAAAACTCTGTTGTGTATAGATTGGTCAGCAGTTGGTTTTCGGGTTTCGGATTACGGGGATATAAGGGGTACAAAGTCACATATGTTATGTGGCCAATGGAAAATTCAAATTGGGAAAAGGATTATTGACCAAATATTGGCTTGTATTTGGGGGAGGGTTAAGCTTTTAGTTTAGATTGGTCAAGTGTTAAGAATAAGATTTCTGAACGTGTTTAAGAAGTTTTGGATTTAAAAACTTATAAATTAATTTTTCTCAGAAGGCCAAATTCATGGGCAAAAACACACGTAGCCAAAGTATTATTTTTATTGTCGTTTTCTTTAGAAATTGTATAATTCTACCTTTTAACAATCAAATCATAAATAACAAATTCTCGAAGACAACCTACCTCCATTTGCAGTTTAATGAACTGTGAGTAAGGGGTAATCCCAGACCGATGGCCCCGCTTTCCATAGGCACCAATCCAAGACATTAGCTATGGCTATTTACCTTTCAGTTTGTCTGAGTTGAGCTCACATTTTAGGGTCAACATGTGAAAGAAAATAAAAATCTCACAAATTATTTATTAATTACCCAGCGCAACCTCTTTTGATTCAACTCAAAAGACAACTTTGCAGCGAGTTTGGTTCATACTATAGGCCTGAAATAGTGTTTTCAATTCTCTGCTTATCGCTATTGTAAATTTTAATTTCTCTCTCCAGCTTCCTTCTCAGTTTTTTCATTTTCTCTTTTTTGGCACAATAAAACAATAAATCAATCACAGTTAAGGCTTGTGTTGTTTTGTTATCTAAAACCAAGTTTTTAGTGTCTTGTTAAATTTTTTGTGGGTCTCAAATTTTTTGATGCCTTGGGTATGCACTGTGAAGAAAATTTTAATGATTTCATAAAATTTTGTAGATTTTATTTATAAAAAAAAAATAGTTGTACTGTTTAAATTATTTAGAATTATTTGCGGCAGAGAAACTTTTGCAAATTAATATTTGGCTTTACATTTTTTGTATTTCTTCTAAAGCTGCACCTTTTGGAGCCTTAATTAGGAACTGTATAAAAAGTATTCTTATTATTCTTATTATTAAAATATTTGTTTATTCATTAAAAAAATCAAATTAATTTACAAATGCTGGAAAGAACCAATTTTACAAGGGTAAGATATGTTGTGGGTTAACAAAATGTATTTTTAAGATGTTTAAAAATTGGGCCAGTCAAATATTTTAGGTGTACATTTTTCAATGTTGTTCGTTTGAGATCTGTTAAGTGCGATAAAAGAAAAAAAGCTATGACATGTTTTCTGCCCATACATTTATATTGAATTGTTTAAGATCAAAGCCAAAGATGCGGGTTGCTAAGGAAAAAAATGAACAGCTAGGGATGAGGTAGGTTTTGAGGAGTACTTAAAGTTTAGGCAGTGAACATTTTTATGTGTTCTTTTATTAAACGGCCAAGTCAATTAAATAAGGAACGCAGTCGAAAATCAACAAGCTGTGGTGGAAAATGAACGAAAGATAAATATACCCACTCAACGGTTGAGTGAGTTTCTCGCTCTCTCCATCTCTCACTCACGTTCACTCATTTAACAATGGCGGTCGGCACTCTCTCTCTCACTCTGGTTTAAGTGGGCGTGGCCTCGGCTCTGAATCCACTTCCCATTTCGTTCCTGTGAGATCCCACCGTTTTGTCTGAGTAAATTAAAATTTTGTGTAGTTTATTATTAAATGAAGCGCATTTTTGTATTTGTATGTGGACTACCCGTCTGTCTGCCAATGTGTGTGTGTGTAACACCAGCAACAGCGGCATTTTTATATAGATAAACATAAATATAAATCGTTGGCCGTCGGTGGGTTAACAATCCTCAGACCCACCGACAGACACATAATAATATTAAAATGTTAATTAGCGTATTAATTCAGTTCGCGTTGAAAGAATGGGTTGGAAAAATCACCAGATAAATATATCATATTTTGGGGATATCGTAGTTTTTCGGCATAGTAAACTTAAAACTGAACAATATATTTGCAAGAAAATTATGAATTTAAGAATAATTTAATTTTTACCAGTGCTTAAATTAACATTTTTCAAATCGTACTTTTTATAAATATTCTCCATACTTTCCATTATGAAAAACATTTTTTTTAAACTCCAATTCATAATTATTTTTATTATGTTTTCGACAACCGCCTTTTAACATTTAATAATCAATTTGTGTAACCCTCTCCCCCCAACTTTCTACTTGTCCCTTAGTTTCGCTTACATTTATTACACTCATTTAACGCCAGCGCAACTTTTAATTATTTAAATGAATAAAGCCAACGAAAAAAGCGGCCTGCCCGTCTCAATATTTATAGCTTTTTAAACAAATAAACGGAATTCGCAGTCGACAAAAAGGCCACCCACAATCCAGAGACCCATGGAAAAAGCCATGAAAATGCACTCAGCCACACCAATACAGTGGGCAGAAAAGGACAGAGGAACAGGTGTGAGCGAGACGGAGGACAAGGCCAGTACCAGGATAAGTTCCCGTTTCAGTCCCAGGCTCCAATCCGAATCCGAAATAGTTGATTTTAATGATGTACATAATAAAATTCCCATTCGTTTTGTGCCAATGCCACTGCGTTCCAGTCTGCATTTCATGTTTACACTGATTGTGGAACGCTCTTGTGGGCGAGAGTGAGACACTGAGATGTGTGCGAGAAGGCTAACCATATATATCGCTCCCGCTCGCACTCCCAGGAGGAGATGCTGCGAGTGAAATCGGAATACGGAGGGTTGAAAACCCGTACCCCAACCCGAAACTGAAACTGAAACTGAGATTGTGCGACTGAGGGCCAGTAGAGTCCATTTCGAAATCATTCGCTAGTCGTAGGCCTAAACAAGCGGACACGCGCGGGTCTTCATTCACTCCGATATTTCCCGGCCACGGAGTTACCAGTAGCACGATCTTGCCCAAAACCGGTTGATATAAAGTGTTGATTTTGAAAAACTAAGAAAGATCTGAACGTAAAGAGTTTTCGGTAGTCGCATTCTCCCAAATTGGTTTCGTGTTTGTGAAAAAAGGATTTAAGATCTAAAGATCTTTGATATAAATTAAAATTATTTTGATCACTTGACAAACTCAAAAACCTAAACAAAATCTTTTAAAATAACCAAAAACTTGTTAAGAATTGTGACCAAAGTGTACAATCCCATTAATCGGAATACTAACTTCAAATTTGAATACCTAAAGTCGTGATCAATTCGACTTAAAAAACACAGTAACAGAATAATTTCAAAAACATTTAATTAAAAAAGTTTTCAATAAGATTCGGCACTAACTGGATTGTTATAAAATAAACAACAGAATCATAAGGATAAATTAGGATATCCCACAAATAAGATTATATTGGAATGTATAAATAAGATATAAAACAATATTGGTATCCAATTAAATCGGAAGATATTTATAACAGGACACTGCTAGAGTAAAGTATTCACGATAATTGTCAGCGGAAGACCATCCAAAACTACTATTGGACAAGATTGACAAGCCCTGTTGTTAAGATTCCATCTTCTCCGAGTGAAGCACTATCCGTAGACCGATCCCAAGCTGGGTAGTCCATTCCTGAGCATTACGCCGGCGGGAGGCAGCAGCAATCCCTCGCCCACGCCCCCACCGCCCGACACCAAGGTGGCGGCCAAGCAGCTGGCCCAGAGTTTCCAGCTGTCCGCCAACTCCGCCTTTAACTTGGCCCTGCCGCCGGGCTTCTACCGTCAGCCGCCGCAGCAGCACCCGGAGTGCCTGGACTACGGACACGAGGCGCCGGAGATGGACCTGATCAATCCGTACATGAGGCATCACAGTTTTGCGGCCGCCGCCCAGGGCAGTCCGCCGTCGGCGGCGCAGCGCCATCATTTGGCGGCGGCCATGAGCAACGGGTTTGCGGACGTCCATGCCCATGCGATGGCAGCGGCGGACTACCAACAGCAGCTGGCCGACTACCACAGTGCAGCGGCCGCGGCGGCCGTGTATGCCAACAATAACAATAATAATAACAATAATAGCAGTAACAATAACAACAGCAGTCCGCTGATGCTGCTGAAGGCCGCTCATGGCGGGGGCTTGAAGGACTCGGACTCGCCCTCGACGACACCGCCACCCGCCTCCTCCAGACTCCATTCCGACTCCTCGCCATCTCCGCGGTACGAGCACAACTCCAGTCCCGGCGTGGATAGTGCCAAGTCGTATGCCCTGAGCCAGAGGAGCAGTGGCGCGGAGGATCCTTGCCAGACCAGCGAATCAGCCAGTCCGCCGCCGCAGGGGCAGAATGACTACAGTCCCGAGAATCTCACCAGCCAGCGGGCCAAGTTCCAGCACCACCACGGGGTCAATCCCTTGGCCCTGCACAACGCCAACCACGGGGGGAATCCGGGGCACCACAACAATAACAACGTGATGGATCACAAGTTGCCGCTGAGTTTTCTGGGTCCCCCGCTGGCGGCCCTTCACTCGATGACCACGGAAATGAAGGCGGGTCAAGGAGTGGGTGGCTCGTCGGCGTCGGGAAACGGACTGTCCTACGGCCACAGCCCAAACTCTCATCTGATCAGCGACCGGGGATCCGGTGGCAGCTCCTCGTCGTCCTCCACCACGACCACGAACACCAACAGCCAGGGAGCCCCCAATCCGCACGGCATCGATACGATCCTCTCCAAACCGCCGCCGGTCACTTCGGCGGGTCTAAGTGCTTTAACAGGAGGTAAGTTAATCTTAAGTTTTTTATTTGAATTTAAGCATGAGATGTTTATTATTTCCACAAAATGATATAAATAATAACAAAGCGAACTAAAATAAATGGGGAAGAAGAATATATTATTTCAACAAATACAAAATTATTATTTAGGGACCGAAATTGTGAAATACGTAATTCAATTCTATAACATAATACATTTATCAAATTAAATTTGAAGCATTTAATTTAACTTTTTTTATAACATTCTTTCTATTCAAGTTTTATTGACAACGCAATTAATTTACTGTTGAAGGTTTTTTTTAAATAGCTAGGAACTGAGAAATTCAACTTCCAAAAACTTATTCAATATTATTTTTTTAAAGGTACATTTAAAAGCCCTGCACTTACAATTGACTCCCACGAGACCCCAATTCAATTCAACATACCATTATGCAACACTAAAATATATATCAAATGGGAATCAATAGATATTATGCATGCACCATACACATACACAAAAAAAAAAACGCGGAATATTTTAAATGCTTCAAAAACTCGTTTCGCAAACCAAACAGAAAAATAAAAGAGCTACCCCACCGAACAAAAACGACAGAAAATTGTTGTTTTGTTTACGAATCCGGTTTGGCATGATTCCATATGATTCAATAAAAGCCATTCCCCATCCCCCAACCCACGGCCCCCTCCGACATTACGCCCCCTGATCCCTTTACCTAATCAGGCCAATTTTAGATATCGAGCACAGCGTTTTCTACGAAGCCCCAAATGGTTATAATATCCAATTGCAAAATTACCACAAAACGTAATGAGATACGCGTTTTAACGTTAAATGTTGCAGCAATTAGTTGTCAAATTGTTTGTAATTAAATCAAAATGACACACGAAAAACGTGGGCAACATGGGGATTGGGGGGCTGTGACGGTGTCGTTTCACTAAAATGATTTTGTTTTTCAGCCTCTCTGTCTCTGATTTTTTGACTTTTTCACCTAAATGTGGACCAATTGTGTGACATGACAGTGGATTGAAAGGGGGCGCGGCCGATAGGGTGCTGACAATTTGCCATAACATTTTTAATTATTTTTAACGAGGGCGTTTATGTGATTTGATTCGTTTACTTTTTTTTCGATTTTTTTCTTAAATGTTTCGGTCACCAAAAATGTCTCTCATTCTTTTTATGACAAATTATTTAATGGCCTTTAATTAATTCGAACAAATTCCGTATTGTGTGTGAGTTCAGCATGAGTGGGCAGAAAAATGGCTAGCTAAGAACAAATTGAACCAAAATCTCATGAAGGGGAAATAAACTTTTGAGAGGATTAGGTAATGGGGTGGGTATTTTGTTAGTGATTACATAAACTGATCATAGAGTATTCTCTACTTATGCTGGCAATCATGATTGATAGGATCGGACTTGAGGTTTTAAGGATGGTTTTTGTAATTGAGGTTCAATAAGTGAACTTAGAAATAATATACAGTTGAATTCTATTGTTTGGTTTTGATAAACTAATCTTTGAATAAATTCCCACAATTTATCGTGCAAAAAAAGTATAGCAAAATGGAAGTATTTTGGAAGTCCGTGTTTTAGGTTTTAGTTTTGGCAATTAAAGCAATTAAGTGTTAGCTTATATATTTTATTGCTAGTTCTTTGGAATACAATTTTACTGCGGTTTGAAGAATTTTTTGTAATAGTCTTGCAGAACTAGTTTTTGGCGATGTATGTTTTCTTTCCCATTATTTATTTAGGAAATTAATTTTAAAATTCAACCGGCTTCAACCGGAGTTAAAAAAAAATTACAAATCTCAATGTGCAAGAAAACATTTTTTTTCAGGTTGGAATTTGGAAAAAAAAATGGATATATAAAAAGATCGATGTGGTTTTATAAAACAATCTTAAAGATGCAGGTCAATTTTAAAGTTAATTCGTATATTAACCTGATACTTAATTGATGAATCTGACATTAGCTGTGTTTTATTAACTTGTTATATAACAACATTTTTGTAATGTTGATTTGTAGATTGAAAGATTTTTTAATTGCACCCAGACTGAATTTTCTAATCGGGGAAAATTCAATCGTAAGGTTGGTAAACTCATTTCTTACTAATGTTTTCTCTTTTATTGTTCTCTTCCAGCTGGCATTCCCCGCTTCTCGATCGCCGCCGCAGCAGCGGGCATGGCCCAGTATCTGTCGCAAAGTCAGGGGGCGCCCCTGAAGACCCACGCCGGCCACATAGTGGACCGCACGCACCTGTACTGGCCGGGATTACAGGGCCTGGTGGCCAATCCGATCGCGTGGCGCGAACGCCTCTCCAATACGAGTAAGTAAAGGGAAATTGTCAGCGAACAAACGTTAATTTGCGATTGATCGATTGATCTCCAGGAGATCGGTGCAATCAGAGATCGTGAATCGGGCGCGTAATTTGGTTACGATTGTCAGCCGCCACACCTCGTTGCGATTTCAACTTCCTGTTCGGGGGGCGGGGATCGAATCGAATATCTTGGGGAACCGTTAACAAAGCGCGGCGAATGCCCAACTAATGATCACGGTGATCAGGCGATGGGCTTCTCAAGTGATTACCAATGCGGCTTACAACGGGGGCAAGTTGCATTGTGCGACTCATTAATAAGTGTTGAGGAACCACTTTAACACGATCAGCGGGCTCGGAGAGCTCTCTTTCGGAATGACTCCACACAAAAGCCGATAATGATGGCGATGATGGTGCCGGGGACTTGGGATGGCACCCCACATGTGAAAAATTAATTTACTGGGCAACCGATTTCTGATTTCTGATCTGGTTACTTCATTATTATATCTATTTATAGGCAGATCGCTAAGCTCATTAAGTAATGTGCCACCAGCTCAAAACTCGTTTCCCTCTTCTCCCCAGTTGTTTATTTGTTTAAAGGCCCCCTCTTCCTCGTCATTATCGTCTTTGGGTTCGCATTGGCAATTGATTTGATTTAGTGCTGTGGGCTACTGCTGCTGCTGTTTGCCTTTTAATTGCGGCCATGACTTGGCACAAATGTCGTGGCCCAAAAGTCGGAAATCGTTCACAATTTTCTTGCATTCAGGCGATCGGGAGAGAGATTCGTGGCACAGAGTCTGTGTTTATGTTAGTCTTGTGTTCGATTTGATTTCTGAAGTGTGTCGTTAGGTGCGGAGGAATTTTCACGCTTTTGGTAGCTCTGTGGGCAACATTAAGCAAATATTGATTTAATTGATTTGCTAAACAGAGCAGAGACTGGTCGGATGAATGGGTGGAAAAGCGCGACTGGATAAAGTCAGCTGAAAATTAAGGAATTTTAAAAAGTGGTTGCATAAAAATGTTCTATCCTAAAAAGCTCCTAGCAAAAATAAATATGATTAAATATCCCAGTTGAACTTTATAGTTAATGGATAAGATCTTTAAAAACATCATGGGTTGGCAAGTGGTTGCTTAATAAAATCCGTGGAAATACGAAGAATATTTTAATTTTGACGCTTTAAAAAAAGTTTATGTAATAAATAATAAATAATAATATATCTTAACTAAAAAATATGTTTAATCAAATATAGATTTTATAGCTATAGGGCAGCCTCAGATATACTACCTCATTTAAATCACCTTAAAAATGAATGCTTGTCTTTTACGATACTATGTTGTTAAAGTCTTAAACCTCAATATCGTTTTTGTTTTCCTTCTAAGTTACCAGATGAAAATCAATAATTCTGTATTTGAGAATCTCGGGCAACGCTAACAAGCCATAAAATAAAATTGAATTTGAAAAACATGTTTCAATTGTCAGTTGCTTCGGCTCATTGTTTCCACATCATTTTTGTTTTGGTTAACTTTGGCCACGTAGAACATTCTCATATTTTCCCTATTTACATAAACATACAACCATTCCTTATATCCATTTTTTATTTATTTGTGTATATACATATTTATGGCTGCAAAGATGCGACAGCTGGTGGGCCCAGACGGAAAAAAACTTTCGTTAGCTGAAAACAAAATGTTAAAGCAGACTGGCTGTATATATAATGTATATAGGAAGATAAAGGCAGACACAGACGCTGCGAGAATATGTTGCCACATTATTATCTAGCAAAAATTCGGGGGGTGGTTTGTTTTACTTTATTCAGTTTTTCTTCCTTTTATCCCGAAATGGAGCAGCAAAACGTATAAGTATGTATTTGTGTTTATCTGCTTGTAGGCTGTCATGTTAACAAGGGAGAAAGCTTTCCCTGCTGACGGTGTATGCGTGTGCGCATAGCACGCAAACACACACACAAACTTATTTGAATTTGTTTTCCAGCCCTCGAAAGTATGCTATGATTTTTTGTTCTCCTCTTTTTCAACACATTTTATTTGTTATTAATAATGCAATTGCATTTGATTAGCTTTTGGGCGGCATTATTTACTCTTTGATTAAGCTCGGAATTTTTCATTACATTTGGTTGCCGGGCTTTTTTTATTTTGCCTATATGTGCAATAGTATTTCCACCTGTTTATTGTTATCATTGTGATTATATTTATTGTTTATTATCAATATTTACCGGGCAATTCATTAATGGCAATTTATTGGCTTTCAATTTATGCAAGTTCATTGCGGAATTTTATTTGTTATGATTGAAAGGGATTAAGTTGGCTTACATAATGGTTGATAGGGGGCATGGTTGTTTAAATAAGTTTGCTTATCAGTGGGCGACATATTGGGGTAGGTTAGTTATCGCTGTGTATTTATAAATGATTAATCATTTGGACAAATTATTCATTACTCTATATATTCAAATTTAAGTTCGCATATTGGAATCAAAATATTTATTTATAAAGATACTTAAATGAATAAAAATATAGAAAAACAGTTCTTTAACTAGAAGATTCCATAACTCGAACTTATTTTGGTGGCAGATGGTCAATTAAAATATGAAAGTTCGACTTTATTATTAATCTAAAAGCCAAATGCCAAACTCGCGATATTTATTTTAGTAGCAACATTTATATTTATATGTTCTAGCCACAACTTGCTTCTCACTTCCTAAAATCAGCTTACCGCCCGAATAGCTTTTTATTCATTAAAAGCCGAATTAAAATAAGGCATGTAACCGCATTCTGCTAATGAAATAATTAACTTTAGCATAAAAAGTAAATACAGAGCGAGAGGGAAATAATCGTAAATTCAGAGCGGGACAACAAGTGAAACCGCAGTCTGCGTTTGACACAATTCATTAAGCTTAATGAAGACAGCAGAGAGAGACGGCACGAGCCTGTCTAGCTGTTGCGTTTAATTAAAATTCAAGTGGCATTTTCTGTGTCATCCCCTCTGGAAATTTTCGCCGTCCCTTCGCTCCCAGTAAAACTTGTGCTTTAAGCATATAATCGGGCATAAAACAGGCCATAAAACACTGCACAAGAGACGAGGACCAGACAGAGATGGCGGCAGTGGTACTTAATGAGGCAACCTACCGGCCCATACATATATATATGTATGTATATCCCGTACACCAACTACCTTGGGTGTATAAAAAGGTGCGGATTATTCGCCCCAACTGGTGTGCGAGGATTTTACTGCTCAACAACCAGATTGGCATAAACATTTTACAAGATTGTTATACCAACCTGGGGAGCGGATGGAAATGATTTGGGTTTTCGAGGAGTGCAAATAACTTATTAAAAAGGCAATCATTTTGATTGGTTGGTCATTTTTGAATACAAATGTGCTAAAAAGTTTTATTGTCCAACACTTTTTTTTATTTGGCGAAATGTTGCTAGCTTACAGAGAGAAAGACTTCTTGTACTCCGTTTAAGGTGTCCCATAGAACAAACATATTTTTTTAGGATTTCTGAAAGCACAACCTTAACAAAAAAATAAATTTACTTACAAATTACTTTATTGAATACTTAAATACATTTTTGCTTGTATTATCAAACTCTATTCAAATCAAAACAGCAGATCATGAAACAAAATCATTGGAAGGCAGATGGTTATGGCGTTACTTTA
Source organism: Drosophila rhopaloa (assembly GCF_018152115.1). Classification (NCBI taxonomy): domain Eukaryota; kingdom Metazoa; phylum Arthropoda; class Insecta; order Diptera; family Drosophilidae; genus Drosophila; species Drosophila rhopaloa. Next base: position 363,468 of record NW_025335142.1, on the reverse strand, counting down.
ATGCTTAACTCCAATTTCTACTTCTTCCTCAATCAAACCCTCTCCCGGATTTATGATTTTACGAGATGATCCCATGTCTATCAACATTTGGTGTTAACGATTGTCTCGCTAAGCTCACCCCACCCTCTATGCCTCCTTCTTTTGCCATCACGCCCGATAATAAATGACGTTTTAATATTTTCAATAAGGGAAACATTTACACAAAACAGCTCACGCCCACCTTGATTTTGGTTGTCATTGCCACCCCGCCAAAGAATGGCCAAAAAAAATTAATGCCGTAAAAAATATTGGCAGTAAAGAAAATACAAAAAAAAAGTATAGAAAGGAAACAATTCGAGTGCTGGGAGGAAAAAGTGCAAATGCAGCGATGCCAACAGGGTGACTTATGCGATTATAGACAACTGCCGCTGCCTCAGGACGAAGGACTCAGGGGCGTGCGAAGGGGTCGAAAAGGGGGGCAGGGGCGGACTCTCGAACGCTGCCATTTCCATTTCATTGCATTGCGTTTGAGGGCCGTGACATGAGCAAATAAACGCTTCATATTTGTCGGTTATTTATGAGGGTCCTTGCAGGACGCAGCTGCCAACCGCCGAGCAACGCGGCAGAGTGAAAGGGATGGCGGCAAGGGGCAAACGAGATAGCTATACCGAAAGAGAATAAAAAAATTATCACTGCTACAATTTTTCTTGCAAGGGATTACGCTTGTTACACTGCGGAACCCCATCCAAAGCGAAAGTCCGCGGGAGCTACCCTCGAACGTCCTATCCCCCTTTATTGACAAGTCTTGTTAAGCTCCAGAATTGTCTGCGAAAAACAAAAAATAAATAAAAACCTATAAATTTAATGTCACACACATTTTTATTTGGAAAGGCATTTTGTTTTCAAAATTCGAATCTGGCAACCAAAGTGGGACAGAGTTAAAGCTGACATGGAAACTAATATAATAATAATAATAATACCTAACTTATAGAAGTGAGTTAAATAGTTAGGAAAATCTCGTTAGTTTTATTCAAATTAAATATCTATTGAAGGAATTCTTAGTTTTGGTACCTTTCCGGATTTAATACGAGAATTGGTACATAAAACTTTCTCCAAAATTATCGAAGTGTCATATGTTCTTACAGAAATTTAAATAAAAGACTTTATTTTTACTTTTTACTGTCACCCATATTAAAAAAAATTTCAACCTTTAACGCATTCCCTTTAATTACAATCCTTTGCTGTACCGAAACTCACATCCTCCCATTCCGTGTACTTTTGCATAGTGCAGGGCTTAACCCAAATAAAAAATATCCTTATCTATATGAAAGCTGCTAGAAATAACAATTTAAATTAATAATTTTGCCAAATGGCACCAAAGTATCATAAAGGGACACAAAGTTTCAGCCCTATGCAGCCCAAAAAAGTACCACCCTTTTGAGGACAACGGCTGGCTGTGGCTTTACCTTTTACTGAAACCTCATTTCCCCTTCCAGCCAGTGTCCCCTTTTGGGTTCTGCGCTGTGCATATTTAGTTAAATCATTTCACATAATTAGGGATCATTTAATAATGGGGTGACATTAATTGAAAGCACACACACAGCCCACCACCACCCACTCCGTTTTCCCAATCCCACAGCTACCGTTTAATTTTATTACCACCCTCCATGTCCACTTGACTGACTTTACGAGCCAACAGGGCACGTAGCTCCCTGACCCCCCACCGCCCTTCCGCCCACGCCAGTGACAACGCCCCTTTGGAGTGGGGGCGTGGTCGCCGGATGGGCGTTCTGTTTTTGGTCCGCTTTTATTGGCCTCTCGCTGGCGTCGTCGTCGCTTTTGCTAATTGATTTTAATGAAGGCTCCGACGACCCTCGACGCAAAAGTTTTCGTCCTCGTCTTCCTTGTACCATAAATTGCTGTGGTCAATTTCGGTTTGTTAATTGGGCAAACGTGTGTATAGGGATTTTTTCAGTCGGGTCTTTCGTACATTTATTTTGTTGCCAAATTGTAATTAGTGTGCAATTATTTTTTGGCTGGAGAAGAAATATTAGACATGTTAAAAATTATTTGTTGCGATAGGTTTATAAAACTGGTTGGTTATTATATTGTAATTCATTTTGTGTTATTCATCAAAACTAAGTTTCAAAATGTTTTCGAATTTAAGAGGTACCCACAAATGATGAATTTGTGCTACAAAATGTAATGCATTTATTTCGTAGAATTTGAAAATCATCTGATTTTAGTAGACAACCCCTAAACACCTTTCCATTGTCCTTGTCCCAAAAGTTTATTCTCAAATTAGCAGCTGTCGCCTCGTAAACAATTAATAAATGTCATAAAACTTTTCTGCCGCAACAAGGAAACCATTTCCAACCACCCCAGGATGCGCTAAACAACTTTGTCCACATCTTTACGGCGACATTATTTAACAATTCATAATAAACAATTTTGGGGAGACGTAAAGTATGCGATTTGAGAATCCCTTGTAAACAAGGTACTCAAAGTGTTAAAATTCCGGAAATTCGAAAAGTTATGAGGAAGTATAGATATTGAGAGTATAGGTGACGAATTTAATAAGATAACTAGAAGGTCTTGACAGAAATCTAATAGTTTTTGAACGTTTTTATATTTATTAATACTTTTTATAGTTTTTGGATAATAATTATCTTAAAAAAAAAAAATAATAATGTACGTTGTGTTATTTTTAGTGTCCGCCAATCTATCTCAATCGCATCAGCATCATCCATCGAACGACAAGGATGGCAAGAAGAAACACACCCGCCCAACATTCAGTGGTCAGCAGATCTTCGCCCTGGAGAAGACATTCGAGCAAACCAAATATCTGGCCGGTCCAGAGCGGGCCAAGCTCGCTTATGCCTTAGGAATGTCCGAGTCGCAGGTTAAGGTAAGCAAATATGAACTTAAGACAAGAGTCCCACCAAAACTGGGAATTAAGCCTTTGGCAAATGCAAATTAAAAACTCATAAAAATGGCGCATGAGACAAGCAACCCGGACCCAAACAAAATAAAAAAGAAACTTACGCCGAAAAAGGTAGACAGAAGGAGTATTCCGAACTTCGCTTGTTTTGCCCCTGACTTTTCTGACAAATTTGCATTTTTATTGAAAGGTAAATCTCCTGGATTTCGGCCTTACCCCGAAATACAAAATGGCGCCAATGGGTCTCTATGGTCCCCATTCCCCGAGGACCGCGACCTAAAGGCTTAGTGCAATGTGTTTTCCCCCCAACATCCCCGCATAAAACACCATTTTAAAGTTCCTTTTTTTCCGCCCGTACACAAAAAAAGAAGGAAATGTTATCAACAAATAAATCCTTTGTGTCGTCAAATTTGTTGTCATCAACCTTTGTTGTAATCCGACCCGGGGAAACGCACGTGTCATGGTCCATTTTCCGTGGTTTCGCCGCGTGTGTCGTCCGGGATTTTGTATCTTTCGCCGCGTATTTGAATCTGTGTTGTGCCCCCCTTCACGATGGCCTTGTAACTCTTGAATTAGTTGTAAGCCATGCAAGCTAATTGGTTTGAGGTGGGTTAAAAATCGCCGAATAACAGTGGGTTACCGAATAGTTGGAGGAGAAAAGTTAGAGTCCTAAATGGGGTTTTTGGAAATTACCTTTACAAATACACCATATTTTTTTTTAAATAGTTTATTACGTTCAATATTAAATGATTGATAGAATATATTAATTTGTCTTAAACAAATAATTCTTTTAAAAACGGGACATACAGAATTTATATTATACGTACATTCATTCATATAATTTTATTTATTTTAAAAAACCAAACTTTTTGAATTATTAATTTAAAGATAATTGTCTTTTCTGGAAATACTATTAAGAATGAACTTAGTTTCGAATTTACAAATAGTTTAAAATGTTTTATTTGCAAAAAAAAGGATAGGTATTATCCACAATCTACAATTTAAAATACTACTCTGCATATAACTTTACCTTACCTAAGAGCTTGTCTATCATAGACCTTCAATTTTCAATCGGATGTCCTGATTAGAAGGACATGATTGCCTCATTTGTGCGACACCACCCTGTCGAAAATGTTTCCCCCAAACCGTCCCCAAAAGGAAAACCTTTTCTCGCCACACAACTGGGCGCAATCAGGAGTGGAAAAGAAATCACGTTTATGATGAGGAAAAATGATTAATTGCCAAAGAATGAGGCACAGGGCAGACAGAGACAGCGAAGGAACAGAGATAGAGATAGATAGATGAACATTCGGGATTGATGGCTTGAGCTGCAGCTAAATATGCGTCATTTTGTGCTAAGGACTAAACAGGACGAAAGGGAGCGGCGGGCAGGGAATGCGCTGATGACGAGTACAAATGGACGGGGAGATGGATGGAAACTGCAGGATTTCGGGTTGAATGCGGCCCCCAATTTCACCATTTCCCCCGCTTTCTCCGCTCCGTCTCGCCTCGTCGCTCTGATAGACATGCCAAATGACTGCATGACTTTTGGGTGAGTGTAAATTAAATTCTGGACCCGGGATGGCACAAAATGCATGAGGGACGTGGCCAGCTCAACTACAACGACAACGACAACGACGGGCATCCTGCCAGCTTCATACATATTCAATTAGTGTGCGTGCATGTGTGCCAGTGTGTGTAAGCCAGAGCCAGATGAAAAACAGCCATGACGATGATAGTATGCAAATTGACAAACAAAAAGGCAGAAACTGGACAAAAGCCGCCCCCAAAAACCAAGTCAAATTATGACAGACAGACAAAATGCAAAGTGCCCAATACACAGGAAAAATATAATTTCAAAGATATAATTTCGATATTTTACTGCTTTTACCTCTTTAAAAATATACTTTTGTGTATAGTTTTTCAAATCGAACTTCTCCTAACGAAGATTTGTTGCCCAATATCATAAAAGTTTCTATGAAGGTAAAAACACAACTAAATTTACTAAGTTTATGTAGTGCAATTATAAACAATCATATTGGCAGGGAATTTTATAAGGATTCTTTTTTTAACATTTTGTTGTCTGAACCAGATCAAATAAAGGATTTTTGAAAACTTGAAGTTTCAATGGATAAATACTTATAGCTAATCAACAAATGAAAACACTATTTTTGGTCTTAAATACAATTTTATGTGTGTGTTATTATAGGATATATATTCAATGATCATTTTCAATCTAAGACACCATTCACTTTAGGATCTTAGGCATTTTTCTCGCAGTGCCTGTGCATGAAAGTGGGTGGTTGGTCAAATGATCTTGACAAGAATAATTGCGCTGTTATCATAATTAAAACCGTTTTTGGACGCAGACGGCGAAAGAGAGAGAGCAACTCCTTTCGTCCTTCGTTTTAGCAATCATTTAATGCAAATGGTCGCCATTTTGTACGCTCTCATGAGCGGGAGGCATCCGCCGCCCGCCCCCTCTCCCCCTCGCCATCGGGTGAATTATAGCGTCTGTGGCCATTATTAATGACAGTCCATGTGTGGGGGCATAGTTAGGAGGTCCACTCCGGGCAATAAAATTATTGCATGTTTTGTTGTTATAGCTTTTTCGTGATTTTTGCCCGCACTTCTCTCTTGTTTTGCATAAATGTAATGGCCTTTTGGGTCCTGATTGTTCAGTCAATGTATGTAAACACTTTGGTCGGGATTGTTTTGCAAATAGTAGGTGGATAGAAATAATGGCCGAGAGCACGATAAACAGGGAACGGAGGAGATGCCGTTTGGTGTAATTGGCTTAAAGCAAAAGATAATTTGGGGAATTAATTAAATATGGGAATGTGCAGTTATGGGCTATTTTAATGTGAAGAAATAGTTGAACAAGTAATTGGGTTTCATTACTAGCCAATCAGAAAACATATTATAAATAAAAGAATATAAAAAGAAATAAATTAACTTGGTAATAATAGTTAAAAATATTTTATTTTTCTGTTTTAGCACTAAGTAGTAAAGATTTCATATAGAGTTCAAATACCTTTCTTTCTTATGATTAATACACCATTAATAATTGACTTGTAAATGGGATAAAATCAAACAAGCACTTTAAAGTTTATGTGAAGCTTTTAGCATACCTATTTTAAACCAAAAACCTAATTTCTAGGAAATTATCTATTTTCCGCTGCCATTAAGAACATTTTTAGGAATGGAGCTAAAAGCTATTGGCTGTTGATGAAAACAATATTTTATTATGGCTAAAATGGCTTTTTATGATCTGTTACTTTTGAGGAGACAAAGATCGGGCCGCATAATTAGCACCGGAATAATGAAAGCTTATGGACCAAATCCAATTTGAGGCGACTGTCAGAAGTGACAGTTTGGCAATGACAATGGGCAACTGACGAAAACTGACGGGCCAACAAGCTGACAATGGGCCGGTTCATAAAAACTTATGACAGAAATGGGGAATGATGTCTAATTGATTTTTTTCGGTGATGAGGAAGAATTCTATTGTGACCGACTAATGGATTTGATTGTGTGTTAATGAATGGGTTTACCCAGGAATTTACATATGCACTGAAGACGATTTCTAGGGTTGCCGAACAATTAGTCGAATATCCCAAAAAAAACATCCAAAAACTAAATGCATTTTTATGACTCAAACCCTGAGCTCGCTTGAAGTTTATGGATACGAAATACAAAATCAAATAAATCACAAACTCACATAAATACGGAAAGCGAGCCCATATAAAGAGCGAGGGCGAGCCGGCTATACGGATTCGGAAATTTACGAGCCAGAACTACAAAACACACACACATTCGCTGGCCCAAATAAATAAATAAAAAATTCTTTGGACCAATAGGAGAAAAAAGGTGAACGAGGTAGGAGCCAACTTGTCAGATGTCGATGTTACCAAAAAGGCACCAGCATTGGCCATCGGTATGCGCAGCCATGTTGTAAATTTTCATGACTTTTAAGTATCCCCCGCACAGGACGCGTAAACAAATAAATTTCCAATTTGCCCAAAGAGTCATATATTTGAGGGCACCATGCTGAAGGTTTGGTTTTGACATCCCGTCCGTTCCTACGAAATTTACATAACACTTTTTATCCTTATCTGAGGGCCCACCTGACGGATGGCCAGGAAACAGGGACTCCCGCTGTGGTGCCAAAATGGAATATGTTTTATAACGTTTTCCCCTTGTTTGAGGGCTCTGTGTCTGCTTTGTTCCCTTTTCGGAGGTGCTGCTCCTGCCGCAATAAATAAATCCCGAATCGAAATCGAAGCGTAACGTGACCAAGTCAAATTGATGGCCACAATATTTGATTGACTTTGACATGTTGGCTGTCATAAATTTTGCTCGGCTCCCTTGACCACCTTCGGCATCGGCAATTTGGCTATCTATCTGTCTGTTCCTGTCAAGGCGGCTTCTAAGTTCTCAGCTAATGTCCGTTACTGTGGTCATAAAAGTTTAACAAACAGTTGTGAAATTTCAGTTAGGTAAAAAAAAATGCAAGTGCTCAAGATATCCAAAAAAGGATCATCTTAAAAATATTTATTACACATTTTGGAAAATGAACTGTATGAGGTTGATGAAAAAAAAACCATTAACAAATTATTTTTTAGGGTCCTGGTTAAATCAACTTGCTTATTAAAAACTTGGTTTTATTCATTTTTTAAAGCTCAAAATATCTTAAAAAATCAAAACAAGTTATCTCAAAATAATCTAGATCTGTACTATTTTTAAAAACTCTGTAAAAATCAAAGAGGTTATTAAAAGGAATTAAAAAAGCATTTAAACGATTTTTTACATATCTTAAAATGTGTGTAATGTAGGACTCTATCAGATTTTCAGAACCCAAAACTTGAATATTTCTTTAACAGTCAGCAATCTGTTGTCGTCGCAACATCAACTATGCCTTAGTGGGTGCTAGATGACGCATACTCCATCGTTATGATGCCGACAAAATGGGAAAAGGAGACGTGGAAATCGAGTGGCGAGGGGACGAGGGAAAAAGGAAAATGCCAGGAAGCCAGCCACTTGCCACAAGCTCAATTTTCCTTTTTGCCCATGGCTCAGTGGCAAATCCCGTAACAACATGGACACAGATGTTACCAAAAAATAATGACCATGAAAAGCAGCCTTAATGATGCCAGCTAGTGTTATTGTTGCTCCTGTCGGCTGTCTGTTGTTTTTCCGAGGGCCAAGACACTGGGAAACTCTGTCTCTGCACTCCGCTCTGCGGCTTGTAACACACGGAAAATATTAATTGTATTTTTATTTCGCATAATGTTGCAAATAATAATTACACAAATGTGCAAATGAAGTTGTAAATTATCCTGTATCTGGTTTAATTGCACCTTTGGGTTGTTGGGTTCAGCGTTGATTTCGCTACCGGTATGAGGAAAATGTTTAACGAAAATGGATATGACAGTCTGGGATAGGTAATTAGGTTTAGTTCTTGGTAGGACGATGGGAAATTAACAAAGATTTTTCCTAAAATGTAATAGTGTGTATTAAGAAGGTTTTAAAATAAAACGCAATTTATGAACGTGAACCTTAAAAATGGTTTATAAAAAATACTCACCAAATTAAAAATAAATCAATTACTTTAAAATAAATTAATAATACTGGTTATTATTGTAATGTTGTAAAATTTAAATATTACGGCTAAAAATCTATTTAGGAACCACAACCACTGAATCTGTATAATTCTCATTTGGAAATCCTCTTCCGAAATGCTATGAAGAACAGAACTCTTACATTAAGTGCCCATTTATACGCTTTGTTAATGATTCTAACTGCAAACAGCTACCAAAATCTGCTCCATCATCAGGCAAATGTAGAAATTATGCCGATTTTGAGTCAGAGCTCGCCTTCGCAGAGGAGAGTGGAAAGCTGGAAAACGTGCTTGGGACTTGCGTGGTGAATCTGAATCCCCCTTTTAAAACAGCCATGGGCGGTGGAATGTGGAGGGGGTACGGGGTGGCGATGAGGATTTTGGCCAACATATGTTGCCACAGAGCGAGGCAAACGAGGCCGGCAAAATGAAGCGCAGCCAAAGACGTTAGTCATGGTTTTGTGCATAGTTTTTGCCGCTGAAACAGTTGCTGTTGCTGCCGTGCCGTTGATGTTGCTGCCGTGCTGTTGCTGCTGCTGTTGTTGCTGCTGATGCTGCCGGGCAACATTTCGCCATTTGGCTGTCCAGGGCTTAATATTGTCTTAATTGAGGGTTAACCGGCGTTGATGATGCGACTTATGGGCTGTTGCCGGGCCTTTCCCCCGACTTAATGACTTTGACAATGTGACTCGCCTAATTACACATGCAGAGAACTTTCGATTTAAAACTTGAGAGCCCGACTAACGCGTATTTCTTTTGGGTTATTTGCAGGTCTGGTTCCAGAATCGTCGCACCAAGTGGCGCAAACGGCATGCGGCGGAAATGGCCACGGCCAAGCGGAAACAGGACGACATGGGTGGCGACAACGATGGTGATTGCAGCGAGACCATGGACAGCGATAACGAAAGTCTCGATATGGGGGAATCCCCGGCCCAGAACAAAAGATGTCGCAGCAACAGCTCCGGGTCCTCGCAACAGCAGCAGGATAATTATCGTCATTAAAACGAATTTACAAGCTATGCACGGACATGGACTCGCAATGAAATCGAATGGAATACACTTAGGATAAATTTCAATGCGCCAGCTAATTAGCTAGAAAGCCCAGCATAAGAAGCCACAATAGCAGCAGCAGCAGCAGCTAGAAATTATTTGGGTTCAAGTTTTAAGGTTTTGCCACTTTACCGTCTTCTGAAGACTTCATTTTTCTCCTACTCTCTTACTTATTTCACCACTTTGTTCATTAGGTGTGTAAATATTTATGTTAATTTTCTAAAGAATACATTTAACATGAAGCTTAATCAACGTCGCTAATTGGTAAGCAGATCGAAGGGAGTTGAGGCACTGGCACAAAAATTAAACTGAATTTATTACATACTGTATGTTTAGTTTCTAATCCCTAACTTTAATGTAATTTCGTGCATTAGAACCGACCTTAGTTCATACAATTAATAATATATATATATATAAACTATTAACGATTAACTATGCTAACTGAGATTGCGCAACAATATTCACAATATTGACGATGATAAAGACGCAAAACATGATGATTAACTATTGCAGAAAATTATGTGTAAAATGTATTTAAATTAAATTGTAATTTTAATTATTTCGAATTGATAAAAAATAAATGCAAGGACAAATATAAAACTAATAATGTGAAGTGTAGTTTTTTTTTATTTCCAAAAGAAAAACTATGGGATTCGTCTGAAATACTGATTTTAAATGGTGATCCGTTTATATTTAGATATTTAATTTATGGTTATTTTATTAAATTGACGAAAATATACCTTTCCGCTGTTTTCCGTAGAGAGAAATTTGTATGGGATGGGAGAGTATGACAAGTGCAGAGCCACGATAAGCCTATACCAAAATAATCTTAAGGTCTAAGAGAGGCGAAGACTCCAAAAGAGTTGTACGAAAAAAATCCGATCAGCCAACCTACAAGGGAATTAAGAACTGATTCTGTGGCTTAAAACTCATAACAATTACAGACCGGAAATCTGCTTTAGACACTCCTTGCAGGCAGTCAATCCGGTCAGTCAGTCAGTCAAACGACAATCCGTCAAGCGGACAAAGTCAAAAGGATTAACTCGAAAGTATTTCTGGCCAACAAGGTGCAGACAAATGAATGGACGGTCGAAAGGAGAGGGCGAAAACGTCACCCAAGAATAAGAGAATGTGTGAAAAGAATCAAACTAAAACCGAAAGATTGATTAACTGTCAATCAAGCGAGCATATGAGTAGAAAACATTGGACAGCCCATGAATGGAATCGAAGCAGGTTGTAGAGAGAGGAAAACGGGGGAGTTGGCCAATAACAATAAATATCATTAAATTATCAATGCCCTCCAAGGTGGAATGAATGGGGCAAGAGTCTGAATGCAACAAGTAGATATTGAAATAATGAAAGTTGGAGATGGAAGCGTGGGTAATGAAATAAAAAATATAGTGCACTGATAGGTTTAAGGAAAGTAAAGGACTAAATTATGGAATTTCGAACAACTCCGAAGCTTATAATAAAATATTTATTGAACAGATCAGAATCAACAACATTTAAAGCAAGATAAAACACCTTGGATGATAATGACAGAGGCTAACTCTTGAAACAATTGTATATCCAAGTCTCCCAAAATAACTTACAATGTTAGCCCAAAAATACTATTTTAAAGACTCTCACGCTGCAATCTCAATTATATGAGTATACAAGTATAGTCGTTAATAATCGACTCAACGTTCATTGAGTTAAGAACCCGAGTACAATGGAGAGTATCTTTCCAGAGGCTTCACTCCTCCAAGACAGACTCCCATGAATCGAAAACTATCATGGCCCATCCAGACATTATCCGCAACTCATTGAACTGAGACTGGCTAATGACTCCGGAGTCCGGACACTGACTGTTGCAACTACCGAACTGCCATTGTTGACTCGCATCTAATGGGGCACCCACATTAATCATGCTTTAACTGCGAGTGCAATGGCAAACAATCGGTATCGGTAACTCTTTTCGGGGGGCGGATCCGTTCAAAACGCCATTAGCATACCGACGATAATTACCTAGACGAGCCATTAGCGGCAGCTCAGCAAACAGCCGCCGTATTACGTGATATTCATGGAGGAGACTTGGGATCGTAGATCAAATACCTGAAGAATGGGCAGCATACACTGTGCGAATTCTGCTAACTCATGGAACCCATTGAACCTGGCACGTTTCACCATCAAATAAAAGGCAATTGGATGAACTTCCGCACAGTTCCGGTGAGTTTTCCCCAGTATTTTCACCTTTGTCTAAGTACGCGCCCAAAGTCAACTTCCAGCAATTGACGGACGAGTGTGAATTGCCTTTGAATTTGCCATTCCGAATGAGGTTTACTTTTTCGCCAGCTGCGCAGGCGTCCACAGAAAATCGAACGTGCTCGTTTTGGGCTCTTTCTCCGCTTTGAATCCTGATCAGTTTCAGGTAAATCCCGTCTAAGCCGCTTATTGACGCTGAGGTTAATAGAATTTCGGCAAAAAAAAGCAAACAATAAACTGTTCCTGTGTGCGAACGTGTCCCTGGTGGACAATTTGTCTTAGGACCTCAGGCCTGTTAATCTGCTCGCTGAAATATTGCAAACTGACTTCGCAACGGGGCTTGCCAATTCGGTTTGTTTGTGTTCCCGCCGTGTCAAATATAATTTGATTAATTGCCTTTTTGTGTTCGGCCACCAGGAGAATGCTCAATAGTACTGGCTTTGCATAAGATTAGAGTTCTCAAAAATCATACACTTAAACGGCTTATATGTTGATCTAGATCAGATTTTAGAGGGATTTTAATGCTAAGCCGGTTAACTTTTCTTGTTTTGCTATTTATGTCTCGAAAAAACTATTTGAAAATACTAATTGGTTCCTATATTGGATTTGAACTATACTTGTAATCGGTGATGCAAACACATAAATCTAAAAGGATTAGATATTTATGATATTATTCTTAAATTACTCTATTTTGCTATTTTTCACAAAACTTCAATTGACAATCTTTCCTCAAGTTCTTAAAAGTTTAAGTATAGATCATAAATGTCGATAACTAATTTTTAAAAGATTGTCCTTGCTTAGGTTTTATAATAATGCAACTCAAAAGCAATCTCAGTTTTGAAAAAAAAAATCTTGAAGAAAATGGCGGCAACGTCTCCTTAAAGTTTTCCCAACCTTCAACAAAGTTTAACGGCACCCTTTAAGAAGTACTACCCGAAAAATCGATAGAATAGGGAGTCGAAGCCCCGCCCACCCGAAAAGAGAGTGCCGGGAGAATTACGAGGACGAGCTGGGACTCGAATATGTGTGCTGGCCATAAATAGCACGACAACAAGGGGTCCCCGGCAGGATTGCTGGCCAAAAATGTACTCCCCGGCAGTCGGCAGCAGTTTAGCCTGACAATGACAGGCCGGAGTTTTGGAGTCGGCCATCAAATCACCCCTCCCAATGTTTCACCCTTTTGGATTTCGGGACGACACCTCATGAATGTCCGTGGAGTGGAGAGAATGGCCAACAAAACATAGACACAGTGGGAGCGGGACATGGGGGCCACTAAATTGTCCCTCGACACAAATTCGAAATCGATAAATGATAAAAATCAACAGAAACTTCATGGACGCTCCGTCTCCGTCGCTCCCGCCCTCTGGCCTTCTGGTCCTCTCTCGCTTGCACACTCCACTCAAATGATGGCGTCGGCAATGTCGCTTCATGAAGCTTTTATTGTCTGTCTATTTCTAAGCTTTGTACATGGACTCCACCGAAAACCAGAGCCATATAGCCATAGAACCATAGAACTGGCGGGAGTGGAAGCGAGAGGAAGACTATTTGGTCCTGCGCGCCGGATTAGATGCGCCCTCTCGCTCGCACTCGCCAAATTTTCGAAAACTTACCAAATTGTTTTCGTTGCTGGGGTTTTGCCGGGTGGATTCCAATGCTGATATACGAGCGCTTTTCCTTTTACTCCCCTATATCCTGTCTATTTTCCGGGGGATGTCTCTCTATCTCCGAGTGGGTAATGTACGATGTGGCCGTATTTGTATCCGTATCCGTGAGTGGGTGTTGCTGAGGCAGTCCTTGTAGGCAGACATCGACATTGATTATGCCGTGTTTTCGCTTTGTTTTTGCCCTTATCCCTGTGTCATCCTTGTTGTTGCTGCCGCCAGAGCGAATTGAATTATTGTTAATGTTTATAGCAAAACAATGTCAGGGTATGCGTTTTTAATGATCATTGTAGGGGCAATCTATTTATATAAATAGGGAGGATTCGGCTGGGGAAAGGGGATGGCAGGCGTATTAAAAGATGGATAAGTTTAAGGCAGTTTTTGAGGCTGGGTTGGGTATTTTTACGGAAGTCTTAAGATCTATATGGAAAGAAACACAAAAACATAACAAAGGTCATGGCTTTTAATGTTAAAAAATTGCTAGTTTAGTTGAACATATAACTAATAATGAATAATATTTATGGAAATATATATTAAAATAGTCATATTTTCTTTTGTTATTCAAGAAAATGTGTTGAGCTGAATAATAAGAAAACTTAGCTAATTAAACTTATATTAATAAAAATATGTAAATAAACATTTATTAAATTGCATATTCTGTGTTGAAAAACGTTTATGATTAGGTCTTAACTTTAGTGAAAATATTTAAGTAGAATTAGCAGATGTTAGGTTAACTCAAAAGATATTATTACGTTATGTTTTTAGCACCTTCCTTTAAGCTAATCTTTACTTCTAAGTCAAAACAAATTCCAAACCAGAAAAGAAACCCCCAACATTTTTTAATTAAAAACACAAAGCGTAGTCAAAGGGAGACTGTTAATGAGCTGGCACCGAGGTCGCACGGTACAGTAGCCTATCAAATATGCAACAAACACGTCGCAACATTGAAGAAAACAAACGAACAAGGCAAAGAAATAAAAGGTAAAAAAGAAGAGAAAACAAAGCGGGGCGAGAAGGTCAAAATGTAATCAAGTTGGGGCAGTCAGTAAACCGGGCTCAAAGAATCGGAGCTCATTATCTTCACCACAGAGCGACTGGAAAAGTGAGTGTGAGTGGAAAGGAGAAGTTGAGTGGAATTTTGAGAAAGGCAGGCCACGCCCCGAAGAACGGCATGGCATTACGTCATGCGCAAGATGGCCAGTGTTCCGTTCCCATTCCGTTTCCTCCAAAGTGCGACAGAGACAGGGAGAACGAGCGGGAAAGGGATAGCGAAGGGGAAATTGGGGAACCCCCATGTTTTTAACGCGCTCGACATGAAAATGAGCATGAAACGTGCGACAAGCGATGGAGTCCATTTTGAGTTTATTGTTTGATGATTTGAACATTTTATATGTGTGTATGAACGTTTCTGCCTGTGTGTGTTAGTCGCTCGCTTCGCCTGTGTGTGTATGTGTGTGTTTGGTAGTTGTATCTATTTTTTTAGTAATTGCCTTGATGCTCGCTAGTTACTTGGCCTAAGCTCCCGGTTATCTACCCCACTCTATGAAATAAGTTGTTTTTGCCGCACACAGAAAGAAAAGTTACTTTTGTCTTAATTTCATTTATGATTTCCTTTTAATTTATTTAATGTGATATTAATAACACACAAAATATATTTTAAAGGTAGAATTTAATACATTTAAGATAGAAATTTAGAAATCCTAATAGAATACTGCTCGTTAGTAAATCATATCTTTAGTGATCAAAAGGGGTTTTATGTCGGCACAAATCTCAAATGCTTTAATGCTTATTAATTGTAAAAATATCGAGTTAATAACAATTTTTTTAATTAAACTTACCAGAGATTATTAATTGAAAAATAATTTTTGTTCAAGGTGCACTCCGCAAGTCTCTTTTAAACCAACTATTCTGTTCCTCTTTTGCCTTGGGCTTTCTCTTTATTCTCGTTGTGCTGGGGAATTTATTGCTCTTTGATTGACATTTTGGGCAGCGACAAATTGCAATTAATTCGCCATATAATGCATGCGTCACGCTATCTCATCAATTTCTATTGTTTAAACGTTTGTCACCTCCACGGTCGGCAGTTTATTAATTGTCCATTTTTATACAGGCTAAATCAGTAGATAATTGGCATTCAATATTCCAGGGACCTTTTTCTTTCTTAATATGGAAGTGTAACTAATCGGGTTTCCTGTTATAAATAGGATTGGAAACGAAATGTTGTTGTCAGTTAAATTAATGGGGAAGTTTGAGTGGTGCAGTTGACAGTTTTAGCTGAAAACTAAATCTGAACACAGGGAATATAAAAATATGTTAATTTTGCCCTTTCTAGAAGCACAATGCAATAAAAACAAGAAAGGAAAGCTAACTTCGGGCGGAGCCGAAGTTGATATACCCTTGCAGAATACTCTGTAAATTACATTCTCCAAAATTATTCATATGATGCATTCTTAATACTCATAAAAAATCCGAACTTCCTAACTTTAACAACAACAAAGTTATGGCATTTCCAATCGTTCAGTTATATGGCAGCTATAGGATATAGTCGGCCGATCCTTATGAAATTTGATAGGTCGGATTGATTGGCCAAAAATAAAATCCATAGAAAATCCCAACTTCCTAACTTTACAAACACCAAAGTTATGGCATTTCCGATCAATCAGTTATATGGCAGCTATAGGATATAGTCGGCCGATCCTTATGAAATTTGGTAGGTCGGATTGATTGGCTAAAAATAAAATCCATAGAAAATCCCAACTTCCTAACTTAACAAACACCAAAGTTATGGCATTTCCGATCAATCAGTTATATGGCAGCTATAGGATATAGTCGGCCGATCCTTATGAAATTTGGTGGGTCGGATTGATTGGCCAAATATAAAACCCATAGAAAATCCCAACTTTCTAACTTTACAAACACCAAAGTTATGGCATTTCCGATCAATCAGTTATATGGCAGCTATAGGATATAGTCGGCCGATCCTTATGAAATTTGGTAGGTCGGATTGATTGGCCAAATATAAAACCCATAGAAAATCCCAACTTTCTAACTTTACAAACACCAAAGTTATGGCATTTCCGATCAATCAGTTATATGGCAGCTATAGGATATAGTCGGCCGATCCTTATGAAATTTGGTAGGTCGGATTGATTGGCCAAATATAAAACCCATAGAAAATCCCAACTTCCTAACTTTACAAACACGGAAGTTATGGCATTTCCGATCAATCAGTTATATGGCAGCTATAGGATATAGTGTCGATCCCGGCCGTTCCGACTTATATACTGCGTGCAAAGGAAAGAAGGGTGTGTGCAAAGTTTCAATCCGATAGCTTTAAAACTGAGAGACTAGTTTGCGTAGAAACAGACAGACGGACAGACGGACAGACGGACAGACGGACATGGCTATATCAACTCAGGAGGTGATCCTGATCAAGAATATATATACTTTATAGGGTCGGAGATGTCTCCTTCACTGCGTTGCACACTTTTGACCAAAATTATAATACCCTCTGCAAGGGTATAAAAAGAAAGGAAGCAGTCTTCGGCAAGGCGAAGTTTATATACCCTGGCAGATCTGTCAAAAATGTAATATTCTATATTCTAGGTCGAATTTCCGGTACATTTATAAAATTAAGACCGTAAATCTAAAATCGTTAAACATTCCTATGGGAGAAATACTATATAGTCGACGATCCGACCTGTTCTGATTTACATATATACTAGCTGCATCAGAAAGAAGACTTTTTTCAAAATTGTATCCAAATAGCTTTAAACTGAGGGTCTAGTATGCGTAGAAACGGGCAGACAGACTGGATAGATGGCTAAATTGACTCGCCTGGTGATACTGATGGATATAATATGTACATATAACTTTATAGGGTCAAAAATATGGCCTTCACTGCGTTGCTTTTGACTGAAATTATAAAACCATTGCAATGTTATAAAAACTAGCAGTTAGTAAATTTTTAAAAGCGTTTTAATATTAAATTAATTGTACAAAACAATATTGTGTATATTGGGTTCTTTGATTTAAGCTTTAAGTACATATAAAGTTTTTGTTCATTGAGTAATCTATTGTTTATTGTAAAATGTATTTCTTTTCAGTGAAACATTTCTATATTTAGCAAATAATATTTGTCTTTTTTAATGCAATATTTTTGTGGATTTTTTATATAAGAATTTTTTGGAAAATGCTCCACTTAAAGCTTATTTAATTTTGTTGGGAGTTTTGTATTAGATTGTAAAAATGTTGGAAAAGCTACAAATTTTAAATTTAATGAACATAGATTTATACAGCTATTTATTATGTTAAATAAAATATTGTATTTTTAGTTATTTAATAAATACAAAAATGGCATTAAAAATGATATTCAGGAAGGCAAGGATAAAGGGGTAAGGAGGATGTATTTTTACGATTTTTTTTAAGTTTTTCCGTTTTTGACACAATACTATGAAACCTCTTTCCATTGATCACTTCATATTCAATGAAACAACCATAAAATAGTTATCCAATTCAATGAACTGCAGAACACGGGACAAAAGACATACAATCGATAGATGCAATTGACACTGCTCTGCAAAATCTTCGACTGACATTAAAGCCAACCCGTAATTTATTGCCTTTTAATTTTATGGGTTGGGCTGGGCCGGCGAAAGTGTCCCCTCGAGTAGTCAGACCCACATGAGATGGAAGGGAATTGTCTGCTCTTTGCTACTTGCTACTGTTGCAATTTTAGAGTTCATATTCTATCGCACATGAGGGTTGCAAATCCATTGGAAATCGAAACGGAGAAAGAAAAAATAAAAGCAGAGCAGCAGCAAAAAAGAAAAGAATAATGGCATAAATTTAGCCAGCAAATGTTCTCTTTTTTCTGGGTGCTTATGTGGAAAATTTTTAATCTATAAATATCTATAAAAATCAATTTTGTGTTCACGCGACAGTTTCGACCTTAAATGGCATTTTGGGTTCGGCTTTGGTTGGGATTAATTGCAGATGTTATGATTTTTTTTGGGTATATTGGCGAAAAAAATTTTGCAAGCATTTTTTCCAGACGATTTGATGTGCTCGTGCTTAGAGGATGATGTATGGATCATATAGGGGATATTTTAAATCATAAATAAATAACAAAATGGTGCACTTTCTGAGACACTTAGCATTATTTCCTTACATGGAGAAACAACAGAATCAACTTGCCACTAAAATAATAAATCAGCATTTTGATTAAAACCTTTTATTTTATATATACTTTGTACAATTTTTATTAAAATATTTCAAATTTGCGTTTTTTAAAAGAAAATAATTATTTTAACAGCATTTATGAAATAACACCAAAATAAGCACATTCTGATTAATTAGAAAAATAGAATTGCCCCGTAAGACGTCACAAGAAAGTTTTTTCAGTTCTGCCTATGTCAACATATGATAGATACAGAAATCCCAATTAAAGACAACCAACAGGACGCTGACTAATTATGCTCAAAAGGTAGATTGAAAAAGATATAAGACAACAATAAACCCGATTCCGGGGCCTTTCAAAAACACATTTATCACACTTTAAGCGGTTCGCTGCATGTAATTCGCTGGCCAAGCTGCGCAATTAAAGATCACCCGGAAAAAGAGGAGGCACACAAAAAGTGCCACGTAGCGTTTTTCAAAGACTCATTGAGCTGCGAAATTAGCAAGGATAATGGCAGCGGTGACAACACACGATGAGCAAGGCAATCTCGTCCAGGGGTCGTGCCAAAACTCAAACCGGGACTCAGCTGCGCAGGATTGCTTCCGTTTTCCCGAGGGGATGATTTCCACAAATGGACAATCTGGTTCAGGTATGGATCACACAATGCCACAACCGGAAATCGGATCACTCCGCCAGTGACTGTTGCTGCGACAATGCCCCGAATCCCAGCGACTCGTCGAGAGCATCTGACTTTCGGAGTATCTTTCATCCGTGTCTCGCTTTATGTTTTTTGATTGATCACCATCACCCAATTAGTGTAAATGCGATTATGTATATGAGCTTGTGAGGGTAAACTATTTGGAATATGTCGCATGCAACCAGCGGGAACATTGGGTACACTTAAAGAAATTATAATAGTCAGATGGCCAACTAAGGCTTTATTTTCAATTGTTAGTTACGAAAGAAAAATTTAGCAATTCCTAACCATTCATTTTATTTTTGAACTATTATAGTTCCACTTCTAAAAGCAACCCACTATTGCCATATTAAGGCCAATGGATTTGAATTGTGTTTTCTATACTCAGGACTATTTTGACTAATTATTGAGTAATCTTAAAATTGTAATAGTTTAAATGAATTTAATGGAATCTAAGCAATTGTAAAGATGAGCTTTTCTTGTAGACCAAATTATCGGATTTACATTTTAAACCTGAAATCGGCTTAAAAACAAAAATATTATATTAACCTTTATTTAATGTTTAATATATATCTTTCCAGCACTTTATAGTATTTTGTTGCTCCATACGATTTTTCCCAGTGCACTTCCCTCCCTATTTATGGCTACATTATTAGTGCACAAATTAGTTTTCAGTGCCACTGTCAGTCCCTCATCAAATCGTGGCAAAACACTCTGCTGTCTGTGAAATACAAAGGGATTTTTGCCAAATTAAATTTTCCCAATTGACTTTCGGCCGGACAAAAAGTCAACTAGGGGGTTGATCCCGAACAGCCCTTCCCTCGATTTCCCCTATCATTAACCGATCATATTTAGGGTAAGCTAAGCACATAATTAAGGGTTGTTTCTGATCTGAAGTTCTTGTTGTCATTTGAGTAATTGAAACGAGGCGACTTTTTGATTTTGTGTGAAATTGCAGATCTCCAAATGAGGTCTTCAAAAAGGGAACTATCATTAACGCGGCCACACTCAAATCGGTTCAATGAAACTACGACAATATGGCGCCCCTTTGCCATTTGCATTTAAATTGTAATTAATATTGGCTCTAAGATGAGCAAACGGAAGTGCTTCACATGGAAATGCAAATGAAGACTCGACGCTAATGTGTAAGCTCTAATTAAATCCCCAACCCTATTCGGAATATATACAATGTACATATGTGTGGGGTGAAAGTAATTAGCGAAATCCCCTCACTTTTCTCGTAATCTGCAAAGCGAAATCATAAAAATATGCTCAGCCAAGAGACAGAGCGAGTTATTATTATTACCGTAGACAAGGCGGAGCACCTAAAAACATTTAACCAAATTAGCTGAACATGCAAATGTAAAAATGACGACAGCGAATCTACCAGTAAAATTTTACAACCCTCTTGGAAATCAGCGTGTGTGTGAGTGTAATCCACACGTACGCACACAGGGACAAAGCCATCTTGAGAAATAATTAAGATGTATGTAAATGGAGAAAATGCTGAAATTGTTAAAAGCATAATATTTCTTTGGAGGCGCTAACTCAACTCCCAAAACCGAAAACCCAAACCCAAACCCGAACTCCAACCCCAACCCTAACCCCTAAATGACATCGCACATGTGTTGAAATTTTTTGCTCCACCCAAGTTATAGCTTTGTTTGTCTGTGTCCGTGTGTGCGACGCCATATTCTAATTCAATTATCACTTGGCCAGCTCAGCGGGATGTACGGTAAAAACGCTAATGAAAGGATATAAAATGTATGAGAATTTTTTTTTTTTTCAAGTAAATGTAATTAAATTCGACCGAATACTTTTTAAAATCCAAAATTTAAGCCGTTTACTTATTTGAAATCAACATATTTTTTTGTTTCTTATAAAATACAGATAATTTATGTAAGGTCCGACAAATGGGCGCTATACATGTACTCGATTAATAAAAAATATTCCACATCGAACCATTGTTTCAGAAATTATTAAGAAATTATGTTTATCTTCTTGTTAACTTCGCCAATAGAATTGCAAATGGAACTAAATGTTAAGGAAATATTTATTTAAAAATTGGTTAACGGAGTAACGGTTTTCATTCTTCGTCCATTTAAGGAAATATTCCTACTAAAAATAATATTACATAAATATTTTGTAAAATCTACTCTTTTTAAGAGAATATACCTATCTACAAGTTAATTAAAAGAATTTTTGGAAATACAAATTAATTTAAATTTTTTTTAACTAAAATACAATTTGATACATCGTTATATATAGTGGGTCTATATACAATACATAAATGTAAACTATTATAAAAGTGTCATGTTAGAAATGGTTCCTTGCGAGTTTTTAAAAATATTGTTCCGGGTACGGGAGTTTTTACTGTACATGCCGGGCGGGGGTCTAGAAAAGATTTCCCCCAGCTGACACTAAAAGCTTTGTCAACTCGCCGGCTTGGCCACGGCAACTTTGTGGTAATGCACGGGGTACGTCACTTTGAAACCCCGTCCTGATATATGGTCCTACTTAGATCTGTGTGCCAAAGCAGCGTAATTTAGTAGTGAAGTGTGACAAACACGCAAGTTGTTATAAATCAAGTGTATATGGTTGAAAACCATTGAAATGCTGATTAATTTCAGTGGGGTATGTATTTTCTGAGCGGTAAATAAACAAAAGTTTTACAAAAATATTGAACTGTTTTTTATAAATTTTATGTTTTTCGTATTTATTTAAATAAATCAATTTTTCTTATATACTCAAGTATTTCAAATAATGGGTTTATATAAAATTATTTATATAAAATAAATGGAGTGGCAAATAAAGATCCGTGGTTTTTTTCTTGATGTTTCTCTAAGTGAATTATATACTTAATTAAATCTTTATACCATATTTATCAATAAAAAGCAAACCCTTTTCTCGAACTCCGACCCAAATCAATTAGCTAATTACGTTATCCATGTCCCTAATCACCATCTACATTAGCAATAAATCTCGAATTATATTTACGCTTGCCAAGTGAGAAATCTTTTGCAAAAATCCAACAAAACCTGACCGCAAATGTCTAAAGTTTCCGTTAGCCAAAAAATATGCCAAAATAAGCCACATCCATAAATTTCAACTTGGCCAACATGCTTCTTTCTCTCATTTCTCTGTTTCTCTTTTGGGTAAGAGAAAACGTTACCGCAATGTAAACAAATTAACTAAATCAGATTCTAATTGCAATTAGTACTTTGCTAAAAGAGTTCATGAGGAATTGGGAGGCTCCGAAAAGGGCTTGAGCTATTTGTTTTCTTGTGGTAAGACACAAGAAAACTTTTCGGTTATTTAGTTGCCTGGAAAGGTAAATACATAAATAACAAACAATTTTATAATTTTGTTCAAGATAATATTACAAAAATATAGGCATACTAAAATAATTTTTAGCATGTGTTTTACTAAGAGACGCTTTCAAAGTAATTTAAGGCTCTTGTAGAATTAATTTCTGGTGCTACCATAAGCCATTTTAATGGCCCTCCCATAAGGCGGAAATATGGCCAGTCAAAGTCAAAGTCAAATACGGCTCAATATTAACCATTATGCTGGCTGGCAATGTTTAATTTTCTGATTACACACATGTGTTGGCGGTGGCCAAAAAGGGGACAAAACAGGAAATTGCAACGCACACACAAAATTTCTAATTCTAATTACGAGCAATAAACGAAGACTGGCTGAAAAGCCTTATAAATGGCTTCACTTCATAATCCATTCGAGCCCACCAACCCAGGACATTTAGGAAAAGAATTAATATTCAGATTTATGTATTAATAACATTGCCAAGGGTCTTGGGGTCAACTTGTGTTTATCGTTTAATTAGGAACCACGACCATATCAAGATTGCCAGCCACATGTGACCACTCTCCCATTTGAAGTCAAAAGTCGCATAATTAATCTGCTTATGAAGCGGACTTCTGCGTTCGGGGCGAGTGTGACTAAGTAATAGCCTCGTAATACTCCTCCATATTAATAAAACAATTTAGTTTTATGCGAGGCCCAGTTGCTGGTTGTAAATCATGGCTGGCAAATGGTTACAATTGAAATTGTTTTGTTGAGTACGGGGTTGGTGTAAATAACAATTTAAGGTGGAGTTAGGGAATAGTTGAAAGAAAATTGGCCACAAATCTGGCGAACTTTATATAATATGAAAAGATTTTTTGGAGAAAGATTTAATATTTTGTATTGTAGTTCAAAATAAATCGGTTACATATATTTCAAAACTAGGATTGATAACGAAGTTTTGGCATCGATAGATCCTATTCTCAAACAATATTTTGTTCCTTTTTGAATTATTTATTCAAATGATAACTAAAAATTAATGTTTATATACTTTTTTTTAGCATATTACTAAAAACGGTTTTTTGTCAATGTTTAATTTTTTCACATCAAATTTACTATTTAATTCCTTCCCAATTTTTTGACACACTCCGCGATCTCAATTTTCCTTTGGCAATCAGCGCATATGTCATAAATCAACTTGCCTGAAAAAAGTGCACTTACATAGGGCAAGACCGAAGTTCTCATAAGTTATATCGGAATTTGGCAAGCAGAGCGGCGTCAATAAATAAACAAAGGAGGCGTATAAGGTATGGCTCGAACGGTCTCCAAGGACAAAACTATCCGCTGGAAATCCAACCAATCCACTTGCCTCAAACATTTATTTATGGGCTAGCTAGCCGGGGGAAATTTACATTTTCCAAGCCGCCGGGCCGCAGGCTGGGCAAATGACCCACGATGGTTACCTTTGTGTTTGGGGGAAATGGACGCGGTGCTGCAGAGTTGAGTGGTTCAGGGAACGCAATCAAACGCCGTCTATCGGGATTCCCTTTTTGTGCCTCGGCTTTTGGCAATTTTCATACACATGCGAGTGGCGCTATAGCGACGCGTTTCGCCATTTCGGGCCAACATATATCATTGTCTGGCCAGCCGGAAAGAAACCCCCTTGAAAAAATAACAAAAAGAAAACCAAAATTCGGGAATACCAAAAACTGACTCGAGGCGAGTTGAATTCAACCTGCCGCCATTTTCTGATTTATGATGCTATTTAGATTTCACGTGATTCGTTTTCAATGCGCGCTCTCGTCCACTGGCAAAGATAGAAAAAAAATCGGGACCAATAAATCGCGAACCGGGGGAACATGGAAAAAATGAAACTAGAAATGAATCTGAATGCTAAAAATTACAACACACAGCTGCGTGTGCATAAATCTCCACCCAATGGTTTAGAAAATATTCAACAAAAAAAATGAGAATGGGAAGGAATATCTTTGAAACCATTCTAAATTAAATTCGCTGAAAATTCAATTTCTTTGCTTGGGCTTATCAACCGTTTAAAATTGAAAATTGGTAATTTTACATCTGAAAAGGGCTATGTAAAAGAGAACTACTTACGTTCAAATGTCAATTGGCTCTTAAATCTTAAAACTTAAAACATTCGAAATGTTTAAATGTTATCGACTTAATGTTTTCAAAAGAGTGATATCAACGATAGATAGCAGACTTACTTTACTGTAACCAAATCCAAAAAGAAACTCTAAATCTTTGAACCCATTCAAAATTCAATTCGTTTCAAAATCAATTTCTTCGTGTAGGCTTATCAACTATTAAAAGCAAATGGCAACATGTTTAGCATGAAATTGGCAGAACTCGGCCCGCCAATTTCCTCTACCACCCCCTTCAATTATGAGTTTGGCAATTCGATTTGCATACAATCGTCGGGCATGAATAATTGGGGAATCCCCGCCCGATCCGCTCGCTTACTCATCAAGTTCATGAGCCTGCCCGATTGACTTTGAATATTAGCTGAATGGTACTGGATGGACGGGGATTTCTGGGAGTTTTCGGGGGAGGCAGTTCGGCGCCAGCTGTAATTGACATGCAAACGCATTTCCTGGCCTCTGATTTGATTTCCATGTTGTTGCTACGCATATGATTATTGCTCGTGAGGGGCTCGCTCATGTAATTCATTTGATTAATTATAGTCCGACATCAGCTATTGCTCCTTATGTGCAGTGTGTGGGTGCGTGTATGTTAATACAAATTAATTAATCTTCGCAATATTGCAGTGAGACTGAGATTGATAGCAGTCGCGAGGTGGCAACATTTCGGCTAAGTTCCTTCCAGAAGGGGGAACATGAGAAATGGAATTTGGAAATCCAAAGTCGGAGATAAGTTGTATTACTTGTTATCTTTGCTTACCTAATGTGATAACAAATAAAACTTTAGAGAGTTTAAAACTAGTTTTGAAACAGGACTTCATATAATGAGAAATTTTTTAGTGATATAAATTATTTGAACATTTGTTCTCATTTTATTTCAGTAGCAAAAATGTATTTATACAACACAATATTATATTTTTTATTTTTAAAAGCCAGCTTTTATAGCAAATTTGTTGGATTTAAAAAGGTTTTGCTTTTAACAAATGCATTGACAATACCACTTTTATAAAACCCCAAATCTATAAATACATTTTCCGTTTTCAGTCAATAACCCCTAACTCTGATGACTTTAAAATAAAGCCCAAAAAACATTCAAAACGTATGATACAAGCCACAAATAAAAAAAATCTCAACACGTGTTTAGTTAATACCTTTGGAGGGAAAACATATCCCATCACACAAACCAAAATCAACCCTCTTTCCCTAAAAAAGTTTTCCTAATGGCCTTCGCCTGCTGCCAGTCACAACAAAATCCCACGATTGTAAATTTTTAAAATTGTTATCTCGTCGCTTAGATTTTGTAATTTTTTGGCGCATAATTTACATGAGCATTAAAAAGAAACGAACCTTATCCGAGACCATATCCCAATGAATGATGAGGCGACGGCACGCGGCAGACCGCAAAAACAACGCCCCTCAGCACCGCCCACCGCCCATCCCACCCCCCACTTGCCAACAGGCGAACTATTAAACGCTTAATGGCCATTTCATTGGGCATCATATCAGATATCGGTCGGATTTCCGATGTCGGCGGACAGTCCCAAGGCCACATGTTTGCCGTGATTACATGAGAGTTGACACGCCGCCTCGTTGGTGTGGACACGTGATCCGGTCACGTGTCGCCAATTCGCCCACTCGCCGCGGCCACAAATGCCCTGCAAGTCATAGCTAGCTGGGGTATACTCTCTCTTCTGAGGGGTATAAATACTTCTTAAAGGAATTCTCAATTTATAGTATTAATATTAATAAATATTAAAAGTTAAGCAAAGTGTAAAAAAGTTTTATAGATCAAGTAAAAACATCTTTACTTACATGTCACTCTCTTTTTGAAAAATCATTGCATACTTTTTGGGGCATATTTACAGAGACTGCAAGTAAAGAAAATTCTATAAATCGAATAAAATCGCTATAATTAACCATGCAATACACTTTGTAAGCTTAGTTAATTCTAGTCCACTTTTTATTATAGATTTTTAAAATAATAATTATTTACTATGTTATAAACTAAAAGCTTAAGGTGTATATTTGAAAGTGTATTCAAACTTCTTTATACAACATTTTTTCCTTTTACTTTGTTTTCATTTCGTAATGTAATCAAATTATGAAAATTGTACGAGACCTTCAGTAAGTCAAGTTGGCAACAATTTTGACTGATTGTTTTCGCACGACCCCCCTTGAGGGCGCCCAGAAACCCACCCAGCAACCCCTTGGGTGCCCCGCCGAGATTCACTTGAGGCACCAACCCCTTTGGTGGGCGAGAGGTGTTCGCCGGCGTTGGTGGGCAAACAAATTATATTTAAAATCCCAGTCCCAGTGGGTGGCTTTCGGCCCAGTGGGTTTTGCCGCTTCCGCATCAACGCTTAACCGCTCAACCTGCCACGGATCCGGTTCCAATTGGATACCCGTTTGGTGCTCGACCGGGCCCTTGAGTCATCATCATCATCTCCGATGGGCTGGATTCTGGGCTCTGTGTTCTGGACCACCCACGGGCCTTTGCTTATTACTTTCGAGCGGGCCTTTAACTCCGGCGCTTTCTTTTGGGGCTAAGCTGGTCTTTTCCCCCTCTTCAAATGACACATCACGAACTTTTTTAATTTGTTTATGATAATTTACGTATTATATAATGGGCAAGGACATGACTGCAGTCATTTATTATGAAATGTTTCAGAAAAGGATAACAAATGGCTGAAATACATAATGATAACGACTCATGAGAGAGGGAATTTTAATGGATTGGACTCGTTTTGATTAATTTCTTAGAGTACTTGTTAAAAATGTATGAGTATGAAATAAAAAACATTTTAATAACCCTATTTTCGGAAAAAAATTTCAGTTTAGAACATGGATGAAACCCTAATTCCATAATATTTAAATATTACCAAATCCCAAAGAACAAAAAAGTTATATTTTTTTCTAATTATACCCGTTACTCGTAGAGTAAAAGGGTATATTGTATTCGTGCAAAAGTATGTAACAGATAGAAGGAAGCGTTTCCGACCCTATAAAGTATATATATTCTTGATCAGGGTCACTAGCCGAGTCGATATAGCCATGTCCGTCTGTCCGTCTGTCCGTCTGTCCGTCTGTCTGTCCGTCTGTCTGTCTGTCCGTATGAACGCTGAGATCTCGGAAACTATAAAAGCTAGAAGATTGGCATTTTGCATGTAGATTTTAGAAGTTCCTACGCAGCGCAAGTTTGTTTCAAAATGGTGCCACGCCCCCTTTAACGCCCACAATCGCTAATATACGATCTTAAAAATTTAAATATTTCGGAAAAGTAAAAATGCAGTTTTATTGTGTCTATCAATAGCTATCGAAATGTAGAAGAAATTTTTCAAATCGGACCATTCGTTAAAAAGTTATGCGTGATCAAAGTTTCTATCTCCATCTCCCTCGCACTCCCTTTACCTGAGTAACGGGTATCTGATAGTCGGGGCACCCGACTATAGCGTTCTCTCTTGTTTTTTTTTCCGATTGTTCCAATGGAAGCTGATGCTGATCAAGAATGTATTTCAAACTTTTGACTAAAATTATAATATCCTCTGAAATGGTATAAAACGTGGTTTGATTTGCGCAGAGTTTAAATGGTTCATGGAGAGATATACATATGATCAACTTGATCTAAACATGATAAATAAATAGGTTTCGATGGCACCTTTAATTTAAAAAACATGATATTTTGTTCAGCACAATCGGTAAAATTAAAACGTTAATCCTACACACTTCCAAGCTTTTAAAATTGCATCAACCTTAAAAACCCTTAAGGAGACCTTCAATGACATTATTTGCTAATATAACCGAAGGGAAGCCTCCCCAAAAAGGTAAGAAAAATCCAAACTTAAATCAATCGTAAAATAGTAATAAATATTTATACCTAGGCTATTGATGGTGTAACACATGTAAAGATTATAAAAATGAATTTTTATTGTTGACCCAAGAACATCAGCATGGCAACGGTGTACCCACTCCCTTATTTTTCCCGCTACCCTCCTGGCGAATTTTTAAAATCAAAAATTGACGATTATGCAAAAATACGAAACATCTTTATAGCCGGGGAAGAAAGAGGCTGGGCGACACACATGATTCGGTCCTGAGTATGACATTTGTTTTATGCCCCGCTCAGGTTGCGGCAGCATAAAACCGCAAAAGAAATCCGCAACAGAAGGCAACCGCAAACCCAACCTGAATTGGGCCTAAAACACATGAGCGGAGTGAAACTGCCACGCGATAAAAGTTAAACATGCAAAGATGAAAATCTATAATTTTTTATTAGCCCTGATCCCCAGCAAGTGCGTCTTTATGCGGCGTTTTTATGCCGCGCTGGCTAATTCGCCCTTTTGGCCCAATTTGTTGCGGTTCTTTCCGCGACGCCTGAAAATTTTTGCTCAATTTTTACGATTTGCGATTTGCACGAATTACACTGATGTACTTTTTTTTATAGTTTTACAATATGGCGACCCAGTTGCGGTATCAAAATTGCATTTTCTCTTATTTTGCATTCAATTAGGGGTATATTTGCGAGACTAAGGTGGACTGCTCGTGGGTTTATTGAGTTGACAAGACAATTTTATTGCTCTCATTTTTAAATTGAAACGTAAAAGTATATTACGGTCCTAAAATAAATTTCGCGGTTTTTTATTTTAAGTGAAAGTCTTAAGTCTTAAACTAATAGATTTAATGGGTTTATGTATCTTATCCTGACAAAATATTTACAGTACTTTTTGAAAAAATTAAATACAATTTTTTTGGACTGAACTGAATATGATTTTTTTGCTTAATTTTATTTTCAATGGTAATGAATTTTTTATAAAATTAAAATGCCAATGGGAATTTTTTTTCTTAAATATTTTTTTTTTAAACATAGAACCCGTACAATCTTTAAGTACCTTGACAATGTAGTTTTGTATATGAATTTGAACCGAACCTCATGCCTTCAGCAAAAGGACTTTATTGGAGATCATATTTATGGTTGTCTGTTTTGGCGAACCCAAGTCTCTTGAGCCGCCTGAGCGGTCTAGCTGGCAGGAGTCTTCTTGCGAGTCGGTTCCGATGACTAAGGAGTCTGTCGCTGTACCTACTGGTGTGTAGGCCAATCTGCTGCTCCACAGTGTGGATATTTAGGTCCCTGTGGAGGGTGGACCCACGCACATACCAAGGGCAATTAGTAATATTCCTCATTGCACGGTTTTGCAGCACTTGGACTTGTTTGTAATTTGATTAATGGGAATTAAGTGGCTCTGTACTCAAATACTTGTGGTTTCAAAATAAAGTATATTCTGTTATCACAATTCTAAAGGCTTCCCAAAAACTTGTTGGGTCACAAGTTCAAATTAACTAATAATAATTTTTTAAAGCTGTATTAAGTAAAAACTTTAAAAACTATTTAATATAATTAAATAGACGTTTCAAGATTTCTCTCCTATTGGTAATAAAGTACAATAGTTGATCTATTTACATTCAATGGCATTTTTTTTAAGCAGCAGATATTTGTTGCAAAATGAATTTCATTCTCCAAAAAATCCCAAAAGTATCGAGTAAAAATCAAATACATAAAGTCACAGAATTTCAAGGTAAACTTTTTGATACACAGAGTTGTACCTATACCTACCTAATATATTTATTTAATGCTACTCTTTAAAAAATAAGATTTAATATAATATATTGACTAATTTTTAACTATATTAGATCAAAAGTGATTTGACATAAATTCTATCTTACCAAAGTATTCCTAGATGATGAATAAAATTAGAATGTAAAAAGTTTGTAATGTATTTATTTAATGCTATTCTTCAGAAAGTAAGATTTAATTTTTTGTCTAATGGTAGATTATATTGGATTACAATTATTATGAGAAAAATTCTATCTGACCAAAGTTCTCTTAAAAGGTAACTGTGTCGCAGACTAATTGCCAGAATGGGCTGTTAACATGCCGATGTCTACTTGTACACTCATAGCAAAATTAACCCTAAATTTTAGAAATTCGCCCTAAAACTTTATTTTTTCTAAATCCAAGAAAATATTTCTATTTTCAAGAAATTTTTTTCTCAAAACAAGAAAACTTTTCTTAAATCAAGAAAGTGTTTCTCAAATGTAGAAATTGTCGCCATAAACTGAAGGGTGACTAAATCCAAGAAAGAATTTCTATATTTTAGTAAAAATTGTACTTATTTTTATACCCTTGCAGAGGGTATTATAATTTTGGTCAAAAGTGTGCAACGCAGTGAAGGAGACATCTCCGACCCTATAAAGTATATATATTCTTGATCAGGATCACCTCCTGAGTTGATATAGCCATGTCCGTCTGTCCGTCTGTCCGTCTGTCCGTCTGTCTGTTTCTACGCAAACTAGTCTCTCAGTTTTAAAGCTATCGGATTGAAACTTTGCACACACCCTTCTTTCCTTTGCACGCAGTATATAAGTCGGAACGGCCGGGATCGGCCGACTATATCCTATAGCTGCCATATAACTGATTGATCGGAAATGCCATAACTTTCGTGTTTGTAAAGTTAGGAAGTTGGGATTTTCTATGGGTTTTATATTTGGCCAATCAATCCAACCTACCAAATTTCATAAGGATCGGCCGACTATATCCTATAGCTGCCATATAACTGATTGATCGGAAATGCCATAACTTTGGTGTTTGTAAAGTTAGAAAGTTGGGATTTTCTATGGGTTTTATATTTGGCCAATCAATCCGACCCACCAAATTTCATAAGGATCGGCCGACTATATCCTATAGCTGCCATATAACTGAATGATCGGAAATGCCATAACTTTGGTGTTTGTTAAGTTAGGAAGTTGGGATTTTCTATGGATTTTATTTTTGGCCAATCAATTCGACCTACCAAATTTCATAAGGATCGGCCGACTATATCCTATAGCTGCCATATAACTGATTGATCGGAAATGCCATAACTTTGGTGTTTGTAAAGTTAGGAAGTTGGGATTTTCTATGGATTTTATTTTTGGCCAATCAATCCGACCTATCAAATTTCATAAGGATCGGCCGACTATATCCTATAGCTGCCATATAACTGAACGATTGGAAATGCCATAACTTTGTTGTTGTTAAAGTTAGGAAGTTCGGATTTTTTATGAGTATTAAGAATGCATCATATGAATAATTTTGGAGAATATAATTTACAGAGTATTCTGCAAGGGTATATCAACTTCGGCTCCGCCCGAAGTTAGCTTTCCTTTCTTGTTATAAATTTTTTTCTTCAAATTAGAAATTCTGCCCTAAAAAATTATTTACCCTAAAAAATAGAAAAATTTTCTCAAATTAACCATAAAAATACGATAACCCTAAAAAATAGAAACGCTTTCTTAAATATAGAAATATTTTCTTAAATATAGAAATATTTTCTTAAATATAGAAATATTTTTTTAAAAATAGAAATATTTTTTAAAAAATAGAAATTAATCCCAAAATATAGAAATATTTTCTATAACATAGGAAACATTTTCTAAAATGACCATAAAATTGTTCTAACCCTGTCTGAGTAGCCTAGGGGTTAAAACGTCTGTCCAGAAATCTAAGCACCGCAAGTTCAATTTCAGCTGCCGACATCTTTCTTTTTTTCTTTTTTTTACTTGTGTTATAAACACAGATGAGAAGTAATGCTTAGAACGACTTAATGTTTTTAAGCCTATAGGCTTAGTGAATAACTTATAAAAAAACCACCTTCCGCGTGGTATTACCTAACACCGATTTTATTAAAATCCTTTTAATGTTAAGTTCATTTTTAAACTCCGAAATTCTAAATAATCTTCTTTTAAAAAAAAAATGATAATTCGAAATGGGAAACACTTGACTTTATTTCTATATATACTTCACCGTGTGCTATGAAACGCCCCAATAACTCGTCCTCAGCAGCACTTTTTCCGACAAATTGGCATGCAAGCACAACAGCAGGCTCGGCCGATATTGGGGGCCAGCCAGGAGAACCAGGCAGGATCCAGGCAGGACTCACACCATGGGCCGCAGCATGTTTCGGGGAATATCCCACAGCAGGAGGTACAGCAGGTAGCACAGCCCTTTGAGCACGACCCACAAGAGCCACATGGTCCGCAGCAGGATCCGGAATTACAGCAAGATCTGGGCTTGGAGCAGGAACTGGGAACTGGCACTCTGCATCCACACCGCTTCACTTCCAGGCACATGGTCCAAAGGAGTTTCGAGGAGTCGTATGTGGGATCGTTACAGTAGTGGAGCATTTAGCGACTGGAACACAATGTATAGTACAAACGACCCGAAGAAACTGTTTATTTTCCGTCCATAAGACTACCACTGATTGATCAGACCTGAATGGATTTCAAACGGGCTAATTGGGGCATTTTTAGACAGGTGGGCGAACCCATGACTTACGTTAGACGTACAAACGAAAATAGAGAGCTTCGCCGGGTATTTTCAACGCTGGACAATTTCGACAATGAAAAGTTGATGGATAAATTTATATGGAATATTCTTTGAAACCCGGCTGTTTTTATTAGAATTTTTATACCCGTTACTCGTAGAGTAAAAGGGTATATTGTATTCGTGCAAAAGTATGTAACAGCTAGAAGGAACCGTTTCCGACCCTATAAAGTATATATATTTTTGATCAGGGTCACTAGCCGAGTCGATATAGCCATGTCCGTCTGTCCGTCTGTCTGTCCGTCTGTCTGTCTGTCTGTCCGTATGAACGCTGAGATCTCGGAAACTATAAAAGCTAGAAGATTGGCATTTTGCATGCAGATTCTAGGAGTTCCTACGCTGCGCAAGTTTGTTTCAAAAAGGTGCCACGCCCCCTTTAACGCCCACAATCGCTTATATACGATTTTAAAAATTTAAATATTTCGGAAAAGTAAAAATGCAGTTTTATTGTGTTTATCAATACCTATCGAAATGTAGAAAGAAATCGGACCATTCGTTAAAAAGTTATGCGTGATCAAAGTTTCTATCTCCATCTCCCTCGCACTCCCTTTACCTGAGTAACGGATATCTGATAGTCGGGGCACCCGACTATAGCGTTCTCTCTTGTTTAATTTAAAATACTTTAAGCCTTTAAAAATGGATTCCAAACAAGATTACAAATCATGTACAAGGAATAAAAGTAAACTAATAAAAAACAAAAACAAAAACATTTGATTACTAAAATGCACAATAATTACAATTACACCAAAGGATTTTAAAATTTCTAAAATGATGTCATATTGTTTAAATTGTGGAGTTTATGTGACTGTGAAAAGGGTTATTTTATATTTTCCCCGCCTTGACAACCCCGTCCTATGGAAGACCACTTTAGTTAATGGTAAAGTGCATAAATGAAATCATAAATAAAAGTCGCAACTTTGATTTACTTGCGTTGACAACAGCACAACATTAAATTAAGTGCAGAATACCAACCAAAAAGTGAGGAGGACGTAGTCGAAGCTGAATAACCCCGTAGTGTCTTTCCCTTGGGTCTAACGAAGCGTGAATTGAATGGGGAAGGGTAAGTGGAAATTGCGCATTAGCCTCGCCTGCCAGTGGATGCAACCAAAGCGAAAGCACACAGATACTCAGGATACGCACCAGCACAAATACGACGGGGAACAGGACAAACAAGGAATCGAATCTTGCAATCTTGGCTGGAAATCGAAGCTCTAACTGAAACTGGGAGAAACCAAATAGAACGAACTAATGAATCCACACGGCAATTAGAACATCAGTTTGCAATATATCAGGAACCTGGGGACCTAGAACCCCAAATGGGACCAATGTGGGTCTTAAGAGCAGGAAAAAGGAGCTATATCCCCCAAAACCAGAGGAAAGTGCCTGAATAGACATTACAAAAATGTGGGTTTTGGGAAACTTGTATTTCAGATGAAAAATAAAGTTACTTTATCGAAAAAATGCATTCTTACACAATTTATAATAAAAGGGCTTGCTTTAACTGAAGGAATAAGCTATTAACAAATTATAGGCATAGACATAGATTTTTTGAAGTCGAATTCCTGCATTAAACAGGAGAAAGCGTAAGTAAAGGTAAGTTTTGAAAGGCATTTGTGGCTCATGGGATTTGGGACATTAAAATGGCATTCAGCGCGACCCATAAACGTTGGCAATTAAAATCTTATTTTCGCTTATTACATTTTCACAGGTGTGTGCCACCCCTCTGCTCGCAGCAGCCCGCCAATAAACACGTCTAAAATTTTTAGCCCAAGAATTTGTCGCCTGGCCCTGGCCACCTGTTTCCCTAAAAAAAATGTTTTTCTTTGTTTTTTTTCGTTTTGGGTAATTGAATCATTTTAGCGCCATTTATTTTGTTCAGGATTGCAGAGGTTTCTGTGAATGGAAGGAGTCGGGGTTGGTTTCAGTACGCGTGACATTTGTAAAACAATTTCTATTTCGAAAATGAAACAAGCGCGGCTGCTCGCGAGTGGGAGGAACATAAATAATAATGCGTTAAATTTATGCGTTGATTAATGTGGAGCAGTCAATCTCCACCAGCTTTGGGCCAAGGGTGCGGAGGATTTCACCACCCACTTGGCCATGTTCTCAGGTGTGACCAGTTGGGAGGTGTGGAAAAGGAAGTTTTCAGTTCATATGAATACTCGATGGATGCGCAAAAGTATGTCGTGATTGAAGAAGGTTTTCATTAAAACGTCTTTGAAAACTTTTCAAAACTTCAAAATTTAAGCAGGAAATTTCACTTTAAAAGAAGGGCGTAATTTTTAATTCAACGACTATATCTTAGAATCGTTAAATTTCGATCAGCTGTGTACCAGAAAAATTCCTTCAAAATTCAACTTAAATGAAAATATTGAAATGTTGATCGGACTAATTGACTTTCAGTTTAATTATTATAAAACAAGTGATCCTTACTATTTTGCTGTGTTAAATATATACATTTCGTTAGAATCAAGTGTGGTTATCCAAAACCAGGACCTCCACTTGATTCATTTCTGCTCACAATGAGCTCGCAAAACCAAAATCCCATCGAATTAATTGAATGAGATCCCCTCCCACCCCTTGGTAAGCAACCCCCTTTCCCTCAGTGCGAAATACGTAGGCATTTAGCGAAACGTTTATTTCATTATTACGCCTAGGGTAACCCGGCGAGGAAGACCCAAAGCAAAAGTCAAATTGAAAAAGTCAAAAACTTCCTTCTCCCCTCGTCTGCCTCGATAAACGAAGGACACCCAGGGGGTGGCGAATAGTGGTGGCCACCACCACCCCAAAAGTCATCGCAGGGGTGCGACATCGCATCATCGTCGAACTAAAAACCGGAACGGAAGCAGCAACCGAGCAACAAGAAGGATTTCCGGCCTCCACCACCGAAACCGTAGACAAAAGGCTAACACTTGTGTCCTCCGCCCAAACAAAATACACCCACCACCCACTCCACCTCCTCCTCCTCCTCATCACCCCTCAAATCACATGCATAAGGTTTTTAAGTTTTGTGCTTTGTCATACAAGTGCGTGGAGGACGATCTGCAGATACAGTTGTAAAGATATGGTAACAGGCGCGTAATGTGACAGCCTTTTGCAGGATGGTTGGGATGGTTAAAATGGCTTGGATGGTTTGGAGGTGGGTTTCAGATGGGTGGGGCTGACATAACGCTACACATGTTTGGGCGTTGCCAGACGAAATCGGTTGTGGGTTGCGGTATCCCAGTTTGGTTGGGAACACAAACGAGGGTCTCTAAACAACATTTGATAGAAATTCTATACATTTTTGATCAAATTTGGAGTTAACAAGTAAGATCATTTTACCACACTATTTTACGCCGTTAAGTGCAGAGAAAATAATGGCAAAAAACTAGTGTAACCCTATAAAAATAATATAAAAAGGTTCATTAATAAAAATTGAAAGCAAATCTTATATGTATTTTAAAGTAAAAGTATCAAATTTCAACTTTAATTCGATTTGCACAAATGGTAACATTACATACTTTTGAATCAATTTACTTTAATTATCATTATTGTAAATGGTATTATAACATTGTTCAAATATTTGTGGCTCAAGTCGATTGAAGAAAAAATTATTAAAGACGAATACCTTAACAAGCTTGATATTCTTATTACATAATCAATCATCCAAGGTCCAGAATACGTCTAAGAGATAAGACGTTTGTAAAATTTGTTTTCAATATATTTATAGTTAGTTGAACTTAATTAATGTGGCCCTTAAAAGTTATGGTTTTTTTTTATTTGAAGTGTGAGTAACTGGAAGATCTTTAGGCAGTGTGTGTTATGCTGAAAGAACTCTTCTTACTAACCTTTCTACCCACACTTTTGACAGACAAGTTTCTGCCGCCCCATCCATCCACAATAGCCTCACCTCCTTACCATATTATGTGAACCATTTCTGTTGACATTGCCGCCTTGTTTACACGAATTTTGCGCCAAACACCCACACTACGAATGTTTAGATATCATTTTGCGCGAACGAAGGACGGAAATGAGCATGAGGCACCGCCAACTAAATGCTGAGTAAATAGTTGCCGGGGTAATTGGAACAGAGCTACGTGGAACATTTATTTACCTTCGGATATGATATTTGCACAATGCTGGAAGAGGGGCAGAAATCAATGCAGCAGTTCATTGAGACCTTGAGGAGAAATTTAATTAAAAAGCAGGTGACAATGCCAAAAGGGGCGGTGCTGAATCTCTTTCATTGGGCATCATAAATCAAAGTTCCAAGTGGGACGGAAATTCAAGAAAGAAGGGAAGTAGGATCCCAGCGGCTGCTGCAAGTGTCAGCAACATGTGGCCAAAAACAGAAAAAATTCAGAAAATAAAATGAAAATATTCCAAAAAAAAAAAAACGAAGCGCAGCAATCACAAAATGTCGCGGACTTCTCTCCGTCTTTTTCACTTTTGACATGGTCAAGTTTAATTGAAAAAATAATACAACAAAATTTGCTATAAAAACGAAGGCAACTTTTAACCTCCGCAGCTGCTGCAGCCAAAGCTCATAATTAGAAAATCCACCGGAGAGAGACAGAGCAAGCGAGAGAAATTAATTTATTCCTATTTTTTTGTACACTTTTAATTGAAATTTTCTTCGTTTTTTCCACCTCCCTTTGGCCAGTGCTGATAATTTTAATAACCGGAAGCAGGAAGATGGCCAAAGGATGCGACGGTAATTGCCGTGGCCAAAGCGGATGATAAGCAAATGTGGAAAGCAGGAGCAAGGTAAGCCCCTATTCCACGAAAAGGGTTATTTTTCCGGCCTTTTATTAACAAATTTCACTTTATTTACGCCGCACGTTATGCTATAATTAATAATCAGGCTGCATGGGCACTAAAAATGTCGCAGGGCAGTTGATTAAATTCGACACACTTCATGGGGCATTTGCAATATTATCTGTGCTGCCGATTTGGGTTAAATGTCGGCTGAAAGGGGTTAAATCTGTGGCTGGCTTTTGATGACATTTATGAGTGCGATCTGCCAATTTATTGAGGGAACTTTAAGTATTAACAAAAATTAGATTTAATTGCTAAGAACTGTAGTCTCGCCTAATTTGTTTTATATAATAATAAAATAATGCACTGTTTTGTACTATAATTTCTAAACCTTTATTCTTTGAATAATTTTTAATTAAGACCAATTTATTTTACTAAATTAATATAAATGTAAATGCTTTCTGGTAATGTCCTTTTATTAAATAAAATTTATGCCAATGCCCTTAAAAGCTTTTAAAAAACTGCATATAAGAAAAACACTTTTCAAATAAAAAACGTTCAGGACGCCATCTATGTCTCAAGTCGTAATTAAATAAGCTTTTTGTGCAAATAAGGATACAGCTTTTGATGAAGTATTTAGTCCAGACTTCGTTCCAAAGCTTTTATTTCACTTAAAAAATCTTTTTTTATATAAATATTAATAATAATGAAAACATTTAAAAATAGTAAACAAAATAATCGATTTACTATTAATTTATACTTTAGGAATCTTGTTTATTATCGTATTTCTGCATGGCATCGCGTGCCAATTTCAGCTCCGCAAGCAGAGCCTTTGCTTGTGCTCGATCTATGTTAAGAATATGCGTGGTGTCCTTTGGAAGGCCATCGACCAATTCTTGCGAGATTTTTAGTTCCAAAGTGGTGTAATTCGGCGGCGTTTGTCCAGGCGAGCTTATATCCCGAACGCTTTGCAGTTCATTAACTTTGGAGGAGTAAGAAATATATTTAAGATATGGTAAACTTATATAGAATATCTGAAAGCCATGCTCTCGGTTTAACTTTGAAATCATTTCACTAAATTATATCAAGCATTATCCAAAAGATTTAAAAATAGAAATTCAATAGTCTGTACATTTTTTAATTTTCCCATTATGTGGGGTTTATCGTTTGAGTTGATTTTTTAGTTAATTGAGTTTCAAGACTGATATCTTTTTAAAGATCTTAAAACTTAGAGGTTTTACAGTTTTAAGAGCTTGAAATAAATGGTTGTTAAATTGAGAGCTTGGCCGCTTAATTCGGTAAAATACCACCACGCACTTCTGAAAGCTTTGTCTATTAGTGTTTGGCGTATGGCAGCGGAATGCTTTTGGAGGACTCTGCACATGGCTGCGGCATGATCCTTGGGCAGTCCCAGCTGTTGGATCTCCTCTCCGAAAATACTTTCGGTACAGCTATAGCGAGCTGCGTTGTTCAGCATAAAGTGGATGCAAGCCACAGCGGTTTTGCCCTCATTAGTTAGTGTGGATGTCAGGGATTTTATTTTAGATTCCTGTCAGAAAAACATTTCGTTAATATTTTTTAGTTACACAAACATATACATACCTCAAATGTCTGTCCGCAAATTCGCAGAGCCACCAGATCGCTAAGTTGTTCCAGGTTGTCAATGCTTAAGTTGGAGAGTGTGGAA
This sequence comes from Drosophila rhopaloa, assembly GCF_018152115.1. Classification (NCBI taxonomy): domain Eukaryota; kingdom Metazoa; phylum Arthropoda; class Insecta; order Diptera; family Drosophilidae; genus Drosophila; species Drosophila rhopaloa. The sequence continues at coordinate 323,792 of NW_025335142.1, read as the reverse complement.
ATGATCTCAGCTAAAACCCAGTCGGGACAATCGCCTTCGCCACAGAAACGGAATTTCTGTAAAGGCCAAATAAAATGTAGGTAATTTGAGAAAAGGAAATAATTTAAGTTTGCATCTCCCCTTTTCGATTCTAGGACGCCTACAGCCAAGTTAACCCATCACGTTTTCAAGTAAATTAAAGACCAGAGCGCTTCAACAAGTGGGCTCGAACCAAATGAAGAGCACTTGGAAAAACATAAAGAAAAAGGGCGTGGGAGTAGTTAATACCCTTGAAATGTTTTTTACTACTTGCGTTATATTTTTTGTTATTGTTATTTTAGTTGATAAATATATAATTTAAGGTATATACTGCAATCAAAATCATATCAGGAAAGGATATTTAAGCAGTTAAAATAATTAATTTATACCTATATTGTTTTTATAAACCATTTCCCAAATTTACTCAATATTGTTGAGTGTAAAAAGCTAATATTTTACTTAGAAATCCTTGACCCATATAAACCATATTTTCACCGGGAGGACGAACTGACAGCTTTTTAACCTAGTTTGGGTCGCAAATGCTGAACTCGTGTGCGTTTCGAGCTGCCCTAATAAACTAATGATACCCTTTAGGGATAACCGGGATCCCAAGAACTCCCACGACAGCAACAACGTCGCGTCAAGGAAAAGAAAAGTCGACGATATTTGCATATGATTAATTTCATACGCTTGCCTGCTAATCAGCGAGCAATTTGTACAAGTGGCGAGCACAAAAAGGGTTGAGTGAGTGGGTGGTGGGTGGGTGGTTCATTTTCCGGGGCTGGGAAAACCTAGCATATAAGGAAAGCCCGTTCGGGGAGCTCGTCTCAGTTTCAAGTGCACGTCACGTTTATCTCTGGGCAGGATTAATAAACTAAGTTCGGAGGGGAGAAGCGAGTTAAGCGAGTGAAAATTTATGACACTTGTTGCCATTGTGGAAAACGGGTAGACGCTTATTAATACGCACTCGTATTTATTTAGCTACGTGTGTAACGGCTTAGAAAATGCGAACGACAAACGTTTTATAATTATTTTATGGACTTCAAAGTTGGTAGTTGGGTGGTGAGTGCACCACGGATCGGGTGGCTATATAAGCAGCGAAACGCGGCGCCAATCACCGCAGTTGGCCGAGAGGATTGGGGCAGCTAAAACCGCTGGTGAAGATGCAGATAGTCCTTTGGATAGTGTTCCTGGCCTGTGGCCGTGAGATCTACGGAGCAAGTCTCCCGGCACCGACTTCTGGGCAGGATTCGGAGCTGGGCACCTGTGAGCTGCAACTCTCGAAGTACCGGAGGTTCATCCTGCAGGCAATCCTGAGTTTCGAGGACGTCTGCGATGCGTACAACTCGAGACCAGGCGGACAGGACTCGGACTCGGAGGGATGGCTTTTCCGGCACTATGCCCCACCACCTACTTCCCAGCGGGGCGAGATCTGGGCCTTTTTCCGGCTACTGATGGCCCAATTCGGGGACGCGGAGTTTTCATCCATCATCCGGGATGCCGTCATCGAGAGATGCCGCATTAAATCCCAGTTGCAGCGGGACGAGAAGCGGAACTCGGTGGTCTTGGGCAAGAAGCAACGGTTCCACTCCTGGGGCGGCAAAAGGTCCCCGGAACCACCGATCCTGCCGGACTATTAAACTGGGTTTCCCAGCGTTTTCCCCTTAAATTGTACGAACAGCCAAAGTTCTGGTCCTCTAATTAATATCAGTGTCTAAATAAACCCGAAGATTGCAAACCGAGCAGCGGATAAATGGTTGTTTTACTTAGTGCAATTACGAAAACACTTACCATGGTGTTGCTATTCTAATTTGTGTGGATTTTCTATGCTAAATTACTTTTTGCTTGTTTACAAAATTATGCAGTGTGACCAAGGAGGACAGCTCGTAAAATAACGGTATAGAGCGGGCGTTTCCCAGCCAATTTCACATTTGATAAATAAGTAGTTTTTTATGTTTTTTAACGTTCCACTTAGTTTTTGGACAATTTTGTAATAAAATAAGAAAAACTCTCTTAAAAACCCTCAAAAGATAGAGTGCGGCGCAACACATTCTCGTGCGCCAGTGATGCCAGACAGATATATTTAACATTTGGTTAACAGTGGTTAACAAGCAGTTTACGCCAAGCAGTGTTAATGGGCGCCAATGAATTGTAGATTCAAATAAAAACGTTAATATTTTCATCACCGTCTAAGAGCCCAAATATATTTTTAAAAATTCAATCTATCCATTATTATTACAAATAAATTTTTATTGCAAATAAATTTCCATTTGAAAAAAAGAACTTAACTTCTTAACTATAGTAGTAATGCGGTAAAATAAAACGTAGTCTAGTTAGTTATCATTAAAATTTCTTTACATCCCCCTGATTATCCTCATACAAATGTATGCAAGTTTACAAAGTTATTAGATAAGACTTTATGTATAATGATTACAAAAATCTCACAATTTCTTTCCAAATAAATGCGATAATGAATTAACCTGAAAACTGCTGTATAATTTGTTTGTGCCAACATTCTGTCTGTCATTGCTCATTATCTAAACAAATTTGTTGCGCTTATCTGGCGATCGGGACCTGAACGCCCACCAAAACACACCCATTAGCGACCCACCTCCACCGCCCTATCGCCAAGATTGGAAGGAGCCAATCTCGCCAGTTTTTGGAGCCGCAGTCGAGGTCTTGGAGAAGGCAGAGTCCGGCGGGTACTATAATCCCAGATTGGAGGTGGGCACAACAAACCCATAAACCTTGTCTATAAATATGCAAACTAGGCGCAAAAGGGGGGTGTGTGTTTGTGCATGCGGCACTAATTATCTCATCCGTCTCGGGCTCTGGGCCTTTAGGCCGCTGCTGGACACGCTGAAAACAAATGTTAACTAATCGCCCCCAGCCTGCCCAGAAATCTAAATTGAAATACTTCATTTACTGATAGTGGTCATACTATATGCCCGGGAATCCGAGCAACGTGAGCGACTTTTTCCACCCTGTTTGACAGCGGCGCCAACGCCAGACTTAAGTAAGCCCGGTAAGGGCCTGGAAACTCGGGCTCGACGAAATCTTGGGGATTTTGCTGGAATAGGGCCGATTATCGGACCTGATTAGGTGGGCGTGATCGGCGGCAATCAATAACAAATCCGGAAGGCAAAGTTCCAACTAAAAATACCTTAGGATTCGGTAAGGCCTTGGCAATCTATTTTAAGCCCTCGATCGGTGATCTGCTAACCCCCCAAGCGGAACTAGGCCTGATCACTCAATCGATCAGTGGATCATCAGGTGTATAAGTCTGTTCCACGTCCAAGTTAAGTCGCAGTCCGAATGTTTTATATTTTCGAAAATAGCCCAATTAAACGAATAGAATATTGCTCTTATCTCAATAAAGATTGGAATTTTATATTCAAATTTATGGCGTAATTAATAAATATTTAAAAATCGGCAAATTTAGACCACCAACAAAGATTGTCAGAGTGTATCAGCAAATGCAATTTAACGAAATTTGTGAAAAAAAAATTAAAATAAATTTGAAGCAATTTCAGAAGTAATAAATATTAATCTTTTGAATTAAATATATGAAATATATAAGATTCTCTGTCTAACTCAACTTTTAAAAACAGTTTATTTCACCCATGCGATTGTAATTTTAAATTATTTTCAACCCATGTATAACATAACGGAGACCAAGCCGGACTTTCCCCACTCATGGGGCTCAGCTTGATATGCATTATTCATGTTCATTAAATTTATTAATTGACCTTCCCCCTGGTCTCACACCTCTGCACCTCCCATTTGCGCCATCTTCCACAAAAACGATGAAGAAACTAGGCCATCGCAGCATATAGAGCTGATAACAGACAGTCGGGCTGATTAAACCTTGCCGGAGATTCTCGAGGAGAACCGTCGAAAAGTAGCAAGAACAACGTTTTCAAATTTAGTCATTGAACTTAACATTGAAGAAAGGAAGAGGAGGTAAGGGGGCAGGAGTTATATTTGCTATTTTAGTTGGTCGCACGACCGGCTGGCAACAACAATTTAATCTCCCCCACTGCGACACAAGAACAATGTGTTCTTAATCAACGCTCGATTAGACAAGCACCTATTAGGTGTTTAAAAAATAAGAGAGGAAATTCGCAGGCTAAACAAAAACCTCTGAAACCGTTAAACTAGGTTGCACTTTGCTGATTTAATTAACTCCTTTACACAGAAAGAATCATTATTTAAAATTATAATTAATATCATTTCGTATGCTTCTGTTTAATTATAATTGCAATAGTTTTGAATCCCCAAACATATTAGAAAAACTTGTTTTACCTACTTTCATACCTATGCTTCACAAGTACATGGTATACAACATTTTTTCTGTTTAATCTTTAGTTTTTTCACTGTGCAGCCAGGTGTCTTTTCGCTAAAACATGTGTAGGCGTTGAGAAATATTCACACCACAACGGCAAAATTAGAGGAAAATCAACTAAATGGAAAGTTTATTTTTGGTTTATTTTTGATTAATTTACCATCCGCTTTATTAGTGGGCGTTAACTGATCAGATAAGGTTTGCAATCATTATCGCCGGAAATATTTGCTTCACTTTTGGTATACTTTTACCAATTCCCTAATTATTTTCCAGACGAGCACTTATACAATTTTATGTCCTGGCCGGAAGTATTTCGATTCACCTGTTAAGACACGTGATTACTTTAGGTATACAAAAGGATTCCCCTTAAATAAAAGCGTTCGATTGACATAAAATACTACGAATTACGATTTTTACTATTGCAGTATTCAGCAAAAAAGTTGTAAAAGGGCAGCCTATTGAAATGTTTTGAACTTTATTTTGCGCATATGAAACGCAGGTTGGGGTGGAAAATTTTCAGATGCATTTTCCTGTTGATTATTTTGTTATGAGTTTTTTTGCTCCTATTTTACAATCATGTTCGCAGTAAGTCTGTTGTAATTTATATTTAAACATGAGTCTGTATAATTATACAAATATATGTAAGGTATATTAATGATAATCTGTGCTTTATACCCTACCAAAAGGCATACGTTTTTATAAATTAAATTTGCCATCCAAATATGTTTAGCTATTTTGAAGAATTTGTTTCTAATGTTGAGAATATATGTTTATGAATAAATCCAAAATTTAAAAACATTTGGTTAAGTCTTTAAAGTTTATTTTATAATCTTTAAAAAGAAACACATACTTTTTTTATAATTTATATTATGTAAAGTCTTTCTTAAATGGGCCTCATCCCGGTTTCCAGAATTATATTAAATTTCAGTTCTTTTGTTAAAGTGTTTAAACAATCGCTATTGTCCAGCTAACCTTGCATTCCTACTTATTTCATTATTAATTTTTATATGTACAGGCATTGATAAGCCAAAAGGTGACCCAGTTGAAACCTCCCCGACTTGTTAATATAACAAGCTAACAAATATTTAACTTATCGGTCGGCAAGGGAGTAACTTTAATTAAGTTTTTTAAATCAAAATTTCATACAGGATCAGATTTCTGATTGATATCCCAGTTGCATCAGAACGAAACGTATACCAAGAATGAAAACAAATAAACTGTCTTGCAAATACTTTTTCTAAGAAGCTTCATATTGAGTTCAATGACCACCTAAGAAAACTACTTCAGGGAAATAAGATAGGAGATTGTTAAATAATGGAAAACAATCAGATATTAGTCAAGACTGCAGACTGACCTCTCTTGAAATGGAAGGTTAATTGAATCAAAATTTGTGCCAAAATTCAAAGTGCGCATTTGTTGGGTTACCCGAAAATTTCTCTAGATACAGAAAACTCAGCCAGATTGTATCTTAGAAATATCGCAGCCCACTGACTCACTCGACGGCCATGTAAATTTCAAACTTGTCTACGCGTTTCTAGTTGTATCTACAAACAGCGCTGCACAGATACAGATACATGCCCATCCACAGATGCATTTGTATCTGGGCAGTGCAATGCACGCACTTAACATTGAATGCAATGTTTGAGCATATTTTTCTGGTTGATTTTTTCCTCTCTCACTTTTATTTTAATGTCGCACAAACCGGAACCATTAATGAACGGTTTTAGGGGGAAGTGGCGGGATGGGAAAATGATGTTCATTGGCTTATACCGTTATCGCTGGTCGCGAAGAAAGGCGGAATTGCTTAGCCGGTGTCGTTTTCATGTGAGCATTGCCAATTTTTTCTGTCTCGATTGGAGTTATGTGTGAAAAAAGTTCAGCATATACAATGTGTTTAACACTAAAACAAATATACATTTATAAAAATATTCATAGTCATTTATCAAACAAAATTAAGTACTTCTATATTTATATTAAAAGGCTACTTGCCTTTTCAGCAGCATCATCTTTATATCAGCACGAAGTTGAGATTTGTTTACGAAGAACAAAAAAGACCTGGAGTATTTACTTGCATTTAAATGAACTAAAAATAAATTTCAATCACGCCACATTTTTATGTTTCTTTAATTGTTTATCAGGTAGCAATCCAAAAAGGCAGGTTGGAAAATTATGCAAAAATATTTTATCAGCTGACAGATACAATAATGCAATTTGGAACCTGTCAATTAACAGAGTTTTTTTTTGCACACATTTTGATTATATTAGGTCGGTGTTGTTGTTTGGTTGATATCAAGTTTTTAATGATATGAAGATCAAGAAAGAAAGGTTAATCTCAGTAAATAAGTCTTGAAAAAAGTCTTTATAAATGACTTTACCGATACGATAAGATAGTAATAAGTACACAAATTTATTAATAATATAGAAAATTATATATTAAATCTTAAGACTTATAAAAAATGATTTAATAATATATATAAGTCTAGATCAAATATAGTTAACCCCTTGAAAAATTTTAAAATTTAGGAAACATCTTCTTCCAAGCCATCATTTCCCCTCCCCATAATATTTGTAGAGAATTTTTTCCTTATCTTGTATACGTAAACTTTCTCCCTTGTAACACAAATACTGCCCCTTAAAACCAAACGAAAAATTCTCTCACCTTAGTCAAGGCGACGCCTGCTAATTACTTCATCAAATGCAAGGTATTACAAAACGCAATTGAGTTGGAGGCGCACGGCGACTTTGAATACAAATACATTAGCCACAGTAAACACTCGACTGGCCAAACTCTCGACTCTGTTCCGACGACAAACAGGTGTTGATAAGTGGCACCTTTCTGTTTGTTTGCCGATTAACAAGGGAATAATGAAGAGGTTTCGTCTGCCTATTTTTAGGGTGTTTGGGGAGTTATTTCGCGACTATCAGCAGACATGCGATATCAGACGGTGTGGCGTTAGCGCCTTTCGTCTGCCCAGATAATTGCACTATATATGTAGATACCGCAGTGTACAGAGCCGGGCCCGTCTGGCGATGTCAATGGAACTATCGCCCTACGATTACGGGTATCTGAGGCAGCCGGCGAAAACGTGATCAGTTGTGGTCGGGTTCAGATGCGGCTGCTGTTTGCCTGAAAGCTTCAGCTTTCTATATGTGCGCGCGTGTATATATTTGCATAATAAATCGCATAATTAAGTTTGTTTTAATGTTGGTCGGCGAGTGTCGATGTGTGATCGTCGATTGCCGATCGCAATAGTTGCAATTGCAATGGAAAATTACGCGATCGCATTGCAAGCAAAACACGCAACAGAACGCAGCTTGGGATCTCAGATTGCCTATGACCCCGGACCAATATGGCAAAAGATCTGCTAACATGCCGATCGCTTGCCTTATTTATAGTTCTAACGTTTTGCGACTTTCCGTTTCCGCAGCGGAACAACGAACCCCTTTTCACACCAAAGGTGTTTGCCAAAAATTTAACTTTTGCAATGCCATTTGTTTGTAAAGTTTAAAGGTGTATTGATTTTGTAGAGGGGTTGGCTGAACAAAATAATAATTTTAACTTATATATCAAAAGTAATGAGACAAACGGTTTAAAGGACTAAGTTGGAACATTTTATTAATTCCGAAAATAGTAGTAGTAGTAATATTTTCGATTTTATGAACAGAATAATAAGTGAAGAATTTGAATCCGAGAAATTTTCAATATCCTCAGATTTTATTAGATTTGTAATATTGTTCCTCTTTTTACCTTCCTAGATTTGTTAAATATTTAGCTTTGTGTCTAAAACTTTATGTCTTATGCAATGTATGGTTATTTCTCTACTAAATTATATAGTTTTCAGAATTGTGTATTCCAAATGATTTTTGATTTATAAGAGCGCACCAAAAAGTAAACAAATCCGATTAGTGGGCATCGTGTGGTCAAATATATTCCACAGCCTCTGGCTTCTTTCTTTATTTCGCGATCACGCTTTGAGCAGGTGCTCTAGGTCAGTTACGGCATGCTGATCACTCTGCGGCGGTCTGTCTTCTGTCGCGTCCCAAAAATAAACCAGTTCTAAATTTATGATTTAAGTTTATGCTGCGCAGTTTATCAGCACTTTTGGGTGGCGATCTCTCTGAAGATTGGGTGTTCGTATTCGACTGCATTGATAAGGCGCAAAAATCGTTTAGGTCGCGCGCCTTGTGTCTAAATTTAAATCGCCGCAAGAGGTGCTCTGAAACTAGTCTACATAATAAATAAAACATGCTATCAGGTCTACAATGACTGATAGCAAATCGACGATGGCTAATAACGTGTCCCGACTGATACTGATTGCCCAGCCAGTTTCATCAGCCGTTTTTCACGTTTTTGCGGTGGAACCTCCGACGCGTGTCTCTATGCCCATCTATTAATTATGCTTTAATTCAGCCCGTGTTGCTTGGCTTGAGTTTTTTTGTTTGTTGCTAGCTAATTGTCTAGACATAAGGTGGTACCTTTCCACTTTCGGCGTGTGAAACTGGCGAGAGAATGGTATGTTTTCTTTTGACTCACGCAGCCGGTGAATGATGTTCCAAAGCGGAAATACCCCAACATTAAATATTTATTGAATCGTTTAAAAAAATTTGTACAACCTTTCAAGTACTTAAATTAGGATGTTTTCAATTATAAATTAAATAGTACGAAGTATTTGTAGATAAGAAAATGATTATCGCTTCTGTTAGTGGTTTAGTTGTGTAGGCAGTATTCAATTGAAAATTAAATAAGAAAATATTTAAATGACTGTTGTACTTTTCTAATTTTTCATAAATGGATCATTCCAAATCAATACCGCCAGCATATCTTTATTTTACCACTTAAATTGTTAAAAATTATACAAATATTTTTTATTTTATAAACAAAACAACGAACGAAGCCGGAGTTTATATACCCTTGCAGCAATAAAAATTTAATATTGATTAAATCGACTTTATTTTTACCGATTTATAAGCAGCTGTGTTAAAAATCCATAGTCGTTCCAAATGTAATTTAAACGAAATATTAAAAAAATATATATTGATGGTGAATTTATTTTCTAATCTATTATTTTCTTATCAATTTTAATTTAAAAAAAAACTTGTAATGTTCAACTTTTTTTTTCTATTCTATAAAATTCGAATCTTCGAGAATAAGGTATTCCTTTTAGAGACTTAAACTTAATTTAGATTCTGAAAATACTAAATAGAACTCTACTTAAGGGTTCTCTGGCTTAGCTCGTGTTTTAATATAAAAGCAACATAAACCTTTTTAAAACTTGATTTTAAACGGATATATCAGTTAAAGCGCTAAATAGCCTTAATGGGGGCTATAGCAAAATCGGTCATTTTATGAGAATTTTTATTGGCGATAGGATGGTCTAAGCTCAATTTTTTGCATGTTTTTGCATGTGATAGAGCAACATTTAAACGACATGTGTAAATTTTTTCATCCAAAAATATTAAAAATTGAGTGAGATACAGGCAGTATCCGACGGCGCCTCGAAGAAAACACGTTTTGCGGTGTACACGATAACTGGTCACAGAATCACCTGCTTTGAAAAAATCAAATTGCATTAGTTAAAGTACAAGATTCCTCAGGTAACGCTGTCAAGTTTTAATTTTTTTTTCCCATTTTTTAAGGCACTTGAAAGTCAAAAACCCCGATTTTCTCCTAAAACGTCGACATATTTGTTGAACTAAAAATAAAAAATTAAAAAAAAAACTCGACAGCGTTACCTGAGGAATTTAGTGGAGAAATACTGTGCAAAATTTCAAAACTATCCGTCCGTTAGATTTTGCAGGATCGTGTACACCGACTTTGAAATGGCCACTTTTCAGGAGAGCGTTTTAAAGTTTTGGACACCCAAAAATCGAATACAAAACGAGCTAACTTACCTACGTTCAACTGACCCCTTAAGTTGTACTATAACTCACTATTATTACCCGGCTGTACATGTGATTTCTAAAGATTTTTTATTTTTTTATTAATAAATAACTTTAAAAACAAAAACTATGTTGTTAAAGACACTATTACAAAACAAATCATATGTTCTATATATTTCATAGCCCACAGGCAACCACATGGGACCACACCTTAAACGAGAGAAAAATGGAAAGTCGCCCGCATAAATTGAAAAATTTAAATGGTCCCCAACGACATCCGTTGGAAACCAACAAACTATAATTACAACAGCATCCCAAAGTCGCATGCATGAGAAAATATGAAAATCTGCACAGAAATAGGCATGCTATATTTATGTGAAAAGTGTGTACCACTAAATTTGCCAGCGGGTGCAGACAGAGGCTGCGGTAAGTGCATTTCAAGTGCATCCCAAGAGAGAAATCTTGTAGAATGATTTTGGATAAGAGCAGAGAAAGAGAGTATTGTAATTGGGGAAGAGGAGAGGATAAAGTAATAAGGGTAGGAAGGGAAGGTGTTAACACCCTGAGAAAAAAGGAAGGAAGACATACCTCAGTAAAAGGAAGTAGGCAAAAGGGTACTAAATATTATTATACAAATTAATTAACTTATAGAAAACTTAGAAATATGAAGGTTTTTTAATTCACGGATTTCTGGGTCTGAATTTGGAATTATCAACATATAAAAAAAGTAGGCGAAATCGAATCACGAATGGCTGGCGATCAGATGCATAAGACTAAACTCACTTTCCGAAAAATGTTTGAAGAAAAAAAAAAAATAAGGAAATGGGTTTAGGTTGGATTTGGAGTAAAGGAAAATCATGTTTATTTTCACTACTTATGTAAGTGTAATTATTGACTACGATCCCCTTTCAATACGCCCCTGAGCGATCTCATCTGGTCTACGCCGATGACCGGCAAACTGCAACGAGCCACTCAAGCAACCACTTCTTTATGCACGCAGGGATCTCTCGAAACCGGCTTTCAACTAGGCAAGCAACTTAGCCGGCCGGCTCAGCCTCCTCCTAACCCCTTCGAGACCCCCTCGTCCACCCAAAACCCCCTTTTTCAGAGAGGTTCAATGGGATGCTGCGTTGGCAGCCAAAGAAGAAATGAAGAAAGTGCGCAATCAAAGTACGTTTTTGTTTTGCAGTCGTTGAGACACTCGAAAGACAAAAAGCGTGAACCCTTCACGGAGTTGCATTATCATCGCGTTCGAGATGTGATTTCAAATCACGCACTACGAAAGCATTTCTTTGATTAAATAAAAGAAAAACTTAAATATTCGTGCACATAAACCAAAACCGCCATGAGTGAATGTTGCCCAAACACGCACATCGAAAATAGACCATAGATAAAACTCACACAGATACACGCTCTCCATGGAGGAGGCCCAACAATCCAGCCACAATTTCGAGTTCCGCACAGTCGAGACTGCATTTCTGTATGGAGTTGGTTGCATTCGGCTCCAGCGGTTTCCGCTTGTCTGGGACAAAAATTTGATGTGGGTACGACAGATTTCATGTGGGTCGAAAATGGTCTTAGAGTTGGAATGAAAAAGAAAGGCGACGAGGAAAATCAATTTAAATGGTTCATTAGTTGGGTCTTTGAAATTTTGAGCCCCTTATGCAGGTATTAAGTGGGGGATTTGAAATTTGATAATGATTTTATTTTCAAGCATTATGGAATTGATTAGGAATTTTAAATTATAATGACTAACGGCCATAACTCTTTTTTTATGCGATTTCAGAGCTATTTATTTACAAATATTCTAAAATTTATAAATAATCGACTATAAAAACTTTTTTAAGACTTTGTATAAAAGTTTATTACTCTTAACTAATAACTAATAACCTAAAACAATTAAGTTCGAACCAGTTAACTATATGTCTCAGAAATGTAATCTGCAAAAATCTAAAATAAAAATATTCTCTTACACAAGACACTCTTGCGAGGGCTAATTGATTTACAGATGTCAAGGGGAGCACCCCTAAAATAAATGCGTGGGCATACATGTAGTACACAAACCAAAACCCACTCAAAAACGAGTTGAGTGATGATTGATGCCCCATTTAGCGATTGAGTCAGGAAGGAGACCATAGTATTAAAAAGTCATTTTTAAAAGTAATTTACATTATTACAGTTTAATTATAAAATGTCTATTTTAAGTCTGAGCTCAATATTTTGCTACCAATAATAATCGTACTGGTAGGTCGATTTTGCCCCACCTCCACCTTTCAAAACCAAATTTCAATAGAAGCCCGTTCGACTGCACTTAATTTTCACGGCGTCAAAGAGTTAACTTGGCAGATCAGCGACAATAGTACAGCGACTACGATAAGATAAATGTTCAAGCAGCTGACCGGGGAAAAGTGTTTGCCAAATCCCTTAAAATTCACTCGACCGCCACGAGGCGTAGTGGGGAATTTCGACTGAAAGATGGGATGCTCCCCGTGCAAGCCAAGTGATCATGTCTCGAGGAGCTGACACCCGTTTTGACTTTTGTCACCGCCAGCGGCGCCTAAACTAATCAAAGCAACTAAGACTAAAGCCAAACTACAACTACAATCATGGCGGAATATCAAAATGCAATCAAAATATGCAAGCCACGTAGATCAGGCGACAGGAGGAAAAGAGACACCGAGAGGCAGAGAGAGAGAGAGAGCGCGGCTATTCTAGAAAGAGAAACGAGAAAGGAACCTGAATCCCAGACACCGAATTTTATATACTCTGTCCTATTAAATAAAAATGTATTGGCGGCATCGTTACTATTACTAATACGTTGGATAAGTGGGGCGAAATCGACAGGAGCTTCAAAAAAAATGTTTTAATAATTTTATATTTGATAAAAATCCTAATAATGATTTTAAAATGAAGTCGAAATGTATCTTTTAAGTATTAAAAATATATTATTTATACATTCAGACTTAAATTTGAAGCTACAAAAAAGGTTCTACCTTTTAAAGCTTTTTAACACTTGTGGAGTCCGTTTCGTCCCACACTTACCGTTAGTCTATAAGATCGATAAGATCCCTCCCTGTCGTACAAACATTTCACTAAACACTCTTATACTCTTTGAAAGGGTATAAAAACACCCACTCTCTCGCTCTCTTCGCCGATCGCCGGGAAGTCTTAACGGCAAGTTGCAGCAACAAACATTTTCATTCGTTTTCGCAGCGTCGAAGCGTACGGTTGGTTCATAGGAGGAACGAAGCGGGGAACGCGACGGAAACTAGTTGTTGCTGTTTTTTTGTCCGTGTTATTTAAAACAAAATCACAAAAAAATTAAGTAACACTTAAGCAAAGTCCGCGAGAAAATCAATTAAATATCGTTCGTCGGTTTGTGCGTGTGACCACCAAAAGTGCCCCGATCGGAGGATTTTAATAAATTCAATTAAGGTCCCGTCCCAAAGATCGCTTTCATTGTCTGACGCACACGCGTGATGCACAAATGAAAAAGTAAAAATATATAATAAAAGAAAAAGAAAAAGTGATTGACTGCACAAGAAAAAGAAAAGTTCCTTACCTCCTGAAGCGAAACTGAAAACAGAGAGAAGATAACAACCAACGGTTAGTTGCGAACTTCAAACCGAAACATAAACAAAATGTATTGCTAAAAAATATCATACAAAATTGTGTAAATTATTTGATGTTTTATAGCAATTAAAAATATCTAAACGTTATTTTCTATTAACTATAAGGCTTCTTTTTAAGTATCATAGCATATCTATAAAACCTTGTTTCGATTTTAATTTAAAATCTTATATTGATATGAATTCGGACCAAACTAATAACTTTTCGAATGACATTAAAATATGTGGATCTCATTATGGAATTGGTGTTACTATACTTGTGTGTTCATCATTAAAACCGATTCCACCTGAGATTAGCAATCCACACAAAAATTACATAAAAATATATTTTCCGATCATGCATTATATTTACATATTACTTTCCAATTAACTGTTCATTTATTGCCGCTTTGCTGCGCTTCAATTATAAACAAAAACAAATCGTTTAATTTTCTATATTTTTTCACAGGGGCTTCCACACAAAAAGTTCCTTGTTTGAAGTGATCATTGTAATCAGCCCAGATCGAAGCCATATATAAAATGATTTCACACAGTCCGCCCATATTCAGTCACAGTCCACCCGTTAGTTTTCTGGCGGACTTCATGAGCGCACATCAGCGTCAATCGTTAAAGTAAGTTTCCAAAAAAAATATAGACATTAATAAATAGTCCCATTAATTGGACTTATTTAATACTAAATTGATTTAAGTGAGCTCACGAGTTTCGACTGCCAATCAAAAGAAATTAGTTTACAAAAATATTCTAAAGGGTTTTAGCTTGAAACGTTTTAAGTTTTGCTGTCACCTCTAAAAGCGAACTTAGCTTTCCGTTTTGTTATCGGTTGATAAGACACCCCAAGCATTTTCTGATACATCTTAAAAGAATTTAAACAGCTGTGTACGTGTTAATGAAAGGAAATAAAAAAGGTCGATAAAATTGTCAGATTACCTGAGTGAAAATAAAAAAATTCCGTTTCCGTTGTTATATAATAAACATGTGATATTGAGTGAATTAAACAGAGATATATATGAACTTTGAATATATTTAGGGTTTAATGAATCGAAATGCTTTTTTTTTTTTTTAAATAAATGTGTAGCCTAAAACACATCTAAACATTCAATTAGCAATACACATTTCAAAACACAACCTACTTTGCCTAAATAAACAAAGCAGAGTGGCACAATTTCATTTACCTAATGTAAGAACTCAAATATTTAAAAATGTGAAAACGAAAATTCGATCCTATTGAGGGCTGTCAACATTGATACAATTAAAACACCTGTTCCAACTGGCGTTTGGAAACCTTTAAGCACCTGATCAAAGGCGGGAAAATCTTGTATTAATAAAACAAATACGAATTTTTCAAGAACACAATGACTGCAGGTACTAAAAATATTCGGCGACTAAGGTTCGGTTTTGGTTGACAACAGATTGGCGAAATATGAAATGAAAGCATTCAAGATCAAGGCAAGACAAATGGATGAACCAAAACAAACATTTCGCCGATGCTGAGGTGATCTGTTGTTGGTAGAGCCGAGGGAGATTTGGAGAATCGTTCACGAGTCTGGGAGATGGCGTCGAAAAATCGCTCGCTTGGCGACAAATTTGCGCGTGGCGCCTTGACGCAACTTTTTTTCTTAGGGGCACAAGAGCAACTCGAAAATTATGACAAATTGGTGAAGGGAAAATGTCTATATATTTAGGGGCGAAAGCAATTGATCCAATAAAACCAATTTGCCGCGCTTCATTTGCTGCACGCGCTGCATTTAACTCATATTTGTAGTGAGAATTTTATTTTCGGGAATGATAAATATACAATAACAAAAATTCGAATAATTTATGGCAAGATATATATGTGAATTTAAGCTAAATATAAATATATATGTAGAGCCGGGCAAAACAAACAGGCAAAAGAAACAGCGAACAGAAATCGAATAATCAGTTAAGGCTCTTAATCTTAACTGATTATTTGGCTCAAAAGACGAAACCTGAAACAGTTTGAGTCTATTTTTGAAACCCCTGCTGAGAGAAACTATCAACATTTCTTATCGGGGCACGTGAGCAAAATGCCGTTAAGCACACCTTAGCACTCCAACTACCTCAAGTAACTCAGTTGTTAATGCGTAAAATCACTCGAAATTTCACAGCGTGATTTTACAACAACTACTCATGTTTTGAATGCCAGTTTACTACAGCCAATACTTAAAATCACCCACGTAACTCAGAGGGTTGTCATCGACAACACTTGAAATTTTTAAGTTGCCAATTCAATAAATCAGCAATAAATATGCTGATATACCGTCCAGACGGCAGAATGTAGCCAGAAAAAGTGGTGATTACAGAGCAGACGGAAAAGTTCCCATAGCCAGGCCCACGCCGAAAAAGCAGTATCAGCATGCCACCAACATATGTTCAGCATGCGAAAGTCCATGCGAACCCCATCGGACCTTATCAACCATTGACTTTTAGTTTTATGAATGTCTAGCCGAATAATTATGATAACTAAAATTGGGATGCGAACTGTGACAAATGAGTAACACCAACGAGAGTCTCCGAAAATACAATGTGATGACTCACCGAACGATCCAAACAAATAGACTTCAACTCAATATTGTACATTCCTCCACGACAAACCTAAATTAAGTGGGGAGGTCGTGCGCAACTCCGCTGGGCCTTATCAGCAATGCTTCTTTAAAGACAATATAAAAGTATCAGCAGAAGTACAAGTACAAATACTAGTAGTACATGGGCCTCAGAACAATGAAGGCAAACATTGAGGCAGTAAAAATTTAAGACACCGCTCTTATCAGGCCTGATAAAAGACAGCTTGATGCGTAGATGGCCGAAATAAAAGAATGATCTTTTCTCTTTTTTTTGTCCCGCAAAAAAATTTACAATATTCGGTAAAAACAATTGAAAGATAGCTGCCATCTGATGTTCCGAATATAGAAATTTTATTTTCACAAAGGGATATATATTTTAACTAAATGTAAAGTGCAAACTAAAAGAATAAGCTCGTTAAATTAATTTATCTTATTCCATAAAAGTATTTTAAAATAAAGAATTTCAAAATTTTGAAGTCAAAATAAAATTTTCAAAAATTATTCAAAAATTGTTGGGCTATATAAAACTCATTTATTTTGGTCTCTTATTTCAGTTACAATGACGAGCCCAACAGAGCGTCTCGCTACTGCCGGCCCCAAGTGATAACACTGGCCTCCAAAGCCATGGTCAACAACGCCTCGGCGGCGGTCCAGGGCCAGAAGGCGGGTGCCACGCCCCTGGGCGTGGGAAGTCGTTCCGGACGGAGCTACCTGGAACGGATGGCCTCGGCTCCGCTGCTCACCAATCAGCCCAAGTCCTGTCTCAGCCGCAAATCCTGCCTGCGCAAGTCCCAGAACAGTTCGGCCAGTTCCACAGATCTCTCGCCGACGGACAGTGATGTTACGGACAGTGCCAGCCATAGCTGTAAGTGCAGCAAGGACAGCGACAGCAACGGATCCACACACTGCGAGCTGAGGTGAGTGCACACTCGGCGATAAGATTGCGTAATGGAGGTAACTCGATATGGCGACGGCAAACCGATCAAGAGGGCGTAAGTGCCGCAGGGTTCAGTCACTTTGACGTCAGGCCATCGAAGATAATGGCGCCGCACCTACTAAACCACCAACTGAACTAGATGGGACTTTTGTGGGGCGAGAGTCTAGGTAAATGTGGTCAGAACAGGGTGATTCATTTATTCGTAAGTCTTTAAACGAGGGGAAAATCTTGGGGAAAACTAGAGAAAGCGAAGTAACACAAGGAGCTGTAGATGGTTTGATTTGGTATCTTTATACCCTTGCAGAGGGTATTATAATTTTGGTCAAAAGTGTGCAACGCAGTGAAGGAGACATCTCCGACCCTATAAAGTATATATATTCTTGATCAGGATCACCTCCTGAGTTGATATAGCCATGTCCGTCTGTCCGTCTGTCCGTCTGTCCGTCTGTCCGTCTGTCTGTCCGTCTGTCTGTTTCTACGCGAACTAGTCTCTCAGTTTTAAAGATATCGAACTGAAACTTTGCACACACCCTTCTTTCCTTTGCACGCAGTATATAAGTCGGAACGGCCGGGATCGGACGACTATATCCTATAGCTGTCATATAACTGAACGATCGGAAATGCCATAACTTTGGTGTTTGTAAAGTTAGGAAGTTGAGATTTTCTATAGGTTTTATTTTTGGCCAATCAATCTGACCTACCGAATTTCATGAGAATCGGCCGACTATATCTTATAGCTGTCATATAACTGAACGATCGGAAATGCCATAACTTTGGTGTTTGTAAAGTTAGGAAGTTGAGATTTTCTATAGGTTTTATTTTTGGCCAATCAATCTGACCTACCGAATTTCATGAGAATCGGCCGACTATATCTTATAGCTGCCATATAACTGAACGATCGGAAATGCCATAACTTTGGTGTTTGTTAAGTTAGGAAGTTGAGATTTTCTATAGGTTTTATTTTTGGCCAATCAATCTGACCTACCGAATTTCATGAGAATCGGCCGACTATATCTTATAGCTGCCATATAACTGAACGATCGGAAATGCCATAACTTTGGTGTTTGTTAAGTTAGGAAGTTGGGATTTTCTATGGGTTTTATTTTTAGCCAATCAATCCTACCTATTAAATTTCATAAGGATCGGCCGACTATATCCTATAGCTGCCATATAACTGAACGATTGGAAATGCCATAACTTTGGTGTTTTTAAAGTTAGGAAGTTGTGATTTTTGATGAGTATTAAGAATGCATATGAATAATTTTGGAGAATATAATTTTCAGAGTATTCTGCAAGGGTATATCAACTTCGGCTCCGCCCGAAGTTAGCTTTCCTTTCTTGTTTTCAAGTAACTTGGTAGCTTGTGGTTAGACTATAAAATCGAAACGGGATCTGAAAACGTTAAAAGGTAACCCCTTAAGAAATTAAATGGATCATTTAGTTGAAAGCATGACATAAACTTTAAAGATGGTACAGTACTACAAAAATAAAAAGAAGAAGAATAAAAATTAAATGGTATTTTATTTTCTTTAATTTACCAGATAAGAGTAGACGAACAAAATATTAAAGTTTAATATTTATTATTTGACCATGCTTAATAGATATTTAAAATCCTAACCATAATAACAACAAGAGAATAAAGCAATCAAATGATTTAAGGGGTTATCCGGGTCTTGGAGCACGAAAAAAAGCCTATTTTCGTGAATTTTTTTTAAAGATCTTATGACAAATTCACAAATTTCATTTATTGTACATTAATGTTTATGGTTTGACCAACATTGTGTAAAAATTTGAACCAAATATTTTTAAAATTGAGCCGTTGAGGCAGGCTTGAACTTGACCTCATAATAAATTGTGTCCTTGCGGTAGGCAAAATATCTCCGCCAATTTTTGTCTGAAATCAAAAAACCAAAATTATTCTGATAGTGTATGTGTCTCGCTTGTCCTCTACGAGCCATTTTTTTTTAAATTAAAAATTGAATTTTTTGTAGCGCTTTTCATAAAAAGTGTCATTTTTTACGTAAATTTTGGCCATATTTTGGCTTATAAAATGAGTTGTAATTAAAAATTAAAAAAATCCCTCCGTTAAGGACAAGAGAATTATGTCTAAAAGAAGTGTGCAAAAGCAGAAGTTGATCGGTGCAATAGTTTTTGAGAAATCGTGACTACCGACTTCAAAAAAGTGGTTTTGAGAAAAACGCGTTTAAAGTGCCGCATCTGCCCGACGCCAGAGCCCTTGGCTTGTTGTGACGTTCGACGCGCTGGGTTTTAAATTTCTCCCATTCCTACAGTTTTGCTTCGATCGACTTGAAATTTTCAGACAACATTCCTGAAACTTTGTACTATTATATAAAAAAGTTTGAAAAAAATGAATTTTTTGAAGTGTCAAGACCCGGATAACCCCTTAAGATCATTTCTAAACTTTATAAGCATTTCGAAAAACCGTCAAAAGGCCATTTCCGCTTGAAGAATGTATAAACAAAGATTAATCGTTTATAAGGCATTTACGATAGTTCAAGTAAAAGGAACAAGAAAATCTGTTGGCAGTCGAACAACTTTCCCACAGACGTCATAGCCGAGCACATGTTATTTGGTAAATACGAAGAAAAGCAAATTGCATACGGCCGACAAGCTAAATACATGCAAAAAGATCATAAAATATACTCGATATTTAAGCTATATTCAAGAACATGCAATCTCACAAAAACAAAATATAAATTATCTAAATGACTGAGAAATCTGCCAAAATAAAAACACGCCACTGCATCTCGAGTCGAGCGTCTTTATTTAGTATACCTTAGATAAAAAACCGCACATATTAAGACTCAAATCGGAACAGACTGTATTTAGTATAGGCCCCAGCAGCAAGGCGTCATTATTTTTATTTTCCTTCACCATTTACCCGCAATATATGGGGAACACATTACCTATTCATAAGCAGACCATGAAAATATTTAGGTTATCGATGTCTCGCAGATATTTTGTAAATATATTTCGCTTTCAACAGGCCCTAGAAAAGTTTCCTTCTTTGCACTTGAATCTGACATTTTGAAAAATACCTAAAAATACACATGCCACGAGATAGAGAAAATAATTTATACGTACATTTGCGTCAAAGGCGGGCACTATTTCTATTTGGGCAATGTCTAGACGGGACATCGGCTTAAAGCTTCACAGCTTCCCAAAACGAATGCAATTACCCGTAATATTATCAATGTAAACCAGACGTGTGCCTGTTGCTGGTGTAGATTTTGTGTACATTTTGCGGTTGCGTATTTTATATGAGTTGATTTATCAGTTACGACATCCACTGAGAAAAAAATATTGCTCTGCTTTAAATTTAAATATTAAAAAATAAACAAAAACTTTGAGCAGATCATGTGTCAATAAAGTCACAGATAAAAAGTCATTAACTACCAACAAAAACTGTTCATCCTTAAACAGCCACGTTTTAAAGCATCGAAATCACATCCGTCATCTTCAAATATTTTCCGCACCGAACTGTCAATTATGAAGACCTTCTGCCCCCTTCCTTGAATCACATTTGACAGCCTATGAAAAGCTTTCTTCTTTCTTAATTAGCCTCCCCGAAAATCATCAAGATCAACCACCAAACGAAGCAGACGGGTCACGCCAAGGCCGAAGAATTATTAGCCTAGAAGCGTGATCGCTCTCAAGCGAAAGGCGTCATGTTAAATACACATTTTTTTCGGGTGTAACGTAACTAAAAATATTTCAACATTACAAGCCTCGGAACACAAATGCACACAATGTAAGGTTATATATAGAGATGGGGAGATATGTCCGATGTTCATGCGAAGATCACGTGAATTGATCAGAAATGTGGGGCTGGGGCAGATGCGTCTGCTGTAAAAATGATGGCGCCCCATCATCTGAAAAATGTGAACAAATTTCGTAATTTTCACTTTTATTTTAAATTAATTTTATTGCTGGGCATAGAAAGTAATTAAGAAAATCCAAACCACCATAAAAAGTTTTCCCCTAAAAACTATTTTTATGTCTAGTCAATTACTATTGGACTTTGGATTTGCGTAAAGAAAATTTCCGAAAAATCTAAACGTGAGGTATTTTTGGATAAGCTAAAGATTCTTTTTAGCGGAAGAAAAATAGGAAAACCTGAAAGTTTGGCGACATAAAAGACGGAAATACCTTGAATCATTTAAAAAAAAAAGCCCAGTTTTAAGGTCAACTAGAATGCCCATCAAATATGAGCGATGTAAAAGTTTGAACAGGTCTTGGCAGAATATTTTCGGACAGGTTATTGACATAAGAAAATGGGGGACTCGAGCAAGGCCCTTAGATTAAAAACTAAGGAAATTAAAAAGTATTTTAAGACATCATTTTCATTTACATGAAATGTTTCGGATTTTAAAGAGCCCTTTTACTGGGACCAAAACTTGTTTCTCCTGCCCATCATCGAACTTAATGTGGCTTGCATATTGAGGAGTTTTCAAATTTATGGACTTGTTGTAAACCGGACCCTCAAAAATAAATGCGAACCGTAATGCATACGGAATTGTGGTTAAACAAATGCAGTTGATAACCCAAACTCGTTTCCCTTGGAGAAAATGTAAGCCAAAGTGGGGAAAACGTCTGGAAATGCAAATGAATATTTTTTATTTTTTCGGCTGATCTCTTTCATAGTTGACACGTTTCAGGAAAGCGGTCGAGAAAATACAAAAAACGAGACCCGTCTGCGGTCTCTGATTTCTGGTTGGTCTGCTGGGCGTTGAGGCCCACACACCAGATCCAGATAAGCGATCGCCTCGAAAAGAAACCTGTTGAAGAAAATGCAGCAACAGCAGGCGCACACCGATCATGCCCTCGCTGCGTGATCATCGACGATAGTCGTTTCGATCCAATCCGATTCGAACTGAGTCGGGTGGTGCGATCTCCGGCAATTCAGCCGGCGTTCAATAAACAGAGAGCCAGCCTGGCAATAGCCAGTACAATTGTTGGCTATTTGTATTTGCCATATATATTTAGCACTCGAAGCCTTTCCCCGGACCCTCCTCCAATTTGCAGGCCAAATAAATTCTGCTCCGTGTGGGGGGCATTCAGTCGTAGGTTTGCTCAAACTGACGGAAACTTTTTTATTTCTCAGCGTTAGCGAAAACGCATAAAAAAGCGAGCCCCTAACAAAGCTGATTAGCCGAAATAAGTTGCAATATCTTATCGATTTTATGGCCAATTTTCTAAATAGAACGTTTTAATCAACTGAAGTGAAGTAGGGAACATTTATTAAATGAGGTGAGAAGTGTAGCGAGCGTTATTCCAATAAGCAGAGGTTATAACAAGATTCCCAAAGAATCTTAGAACCGGAAAATTATTTTATAAAAAATTTATTTAAAAAAGTAGGCAAGTAATAACCTAAGTTTTACATAATTTTTTAATATTTCTTCAATAATATCTTATATAAAATGTATGTATGTAAAAACCACAACAAAACGAGTTCATTTGGTTTCAGTCATTTTTCAGAGTCCAAGAATTTTTTTGTCCGACGTTTTTGTTTCATAATTTCCGAAATTTTATTTGGTTATTTCCTACATTTTGAATCACGAGTTATCCTATATATCTTAGTGAGGCGTGTTTTTATTTACATTAAAGTCAAAGACTCGTGGGCAGAGTCGCCCAGCAAAAAAAAGCAAAAAGAAAGGCAAAACCAAAAGTAGGCGTGTTTTACATATAGATTAAGGCAAATCTTTGGCAAAACCGTACGTGACTGCTAAAAATAAAAAGAAAAATATACAATTCACATGACGCAGGGAATTTTTCGGGAACCGCATTTTTTAAAGGAATACAATTCTTCATTTGAAAAGGAAATCATTCCAGAATATAATTTTGCTAGCTTGCAGGGTTTTAAAAATTCAAAACGATTATAAGTTAAAAGCAATTGGCATACACTGATTTTGCTATCTGGCAGAAGCCTCAATAAATGTTCATAAAAAATGCATTTGGCAACGGCGCAGTTAGCTAAACTAAAAGTCAAAACAAACCAATAAAATCAAACTGTTGAGCATAAAAATAGAAATCTGCTCAGAGAAAGATGCCGAGTCAATGACCACAAAATTATAAAATGCATATTTCCAAATGGGGGGTCAAGTCAAACTGATAAAGCCCGGGTCAAATCTACGTTTAATTATATATATTAATAACGATTAATTAATTTATAATATATTGTGATGTACTCAATGGATGGGATTTCTTTTTTTGCAGCCGTGGCCCCAAAAAGCATGTGATCTTTGCGGATGATGAGGGTCTATCGCTTACCGAGGTTCGTGTGATGTCCGAACCCTCGAATGTGCCGCCCTATTGGAGCATGAAATTCTTGGAGCAGATAACACAGGGCCTAGTGAGTCCACATCCACCAGATCAGTGGACAGTGGACTTCAAGCAGCCGGCATCAGACTATCTATCATTCAGGTGAGTTAAAGACAGATTCAAGCTTGTGAAACTTTAAACAGACTCTTATATAATTGAAGAAGAAACTATAATTTTTAATGTTTTTTTCTTATTGCAGACAAAAGATAGACAAGAACTATGTTTCCTTGGAGAATGTGATCGTTAAGGATGAGGAATCGATTGTGGTGGGCACCATCAAGGTGAAGAACATCGACTTCCAGAAGGAGATTATAGTACGTGTGACCTGGGATGATTGGAAGAGCCAGCAGGATATCTTTTGCACATTCGCCAGGGCCTATGGACCGACTACTTGTGCCCATGTAGTCTTCGATACATTCTCCTTCAAGATCACCTTGCCGCCATCCTCCAAGCGCCTGGAGTTCTGCATCTGCTATCGCACCAACGAAACAGAATATTGGGACAATAATGATGTGAGTTCAACACACAAATTATTACAAATTCTTTTATGAAAGTTGCATCAACTTACAGGGTAAAAACTACACCATCAGCAAGCGATCGCCCTTTTATTACAACGCCTTGTCGCCCTACGATAAGGGCCAGAATCGCAACTCGAGCCAGCAACTAAGGTCCACCCTGACCGATGCCTTGGCAAAGGTGCAGGATCAAAACGGTTGGCACCAGGAGCCAATTACCCCCTATTGGTAAAATCGCCTGGGAACGGGGGTGGATTTTCCCGACCCAAGCGGTTGAATAAAGTTTCTCATTTAGGCCACATGAACAGAAAGAAACAGAATTGGAACAGATTTAAAATTTATAAACTGTTTTAGTGACAGAGAGAGAGTCCAAAAGATTTTACCACTAACGAAACTTTTTGACTTAAGCTTATACCTGGTACAAATATCCCAATTTAAAAGTGCCATTGACTTGAGGATTCCTCAATGATAATTGAGATAGAGGGGCTTATAACTACTTCTACTAAGCAAAAGCCCCAAATTGTATGTTTTGTCTTTTATCAACTCGATGGAATTTTAAAATCCCAACTTTTATGTCTAACTTTTTAAAATGTTTTATGTTCGATTGCAAAGAATTATTGAAAAATCTAGATTTATATGTTTACCTGTATGCCTGTGTGATTGTCTACATCTATATAACTGATACTAGATTTATGTAAACTAAAAACGAAAAACCACATAAAAATGAAAGGAGATGAATTTTGAGGCGTGAAACATCCAAGCAAACCATTGTTTCGAAATTTTCTGCAATTGCAAAATAAAGAAAACAAAAACACACATTACGAAACCACACAAGAAAAACAACAAAAATTGTAGTCCCTAAGTTTATTCGTTTTATTATTTTCATTTTTATTCTTTTCATTTAATTATATCATTTTTCTTTTTGGTTATTTGAAACGCTAAGACTGAAATGGCTTGTTATGGAGAATAAAACACGTCCTGCAATATATTATATAATACAATAAAAATTAAAAAACAAATCGCATCATCACATAACAGACAACCAATTTATTTGTCCTTATTGTTCTGTGTGATCCAGATCCCCGATATATACACCTAACTAGATTTAAGTGATTTGTACATACAGAAGCAAGAGCAAACAATATACCAGAAAATTGCCTGTTAAATACATTTATATACATATGAATTTAGTTATGTAAAAATTCCTAGTTCGTAGTCCTTAGAGGTTATTTAGTTGGTAAGGCGCCAAACTGACGTAACGTGAATGAATCAACTATATATGTGCCCATATATAAAGCGTACTCTATAATTATTTAGTTTCTACTGAATTTATGACAGAACGAGCCATTAAATTGTCTTATTCAGCTCAATGCTCATAAACACAATAAATATTTTTTGGAAAACCTATGGAGTTTTGAGTTATATAAAAGTATTTATGTGGGCTTCAATACTTTCTAACTGCCCCTTTTTCACAGATAAACATAACTCCTTTATAGCAATCAATCCTTGTTTTCCTGGCTGCTGTGTTTATCATCTTACGGAGAGTGTGGGAGAGTAGTTATGTAAATGGTTATAAAGAGATCAGCTAGCTCCAACACAAAACGATCCAAATCCACTAATTGGTTTGCCCTTTAAGCCGGTGATCGCTTTGAACTTTGGATCGAATCCCATTATTCAGTTTTTAATTCCACTGTTTCAGTTTAAAAGCCATTGACATACAACTTTCCCAATCAAAAGTTTCAAGAGTGTCCATATCAAAACAAATTCAGCAACTATCTTATGAGTTTTTAAAATATTAATATATTTTGTAGTTTAGTATCTTTCCATTAGAATTAATCGTTATGGTGTTTCTATTCTCAATTCGCTTGAAATTACCTCCTTCAGCTACTCAAAGCCATACAATAACCACCATTTTCAATGTCAAGAACAACATTTATTGGTCATAAGGTTATCTCCACGAGTCGTTTTTTGTAATCACAGGCCCGAGTAAGCTATAACCCGACAGATCGAAAAGATTAGAAAATGCATCTTGGTAGTGTTTTTATATTTTATAATTTAATTTATTCAGAGTGCTTTCTTGGGTAACGGGTCAGACAATTGAAATAGCATAATATCATATTCGCATGTGTGGCCTTGCGGGGCGTGGGAGGGCAGCGGGGAGGGGAGAACTGGGGGCTGGCCATCGAAGGTACAACATACGGACATACTTTCTAGCGCAAACTAGACACACATAGGGTTAAATATAGCACATAGTATTAAATAATATATGGAATTAAATACTTTGAACTTGAGTGTAGCTTAGTTACGTAAGACAGAATGTTTAGTGATTAAAGTAGAAAGATTCGACTATATAAAAGTGAGGATAAATAGCTGTGTCAGAGAAATGCGTAAAGTGTTGTTCCTGGAATGTACATGTGCAATGGCACACACGCAACATTGATGTATTGTTGTCAAAAATTAGCATAAGGCTTTCGGCTATACAGAAATCGAAAAATCGTTAGAAAGTAAAAGTATGTTGCTCCTGGGTCTGCCCACAATCGCGCCAACTAATCAACTCTGGCCTAAAGGTAACCGTGTGGGGTAGCCCACTTAGGCCTGCTTGGCCTTCAGGCTGGCGGGCATCTCTGGGGGTGGTGGGCGAGGAATGCCCAGGGCGACCTTCACACCGTCATAGATGAACCACTGCAGGGCGGTCAGAGTACCGATCATGATGATACGCGGCGTCAGTCCGTTCCACATGCCACTGAAGCCCAGCGACTTGGCCACGCTAATAGCGCTGGCTCCCTTGGCCTGGTTCAGCTTGGACACCACCACGTCGGCGGGATGGGACACCACGGCGCAGAACACACCGGCGATGTAGCCAGCGGCGAAGGTCACGATCAGCTGCTCGCCCTTGGTGCAGTCGGCGCGGGGCTTGGGCACCACATACCTGCGGGAGATTATATCATTAGTATCGATTTAGGTGGACGGCATCGATTGGCTCTAGTTTTCACACTTAACGTTGAAATAATAATTTTCCATTTTATGATAAATATAAAAATAATATTACATTTATAAAGATGATAACAAAATGATAAGATTCAGCTAACAAGATAAGATAGTTTCAAAATTTGTATTCTAGTTTGTTATATATACGTCAGAAAAAGTTATCTGCGTGTACGAAATACTTTATTTTCGGCCAAATAATAATTAAGAAATTAAGAATTAATTAAAATCATTACTTAAAAGAACTAATAGTTAAGTTTTGCGATGCTGACGATATTCGCAATAATGTAAATCTTAGAAATATGTTTATTTTCACTATCTTTAAAACATTCTTATTTTATTAAAGCTTTTTAAACGATTAATATGGGTGTCTGTGAAAAGCAGTGGTAACTCCCAAAGCAAATGCTACTTACTTGTACAGCAACTCCACGGTGCGCTCGAAGCAAGCGAACTTCATCATGGTGTAAGGGATCTGTCGCATCCACAGCGGAACCAGACCCTTGTAGAAGGCATTGATGCCCTCCTCCTTCAGCATCTTGGGCACAGCCTCACGGAAGTTGTTAGCGAATCCGGGAATGGTCTGGATCTTGACCTTGGCGGCCTCGAACGGCGACAGAGCGATATCGGCGAAGAACTCGGCCGAAGCGGAAGCAGCCAGGTACAAGGAGGTGCGGTACAGGTAGGCATTCTCCTCACCAATAATATCGGCGTACTTTACCTTGAACACCTCGTACAGACCGAACTTGCACAGACCCTGGAA
This sequence comes from Drosophila rhopaloa, assembly GCF_018152115.1. Lineage (NCBI taxonomy): Eukaryota > Metazoa > Arthropoda > Insecta > Diptera > Drosophilidae > Drosophila > Drosophila rhopaloa. The sequence goes on along the minus strand of NW_025335142.1, from coordinate 295,799 downwards.
AAAAAACAAATTAAGGTTAATTTATTGTTTCTCACTTATTTATAACAACTGTGATCAATATGACATTTGGCATCTGAGATTTTTAAGATAATTTACACATAATCGGATAATAATAAACTATATAAAATTGTATTTATATTTGTATAAAAAACTATGATTAAAATGTCATTTGGTTTATTAAGGCAATCGATTCTAAATTGATTAGCAAAAGACTCGATAATACAATTTAAGTATTGCAGTTTATAATCGCTTTATATTTATCAATCAAATATCATAAATGTGGCTTTTTAGGTTGTATATCAAAAAAATAATTCATACTATTAATTTATATTACAAATATTAATATTAGTAATGTTTATATGTTGTTGTATGCGAAGGCGTTCTATGATTCTATTCACAAATATCAATCTATGATTGATAAGGTATTCTCGTTTCTTTACTAGGTACTAATTTGTTCATATTTAAATCTGATCTTAATATTTTTAAATTACTGTGATATAGTGGTTTGGGCAATACAGATTATTTTTTCGTTGGTAAGACTCCGTCATAAAAGGTCGCCCTCTCTAATTATTTATTATATCAAGATATCGATCAGATCACTTCCTTTATGTGTGTCGAACCCGGAACCGTGTAATTAGGGTCACGGGACCGAGTCACGAGCGAGGGAATTAAATCCGCCCCAGACCATTATGCAACCCAAGACCAAAGCCCCCATCCTCACCTGCGCCGAGTAGCCCAGCAGGGTGGGGAACCAGCCCTTGGCCAATCCACGGGCTCCCTCCTCCGCCACGGTGACCTTGAATCCGTGCACCAGGTTCTTGTACTTGGCCTGGTCCACCTGCAGACGGCACTTGACCAGATCCAGTGGGACCACAAAGGTGTGGGTGGTGCCGCAGCTGAGGATGCCACCGATTCCGCACAGGGCGAAGTACTTGGAGCTGCCGAACTCGCAGGAGTCCTGCTGGTTGGCCACAGGCGCGGCGGCGGCGGCGATCTGGCGACCTTCCACCGGCTGGGGATCCACCAGAGGGGCGGCGGCATCGCATCGCACGGCCGTCAGGGGGCTGCGGAAGGGCGAGTTCCGGGCAGTTTCAAAGAAGCTGGAGAACATCTTGGTTTTGTTCTGGATATTTGGGTCGGCTGAAAGTAGACAGACGACCGTCCATTAGTTACGTACCAGACATGTGCTTTATCTAATTATATATAGCTGGGGTAATCAGCTGCTTTTCGCCTCTTCAGGTTACATAACGGCGTGCCCAGAATTCCGCACACTTACGACTCTGGATTTACCCGCAAAATAGGAAAAAAGCAAACACACTCGGAATTTTGTCTATTTCGGGCAAGTCTACCGAACGCCTCGCTTACTTCGATTTTGATTGGAGAGATTCTTATGCAATTTTCGGCCCTGATTTTCGCACTTACTCTTCGTCAGCAACGATTGAGGCTCGTGGGCGCGGATTCAAAGAATGAGGGGGGTGGAAAAACATCGCTGCTTTCAGCGGTGTAATCGAAGTCATCGATGTTTTTAAAACATCGGTAGTATCGATGTTTGGGCATAGTCGGAGTTCTTTCATCACTAACGAGTAATGAAAATCCCACTGTAGATATCGCGCACTGTTAACGGTTCTACCGCGATTTTTACGCAGCCTTTTAGTTTCCATTCCATTTCATTAGTAAAATATCAATATAGGTAGTATCGATGTTTGACAGGACATCATCGATGCTTTCCCATCTCTAAAAATCATCGAATATGGTTAAGGTACTTGCTAACTTTTGAAAATGCCCACTATCTGCGGAGTGTGTCTTGTCTATACCGTGGTGCGGATGAAAAGGTATTTTTACGGTAATCAGAGTTGCCAGATATAAATTGTGGAACAAAACTTTGTTAGCGGTGATACACACCAAAACAGGTCAACTGCATTATGATGATGTTTATACCCTTTCTAATGGCTTCACAATTGTATTATTGAGCTAATCCTGTCTGACCTAATACACCTAATCTTAAATAACTCGGACTTCCGTACTCAAAAGTCTCCTTAGTTGGAAGAACAGATAGAAATACAGGAATATTTTCTAAGCTAAAGTATCTGATACTCGAAATTAGTTGTTAATTGCACGGACAGGAGATTTTGGCATTGTATTCCAGCATATGTTTAATTCTACAAGTGAAACCAAACTCGTTGTCGGGGGACCAAGTTTGTACTTACATAATTTCGCATCTGTCTGCATTTTTATGGGGCTTATAAGGCTTGTAGAGCACTATGAATATAAAGGTAAATTAAAATGGTTTCCATTGAAAAACACAAGTATAGTGTAAAATCAGAGATTTCAACTTTGACGGCGTACACCAAAAACTAAGTTTAATGTTGTGTATTGTGTGTGTTTAAACAAACCAATCATATGCCTTTTAAATTAGCAGACCTGGGTTTAGGCATCAAACAAAAGGCAAAAAAAGGATATTTTCAACAAGTTTCGAGTATCTTTCGATCAACCTTTTTCTTCTCTGGGGCTGCCACGAGAAGAATTAAAACCTAATGATGATAATAATTTTTCTTTAAAACAATTATGAAGGATTTTTTTACGGGTGGTCAATTATTAAGATAGGGATTTGCCATAATGTTTTAAAAACGATTTCGGGGAAGAGGCTGACTCGAATAAATTCCAGCCTAGAGTCGCACTTGTTTTTCAAATATAATGACAAACGCTTATCTTTATATTAAAGCTAAATTATGTGCATCGGTTATGCAGAGTAGCGCATAAATTGATATGAAACTGAAAAGAAATTGTTCCTTATATATTTATAGTCTTATTTATTAAAAACGAAAACGGAAGCTAGCTTCGGCAAGACGAAGTTTTAATACCTTTGCTGAAATTGCTAAAATTAAAAAAGTAGCAAAAGGAATAAGGTATACATAAATAAACTAGATTTGTATAGTTTCATGCCAATAGCTTTTACCCTGATCAAGGTATGCATAAAAAAATAAGATTTGGAAAGACTGTCAATAGCTTTTACACTGCGCGAAATATATTCCATTCTTGCAAGTTATGTCCGATTGTTCCTATAGGAGCTATAGGATATAGACATCCGATCGGTGCGGTTTTCAAATTTGTTCTGCGTACACTTGTTTTAGGATGATTGTGAAAGTTTAAAATCGCTAGCCTTTAAACTGAGCTCGCAAACGGTATTGAAACAGACGGACAGACGGACATGGCTATATTGACTCCCCTATTGATCCTGATCAAGAATATATATACTTTATGGGGTCGGAAACGTCTCCTTCACTGCGTTACAAACTTCTGACCAAAATTATAATACCCTCTGCAAGGGTATAAAAACTGGAATTCTTGATCAGGATCAATAGGGGAGTCGATATAGCCATGTCCGTCTGTCCGTCTGTTTCAATACCGTTTGCGAGCTCAGTTTAAAAGCTAGCGATCTGAAACATTCACAGTCGTCCTAAAACATGTGTACGCAGATCCAGTTTGAAAACCGTCCCGATCGGATGTCTATATCCTATAGCTCCCATAGGAACAATCGGATATAACTTGCAAGAATGGAAGATATTTCGCGCAGTGTAAAAGCTATTAACATAAATCTTTCCAAATCTTATTTTTTTATGCGTACCTTGATCAGGGTAAAAGCGCTTGGCGATCGGACGTCTATATCCTATAGCTCCAATAGGAACAATATGGTGAAATCGGTTAAAATTTAATGATTTTTAGGATATTTCGCACAGTATATAAGCTATTGACATGAATCTTTTCAAATCGTATTTTTGTATGCATACCTTGATTAGGGTAAAAGCGCGTGACGATCGGGCGTCTATATCCTATAGCTCCCATAGGAACAATATACCTTATTCCTTTCGCTACTTTTTTATTTTTAGCAATTTCGGCAAAGTCTGGAAGGGTATTAAAACTTCGGCTTGCCGAAGTTAGCTTCCGTCCTCGTTAAGGTTGAGTTTTTCAATTTATCTTCGTCATAAGAAAGACTAAGAAGAAGCACTCATATTATAAATGGGTTTGTATATGGGTCAGTCAGTTTTACTGGACCAAACCCAGAAAAGTTTAGCATAATTTCTGAAATTTGAAATTTAGTTCGTGAAAGAAAATTCATACAACTAATACCGATGTCGATGTCTGGTAGAGAATAAATGTACACTCATGGTTGTTGTATCAGAATGTTTTTGTAATCCATTAAATAAATAATACTATATTTAAAATTGCCAAATAAGTATTTACTCTCTTCAAATCGACACCGGCTCACTAATGGGGATATTACTGGTTGTGGCGTACATGGTCAAAAAGTATTATAAAAGTATAAGGAAATTCATATATTTATACCCTTGCAGAGGGTATTATAATTTCAGTCAAAAGTTTGCAACGCAGTGAAGGAGACATTTCCGACCCTATAAAGTATATATATTCTTGATCAGCATCACCAGGAGAGTCGATCTAGCCATGTCCGTCTGTCCGTCCATCTGTCCGTCCGTTTCTACGCAAACTAGTCCCTCAGTTTTAAAGCTATCTGCTTGAAACTTTCCCAAAAGTTGTCTTTCTATTGCAGGTAGTATATAAGTCGGAACGAGCCGGATCGGGCCACTATATCATATAGCTGCCATATAACTGAACGATCGGAAATGCCATAACTTTGGTGTTTTTAAAGTTAGGAAGTTGGGATTTTCTATGGGTTTTATTTTTGGCCAATCAATCCGACCTACCAAATTTAATAAGGATCGGCCGACTATATCTTATAGCTGCCATATAATTGAACGATTGGAAATGACATAACTTTGGTGTTTTTAAAGTTAGGAAGTTGGGACTTTTTATGAGTATTAAGAATGCATCATATGAATAATTTTGGAGATTATAATTTATAGAATATTCTGCAAGGGTATATCAACTTCGGCTCCGCCCGAAGTTAGCTTTCCTTTCTTGTTTTAAACTATTATTGAATAAAAAGTACTTACTAAGGAGAGCTAAAATCGTTTGATGTTAGTATCCATGAGCAATAATTAAATTACTTCTTTTACTACAAAGAATGAAGCTTAATTTTTAGTAATTTTATATACATTGAATTTACCATAAATCAACTTGTTGAATTAACTCTTAAGGTGGCGAATAAACTTATTTATCGTTGTTTGTTTGTTTGTTTTGGAATGGTGATCAAGTAAAACTGAGTTTTCAGTTTGAGGCGAAAAGCAACTATCAGCTGATTTTCCGGGGCTCTCTTTCAGAAAGCTTTGAGTCTGGTTTCCGATTGACTTTGCTCCTCTTTCATTTACTTTGCCGTCTTTGCTTTTGCTTCTGGCTTTGCTTTTTGTATTTGCCGCTCGTGGATTTCTGTGGAGTGGAGTTCCGTCGTCAGTTTGAGTTTGGTTCGTAGCGCGTTCGCACACGCGCGCGCTGTATAGTTTATATATTTATACTCCCATCCGATCCGAGATCCGAGATCCGAGATCCAAGATCCGATCTGACCGTCGTCGTGCTCCTCGCCGCATCTCGCTCGCTCTAATCAGTTGGCCTACGTTTTGGGTCCGCGTACTTCGCGGCTAATTTCCAACTTAAAGAAGTGAAAAACAACAAAATCAGGCAAATAATTGAGTAATTAAAGTTAAACGTAAGGAGAGCTGCTCTGCCAAGTGTTTTGTGTTTGTGCGCTTTTTGTGTAACGGTCTGCTAACTGGAGCTGGATCTTAAAAATTATTACGGCAAAGTGTTTGAGTAAATTGATTGTGGAATGGTTTTGAAAGCTTAATAGTGGATGCGATTAACTGATCGATTTGGGTCCAGTATGAGAGGAGGAAGCATACATCGAATAGCCGTCAAGAAACTGGGATTTGCTTGCCATGTTTTTCATAAGCGGAAAAGAAAGTTTGATTTAGGAGAATCGGAAAGTGATAATACCAGAAATATGAATTTTTAGTGGGGAATTAATAACATTGGATATTTTTTTATTTAAATGAAAATAGGCGAATTTCCTCCTTTTAACAAAGAATTTGAAACATTTGTCATAGAATAAAAATAAATAAATAATCAGCTACGCCTTTATCTCATTCTTTTTAGTGGTTTCAATTACGACTTTGTTTGAAATGTTGTTTGTTAGATTTTAAAATGTGATAAAATGATAAAATAGCTTGTAACCAATATCTGATGACTGAAATTGTGAATACCTTCTGAATGTTATTCCAGAATCAACTCAAGTGATCTTTGATTGCATATTGTATTTCAAATGATCTCATAAGATTATCTCATATTTAACAAAGCCATAAATAGCAGTTAAACAACCAAGGGGAAAATCTGAATTGTTGAACCTGATGATTATTGATTTTTTCTAGCGAAATAGATACATTTTAAAATTTAAAACTAAATATCCAAAAACAATATGGGTTCTTCACTCACAAAATAAATAATAAGTGAAGTCTCCAGTATAAATAAATCATTAAATAAGTTTTCTTTAATTATAAAATTCAATACATTTATTAATCTACAAAAAGTAATCCCAAGAAAAAAAACTAATCAACAGCAGTTTGCGACTAGTTAACCAGCAGCAAAAATTGGCAACTTCCTTCAGTTGGGCGCCAAGTCATTAGACGCCGCCCTTCCCCCCCACACCCTCCTCCCATCAGCCCCCTTTCCCTCCTCCTTGGAGCCCACTCAAAGCACCGCTATGACTAGACAGGCCTTGTCCATATATTTCTTTATTTTTTTCGCATACGAATATATGCAGCCATTAGCCACCGCATCAACAAACGAGACGCCACAAACACACTCTGATCTTTTGAGGCACACACAGATACTCGAAGGAGGATCGCGGGAAGAGTGAAGGGGAAGGGACTCGGTGACGTTTGCTTTGGGGCCCCTTCACTTTTTGTTGTTGCACAGAAAGAAAATGTTACCACCTTCAAATATAATATTATTTCAAATGTCGATGGCTTACAACTCCAAAGAGCAAGCTTTATCCTACAAGAGCCTCTAAGAAATACCAGTTTTAGTAAGGGTATATCCCATATCATAAAGATAACCACAAATTAAGTAATAAACATACTTTTCTGAATGAAATATAATTTTGAATTTCATCAAATAAAGATTCTAACGATAACAATAATAGGTTTCTACGTATTAATTTTGTAATTGTTGTGAATATATTTTGAAACAAATTTATCTGCGTGTTCGTCGTTGTTTTTTCGTGGTCGGATGAAAAAGTTGCCGCGGCAAGTGCAATTCGCGGTTCGCCGTCCGCGATTCGCATTCCACTGGCCGAAAGTATCTTTGGAGTTTTGCATCTTGTGGATGTCTGCCGCGCTTAACTGTAAATTGAGGCATGTGCCGCACACTCTCTCGCTCTCTCTCTTTCTTTCTGTATATGTGCGCTCTCTTTTGTCTGTCAAGTTCAATGTGCGTTGACAATTTTCCATTTCCAAATGGGCGACGTTTTCCACTTTGATTGTTTTTTTTGTTTGCTGCCGCCGCTTCTTGTACTTTCACACACACTGGGCTTCCATTGTGCCTGCGCAACTGTGCGTGTATTTTAATTTATTTTAATCGAACGGCAATTTAAATTTAAGCCGAAGCCGAATAAAAAACAAGAGGTAGTGGGATTTTTGCCATTCAACCCGGAACTCAAGGTGTAGTATAGTACTCGAAATCAGGCAGTCGCCCTGCCGATCGAGTCGTGTGTGGATGTTTTCCAAGCAATGTATCTACGAATATCGCTCCATCCTCATCGCAAACGCAATGCATAAATCAGCGACGGAAAGAAGAAAAAATCTCCGCTTCGTCGTTCTTTGTTAGTTTTGTGAAAGCGCAAGTCGAAGCGTAATTTTTACACTTTTACCAAAGAGAAAGAAGACGGAAAGATACATAGATACTCTTTACATACGGCTCATAAGCATCTTTTCTCTATTACCCACCGACATACACGATTCGTTTGCCGTTGTTTGTCTTTAAGCCGCTTAATTGAAAGTCTTGGCCTGACTTATGACTCGTTGGAAAAGCCAAAAGTAAAAAGAAGACCTCGGCTTTTCCAGCTGGGCCAGAGTGAAACCGCAGGAGCGATGAAAATATCATTTTATTGATAGCAGTGGTTATTTGGTAAAGGGAAAGCTTTCAAAACAATTTACCAGAAGTTCTCACCTAATTTCACAGTGCAATAAACTCCACTTAACGAAACTCAAGTGAATATAATATGCAAGCAATTTGAAAAATTTGAATTAGTGCTCAGGCTAAACCTGCCAATGTTATTATTTGCCCATCTGTGCATGTGCTCAAAAGTCAACCGAACAAACTGAATCCACAGCAGACAACAAACAAGGTAAGATGAAATCAATTTTAATAATCTTGGCCCGTTTTAGTTTTTATTTATTTTTGCATATCCATTTGTTAACTCGTTTGCGATGTCTATTAACGGCATTCATCGCCCCGGGATGTGAGCTCATCTCGCATCCAAATGATATTATTCTCAGCCCGAAACTTGTTCGGTGATTCATTTTTCACAGCTCTGCCTTTCGATTTGTTTATTTACAGTTGTGATGTCTTGTTGCTTTGCATATTTTGGCATGCAATACAGACACGTTCAAACATTTAATCACTTAACCGTTTCGGCTTAGTTTGTTCAACGTTCCCCGAGCGTTTTCATTGCTCTTAACTTTCCAAGTCGTTGCACACCTTTTCCCCTTATCTGCCAAGCCCAATGTCAAGGTTGCCATTGTTAATGTTTCGTATAATATGAAAAATAAAATCAAATATAATATAAAATGTGTGAGGAGTCAGCTTATTGCCAATTGTCTGCCACTAATTGGAGCTCAACACTTCTCAAGTGGAACGAACGCCCCGTCGCACCGCTCTTTTTCGTATAATTTGTAATTGCTTCGTTTTTCGGACAAGCTACAAAAGATATTTTACAAAAATAAATTAAGTGTTGCGGGCAATTAGTTGAGTCTTAAGCTGGCTATTTACAAAACGTAGGCAGATTAATGGCCGTCGATGGAGATGTGAATATGAACGTGAGCTCGGGTTATTCGAAAGATTTTTGTCATTTCTTAGGCTTATAGCAGGTAGATACAAAAATGATAAGACACTTCGCGGGTTTTTTTTGGGTTGATTATCTAGTAAATACACAAAAAAAATTAAATGATTTTAAACTATTTTGTAACTATCGTATTTTGTAGAATTTTAAATTGAAATTAAACATGACAATTGCAAATATATATGCTAAGCTTATTTCCATTTTTATTTAATCAAAACCTCAAAAGCTTTTTGAACCTAAGCTACTCTTAAAATCTTAATTATGGCCAAAAATAAATATATTAATAAATGCCAACACCATTTTCAAGGTTATGATTAAGTATCGATAATTGTGTCAGCGGCCATCAAGAAACGCATCTATCAACATCTGATGGAACCGCGAGACTTAAATATATTATTGGCCATATAAAAGTCTACGAAATTGTTGGTCAATTAATAAGTCATTAGGGCAAAGCTTTAGTTCCAGCCTAGAGCAAAGAATTCTAACATTTATCAATACCGTTCGCTATTCTTGTTGGTTTCTTTCTCTAAGAACTTTGCCCCAGAGCAAAGATGCGGAACCGTTAAGCGTTTCACCCAAAGCAAGTCACAGCGAAGCGAATGGAGAAAAACTATCATAAATTTGACTTTTTAATGTTAATAAAACAATTTTTACGATTCTTTTATGTGTGAAAATTACGCAGAAGGGCATACAAATAAACGAGACCACGAGCTGTGGAACAGTTACCCAGTAGGCAGGTGCAAGCCAAGTTGATATAATACGTCATTACGGAGCCTGATCCGCACCTTCAGCACATACCTACCATTTTTTCCACAACTCCCTTTTGGAGTTCCCTCAACAGTTCACTGAGAGAAATAGCCGAGATTTGGTTATTTTGCTTAATATGTAATCCATATCAAAAATGAATATTCCATTCTAAAAAACAAATTATCCTTTTGTGTGTAATGTATGAAAATATTAGGTTTTAATTATATTTCTTCAAATATATTTTACCCAAAGGCAGAAGCTAGTTCCAAAGTCATAATAGAGAGTTATTTAATAGATCATTTTTTTGTGGTTTTTATTTACTTGGTTTGGTATTGACAAAAAGATTTAAAATTTTATCGTTTTTAAACTTGATAATATGTGTTATTTTATGATTTTATTTCGCTTGCTTTCAGTATTTCTTAAAAATAAAGATAACATTTAAGAAAACTCCGTTCTGAAGCTAAAAGCAAGCACATTTAAACATACATGATACTAAAGGTTAAGCTTATCTTAGAATGTGACCACTTTAAAGTAAATTTAAAAGAGTTAAAAAAAAAATGATAGCTTGTGTTATATTTTTCTCAGTGGATTTAGTACCCCCAGATCATTACTTGGAAAAATGTGTGACTTTGGAGTGAGATGACACCGTGTAAATAGCCGACGGTGAGGAAGAAACTTAACCGAAACTACTGAACAACAAGTGTAGAACAATCAGGCGCGAGGCGGTAGAAAACTGCCCAAGTAGCTGGAACGCAGGTCACTGAACTCCCGGACGGACGCTTCAAATATATTTTACACCAAGGCATTAACAAAAGCTAGTTCCCCCTTTCCACCCCTCTTCTTAGCAAAGTCATGATAGAGCGGTATTTAGTTGACCAGTTTTTTTTGTGAATGGCTTTTATTTATCTCGGCCTGGAATTGCCAAAAAGTAATGCTATCAAGTTTAAGCGTCATAAAACTTGCTAATATGGGTTATTTTGGGTTTTTATTCGCTTGCTTTCAGTATTTCTTTTATTATGTCACATGTTTATGAGACATGTGGGTGCGAATCAGAGACATGAGTCAAATTAATTAAATAATATTACTTTAAGATACAAAAATGTATCAAGGGATGAAAACACATACAAAGTTTAGACATTTGATGACAGTAATAAAGTTTATTGAATCCAGCTAACCTATTTTTTAAATATTTTTTATAGACTTAGTGTTGAAGTTTTTATGCCAAGTTTTGACTACAAAATATCTACAGTATTAGTCTACTTTATTTCAAAATAGAGGGTGACTAAGATTTAAGCAATTTTGTTGATTTGCTCAAAATTTGGTATCATAAAGAATCTTTTTTTCAGGCCTGAGCTTTGGGAAATCCGATTTCTGTTGGACATTTTCCAGAAGTTTTTCATTCCGCCTCGCTGTACTTTTCTCAGATTGACATTCCAGAGCATTCCCGAGCAAATTGCGTTATAATTCTTAGCACTCTGTGAAATTAGCAGCGACAATGTCCGGAAAGTGAACCGCTTCCAATAACTGTATCCAACGTGACAACCATCAATGTGCGTCCCCGATTTGCCGCAACTCATTCACTCATTCCTCGCTGACCCACTCCGCACCACCGGTGGAGCATCCACACGAGATCGAGTGGTGGCCATGCGATACCAGGTCTTCAGACGATGCCTAATCGTCCAGCGTTCTCATTACGATGGCCGGCAATTTCCGCACCTACTTAGCCGCCTCGCATGTCTAACCGTAAATCCCTATTGACCCCCATTTCCCAACCGTAATGCCTGACCACACACATCCTCTTTCGCTCCGCTGAGGGCTGATTTGTAACTTGATCAATGTGGCAATTGCTTCCTCTTCTTCCAAGCCACTTGGCCTTTTCATTAGCTTCAATTTCAATTTGCTTTTTGCTATTTGCTATTTGCAATTTGCGCACCAAACTCTGTTTCGTTTCTGTTTCTATTTTTCAGCCATTTTTGCCTCGGCCTGGGCCAAGAAAAAAACTTGTTTATGGCTCCTACAAGAATGTGGAAAGCAAGAAAACGAAACGAAAAAAAGAAATAAACAAAACTGGGTTAAAATTGTTAGACAACCTGAAGTTGCAGTTGCCGTTTCTGAAATATTGCAAAGGTATGGGGTCTGCTATCGAGTCTGGTCTCTAAGCAATGGCCTCGCCAATCTGCAAACTCCAAACCCCTGAAGTGTGTTCGGATTGCAGGCACACATCGAGTGCTAAATAGAATGTAATGGAATGTTTGCTGGATATGGGAAGATCCCAGCAAAGACCCGGTTCTACTTTAAATTAAAGTGGACATATTTTTTATTAAGCTTTGAGAGTGTTTTATTGGTTACCATCAATACAGATCAAAGCGGGTTTGACTCGAGAATTTATCTGGACAGTATAAAAAGAGATTTGGAAAATGTTTTACAAGTGGCTCAGGAATTGGAATATATTACCCAGGGTCACAAATATTTTCCTATGATATTAGGGCTCTCCTAAGTATAGTCGAATACAAATTTATGTTGGATCACCCACAAGTTCCGTGGTATAGCTAAGTTCGACGAAATTTTGAAGTATGTTTTCTTTTGCTGAAACACAGCTATTACAAAAATTAAATTGTCGATATTTTAATACATTTTTTTTTATAGTTGCTAAAGTATTATAAAACTCCGGCTCAAACCATTAACCATGACTTTGGAATATGCCTTCAAATAGATCTCCGATCTTTTAAACGCCTCTAATAATGAAATGGAATAAAAGTTTCTATGAGAATTTTAGGCAGTGTAGAAAAAATGCCAAAAGTGTGTTTGATTTTAACATGACTAATTTTGTAACAATTCTTTTAAAAAAACTGTACTTTAAGATTCTATTAATGCATAAAAAAACAGTTTAGTCTCGCATGTTAGAACAATAAATGTTTTTAATAATTTAGAAGCATTCTTTGCTTGTGATTTCCATACACATTTATTTTTTTTATTGTTGTTTGCTCTTGTAAGCTATTGTTATTATAAATTATTATTTTTAAAAAGATAACCCAAAACCTTAAATTACTGAACATAATCCCTTACATTTTTGGGTTCCATTTTGGGCTTGTTTGCATTGACTTCTGTGTTTGTTTCGGAGCCACTGCACTTGCGCAAAGCCCACAAACTCGGAAACCCTACAAAAGTCAACCGAAACTCGTCTTGGGTATGGTCAGTAATGAAATAAAGCCGAGCTGAACCAAGCCAAACCGAACCAAGCCAAGTCAAGTGAGCCAACTATCGGCGGCTACTTAGTATGCCCGGGCCGAGTTCGACACTCAGTCCGAGAAGGCTGAAAAGGTGCAACAAACGCAACGCTCGGTTTCAATTGGGTTGTTGTTGGCTTATTAATTACCTCACCGCACAATTGCGTGGCACATACAAAACACCCACCAGAAGGATGGGGACCGGGGGCCTGCCGCTTTTGTAGAACCCACAAAAGGCGTTCGACGGTGGCGGGTAATACGAGTAACGACTTTTTGTGGCCCGTAAATGGAGCCCGGCCGATGAAGTCAACAGTCCCAACCAGTTTGAAGTTTAATTTAGCATTATTTCTCTCTATTTACTTTATATTTTATTCAAATAGTATTTTGATTGGCTGCGTGGCTTTCCATAAACAAATGAAGAGCTCGAGAAAATTGAGAGTGACTGTCGATTTGTGTTCATTTTTGCAAACTCGTTTTTGCATATTTTACTGACGTTTGCTGTTGGTTACTTTCAAATGTCAAGCGAAGTTGAAGGTGGTCCACAATGATATTTGATTTTTTCCTACCCCACTCGTATATTATATGATTTATTTTGAGTCATGTTGAAAACGAATAGGCGCCTTGAGAAAACAAAAGACTTGAGCAAAAAACTTGTTTATGGTATTTTTAAAGAAATTCAATTTATTATAGATAAGGAACATATTTACTCTGGGAATTCTATCATATACTCACATTATTTTTTATATTGCATGCTTTATAACATTGATTAATTCTGACAAGGGACTTCAAACAAAAACTTATTTATAGGACTTATACAAGACAAATATTGAATTAATCATTGCTTTTTCAAACTGGAAGCTAAAAGGAAATTATCTACAAAATATTGTCGAAGAAGAAAATTACCAAGATAGAGGGACATTCAAATGAATAGAGGATATACAGTGAAAACCCCACAACTTGTTCCTCGCAATCCAGACAAATTGCATATTAAAAACACATTAAAATGGTTTGCTATAACCATTTATCATACCTTCACTTACAATTCAATTACATTCAATGCACGATGCGCAGAAAATCCGCAGATGGCAAACAATTCCAAAAGCTATTCCGAAAAGTCATAAGCAAAATCGTGGCCGGCTCGGGTGAAACTTAATGAAGCCTGAGAAAGTTGCACAAGGCTCAGGTGACAATCATTAAAATAAAGCAACAAATAGCTGGCTAACTAACAAAATACAATAACCACAAACAAACTGAAAAAAATGCGATAATTGCTAACAAATTTGTACGACAAGCGCATGCCAAACATGCAACATACAGAAGCTAAAACGCATTTTAAAAGTGCCCGTCTGACTTAGGACTAACTAATCGAGTTTTAATTCATTTTTGGTTTGATTTAAATAACGTTTTAGTCCGTGAGTTATTCTCTGCATATATTGCCGCCTTATTCACCTCAACTTCTGGATTTAGCTCAGTTGGCTGGTTCCTTCTTCGTGGCTTCTGCAGGTGACCCAGTTTAATGCAAGTGGAACGCTTTGACCAACAACTGAAACACGGCATTAGTTTCTGACCATAAATAGCCAGGCGTAGATCTCTAGACAGTTTACTGTGGAATGAAATTGGAGTGCATCAGTTAGGTTGTAAGCTATAAGTTGATAACGAACCCCTAGTACAATTGGACCTTAACAGGAAAATATTCGGTTATCGGACACATTAAAATACAGTTTTATGCTGTGTTAAATACTGTTTGTATTAGGTGTATTAAGAAAAAGGTTTTCCTTATGTCTGAAAGTTAATAAAAGCTACTGCTTAAATTTGCTTAAATGTATAATTAATTTATCATAATAAATAATAAACTTTTATTTTTTTACAATTTTAAGCTAGCCTTGACATAATGTTTTTCGCATAAAATGCAAAGATATATTTTGAAAGCTCGACTAACTTGTCTATTAACTTTTAACTATTTAGCAGCACAGTGAGTTGGTATGAGTATGAGTTAGTAACTGGTATGAAGTATTGGTTAATTTTTTTATTGCCCAATGTGTAATATTTTTGAAATTACAATTTACTGGTAATTCAACTGAATCTCTGGTCTAAGACTAGGTGCAAACTAAGCCCCACTTTACTCAATCGGGCACCTTTCTCAATGGAAGGCCCGTAAAGAAGCGGCTCAAAGCCAAGTCAGGTTTCATTCTGAGTGGAAGAGCGTTGCACAGAGCCCAAAAAGAGAGAAACTCGTTTCTTCTGGGATGCTGGATTGGCATGGAAGAACTTTCTTCTCATTGATTCTAGCGGCCTGCATATAAATAAATAAATTAAAGAGACTTTCTTTCTGGCGCGGTGTGCGTGAGTCTGTGGCTTTGGTTTTGGCTCTGGCTTTGGTGTCATCATCTATTCAATTCTTCCGAGCTAACGCCTCACTTCGTTGGCTGACCCAAATACTTGGTCGCTCTTTCACCGGGGTCAGATCCCCAGTCGAAGTCGGAGTCTGGGCCTGGTTTTCGTGCACCTTGTGTCATTATTATTGTTGGAGATCGGGGACCGGGCCTTTGGGTTGGCTGTTGGTCCAACAAGCGGACAGATTATAAACATCAACCCATTTACAAGTATTTCCAGTCCTCCGGCTCGGCTTTTCGATTATACGCATCTTTATCGGCATCTTCATTAGTTTGACCCAATTTATTTGAGAGTTCTTTTACTTTCTATTTTCTCTCGAACGGCTTCAGAATATTCCGTGTTGTGGGCCGAACGTCTTTATGGGCCTCTTGTTAAGCTCAAGATTTGGGGAAGTCAATTTACTTTCATTTGAGGAAATCTTTTTCTGGTTTTTTGATTACCTATAATAGTATGGGCGTTTTTCGTGGCCACTTCCGTAGTTGTATTAGGCGGTGTTGATATAATTATACAAATAAAGAATGGGTTTTATGTATTAGTAATGAGGAGGAAACTTGATATTTTGAAGAGGTATTTAATTAATAATGGTTACCGACCCTAAAAAACTTTTTGAATTCCTTTTACACTGATTGTAGCGATTCACCAAACAGAATTAACCTTTATTAACCCCAAAAGCAAATGTGGTCAGCACTTTTTGATCACTTGTAATTACGATGTGATCAGAAAAATATTTTTTCTACACATGCGGTTTAACCTTTAATGTTCTCATCAACCTTTAGCTGGACTCGTTCCTTTTTGGGTCGCGTGAATGGTGGAAAAGATTGGCAATTTCTCTGCGCCATAAAATTAAAGCGTAAGCCAGAACAAGAGTTATAAATCTCATAAGCGATATCAATCCAGAAATTTGAGAGCTCTATTAGATTTATAACCAATCGAAGCGGGGTTTTTTTCTACTTTGGGTGAAAAGAAAGCGGATCTGACCATTAACATAAAGTTTTGATAAAGACAAAACACGGAATCACTTCGCAGACATCAAAGTTCTGTGATGGTAAAATGCTAAAACGATATTTGCCAGATTTATTGACAAATGGGTTCAGTTCGCTTTTTTTGGAACTGGGTCAAGTGATGATAAAGGGCTTTCGATTGAAGATTTGAAATATGCAAAGAAATTCGGCTGATAAAATAGTTTGATGGACACTTAAAGCTTCATTAAGTTGTTAGCGTTTCGCGTGTGTATATATGTGCGTTTAAATGCTGAGATGGATCTGTGGAGCGTGCTGGCCTATAAGAACCGTTAAAAGGCAAGGGCAGCCCATCAGTTTGCGTTTGCCAAGCGTTTGGTTCGGTTCGCCGGGAGTATGAAACTCAATCCGCCAGCTTCTCTGTTCCTTCTTGCCCTCATTTCGATCTGCTGCGATCGGAGCCGGGCCGTCTATAATTATAAGTCACCTTCCCGCGGCTACTTCTATCCGAAGCCAGCGCGACTGCCGCCTCTGCCAGTCAATGGCACTGCGACCACGACCACGACCACGACCGCGTCTTCCCATCCCGGACCACCGCCCGGAGTGCAATCGGACTTCATTGATGATCTGATCGAGGGCCATAAGCAGCAAATCTTATCGAACGTCTTGGGCGTGGCTAGCGAAACTCCCTCGGATCCGGCCTCCCCCGGCCTCCTCCTCCTCCCCCCTTTCCCCCCTCGAGGGCGGTGGTGCCAAGGCGTTCCGCGTTAATCGCTGTGCCAGCTGCAGTGAGTTGGGGAAATTGCAGTGCCAATCCAATCCAGCGGGGAATGAAACGATCCGGCTAATCTGGGGCTAATAATTGGAAATTTGAATCGGTTATTGTACGCCTATCGGGAAACGCATTACTTGCAAACGTGTTTGTGAAACGTGCTGTGAGCTTAGTCAACGACTTCATTGCCTTGGCTTTTCGCGTAGAAGAATTAAGCAAGTCAATAAAATGGTTTTAAGACGTTTCATTAAGTTCGTAATGAAAATAAGTGATTATTGCATCAAGTACAAATTTAAGTTAATTCGGCCTTTAACCTTAAAACCACTTTTAAATAGACACAATCTAAACAAAAATAAAAAAAACATAAAATTCCTCCCAATCCTTTATTCAGTTTAACTTCAAAGTAATTTTATTATGAGACTTACATTTTTTTTCAACGAACCTAACGTAGTTCAATATATTTTGGGTTCTTAATCAATAATAGAAAGTTAATAAATATTTCTATAAGAGATCCTATTATAAACACGAATTCAAAATTTTAGTCCAGCTAAACTCACAGTCTCTCGAAGCGTTTTAATAATATCGTTCAGATATAAATTAGTAATATTGCAGTTTCAGTTCTTATTTCTTCGAGACATCTTGGCATATTCAAATATTCAATAATTCAGGCACTATAACTTCCAGTTCCACCGCGTTTTCATTCCCTGGCTGAGACCTTTTTTCCACCAAAGACCACCCAGATTACAGATCCCATCGAACACATCGAATCCCATTTCCTATCCTCTTGCAGCCTGCGGCGTTCCCAATGTGAATCGCATTGTGGGCGGCACCCAGGTGCGGACGAATAAATATCCGTGGATCGCGCAGATCATTCGCGGCACCTTCCTGTTCTGCGGAGGCACCTTGATCAACGATCGCTATGTCCTGACCGCCGCCCACTGCGTCCACGGCATGGACATGAGGGGCGTGTCCGTGCGGCTGCTGCAGCTGGACAGGAGCTCCTCCCACCCGGGAGTCACCCGGTCGGTGGCCTTCGCCCATGCCCACGTGGGCTACGACCCGGTGAGCCTGGTCCACGACATAGCTCTCCTCCGCTTGGATCAGCCGATCCCGCTGGTGGACACCATGCGACCCGCCTGCCTGCCCAGCAACTGGCTGCAGAACTTTGACTTCCAGAAGGCCATCGTGGCGGGGTGGGGTCTGAGCCAGGAGGGTGGCTCCACTTCCAGTGTCCTGCAGGAGGTGGTGGTGCCCATCATCACCAATGCCCAGTGCCGGGCCACCTCGTACCGTTCCATGATCGTGGACACCATGATGTGTGCGGGCTACGTCCAAACCGGAGGTCGGGACGCCTGTCAGGTGGGTTTCACATAAATCGGTTTAGTTGGAACAATCGTCCCTTGAAGCTTACATTTTAATGAAGTGATTTTCTAAATTATTAGTTAGAAAAAGGTGTTTAGTTAGCTTAAAAAAAGCAGATAAGTTGAGATTAATTTTGATATTCAGCAATTGATTTACATAAAACAAATTTAATCCTTTTACAAATCGTAAATTCTGCTTTTGGAAAAGCTTTCCTGTTTATAGCAAAACATTTAAATTAAAATGATCTTCAAAACTAAGGACAAATTTCCAACAATATCGGTATATTTTTAACTGAGTGTATAATAGTCTACCACTTTTGGTGAAAATCCTCAGGGTGACAGCGGTGGTCCCTTGATCGTCAGGGATCGCATTTTCCGGTTGGCTGGAGTTGTGTCCTTCGGCTACGGATGCGCCAAGCCCGATGCTCCCGGTGTCTACACTAGAGTCTCTCGGTACTTGGAATGGATTGCAGTGAACACAAGGGACTCTTGCTACTGCGTTAATTAGATTATAAAAATTTTGAAGCATTCTGAAATTATTTATGTATTTATTTTTTCGCCAATAAATATTATATATAATTAAAATGGTAAATTAGATTACTTTATTGATATATACAAATTAATTTTGGGATTACAAAACCATTCATATTGGATTTACGACTATGCCACATCCTTCGGTTGTCAATTTTAAGAATTGTGCAAAAGTACATAATTTAATTTTGTATTTTTACTAAGCTGCATTGTTGGACTTAAAAAAAATTGTTCTTATTATTAAAGTCTTTTAGGAAATATTACAAATAGGTGCATCACTTTTTTTGCCTTATGCCCCAGAGTTATTAAGACAAATATTTTCTTGGATCGTGGATAGACTTACGAAGACCCACGACCACATAAAAATCCAGTTCCGTTGCACGATCGCGGAGCTGTGTTTATTTATTTTTTCTGGGGAACTGGACCGTGTGTGACCCACGCAACTCCCTCAATCGACAGCTGGTTTTACTTTCTTAATGCAAAAGAAATACAAATTGTACAAATATTTTGTGAAAACAGGTTATGGAAACCCTAGCAGTGGCCTTTCACTTTTTGCCCCTCGAGAGTGTTTGCAGAAATCAATAAAACTCGAAGTCAGAGTTGAAGTTTGCTGAGCGAAAATCGAAGCCAAGGACGTTTTCCGCCGACTTTGCCTGACACATTGTTATCACTTGTCAAGGCCCCACTGCCGCCCTTCGTTTCGCGGAGTTGACAAAACTTTTATCTTTATCCCTTTGGGCCAGCCAGGCCGACTTGTGGCCGACAGTTGTTTAATGGATTTTCAAGTTATTTCTGGTATTTTGTTGTAGTTGCCGCTGCATGTCGCAGAAATACAGCGAAACAAAGATATCTCGGCGGAAAGAAACTCGTTTGTGGCTAGGGGCCAAAGAAAATGCCGCATAATTGCCGCCGCCACGACTCCGCAAAAAGGGGCGGGGCACCCAGAAGGGGCTGGCTGGCCACCGAATCGACAATGTTGTCAATGCTGGCTGCTCTGGCATTTGATTTTATTTTTAACTAGACTATAATTGATGCCAGGCACTGCAGGGTTATCGAGAAAGACTTTTGCGGAGGTGGCAGAGGGGAATCAGTGTGGAGTTCAGGGAACAGAGCCATTTATCTTAATTAAAAACGTGCCATCAGAAAAAGTTGTGTAGTAATATTCATGAACTAATACAACTGTTTAGCTAACTTACATATCCTTAGCAATACCTTTTGAAGTAATAGAAAATAAAGCGCGAACTTAATAACAGGTAGTGAAATATTAATATATATAACCACGAAAGTTTTCTACAACAAAAACTGAAATTAAGGTTTTGATTTTTATTTATGTTAAATCAAACTATTTTGGCTCATTTGTGTACTTTTGTTGGTTTTATGTTTCAGACAGGAGCACATCTTTATGATTTAAAATCGATAAATTCGCATTTTACAATCCCTTTATATAACTTGAGCAAGGCAGAAAAGGAAACCGAAGTCATTGTCCATTGTACAGTTTCGTCTTCAGTGAAGATACAAATTTCTCAAATGCCAGTTAAGTCGGATATATAGATTACCTTTGAAAGGAGGTGTTAGTATACAATTTATTATTTATTCAAAAACATTACTTTTAACTTAGCACTTTGGTGGCTTCTAGTCAGAGATCATGTGAGGTGATAACCTTCAGTCAAGGGTCGTTCGCAGCTTCTTGATGGAGTCGATCGTGGATTGGAGTTCCCTTCGGATGTTGGCACATTCGACAACCATATCCAGACAGTGGTCCCAATGCCGATTCGCTACTCTCAAGCTCTCTGGCACCAGACGGCCGAAGATGGTTGTGAGGGGCCGGAAGTATCTAAGGATCGGGTCAATTGGGTGTCGAGTGATCCTAAAGTATTTCCCGTGGGGGCTCGATGTTTCAATAACACGAGTGATTGCCTTGTAGGGTTGTCCTCTGGGCAATTGGGCCTCTGCTGAAGTTCGTTCAGATCCATGGTGCAATCTCACCCTGGCCAGGATTAGTCCGGCTCTACATGTCTGCTTGTTGACCAGCAAGTGCAGTAGGTCCTGGTCCTCCATAAGGTGAAACATTTGCAGGTGGAGACCATCTAGAAGACATCTGATATCCTCGTCGGAGGACTCTGATCTCGATTCACGCATCGGATCCTTCGATTCATCGGAGGGCACTTCGTTGTGGTTCATGGCTGGGTATTTCTTTTTCGAGCAAGGTATTTCTCTTCAACCAAATCGTAAAGTTCATAAAATATCGCTTTGAAATATGTCTGATTTGACTGCAAAATCGGAACAAAGCAAAGATATTTTTTTAAAGATCCAAATAAATAACTACAATTCTTAGCTCAGCCAATCTAGACAATAGTTTAAACTAAAAAATTTTTTTTTTCAACTCTTTTAAGTACAAGAAAAAAGTAAATTATAAAGATTGCAATTTGAATAATCTTGATTATATGGTTTCATTGCATATATTTAACAACCCAAAATGTAATTACTTTCAACTTAAGCAAAACAGAAGATCATAACTAGATAAGCTTATAATTTTGTCTCTTAACATATCTTACTAACCATCTTTTTAAATTAGTTTCCCAGAAAAAATGAACTAGTTCACACTTACTCCGCTTGAAACCAACTTGTTTGCCTTCAAATTTCTTGTATTTTTTTGTTGGTTTTGATGAATTTATCAGATTTGTTAGTCTGCCTTGGGATGAAGAGGGTTCGAGAAGGGAAAGGCACGCTTCGCTGGCTAATTTAACATAATTCTCACATAAATCGCAAGCGAGTTGGGTAGAGAAATTTTCACGCCTCGCTTAACGCATTTGGCTCGCATAGCAAAAATTCACTTCTTGGCTTATTTTCTTGCCTTTTTTGTTGGCCAATCCCTGCATGCTTTTCCATATTTCCAATATAGCAAAACAAATGTCCAAAATTGTACAAGACACGAGTTTTCGCTGCATCAACGCGGCACTTTGCTGGCAAACCGCAAAACATTTTAATAAATTGCCAGTTATTAGTTTCTTGCGGAGCGGCAGGAAAAAGTGCAATTAAAATGCATTCGAAATGGGGTGGTGTTGCGGAGTGGCGGGGTGAAACGGGGGGACAAAGGAAGTTCCGCAGCAAAAGAAATTAGCATAAGCATTGACTTTTTTCCAACGGGGAAGGAGAGGCAAAAAACTGTTGCGCTAGTTTCCCATAATTTGCCTCAGCAAAGATAATGAGCAAGAAAGAGTACCCAGGGGGATGGGGTGGAAAGCCGCGGGAAAACCGAGGGGCGGGCCACCCAGGGGGCGGGGAAACTGCGGTCAGTCGCATAGCAAATGGTGTGAAACTCTGCTCAAAACTGCGAAAGGGGCGAGGGGGCCTTTAGTGCCTTCATTGTTCATCGCTGCACTTGCTTTTTGTTGCTGTTATAATAGCCACCGCTTGCAATTTGCATAAATGTTTTTAATTAAATGCATTTAAAGCATATTTTTCAAACACAGCGGGCAAATTTGTTAATGAAATCGAATGAGGGGGAAATGGGAAGTACCTTAAAGTTATGGTTATTATGCCTAATATGGGAACTCGACAGGGAAAGTAGCAGTATCAAAACAATTGCTTTGCGTGGGGCATACCGATAAGAAATTTTGAAGGCTACTTCTAATGCGATAATTAACTTACATATTACAAGGTGTCTTGCTATTTTGGATAATTTCATAAATGACTAGCTTATAAACCTTAAAACAAAGTGTAAGGCTATCTTTAAATATCAACTTAAACTTTTAGCAAGTGATTTAAAAGTGCCCATTAGTTACCGAACAAAATCCATTCATTAGCCCTAATATTATATAACTCTGACGAAAAACTTTAATCAAGTGCCAGCCCACTTATCACTCCCTTGTCACTCGTAACTAACCGCATCTAAACTAACCATAAAATCAAGACAAAGACGGAGGCGATTAACTTGTTCCACGAACTTTCAAAATGCAACACAAGAAGAAAAGAAATAAAAAGAAAACCAAAAGATCCCACAACAAACTTGCCAAAAACTCGACTCAACCTCGGTTGTTTCCTTCCTTTGCACGACCAAACAAAAAAGGCAACCGCAAACTTTTTTGGTTTTTCGCTACCTCAAATGTGCAAAAAAAAATGTGCAAAAAAAAGTACAAAACAATTTATGTCAACTTTCTTTTTATCAAACAAAAAGAAGGAATCAACGTGTTGCAAAACGGCGGGGGGAAAAATTCCAAACAATTTTCAAAGCCACCGCAAAAATCTTGCACCACAGACTCCCACACAAAGTCAGGCAGTCAGGTGGGTTTTGTTGGCTCCGAACAGATGATTTAGCGACGGGTTTTTCTCTCCACCAGTTGCAGAGGTCCGTTGCAAGAAAGTTGCCGAATCACGCCGACTCCAGCCCCTTCCCCATTCCCTTCCCCATCCGAAGACCCCTCGCCCAGCCTTGGGTACATTTTTTGGGGGAGAGCAATCGAAAAGTATTCGATGGAGCTCTTCCTCGACGGACAGGTGACCAATAACCACGACACTGGTCGGTTCAGTTCTTAAACTTGTTTCAATTTACTGTATTTTTACCGCTACCGTTGTTGTTACTGAAGTTGTATACCCTTTTCGAGGAGTATCATTTTTGGTTAGGGGCCATAATTTGGGTACAGTCAGTGCCGTAGGCAAGGGGTGAGGGTTTTTAAGGGAATAAGCCCCACCATGCTAAAAATTAATAAAAAAAAACAATTGTAAATCCCCCTCCCCCAACATACAAATTCTTAAGCCGCCACTAAGTACAACTGTTTGATATTTAAATTCAATAAAAATTTCACATAAAATGTATAATTTTTTGTATCTCATTATATAACAATAAAAATTACACATTTGCCCATTAATGTATATACAATCAAAGAAAAGAACACATTCGTTTTTGACACAACTCGAAATGCAAGTTTATCAAAATTTAATGAGTCATTAGAGGAATACCTAATGATTTTATGTTGAGGATGTTGCTAGTAATTTTCTCGAGGGCATTTTATCTTCTGTATCAAAAGCTTTTCAATTATGTCGCTTTTATTTATTTCGGACTTTTGCGCCCGTCCTTACTTATCGTGTCTTTTTTTACTTTTTCATGTGGCTTTAACTGTTGTTTTGGCCGGTGCCCGGTAATTACCAATGTCGGGAGCAGGAACGAGAATTGGACCGGGATTGCGATTGCGATTGGGGCACGGCAAACGAGTCGAGTCAGTTCGTCGAGTCTCCGAACATCACAAATTTGAAATCAGTTTCATTATATAAATTGTTACCTTTAGACGATCTGGCAGACAGTTTGGGCCGGAGGTTGTAGCCCTCATTGAGCCAGTTTTTTTCTTAGCTGTCTTTTCTCCAACTCTGAGCGTTGATATATATTTCTCCCCTTTTTGGCATTCCTCTTTCAGATGAAAATTGCACACAATTTGTGCTGCATAATGTCAAAGTTGGTTTGGCTTTGGTGCGAAACGAATTTGATTGGGCATCCGTTGGATAGAAGTGGCTCAGAGTAACGCACTTGACTTCAATTAGACAGCGAGCACTTACCAATTGCCCGGTTTTCCCCAGTTCCCCACAATGCCCCCGTTTCCTTCGTCTACGTACTGGTCAAACAGCTTCCTCCTCGAAAATGGCAAACTGTGTCAGTCAGCAGCGACTTTGACTGGCATTTGTCTGCCATCCCACCGCAGTCCCTCTTTCAGTCCCGATTTTTTCACTCCCATCTCGACTTTCCTCAGCGCCCCATTTGGTCATTTTGTTTGCTCCTGCACTTAGGGAAAATTATTAGAAAACCACACCACTGCCCATCGCGAAAGAGCTTTTCCAGTTCTGATCAAGCACCAATGCCTTCTTCTCTGTTTTTCAGACTGTTTAGAGCTTAGCTTTTCTTTTAAATTAAAAAAGCGTTTAAAGACCGTTGTTAGTTTTTACCCACATAAATTTTACATTAAAATGACATATAATTTATAATTGGGTAAACTTAAATAATTAAATTTGTTTAGGCTAATCTTGCAATTTCAACAAGCTAATAAATAGCCTTTACTTTTAAATCAAAATGGAACAAAAAGCATTTTCGAAATCCAAAGACAACTTCCCTTTGTCTAAAATTGAAAGCCTATTTTACACTCTCAGTCAAATTTGTTGAGTGTATGTCTATGGTCAGCGGCTGCCAGTCAGCTGCCACTGACTATCCAGAACGCGCTGCTGCAGCCCAGATTCTGCTCCTTTGTTTGCTTCCCTGGCCCCGGGGCTCGGCTCCCTAACTGTTTGTGCTATCCCGAGTGTTGACTGACAGGTGCCGCCGGAGAATTTTGGCGCTACAAAGTGCATAAATAAAAATTTTTCCAGCTCTGTTGACAGTGGAACATGGCAGCGAAAGAAAAAGGGGAACGAAAGAGGACTGAGACCCAACAGATCTAATTAGATGAATGAGCAAGGGAAACGAGAAGAATATTGACAAGAAGCTTGTATTAGCTTAAAATGTTATTTTCTAAAGAATTATAAATTCAATACCCTTAATCCTGACTAGGACTATCACCGTTAGTGTCCAAATATTGGACTTTTTATCAATCTAGTATTTATTTAAAAATATTTGTCTTTTACAAATTCGGTAATATTTATTATAAGATTGGGTTGAAAATGTTCCACCTATGTTTTCTTTTTAAGAAAATTGAAACTAAGTCGTATTAAATATATTGCATTTTATTAAGTACCATTAAAAACCATTGAATAATCTTGTTATTTAAATCTATCGACTAGAGCCTTTGCGGTGTTCACTGAAAGATTCATAAGGTCGTCGATAATAAAATTAAAATATAATAAATTAAAAAATTATTCGTTTTTTAACTGATGTAAATATGGCTAAAAACATAATTTTACATACATTCTACATAAGTTTAACAATGTAGAATCGCCAACTTCAATTTGGATTGAAACCTTACTTACACCAACGTATTCATCAACGATCTCTTTTGAAAGCTTTAGCGAAGATGCCAACCGTAATCTTAGCTTAAGCTGGACCAAGAACCGTTGATCCGATACTCATGCCTTACATTTTTCTTCCCTGTTGGACTTTGACTTATTAAAACAATTTTACATTATTTGGACAAACAATAGAGCCGCGATTTTAATCATGAACGAAATCATTTTCTTAAATTCAATATCTATTTAAGTAAAATAGTGAAATTTATTTCATTAATAAAAACAATAATAATCTAGAAATAATAATAATAATCATGTATTTCATTTTCTCCCCAGGCCATAACTCGAAACTGCAAGAATGGCCTCCACAGAAAACGCTAATGGCACGACAGCGAAGACAGCCACCATGGAAGATGACTACATAACGGTAGTGGAAGTGGACGATCCCACGTCGTCCTCCAAGGATCGCCTGAAGAAGCTAGTCAAGCGGCAGAGCTCCGTGGCGGAGGACTCCTCGTTCATCACAGTGCTGACCATCAATGAGATGGAGCTGCTGCAGCGGCGACAGGAGGAGGAAGGTGGAAGTGCCCCACTGCCGCCAAAGGAGGAGCAAAAAGAGGATGTCACAGTGTTCCGATTGCCGGGTGAACGCCTCGGCTTTGGCCTTAAGTTCCAGGGCGGAACACGGAGCACAGAACTCGTTCAGAAGCTGTACATACAATCCTGCGCCGCCGACAGTCCCGCCTCCAAAGTGGCCACCAGTTGGGGGAATCTCCGCGAGGGCGATGAGATCGTCAGTATCGATGGTCGGGATGTCCGGCACATGACCCGCATCGATTGCGTTCGCGGACTCAAAGACAATGTGGCCATTCAGCTGGTGGTGCGCAATGGCCACGGGCAGAAGCCACCCAGCGAAGAGGATCCACAACAGCAGCTGGAGCAGCTCTCCATCACCCTCAATGCCCAGCCCCCTCCGCCGCCGCCTGTGCCACCAAGGAAACTGGTCAGGCGACAGAACTCCAGGGAGAACCAGGCGCAGTTGGTCATTGAAAAGCCACTGACTCCGCCGCCGGATGCGGAGTACTACCTGAATCTATTCACCGAATCCATCAAGGCCGGCTCCGAGTCGGATGACACTGCTAGCACCATCTCCACCGTCATCGACAAGTTCTCCATGGGCTCCAATTACTCCTCGGACAGCAGTCTCAATGGGCATGAGCTGGCCAAGGTTCTGCAACCGTTCACCCTTCTCGAGCAGGAGTTCCGGCCCTTGGAGCAGCCCTTGGGCCATGCCAAGTTGATCATCCCCGGCAACAACTACGAGAACGTTGAGTTCAAGACGGAGAAGGTCAACGTCTATGAGAACGTGGAGCTCAGAAGTCCGGAAACGACGCCCACGCCAAAGCCCAGGGTCCAATTGGCCACCGTGGAGCCGAAGAAGCGATCCATCATACCCATGCCACGAAAAATTCCAACCCCCAGCAAACTGCCCATCGAGGTGACTCCACCGCGGGTTCCCCCAATGGAGGAGCCCAAAACACCCACTAACGAGCAGCTGGACTCCCCCAAGACACCCACAAATGAGATTAAGGATTCACCCATCAGTGCTACCAAAATACCTAAGGCCAAGTTCTCGAGGGCCAAAACAGAGGGCGAGATCAAGCTGCACTTGCAGCCCTCAAAGCAGCAGTCTCCGCAGGGCAAATCACGTATACCCGTAGTCAGCACACCCACTCCAAAACCGGTGCCCAAGCCAGTGTCACCCACGCTAAATGGTACTCCACCGAGCTCAAACATCCCACGACTGTTGCAGAAGCAGAAATCCGAAACGGATCTCAAGCTGAACTTGTACAGAAGCAAGTCGAAGGAGTCGAGTCCCAGACCGCCCTTACAGAGAGCCAACTCGGCAGAGGCCCCAGAAAGGACCTTCATCCCGGTGCTTTTAAATGGCAGCTCGAAAAGCTCAAACTCCCTGGAGAGCATTAGTTCGAATGGAAGTAATAGCAGCGGAAATAGTGCAAGAACACCCAAGGGACCTAAGCCCAAGCCCCCAGAGCGGGTGCAATCCCTGCAGAAAACGCAAATACCCAAGCTGCAGGCCCTTCCAACTACGCCGCCCCAACCAATCCCCAAACTGAGCATGCAGACCTTCAAGCAGAGCCCACCCACACCCAGATCCACTCCTGTGGGAACCCCATCCCCGACCAGCAATCGGGAGATTCGCTTCAAGATTCAGACGTACGAGAGCAAGACCCAGGACGAAGACAAACTGCCCAGCCTATTTGACCTAGTGCACAGTCAGGATAAAGATAAGGATAAGGAAGGCGATCCACTCCAGACCCACAACAGTATCACCGCTCTTTTGGCCGCCGCCGCCGCCGAGGCCGCCGATC
Source organism: Drosophila rhopaloa (assembly GCF_018152115.1). Taxonomy (NCBI): domain Eukaryota; kingdom Metazoa; phylum Arthropoda; class Insecta; order Diptera; family Drosophilidae; genus Drosophila; species Drosophila rhopaloa. The sequence goes on along the minus strand of NW_025335142.1, from coordinate 267,463 downwards.
TCTCCCGGGAATCCCCTCCTCCGCTGGTCGTTGGGAAGTGCATGAAGATCGCGGATGATAATAACACCACCACCTGCTATTCGAGTTCCAGCAGCGGAGAGGAGGACGAGGATGATGTGGATGCCGCCAACAGGGAGTACGTATGCGAGGACGGGGAGAAGCTGGGACCTCCGGAGCTGATAAATGGACCCGGTCCCTCGGAGGCCTACTTCAACATGTTCTGGCACTCCAACATGCTGCCCACCATCGGCGAGGTCGAGGAGGAGTTCTCCTCCCTGGAACCGCAGTCCCTGACCAACGGGTGAGTAATGGGCTTTGATTAGCTGGAAAGTGTCAGTGGGGGGATAAGATAAGACTAAAGAGTGCCTCTAAGCCATGTTGTTGTCTAACGTTTTATAGAAACCATCCAGAAAAAGGAAAGCAAGTAGATTTTTTAATTTACATTACTAGTTAGACCAACTTTAGCTGGGTCGATTATGCAGATGAACGAAATCTTTTAGATTAGCACCATCAATTAATTTATTAAAAAATTAGATTCTGACAATTTATTAGTAAACACTTCATATTAAAATACAAGAAATTGTCAGCAAAATAGTTAGCTAATGAAAGCAAACACCGCTAAGTTGTCTACTTGTTCTAATCAGTAACTTTTATGGGTAAGGCTTATATGGCAAATATCGCTCGCCACTAAACCGTGAATATGGTGCTCTCGCTTAGTAGTGGGTAATTTACGAAAAGTTTTTTTTAGCAAATATAATAAAATTAGCAATTAAACATTCCTTTAATGTAATTTATTATAAAATGTGTCAATTATAGACATTTGTTGTCATATTATAGAGTGTTACGCTTTTGTGCAGTGACCAAGTCCATTGATGTAATAGGTTTTCTCACTGAAAATTCGTGTCGAAATAGCTAGGGGACTTTTCTAAAATTGTATCATCAAAAGATTGTTGCAAAAAAGTTTGTTATACATATCGACAGCCAAAGGCCAATAGCGAAAACAGTCAGCAGGGGCAAAGGGGTAGGGAGGTAGGCCCCACAAAAATAAAAAAAAAAACGAAGCAAATAAAAAACAAAGGCTGATAAGACAAAATGCCGGTGTGTTTACTAACACACTGATAAAGGGGACCCATCTACCCGATAAGGAGAAATGGGAATACGAAAATTGGAATCAGTGTGATTTTGGTAGCGTCGGGCGAAGGTTCGGAACTGATCGAACCTGTCTCTATTGACGTTTTGGTGAGCAGGTGTGATGGCAACAAGTCAATTAGCATATCACCTACTGATAAGAAGAGTAATTGTAATTACTGAGGTGTCGTTTTTTTTCGATTTTCATTTATATCCAGAAACCTTGTCAAATCAGAGGAGCCGAAGAAGTTGCCCAAAATGGAAAATGGAAGTGCCGGTGGACTGGCCCAGCTGACTGACGATAAGATTGCTGACCATGACGCAAGTGAAATAACTGTGAATAGTCGCAATGAAACCACCACGAACCAGACTCAGGAGATCAGCTCCAGTAGCTCCAGTTCCACGAAGAGTCAGAGGACCACGACGACGACTCGAGTGACCACCACCAAGACCAGTTCCTCCAGTAGCTCGTCGAGCAGTTCGTCCACCCTCATCCCAGACATAGCCTTCAAGCTGCAGCCCTATGAGGATAGGGAGGAGGCATTCCCAGAGCCCATTACCACCATCCACGAAGAACGACGTGTCCTCAGTGAGCAGAAGACCCTCAGCGAACTGAGGACCCGGGATGCCGTGACCGGCGAGGAACAGCTGGTGACCAGTGCCAATTCGAAATCGAGCAGCGCCCGCTTCAAGAAGATCAGCAGCAACGACAACCTGCTCGACCTCGGCGACGAGCAGGACATGCAGGAGCAGCCGTTGACCGCCACGATCACCCAGGAATCGAGTCTCAGGGAGCGGTTGGAGTGTCCTCAGGATAACCAGAGTATCGAGCGGGGTACTCTGACCCTATCCGAGCGGGGAAAGCAGCTGAGCGAGAACGAAGGACTCACCACCTACACGGAGTGTGAGACGAGCGAGAAGGAGTCCTATCTGGAGGCCCAACAGGTTCTCAATGGAGCTGGGAGCCCCAGTTCCCAGGATGAGAACGGTGACCTACCCACTTTCAAGCGAGAGCTCAGCGAAACCCTCACGGTGACCAACGATGTCGAAAAGCAGGTCACCAAAAAACTGGAACAGAGCAAAGAAATTGCTGGGAAAAAGGGGGCCAAGCTCCTCAAGAAAACCGACGAGGAGCGACGACTTGAGCAGGAGGCCCAAAAGCTGATCGAGAGCTACCAGAAAGTGAAGAAGGAGGCGGAGAAGCTCTACAAACTTGAATTGGCCGACGATGACCAGGGCTTTGACCTAAGTGCCTTCGAGCAGGTGGAGAAAGAGGATACGCCCCAAGTCTTTGAGGTAATTGAAAAGGAGCTCAAGGATTCCAGGCCAAGTGAGTCCACAGTCCAGCAGGGCGTTTCACTCATAGAAGAAGTGAAAGACTCTAAGCAGGAGGTGGAAAAAGAGGTTAATGTCTCTCGAGAAGAAGTTTCCCAAAAGGAACTCAAGGAGAACGACCGACAGTCACATCAGATAGTCACGGAAGAGGTCAACAAGCTCAAGGAAGTCTTACAGAGTGAAGTGAAACAGGAGGTCAAGGCCCTCAAGGAAGTCAAGGAAGAGGTCAAAGTTTCGCAGCAGAATGTCAAAGAAGAGGTGAAAAAAGAGGCTGTCAAAGTGGTGCACAAAGAAGTGAAAGGGATTCAAGAAATTACCCAAATCACAGGGACAACAAGTCACAAGGAGTCAACTCAAACAGTCACCGTCTCCAAAAAAGAAGTCACAGTTTCCTCGAAGCAAAGCCAAGATCCCGAAAAGTCCACTACAAAAGTGGAGATCATCTCGCCGACTCTGGAAGAAGACTTGGGCTATGTCCTCCACAAGCACATTATTCTTCCCCAGGAGAAGGTCAAGAAGGCGCCCACGCCGCTGCCAAAGCCGAAGCCCAAGCCTCCAGTGCCCACAAACAAGCCCAAAATGCCATCTAATTTGACCAAACCGAGGACACCACCTCCCCCAGTGCCCACGAAAAGGAGTGAGGTGGCGGGATCCGGTGGTAAGCCCACACCCACCCAGCGACGCAGCAGCTTGGAGACCGCCCAACTGCCCAAGCCCCTGGAACGCGTAATTGTGGGCGTGGAGCAGCGGGACGAGGCGGAAAAGCGCCAGCCAATTATCAACCTGGCCAGCGTGGACCTGCCAAATGTGGCGCCCAACGCACAACAAGCGGTTGCGGAAACGAGTCCTGTGGTGGAGATGCCGCCGGATGAGCTCCAATTCGAGAGCCACCAACTGCCGGATGATGGGCAAGGCCAAATGGACTCGCACCTGGAGTCAAATGACCTTCTCAGCGGGTCCTCCTCCTCGTCGGTGACCACGCCCATTACAACGCCAATTCTGGTGTCTGCCACCTCATCAATGGACTCGGTGCAAAGTGTCATCGAGGTCGTTAATGGCTTGCCCATCATCAGCAGTCAGCAGACTGACGACGACGACATTGATGAAGATGGACCGCAGGATGATGAGGTGCATTCGGAGGCCGAGGGACCAAAGGAAGCTAGTCCCGTCGAGGAGGTGACAACGTTGTCATTCGACAGAGAACACGAATCAGGTGAGAAAAGGCCAATAGTTGCTCCCAAATTTTATTAGGATTAAGTCGTTTGCTAGTGGAAATTCGTTGGACTTTTGACTTGCATTGACATATACATTTTTAAGGAAAAACATTTCAGATTGGCACATAATTTTCTATGGGTTTAAAATGACTTATTAAATAGTCTAAAATAATTTTATATTGTCACTGAAAATACTATGGTTTTAAAATCAATTTTAAAATTGTCTAAAATATATAGTGAAAAAATAAGTTATGATTTCGTAATGATTTTCACTAGTCAACTTTTGAGAATTCTAGTTCATTTTTTATACTTTAGGAAATAGGCCTCTCTAACACATATTTTGAATTCATTTTAAGTATCATATTTGCCAAACAAGAGTGAAAATAAAAAAATATATTATATTATTTTAAATATATAATAATAATCTTTATCAAGTATAGAATTCTACAATGCTAGTGTCGGTAAATCCCGAAAATCCTATTCAAAATAAATTTCAGGGTCCATATAAAATTAGTTTTCCAAATACTGTCGATAGCTCACATCCTACCAGAAATAATTTTCTTCACCAAAGCTTAACAAAACAGTTTATGGCTTGCAATTTCGCCAGTTGCAGTGGGTAAATTCCCGAGGCATTGCAAAGGATTTACGGCCTTTCACCCTTGCCCTTTCCTCGTTGCTTACTTATTTGATTTTGTGACAGTCTCGCAGTGAGTCCCCCAAAAACCGACGACGCACGCAATTATCAGCCACCAAATGAGTTTTACATGCAGCGCTGTGGTGGTCAGCCTGGAAACTCTGGACCCTCTGGTAACTTGTCACATTGACCGCAATTTTAGCTTCCTCTAGCCCCCGGCCACGCCTCCGCCGCCCGGCACCGCCCACTTTGGCCCATTGCGTATGCAAAACGGCCACTAATGGACTTTATGGCCGAGTTTTGTTTGGTCGGTCTCGGTTTTTATTTTTGGCGCGGGGGCTTTTAATGGCAGCCCTCCATGTGTGGGAATAATGTTGGTTTTTGGATATTGTTTTTATTGAGGAGATTATGCCATGTAAATTGAGTTTATCTTTCAATTTGTTACTTGATGGCTTTTAATTAGATTGAAAGGCCTTATCGGCCTTTCTAATTAGTTTGCTATCTTGGGCAAGGTGAAGCTGTTAATTGGCAAGCTATTCAAATGTCCAATAGTGGAAAGAGTCCAAATTTTCATTATTTAACTCGGTTATTTTACCTACGCCCTGATTCCCTACGCTAGCAAAACTTTGAATAACATCCACTGTTTTTTGAGCTATAATTAATTTTATACAGTCCAGATTTTATAATAATAAACAGTCAAGAAGGTAAACAAACAAGTTTTAATTTCAATAATAAACAAAAATCCCTCTAACCCGTAAGCCCAAAATAAATCACTGAAAGTGAATAAAACGAATATTTTATTACACCTATGGCCATTTCTCCTTCACATAATTGTTTGCGTTCAATATTTCATGTGTATTGGATTTGGGCCCCTTGCCTATATAAGGGAAAATTTGCATTTCATTTATGGGAAAAATCCAAGCGTACAAGGGCAGGGAAAGATTTTTCTTCCATATGAAGCCTGTAAAAATATTGGGGAAAATGTTTTAATTAAACAAAAAACAGGCAAATATTGGCACCAGTTCCTGACATCCCCTCCAATCTCCGCTCTGTTCATAGTTTCCCTGTACTCCGAGCACGCGCCAAAATATTTACATACCAAAATGCGTTTTTTGGGTGGCATCGGGATACTGGAATTGCGGATTGTGGGCTCAGATCTCTGTTTGGGGTGTGAAATAATAATGAAATTTGTCTGGCCAGGCCGCATCACATTTGCATATGCCAGGTTACAGTGGAGACGAATAGAGTATAAGTCTACAAGAGACTGAGGTTATAAATAATATATTTAAACATTATTTTGTCTTTGTTTAGGTAAAAAATTTGAAAATGTTGAAAGGAAAATAGAAAATTTGTTAAATAGTTTCTGATAAATAAAAAAAATTACAATGTCCTATTATTTTACTGCACTTCCCAATTGTCAAATTAAAATACATTTCTATTGTATCTTAATCAGGTTTTTGTTTTTGAAACTCCCTTTCGTTCAATCCAATCCCCAGCACAACCTCATTGCTTTTAGTGTTTTTTTATTTTCCGCCTGATAAACCTTAACAAATAAGCTTTTTTCACATAGCTATTATCGGTATTTCGGATTTCTCTTTGCACATATACAAATATTGTTATTTTTTCGGCGCTGGGCTCTGTCATTATTTTATGTGGCCGCGCAAATTTGCAATTAAAGCTGAACAAAAATATGCAAGGTTTTTATGCCCGTTACTCGTAGAGTAAAATGGTATACTGCATTCGTTGAGAAGTATGTAATAGGTAGAAGGACCGACCCTATAAGGTATATATACTCTTGATCAGATCTACTAGCCATATTTTTCTGTTTGTTGTTTCTTCGCAAACTACCTATTCAGTTTTAAAGCTATTTAACGGAATTTTCCCAAATTCTACTTTTTATCTAAAGAATCTTATAAGTTGGAACCGTCTGGAAATTAAAATAAAAAAGCTGAAAGGGTATATAAGCTTCGGCTTCAGATTTTCTCTTATGGCTTTTAATACGTTTTCAATACTGTGTTGTATTTTTTGTACCTTCCCTGCTTTTTCTAGGATTTTGTTGGTTATAATAAAAATAAATATGTTATATTTATACGCCATAATTAATATGTGGGTGTGCAAAATTTGTTGTGACCGTGAATTGTTAATTCCCAGACAACTGCATTGATAAGACCGATCATTCGATGGTACTTGGACCTTATCTGAGAGCGGTGTTTCCGTGTTTATGATGACCATATGGCCAAAGCTCCTATCGAGATAGTAATTAATTGTTTTTCCTCGGAGCGCCCGCAATATGGGGGTTCCCCCCACCTATATCCTCAGTATCCCACACAGTTGTCAATGAATTCGGCCACTGGGAACTCGATTGACTTTCGAGTCAGAGCCTGGGTCTGAGTTTGAATCTGAGTGACTGACTGACGTGCACCTCAGCAGCATATCTCCGACATAATTGCTTTTCGACCCCAACCCCTCTGCCGTCAGCCACTTGGGCAATCTACTGAATTTGGTTTGCGAACATTTATGGAATTGGCCAGCTGTGGTGGTGACACTATCTGTCCACATGTGTGTATCAGTGGGTACTAAATGTTTTTTATTTGAGGTTTGTACTTTCTCACTTTGCTCGCAAACTATTTTCATATAAACTATTTTTCAAATTTGTTTTTGACCAGAATAGAAGTTTCTTCGACATTTTAAGAAACATTTTCAAGCGATTTAACAATTATTTTTTAATTGGTAAAATAAGTATTCATTACCCGACCATAGTTTTACTTATTTAAATACGATTAATTTGTAACCTAATTTATCATTTACATGCTAATATTGTTTGGTAAATTTTAATATTTATTTAAATAGTGTTTTTAACCGTTGAATGGCCCGAGTTTCTCAGCTATTTACCAGCTGCTTGCCACCGACTGTGTTGTCTGTTTATTTGACAGGTATTTTCGACATTTGCAGGTCGAACACCCAGGAAGTCCCGATCTTTCCCCTCCTGACCCCTCCTCGTCAACCCTATTTGACCCGTCCAATTCTCGTATTTTGTGTGTGTGTCACGAGTGTTGCGCAAAATTTATCGCTTTTGTGAATTTGAAATTAATTTGAAATTAATTTTCAATTTCGATTTTCGCTGCAGTTTGGTTCAATTGGTTGTTTCTTTTGTTGGCTCTGTGCTGTTTTCCTGATGTAATTACATGCTCTCCTATTTGTTGCTATTGTTGTCATTGGCGCCTCGGGGTCCTTTGATTAGATTTTGTAGCTAATTTTATTGTGGTGCGGTTTTGCGGCTTTTTCAATTGTTTCGTTGCCAATGCGAAAAGTGTTGGCTGCGCAGTTGGGGAAATCCAAATCCGAATTGAATCCAATGTAAACTTCTGTTTAGTCTGCCGTACTGTGCTCATTCATTCGATATGTTTTCACTTTGCTGTTACATTTGCTTCGATTTTCAGTTCGGATTCTTCTGTGGGTTTTTATTTGTACACTGCCTTAAAAGTGCAACTCAATGTTGACCCATTACTTGTTCGATTTTTCGCTTTTCTTTTGCCACTCCCAGTTAAATATATGCGGGCCTGCAATGAAATATGGAAAAGTAAGTGTCCAAAGAGAAATGTCGTGGCTGGGACTCGGGATTACGTGTCCCGAGTGAGGGGAATTACGGTCCAGGGCTCACTCATTCATCCCATTCAGTCGGTCGGTCACTCATCCTCCGGCTTTTGTGACTTTCAGATGCTCATCATTTTTTTGCATATTTATAGAGCAGCAGCTTTTGAGCCCCGCGGACTCTCCATCAACTGCCAAATTAAACGCCATTTAACAGCAGTCACATTGAATCCATTCGAAATTTAGCTGCATTTTGTGGCTGTGGCTTTTTGATGCTTTGTGGCTTTGTCAAATATTTTTCTAATGGCAATTGCAGTTAGGCTTTTTTAACTGTTGGTTGATTAAAGACCACAGATTTTGTAATATAAAATTAACGATAGGAAGTTGAATTGTAAATCGAATTAGGTTGAAAATTCTGACATGAATGAATAATTTAAAAGCTGTATTTTTTGCATAAATGGGTCACAGTTCAAAAGTCGAAATCTTTCTTACTTTCAACATAATAACTATTTTTGTATGTATTTAAGGTAGTTGGTATGAAAGATACACAAATTTATTAAGGCATATTAGTCGTGAGTATTATTCAAATTAAATGGTTCAAGAGTCCAATTTCATAACCGTGATTCTTGAGATACCATACCATGATAATTTTGATACCAAATGGAAACGATTTTTAAATATTTCTCAAGCTGTTTCTTTTAATATTTTTGGTGAACCTCTTCAGTTGTGTTTTTTTTATTTGTTTTGATAGTTGCAGCTTAGATTCTATCAGTTAAAAGACCCATAACGCTTTTGTCTTTGCCACCGTTAGTGATTCTCCGCATCTTCCGATCTCCGTTCCCAAGCATTATCATGTAGCGCTGCTAAGCTCATTAACGGATCCACGAAAAGAGGCGGACTTTTGTACGCCTTATGGGGTTAACGTTAACCCCATTCGCAGGAGTCGGGCCTAATCAGCTGTCAGGTGGGAAAGGAGGTGCCGCAGAAAGAGGAGAAGGTGTCAACTGCGCCTGCTGCACTTTCAAATCCAATTAAGAGTGTGAACTTGCCGGAGTCTTGGAAATTAACAGTCAGATAGCCGGGGCACAAACAAAGTGACATTGTCACATTAAATGCGAAATGTGCAACAGTAGCTGCCGGAGATAAGGGGCGAAAGAAGTCGTTGGAGGTGGAGCCCGAAAAGAGAACTCGCAGGAGCCAAGCCCAGCTGCACTTTTGTGTCAGAAAGCTGCAAACAGCAGAGTACATATAGAGAACCCAACGATCCCCATCCCCATCCCCAGCCCACCTCAAGCCTCATTACAGCTCCTTTCTGGCGCACTTGGAAAACAAAATGCAGACAATAGTCAATCGGAAAAAAAGCAAATTCGAATTGTAAATGGACCTACTGTTTTTGTAAGCTTTAGCTATACAAAATTAAAGAGATGCACTAAATGGAATATGATAACATTTTTTCTTTAAATTTTGATATTGCATTACTTTGGATTTTTGAAAAAATATTAGTTTTATTAAAATTAAAAACAAACCGCTAATCTTTCTATACATTTATACGTTTATTTAATAACCTTTTAAAATTGAGTATGTTTTTATATGTAATATGAGAAACAGCTAATTAAATTCTGAATTCAGAATCTAAAAAATATTTATATATCCCAAAATGTGTTCTAAGTGTAGCTCGAAAGCTTGACAGCTTGCTGTGCAGCCTGGGCTGCCTGCAATTATCACATTTCCAAATGGTCACGGACCACGAAATCTCGAGTCCAGATATGAGGCGACCCCGATCCCTCCAGCTGGCTGCTCTACGACTTCATAAGGCGCAAAGGCAGTGCCCTCCTCCCGAGTCCTCCGCCGGAGGTTCTCCTATCCTATCCCCCGTGTGTGTCATAATTCTCGCCGACTTGACATTTATGATGTGGTCGCGCTCATGTGATTTTTCCAGCCGAACTGATTTCGCAGGCCGATAAAACAATGGCAATGAAGTCATGAAGTCTCTGCGAACAGGAGAATTGGTCATGGTGCGAAATGCTAATAATTACCTTTTCTTTTAGCTCGAGTCTTTGTCATGGAGTGTTTGAATTATTCACCTGAAGAGCAAGTAAAGAGATTTACGTTTAAAAATGATCTATTTAAATTTGTACCTATGAACTTAGATTAGTGCAAACCAATTTATAATCAAATAAAATGAGCCCAAATGGGGTAACATAAGAGACATCTAATTGTTTTTCTGTTGCCATTTCTAATTAATACATTTAAGGATAAGCATCCTATTAAATACGATTTCAATTTTCTAATTTTTAATTTCATAAAGGCGGAAGGGCAACATACCTTAGGCTACTTTTTTATTAACCCCCGATTTTGCCATTACAGTAAATTGAAAGCTCGGTGTTCAATAAATATAAAGCTTAAGGACTCGAAAACCACTTGACCGTAACCCAGCCGTAAAAATAAGGACAATAAACCCTTTTAGAGCGCTTTACAACCGAATGATTTACGGCCAGCACTCACAGGTCGAAAAACTATTCAATTACACAGAGGAGAGCTAAAGGATTTTTAGGGCCACCGCCTCATCATTCTAATTATACGATCAGAGCGAACCTTAAAGCACAATTTCCGAGGCGAAACATTTCTATTGAAAGCGAGCCTCTTTTGCGAGCAGCTAATAAAGCTAGCAAACTATAATCATAAAACACGAAACTCAATTACCGCATTTGTTGCTCAAGGCCACAAATAACCGATGTTACGATGCGTCAACATTTTCCCCACTCGGAACCCAAGTTCCAGGATGGGCCCTGAACCAGGGCGTATAACTGGAAAGGGGGAACGGAACCCACTGAAGGTCCAGTTGTCTGCGAGCTGGTGATTCATTGCTTTATTACCCCGAAAGTAAGGCCCTGCTCTTTTCGCCCATTCCCCGCTTGCATAATTATGCGCAGAAACGCCTTCTGTCAGCAGAAATCTCCCTCTTCCACACGTCTCCTTGCAAAAATGCAGAAAATTAAAAAACCAAGGATAAACAAAAGTAAACATTGAAGAATACTGAAGATACCATGTACCTTTCTCAGTTCAACATTTTTAAAAGACTTCATTCCAATTGCGAACACCAATACCAACAATACTAAATTCTGCCTTATTTATCATTTTTTATTTATAATCACTGCGCATCAAGCTTACACTTGTATTTATAGAGTCACAATTTTATCCGATTTTATAAGTGATCGAAATTTAAATTTATATATAATATAGCCCCATAGAAACAATTGGAAAAGGAAAAAATTATTATAACTTTGTTATTTCTTAACTTCGGCAAGCCAAAGTTTACATACCCTTGCAGGTGTTACAAAAGCTAAATATTCTATTGAAGATAGGTCGATTTTCTGATAAATTGTTCGATCGCCCTTATGGCAGCTATATGATAGAGTCATACAATATATATAAAAGTAAACAAAATTCCAATATTCTAATATACTTATAAATTAAGTAATTTTTAACAATTAAAAAAATAATGGTTAATAAAAATGTATTTCAAACAGTTATGAAAGTAAAACAATTTATGAAAGTAAAAACAGTTAATATTCTATGTATTTTTGTATCAATTAAAGCTGTAATTTAAATATGTATCGATCAGTTAAAAGGAACTTTAATCTGGTTCAAAGGCGTATAATGTCCATTATTTCTCCGAGTGCATTCTGTTTTGTTTCGGCGGCTTTTCTCATAAAGAACGTCTGGACTTGGGTGATCCTCTACCCCTTCCGGCTCTTACTCTGGCCATTTAATTCCCTTTTTTAGTGCTAGTCCGTCTTGTCAGCAGGATTAAGCAATTTTCAGCTTGCTTTGCGCTTTTTGCTTTGCCAGCTTTCCGAGACTCCTACTATTTGCCCCACGACAGCCGCGCCCCTTTTCCTTCAGCCCAAGATGACGGGCGGAAAAGTAACAAAAAGGAGTTTGCTGTGAAGGAGCCGCTAAAAATTTGCGATGCGTTAAATTTTGCTAATTTAGGTTGTGAGAAGCAGGCTCAGGGGGCAATAAAAATCTCCGAAGACTTTGAAAAGGTGTTAATGTGCTGAGCAATGCCGTAACAAGTTGCCATTGTAATGTAAATCTAAACAAATCGAATAGAACAGCAAGCATACATTTTAAATGAGTTATTTTTTTAAGAATGGATTGTTTAAGAAAATATAGAAAACAACTTTTATTGGTCTTTATATATATAAGCCTTTTCTATCATATGTTTTTTTCTATCGATTTAGTCTTTTGAATTACTTTTTTTTTTTAATTGATTTATTTTGTTTTGGTTTATTTTTTTAACACTACTATCGACAACAACTGTCTCACCCAGAAACCGCAAAAACAATACAGAAACAGTTCATTTCGTCTTCTCACCCATTTATTCGCGATTCGCATATAATATTCTCCACCGCAAATACTCGAAAAAAACAGAAATTCGGTCTGCGGTCGGTCGTCCTGAGTCCTGAAACCAATTCCTGCAGCCACAGCCTGGGCGTTAATAATAAAAATAATTCGCTGGCGAAATTATTCATGACTCGGCGGGCAAATCTTGCGGCAATTATCCATCGCATGTGCCACGGGCCAAAAGAAATCAGAGCCAGGTCTTTCTGGGCCTTTTCGCGTGTGTTGTGCAAACTGAAAATCGCAAAATCGGCTTAAACCGCAGCGTTGAAAACGACTGCGTGGCATATGCCATATGCCACGAATCTGGAGTTCAAACTCCCAGCCAGCTGACTCGGTCATAACACAGATGGCACTCGGAAAAAATATTACTAATGGATAGGTTATCTAAAAGATACTACAAGATTTAACTTTTTTATTAGATAACATAAAGTTTTTTTAAAAGAATACATCAAACAAGTTTTGTATTTATTTTTAAAAAATTAATCAAGTTCATAAGGACAATTAATGTTGTGTTTGTTTTATTGAATTTGCTTATTATTTGGGTATTTAAATATTTCTTTAATTATATTTAAAGACTGATAGAAGGCAATGTGTGATCGTTTAAATGTATTATCAAAATATTTTATTGGGACTAAGATAAAAACGTGAAAAATGGTCTAAGAGGCGATTAGAAGGAACCTGAGATTTTTGTGGCACCTCAAATACCTAACCAAATTTCATGTATTTTGGCTTAACCATGTTAATCTATGCCACGCTGCACTTGAGCGCGTTTAAATTTGTTTAAGTGTGAATGGCGAAAGGCATTTGGCTTCGATGGTTTCGATTGCAAACGATATTTACTCGCTGCTGTTGTAGGTGTAATTGTTTGTGTTGTTGTTGTCACATCCTGCGCTGCCAGTCCCCAGGACACTGGCAAATGGGTAAAGGGTAATGGGGGAGGGGGAGGGGCATGGTGCACGGTGCACGGATGCAGGGAAACCCTATTGACACTGACAGTTATAGCCGGGGGTGTATTTATACAACAGCGCAGATATGTGGAGCAGAAGTCAGACGTTGGCGCGAGTTGACTGGGTTGGTGCAAAGTGGTCACCACTGCCATCCACCCACCAACCTCCCAACCTCCGACTCAGCCCCCTTTTCAGTTCAGAATTGTCATCGCTGCTGTTGTCATGGACAGCGCTGTGCATGAGTGCCCTGTCCCATCTGTGGACTCTGAATTGGGCCCTGTCCGAACGGCGGTTGGTTGGTTTAAGTGGGTTAAGCAGGATAAGAGCATTTCTGCGCGAGCCTTTAAAGAACACCTGCCTGAAAGTCCACATATTGAAAAGTCAAGACTGTAAAGTTTACAGAGGAGAAAGCTCTTTCTATCACCCTGGAAAATTTGTTTGCAATTTTATCTAAAAGGAGTATAAAGATCGGAAAGCAATTCTATCTGTGCACACTCCTGTTATTTACTATTCTCTTAAAAAAAAAGTCTTTAAGTAAACATATTGAAAATGGAAAACCCATATAGTTTACGTAGATAAACCTCTTACACCCTGTATAAATATTGTTTATACTTTTCTGTAAGAGTGCACAACTTGAAGCTCATAAAAGTAATAATATATTTAGTTTAAGCACTGCAGTCGTGCATATAAAGTGCATTTTGTTTTAAAAACACCTACGTGAAAGTTTACTTATTAAACAGTTAAACCTGTATGGTTTACGTTTTGTGACACATTTGATGATCTTCATAAAAGGAACAAAATATATTTAACATTTTGTTTTCCGACTCAAAAATTCTCGCAACAAATTTTTTAAAACTCACGTGTGAAGTATTTTTAACATTTCCTAAGAAGGTATTAACTTTAACTTCATTGAAATAAAGGCTTTTCTCTCAATAAAATAGGCTCTACCGCCCCCATAAAGCCACTCAAACATTCAATCCCTGCTGGCCGCTAATCGATTAAGGCCTTTTGTGAGCAGCATCCCGGCCAAGTATCTTTACCCACGGCATACCAAACAGGCTGCCCCACCGCAGACACGCCAGACATCTCGTAACCAGCCCCCTTTTAGACCCCTTTTAGACCCCCTTTGTAGAACTTAGGAATTAACCAAAAACAATTTTCCACTCAGGCGGAGGCAGGCAGCCAGCTAGAAAAATGCCCGAACAGAGCGGTCCGAAACGCCAGAGCCCCATCATAATGGCCCAGAGCAAGACGCATCTCTGAAATGCAAATGTATCTATTAAACAGAAATCAGGCGGAGGGCCCGCAGCAACCAGAAACCAGCAACCAGAAACTAGCAACAGGCAACGAGCCGGGCTAAGCACTTCACACCAAAGTGTCAATTGCATTTTTGTGGTTGGTCGCCCATGGACGAATGCCGGACAGGGCCTCGAGCACTTAATGCAACAATAAAACAATCAAAGTGTCTAGAAAATCGATGGAAATCAACGCAGCCAGAGCCGTTCTGCGGATCCAGCTCCAAGTAGCCGTGCTTGGCCACTTTGGCCGGCCGGCAGCAAATGGAAATTCAATGTGAAGTGTGCGTATCAGCGACTGTCGCACTGCAGTGCATCCCAGATCCCAGATCCCAGATTCCAGACTCCAGATCCGAGGGACCGAGACCCAAGACCAAAGACCGAAGACCACACACTTGACGGGCAGTGAGGAGCTCCTTTCGGTTTCGGTTTCGGTGCGGTGCGGTGCGGTGGTCTGCAATTCGGTTCCAGAGGCACTTGAAGGCCAAGCTGGCGATGGGAATGTGCCACCAAAAATTTGGAAACTATCGAACGGAATTTAAAAATTTAATTAACTAAGGAGCGCTTACAATTGCAACCTGGATATGTCAAATGAGTTTTTATGGCTAATTCAGTTTAATTAAGCAATAAAGAGCAGGCTTATCCGTTTAGCTCTTTTTGCTAAGATCCATAGATCAATAAAAATAAAAAATGTGTCAATGAGCCATCTAAAATGTAAAAGCTTAGTTGTAGTTAGCAGCAGTTTAATTAATGTCACTAGCTGTTTAAAAAAAGGCTATTGAAAATAGATGAACATTAAGACAGCAAAACTTTCAAACCATAACAATATCACAGAGATTGGAATATAAGAATTATAATTACTATTATTATCTTAATTATTTTGCCATTGATACAAGTAATTTGCTTGTTGGAATAAAATAGTAGCAATACATTTTCCCAATAATGTTTACTTTATTTTAAAAAATCGTGTTACTCGAAATACAAAAAAATACCTTCCGTTTAAAAAAAGATATTTTAATTTATGCGCTTAGAAAGCCAATAATTTAAACACAATACATATTACATAATACTATTGGGCTGCCATCGCTAGGGCTGATCAAATAACTCCCCTTGGGGGCAACAATGTAGCATGTAAATGGCTGTGAGGCAGGGGCACTCGAAAGGCCTTTTCACACCTCCCACACCCACTTGTGCCACCGACTTGGCTTAGTGTCAAGTGGTTGCCAGTGGACCCGGCTCCTGATTCCCGATCCCACTCTCCACTATCACGTGGGTGTTAATTACTCATGTCCCCGGCTCAGAATCATCGCCATCATCATCTGCATCAGCAGAACTTTTTTTTTTTTTTGTGTTTTTTTTTTTTTTTTTTTTTTCCCTTTCCTTTTTGAAATTTTATTAAATTTTTGGCAGACTGTGTCATGACTTTTCAATATCATTTTTGAGAATCAAAAGGGGCTCGTAGAATTTTAGTAACACCCAAATCCAAATTTTTTTTCCTTTTTACCGACAGTACCGCAGGTATAAATCAAACCGGCCACCAATGGTTTCGAAATCCACGGCTGCCCCAACAGGCACGTCTGGTCAACCAGATCACACACGGCTCGAGACAAGCGTACACCATCGGGTTAGATGTCAAACAAGCATTGACAAAGTAGGCATGAGGGCCTATATATAAAATAAAATCTTCCCCTGCGCCTTTCTTGCCATCCGAAATACATCGACCTTTTCAATAAAACCCATTCCAGCGTTTAATCAATGCTGTCCTTGCTGAGCATATATCAAATTTTTGGCAGATTGTGTCACTGACTCTTCAAAAATCAAACCATTTTCTCCCCCGGCCCTTCCCACCAGTGCCCTCCCATCTACCATTACAGAGCCTACCACCCATCAAAGCCAAATGCCGAAGCCAACCCCCCAATGATCCCTTAACACTAAATTGGGGGTGGAACCAACTCGGCGAGCATCGGCTCGACTACACCTATCGGGGACCAAATTAATATACACAGCAGTCGTTACGCTGACAGGATGCACATCCAAACCCCAGCGAGGACCTATCCGCACGGCGAAGAGCACATCCACCGATCCCACGAAGATCTATAAATCCATTATTTGTACTTTAATGTACTTAAACTACTAGTAAAAAATCTTTGTTAATACAAAAAAAAAAAAATATATTTAAAATTTAAAAAAAAAAAAAAAAAGAAAAAAGATCGTTGAAATGTCCGCTTAAATACAATTGCCTTTGAATTCCTGATAAACCCTTTTTTATTGCTTTAAAGAACTAAAATCCCCAGTACCCGCAGTTTTATAATTAGGATCTACAAATTTTAAAGAAAAAACCTTCACCAAATTTCAGAAATGAAAAGATATTTAAAAATAAATGGTGATTTTTGATCCTAAGAAACCGTACCCCAAAAGTAGGCAACCTTTTTGGAAACAGCGAGTCCTTTGGCCCTAGGTATCTAAAATTCGAGGTTCTCGACTGTAGTTTTCCCTCATGTTTGCACTCGCTTTGGTTTTTTGCAAGGAGTGCAATCAACTCTGCCGCTGCCATCGCTTGGCAATAAAAGCTGCGCCCGGACAGTTTGAACAGACATTTTGGACAGTTTCGGACATTCGGAACAAGTTGAGGCGAGCGGTTCAAGGAGGCCGCTCTGCCGCTCTGCCGTTCTGCTCCGCCACTTGAAGGCCCGCATCCTCATCCTCTGATCCGATGGGATTGGACTGGGGACACAGTTAAGGGACATCAAACAAAAGTTGAAGGGACTTGCGACCCGAAAATGGCAATGCCAAGCCGTCGCCCCTCCCCTCCCCATCCCCCTTGCCTATTTGACTTGGCTGGGGGCTTGGAGCTGGGGGCGGGGGGTTGGTTTGCTGGGACTCAGTTTCGTTTTCGGCATTTTCGCTTTTTGATCATTTTTCAAATGCAGGTAGAGGCAGGAGACAGTTCGTGTCTTGGTGTCTTTTGGATGCCGGCAGCGGGAAGTGTTTCTTGGCCGCATGACAAATTATTTGTAACGTTCTTTTTTCGGTTAATTTATGGTGTAAGATGTTCGGCAGAAGCGGGCTTAGAAAGTTGACTTCGTTTGCTGGCTATTTTGTAGATGGTTACGATAGAAAATAACTTTGCTTTGTATACAAAGCTTATAAGCTCAAACCATAGTTGGTATTGTCAATTTAAAAACCGGAAATGTAGACACAATTGTTCCAAATTAAAGTTAAAAAATATTGAATGAAAGAATATTGAGTGAAAGAATATTTGACAAGCAAATGAGCTTTTTAATTAACTTTAGTTCGTAGGTGTATTTGCTCTAGATATGATTTAGCTTTACATGTTTCCCCTTTTTAGTAATCTTTACAGTGCGCAATGAACTGTTAAACGTTTTCTTCTAAAAATCAATTTCACTGCGAGTATCGATGTATGCGTAGTAAACTAATTTCCTGCTCCGACCAATCGAATTAGACTCAGCATTCTTCTCAGCCCCAAAGGCGATGTCAGGGCCAGACAGAGATGGGCTCTAAGTGACCCACGCCGGACACTTTCCTCTCAGGAAATTACCACTCATACGCCACGCGCACTTCCGTCATCCCATGAACATGGCGAACAAACTAATCAGAACCCACGAGCCCGCGATATAGAAATGCATCTGTATCTGGGATCGTGGATGGAGATAAAGATGGAAATGGAAATGGGGCTGGGGATTCCTACTCGGATTCGGATTCGGTCTCTAATAGACCATGGTCCGAACATCATTTCGCTTTCAGCGGCTCGCCGCAGCCACGCCACAGAAATTGAAATGAAAATTGCAAAAACTTAGCAGCAGGAGGAAAACCGCCAGGCAGCAGCAGCTAAACAACTTCATCTGTCCGGGAATTCAAAATGAATTTCTCCAGGGCGGAAGAACAGAACAGAACCGAACGAGGTGCTGCGAAGAGAAGGTAGCGGAGCGAGCCCAAGATTGACACAAACCAATTAACATTTGTTCCTTTTATTTCTGGTCTTTGGTCTCTGAATTTATCGCACGTTTGACTGCGTTTACCAGTCAGATCTGTCCGAGTTGAACCACGTTTTGCGCTTTACAACTCCGAAGTCCCTTCCCGCCATTCTGCCTTTCTGCAAGATTGTTGCGCTGGGCAACTCCCTCCTAAGACCGATCTCTCGGCCCGGACTAATCCATTTATCTATGCCCATAACTCTTAAAATAGCCTGGAAAATTTGCACCACAATTCTGCGGCTGCCTGTGGCCGGGGCCAAATACCGAAAGACGTTTAAAATGCACTAATTACCCATGAGGTTTCTTCAGTTTCTCTTCCTTTCTGCTGCACTTTTATTTTCCTGTTTTTCGGTTTTTTCTTATGCAGATTACAGAGCTCTCGGGGCCGACACTTGGCTGTCCATTTGGAAATTTAACGCGCTTATCTGAGCCCGACTGCCAAGACATCCCGGCGAGATAGGGGAACAGGGCGGGGGGCAGGGGCTCCTCCGAGAAATCGGGCGTAAGGCAGGCAGCTCGAAAGATAACCAACACCGGGCTAATTAAAATTATAAAAGTAAAACGAAGGCAGTGAATGGATCAAGAACTATGCTAGGGTTTTGTCCAAGAATGTTAAGTAGACAAAGTGGGATTCGGACATAATGGGTGAGGAGTAACGCCAAAAGATCTCCCTGAAAGAATTAACAAAGATTGGAGCAGAATCATACTCTAATTTATTTCGAACTAAGAGGACGGAGAGGAAAAACATTTTAGACATACAAGAATCACTACTTCGGATGACTACGAAAAACAATTATTTAATAAACAAAGTTTTGAAAGAAATACAATATAATTTATTTTTTATTAACATATATATCTTTCTTTTCTAGGTAAGCAAAAACGAATGTGCAATAAAATCTGACTCGTACTTGTCGGTAAAAACCACAATACAACACTTCATGGTAAATATGGTTAACACTCTTAAAATCCAATCAATTTCTTAGAAATTTCCTAGCTAATTCAAATGTTTGTTAACCAAACCGAACTTTATTATGCCAATCATCGCCAAAGAGACAGAACATTGATTTGAATATATTTCCATTTTATTTTCCCACACATGAAGACATAACTGGACAATTTCATTAAAGCGAATGGCACTTATTGTAAAACACAAGCAGCAGCAGAAAAAATTTCTATCTCAACTTTTGCCTCTTGTAAATTATGCAAAAAGGTCTTCATTGAAATTGCAAGCAGCTGCTGCGGCCACTGTTGCAATTTTTCTCCACTTTCCTCTTTTTATCCTGCCTTCGAGAGGATGTTCCGTGGACCCAGCCCAGCCCATCCCATTTAATTAGCCATTAAGTTTTATTGCGCGCAATTTTGTTTAATTTGCTTTAAATACAGTAAAAAAGGATACCAAAGGGCCTTGGCAAAGGAGCCACGAGGGCGAAAACTAGTTGTTACTACTTGGGTGGGCGGCTCCAGCTGAAAAAATTAAAAAGAAGAGACGAAGGCATGGAAAAACTGGGGAAAATGTGGAACTTCATGTTGAACTACTCTGAGTGGACCATTATTGCTTCTTCTACGGCTTTGGCAATAGAAATGAAATTCTCTCCCTTTTTTCTGATGGCTAAATATTTGCTCTTTCGAGAAGGGGAAAATGTAAAGTGGCTTTTGTAGACGAGAAGAGATGATTACCGGATCAGCTTTCAATTGAAGTTTTTAAGGACATTCAAAGCAATTTGCTTGAAAAAGAATTTATTTAAAAAGACGGAATTGTAAAAGGGTTATTGAAGCATTTGAAAGAGAAAAAGTACGATGTTTTACTGCTTAATGCTTAAGTATTATTTTAATTTAGTTCGTCAAGCAAAAGCCGCTTACATTTTTATATGAAAAAGACAAGTATAAAAATTCATCCAGACCTTCTTTTCGGTTTTCTTATCGCTCCCTAACCCTACATTTTTAAAGTTATTTCTTTATGTCTAACTTAAGAACACCCATCTACAAAATGCAAGTTACCAGAAGTATAAATAAAATTAAAATCCCCTTCGGTGAAGTCCACACCCACTCCACGTTGGATTCCCAACAGCATTGTCCTTTGGCACATTTGAGTTGAGGCAATTTTCCCATTTCTTTTCTTTTCAATTTCCCTGCTTAGTGTTTTTGTTCGTTTGACTGCTGCACTTTCTGCCTTTTGCTGGCCGTTTTTCCGGCCCCACCATGGCCCAGACCCTTTGGCCTGGTTCCTGCGCATTTAGCATAGAAATAGCCCCTCTTCCCAACTTCTGTCATTCAGTTAGCCGGCATCAGCATATGCAATTTTCCGCTGCAATTGTCTGAGTCGATTGCAGCCCTATTCTGCTTCTTTTATTTCCTTCCACTATTGCAGTACGTCTTTTTTTGGGATGGTAGCATAAAGTTTTATACGCAAATTTAATTTTATCGCTTATTGGAAAATTCTGCGCGAGCAAATTCAATTTCCCTCCTCACGCTGAAAGTTGGATTTTTTTTGTTATTTTAGTTAGTTTGGAAGTTCAAAATTTATTATTGTTGTTCAGTGAGAAAATTGTTGTGTGAGCACTTTTTTTGGTGAATTTTTAGTCAAAAAGTTTCGCTGTTGCGCAAATTTTGCAAATCAAAAAAATGATGGGATTTAAATAAACAAGGAGAATGCATGATGAAAGTTAATTAAATTAAGTATTCTGGGAGCTACTAATTACTATATCTTTAAAAAATCATTTAAATTAATCCAGCTAACCAAATTAATTTCACAAAATGCTTACGACGCGAGACTTGTAATTTGCTTTGCAATTGTATTATTATCATTATATAATATATTTTTTGCATTATAAAACATAAAAAAAAACGCTAGCATAAAAAAATTTTTAGTTTTCACTATCATGAGTCATCCTACACCAAAAAATTTATTTTTTAAACTGGGGTTATTCGTAAAGAGAACCATAAGTTAGAGTTTAGCTGACATCTTAAAATTGTATTTAGTGTTAAAAACCCCGATAGCTAAGCATACTACCAAGCTCTAAATGGTAAATTGAATTTTTTTAATATTTGACTTAGGGGATTCTTTGGATTTGGAAAGAATGAATCATTTAGGGAGACTTCCTCAATATTTCCCCTCACTCTTCACTCCAGTCGCAAATGTATGCTCTACCAATATCTGGCATCTTGTTCAGGTAAAGTTGGGAGCCGGGATGAGCTGAGAAGTCGGGGGAAGGCACTTAAAATTCAAGTTCAATAGTCGCTGAAGGGACGAGATGACGACGACGGACGTGTCTGCGCAGCATGTGGCGCGTTCTAAGAACTTGCAACAGTTTGCCGACTTCTGCAGGAGTTGCAGGAGCACGGCCGTTGCGGTACCTTTTTCAGTGGGTATCAGGAATAAGGATGCCTTAACAACTACTGTGCCTACAAGGGAGTTAAGCTTACAATTTAAAGTTTTTGCTATTAAATATACAAGTTTTATCGAAGCAGTTATAAATTATTAGTGTTAACCTTTTTTAGTGCTATATTCGAGTGTCCACATCATCTCCTCCCTAATAAAAGATCTATTAATCTATCTAGATCTATTAAAATAAGAATTTAAAGAATATATTAGAGTTATAAATCTATGATTTAAAGAGTTATCTGTCAGTTAAAGATTTATCAGGTATTTTATTTTTAAAAGGGTATTAAAGCCTTCGATTCTGGAAGCCGAGCACCCTTCCCTGTTGTTGTTGCTGTTGGCCACCTTGGCACGAATGTCAACTGCACGAAAATGTTGCTGCAACATAGTTGTTGTTGCAGCTACTGTAGTTGCAACTGCTGCCGCTGTTGTTGTTGGTGGTGGTGCTGCCTGCTGCTTTTGGCCCATTCTCCTGCCGCTTCTGTTTTTTGTTCTATTGATCGTTAGGCGGCTGCATCTGCTGGCCAATGTGGTTGTTGCTTTTTAGGTCCCTGGTGATAGCATTTTGCTCCTTGGCTTGTCAAAAGACAACCGGCAGCAGCAGTTGCAGCATTTGCTGCAAAGGTTAACAACATTTTCGTTCGTGCCGCATCTTGATGTTGCTTCCTGTTGCATTTGCTGCATCGACTGGCACCGCTGCCGCTTGCCTTTTTAATTAGCAACTTTTGGGACTCCCGAGCGTCCCAAAGCGATGCAGCTGCCTCTTCGCCTCGAGAAGGCCCCTTCTTCTATGCATTAAGTATGCAGCTTTTGGCCTGTGGACGGGCTCCTTCTTGTTCTTGCATTTAATTAAATGCTCATAAGCATGTGACCAGAACCCAAAAGGAAACCTTTTTGGCCTTCGGGCCAAACAGAGTCATTGTCTCTGTGGGTTCACTTAAGGGAGTTTGCCCAAAATGGTTGGAGATTTGGAAATATAACAGGGAGCTGGGAAAGGATGGATTATGCTTTAGAGTTCTAGAATTTTTGTTTCAAAGTAGTTAGGAACTATATTTGATTTGACAGAGTTTCATCTTTATATTCTCTATTTAACCAAAAACTCAGAATTTAACTTGACTTGAAATGGAATTTCAAATTCAACAAAGAATTCAAATTGCCTTTAAAATAAACATTTTTAAAAAGGTAAAATAAGTAAATGATTATATTTTTTTGTATTATTGAATTATACTTTCCGAGAACTTTACATAAATGGTAACTTATTTACAAATAGTTATTCAAGCTGGTAAATACAATTTTCCAACAATATAAAAACCCAGAATAGATGTAAGAAACTTCCTATGTAAAATATGTATTATCTCAAACCCAGCTGAATATAAAAAGGGTATAAGGATTAAACATTAAAAAGTACACTAATTCATTCTGCTTATGATGCTTGTTATATATTTTGCTCTGCTCGATACCTCAATGCCTTCAAAACTGGCACAGTTTGGCAGCCGCGTCGTGCAATTGTCACATCAACAGCCGATCGGAGCCAGAACAGAACTATTTAATGTCACTTTGGCACTTCCTTAAAAGTCGAAAGATCTGCCGTTCCCGTTTCGTTGTCAGAGGTCTTGTCGCCTTGTCGCTTCATCGCCGACAAAAATATTTTCGCCTCGTTTGGTCTGCTGCCTCCTCTTGAGTTTTTTGCGAGCTAAGAATTTCTAATTAGTGGCGCCATATTGTTGCAGGAGCCAATACATTGCCATTGCCCCACCGCCCAACACAACAAATGGGCAGCAATCACAGGCTCCTCTAACTGTTTGTATTTCACAGCGTACAGTGGGCAGTTGCTCATGAAAGGTTCTACCACCTTACATTAGTTATTGCAACTAAAAGGTCATAGATATTTCAATACTTTAAGTAAGGTTTCTTAAACTATGTTATTTTGTATAGCCTACTTAATTGCATTCGATTTTGGGGCTATATACAATTTTTTGGGAGTTTTGTACATAATTCTTAGTACTTCGATTCAATTAAAAATAATTGAAACTATTTGACTAATATTACCACTCTGTTGATACAGTCCTAAAATTGTTCGAGGAGATATATGTACTAAGCCTTGCTGTTAAAAATTTGGAAAATAAGGACACGTTCGCTTGTTTTTTATTACTAAAATGATGAATCAAATTTTTTTCCAAATTTGAGGTCAAAGTGTGATAAACCTTTTTGTTGCTAAATTTTAATTCTGCACATCGAATACTCTTTAAAAAGTTGTATTATATTAATGCATATAAATAAAGTGAAACAAACAATTTTTTCTTATTTAAAAAATATTTTAAGAAATTTTTATATTGATTTTTATGAAGCTCACAATTGTGTTATATGAAGTATATTTTTTTTAATTATTTTGTTTTTGTTTCCTTAAAAATATCCCCCACTGTGCCCTATCTTTAGTCGGCGTCGCCTCCGAAGACTTGTTTGCTGCCTTAATTTGACGCAAATAATTTACGGAGAAAGAGAGGGCTGCACTTGGTCGCACTCCTTTGGCTCCTTCGTCTTCAGTTTGCTAATTACGTTAAGCATTCGACGTGACACGCCCCTTCCGCCTCTTCTTTCGCCATACTCCAGTTAAAATCAGTTATTTTGGTGTTAATTACATGGCATTTTGTTTTCAAAGTTGCTGAGTGAAGTTTACGATTATGTGTAAGTGAGACAATGGCTGTAAAACTTTGATGGTCGTAAGAAAGCCCAAACTATTAGAGGATATTGCGATAAAAATGTACGGTAACTTAAGAGCAACAAAAACTTTAATCTGATTCAGTGCTATTAAAAGCGAGTTATAAATTCGGTTTAAAACAACACAAAGCATGAAAATTATTATTGAAAACTCTTGATTTTAAATTGAGGAAAGCCAGTTAAGATATTAATATTATTTCTTATTTAAATTTTTAATTATGAACCATTTTTTTACATAATTAAATACAAATTTTTTTTTGTTATTTATGTTTCCACAACTCTTACTTTTTTATGGGTTTCTGTTCGCTGGAATTATTTTCCCTAAGCCGTTGAAATCATTTTTGGCAATCAACATTTTTATGAACTTTTTGGATTGGTGGGCCTTTTTATGTTCGCTTCTCCTTTGGCCACTCAAAGTCTCAGCTAATAAATCTCGCGTGCTGCAAATCTCTCATTTCATTTGATTTCGTTTTGTATATAAAGCTATAAAGACAGCAACCGATATCCATTCCCTTCCCATCCACCCTTTAGTACTTTTCCGTAGTTGTTTTTTGCTATCGAGTGGCGCAGATCAAAAGGAGGAAGAAAACCTTTTGCATTCGAAGTCCGAATCCCTTGAGTTGAGACCCTCCACTTCTCCAGCATCGTCGTCATCATGAGCTGCTTGATGTTTTGACCCTTTTCAAGATGTTGTCTTCATTGCGTGTCTTCTGTTGTCTGGAATTGTCTTGAACTCGAAGGAAGGCTTTTTTAGGGAGCCAAAAAATCGCGATAATAATATTTATTTGCTGTTGGTGGTATTGGGCAGAGGGCGCTAAGCGTGCTTCATAATTTATTATTTATTTTTGGCTTTGTGGAGCATGAAAGGCAAACAATCAAGCAGCAATCGAAGAAATCATACAAAATAGGTTTGGTTGTGGCATTTTTTTGATGAGCTGAAAAATGTAACCTCGGAAATTTTTTTATAATATGTACATATATGGAAAATAACATAAAATATAAAGTACTGAAATCTTTTTATCAAACTTTTTTTTTCAAATCTGACACTTGACCTCGAGTTAGTTCAACTTTTAACTAAAAGGTAGAACAGTCACAAATGCGAACCAATCTTAATGTAATTTTATAAGTTGTTGTTGTCGATTTTTACTGTCGCCAGATAAAAATATTGATTTATATTTAGTTCTGGTTTCTAGATAAGAATTACTAGCAGATGTAGTTGTACTACGTGGAAGTTTCAATATTTGAACTATTTTAAAGTATTTTATAAGGCTTAATCAATCCGGGGTTTTCTTTACATAAACACAAATATTGGATTAATATACCACACATATACATACATAAAGTAAAATAATAATTTTATGATATACTCTAGAAGATAAGCACCTCTTTGCATTGTCTCCATCACTCCCGTACAGTTTTATTCACACTGTGCCGAAGATAGTTATTTCTTGTGTCTCCCTCGCACCCGTGTTAAATACCTCAATGTAATTAACATTACACCCAATTAACATTTTCCACGGCTGCTAAGCTCCTAACTGTTAAACGCTGTTTGAATGTTAAAGTCGCAGCTGCTTTTGTTGCTACTGCAGTTGCAATTGCAATTGCTAGTTGCAAGTTGCCACCGACAAAGTCAATAAACGCGTTTATTGTCTTAGCAGCTTTGGCCCCTCTCTTTCCCCCAGTCCTCGGCCATCTCCCTTGTGTACATTGTCTGTGTTGGTGCCAAGAAAAATGTTGCTGTCGCGCCAACATTTGCCATTGTCTCCGTCTCTGTCTACGCCCTCCTCCGTCTCGTTCTTGTGCCAACTTTTGTCCATTTTAAGGCAGCTGGAATGTTGCTTTCTTGTAAATTGTTTAAATAAAATACAAATACAACAACGTCGCGAACAACAGAAACAAGAACATCTCTATCTCTCTCACTCTTCGGCCACTGTTGCTATTGCTGCCTCCCTCTTATCTAGTACTCTTCTATTTGCCATTGTTGTTGTTGTTGCTCTTGTAGCAACTAAACAAAAAGCTAGGGAGCATTATTTGCTTGGCTCCTTATTGGGTTTACCTTTTTACCCATACTTTTAAACCATGTTTCTGGGTGCGGATATGTTGCACCTGCTGTTAAAAATGTTAACAGCACGGGGTATTAAAGCTAACAGCGTGGGGGCTGAATCACGGCCAATGTTAACGGGACTGCTAACTAAATGCACCAATTGCAATACTTTACTGTTTATAATATTACACTCAGGGAAAAAATGGATTAGATTTGTTATTTTCAATTCAGCAATTGTATAAATGATGTAACCAGAGATGATGTCGAATCGTTAGATTGGTGATTTGTTAATGGTTGTAGCTATTATTTTTATTATACAAGATAGCTAAACCGAACAAGATTTAATTGTGATTTAATTCGTACCATGGGCTACAAAACTGTTGCAAAGCGGGGAATCGTCGCAAGAACCCTTATGGGCACGTGCTACCTACGGACGGGTGGAGAAACCCTTCTAATTCGCATTCTCATCTGGTGTGGAGATAAAGTTGCTGCTGCTTTAATTAGAATTCCAAATTCCGTTTCAAAGGAAGTTGGCGCTTGTTCAGACATTATTAATATTTATGGTCTAGTCTGGAGCGATGATGGATCACACGAGCGACGAATGCCTGATGAGCTGCAGTCGCCAATCTCGAGCTCCCCATCTCAACATCTTGCCCTCTCTTTCGCCCCACATGTTTCTGTTTCTTTCTGTTGAGCTTGCCACGTTCCAAGCGAAGTGCACGCAATCTTCGAGTTGTCGGAGGTCATTCTCGGGAAGAACATTATCGGACTCATCTTCCCCTTTTATCTAATGATGATACCCACGACCAGGACGACGATGATGATAATGATGATGACGATGGTTCTCTTTTCCGCATAAAATCTTAAAATCCTCGCCTCCACCAAAGCTAACCCATAATTTATATGCCTGAAATTCAATTTTCATTCAGCTAAAATTGCTCAAATATTCCTTGGGTGGTCCCCTGAACCAAAGGAAGTTTTTAACTTGAACCACTGCCAAATGTGGTTCGGTCTCTATTCCAGTCTGCTTCTATCTATGTGTGAATAAGAGGACTTCAGAAGGTTTGGATGGTTTTTGGGTTGTTTTATGTTTTTGTTTTGCCGCGTTTCCTGGGACTTTTTGCCAAATGACTCATGAGGAGGGAAGGGTCCTGGGCAGGCTAATATGACTTTGCCTGAAGATGGTACAGTGAGCTCTTTATAATGAGAATTAAGTAAGTTAGATTTGAAGATTAATTAGTAGTAATAAAGTAGTAAATAAATGACCTATGAACCAAATTTTAATTTTTAAAACACGTTAAACAAACTCATTATTCTACTCATTAAATCATATTCCATATTAAAATCTTTAAATTACTTAATATTATTAAAATAAACCTCCCTTTTTAGCTATATTTAATTAAATAAGCTTTTTTAATAAAAAATCTTCTTAAGTTAATTAAAAATTACCTATTTTAAAAAGCTATCCTTTTTAAAGTTAACAAAATTAATTTAACAAATTTAATTAAATTCCAGAAATGTTTTGCATAACATGATTTATTTAAATTGCAGTTAGCATTTTAAGGTACTTCTCCACTCTTGTATTTAGTGTTATCCTTTTTGCAATAGCCACTGTTGTTGGCTTAATGCACATTTGCTTCTCGCTTTTAGCTGGGGCAAAAAACTTCCCAAAGAGCCCACACACGTAGTGCGGATTCCTCTTCCTGCCAGTCAGCCAGTCAGTCAGTCATTCAGTTAGTCAAACAGTCATTCAGTCAGTTGCGCCATTCCGCTAGTCACTCATAAATTTAAACGCCAGGCGCCGTCTTTCTTTCTTCTTTTTCGTGAGTTCCCCCTTTTACTTTTTGCAGTGCGTGAATTTCACACCTTTTTGTATGGTTGGTGTTTTTGTTTTCTCTGCTGTTAGTTGTGGGTGAAGTTAGAAAGGTGGGTGAGAGGTAGCGGGCCGACAAGTTTCAATAAAACGCAGACGTCAACGGAAGGAGTCGGATGACTAATGCACTCCTTCTGTACATGGCTGCACTCAAAAGTACAATTTAAAAAATTAAAAAATGTTTTCAGATTTTATTCTGACAAGATTGCAACTTTGGCCAAGGGCTGGGGGATAAAAAATTGTTGCTTATGACGAAAATATTTATCGAGTATTTTAAATTATTGTGTTATAAAATCTCACTCTTCCAATTTATTTAAAATAATAAAATTTCAAGGAATTTAATAAAAAAAGTTTCAAGGAATTTAAATTGTTCATGTATTGCTTGGCTATAATAAGACTAAAACTGGTAAATGTTTAACTTTAAGAACTTAGTGGCTTAAAATTAATTTCTGATTTTGTTTTTGTCGATCTTATTACCCCAATTTGGTCTCAGTGTATGTTCCGAATGCAGCTCTGCTACGAATCTGTTTCCCAGGCTACGCAATTTTGCATTTTTATGTCGTTCGCTTTACGCTCTTTGAGCTTGAGCTCTCAGTTAATGGTCATTTATATATGAGTTCTGGTTTTTGCCTTTTTTCAAATCAGTCAAAAAAGTTGGTTCTGCTAATTCGAGTGCAGTTCTCGGAATTTTGAGTCAGGGACCGAGCGACACTTGGTCCCGACACCCCCGACTTAGTTCCCTTTTTAGTTTTCCTTTTTTAGTTCTGTATTTTTTGTTTTTACCAGCATACACTGCTCAGGTTTCAGTTTCAGGTTTTTATTGTAGCTTGCAATACTTTATTTTTCGTTTTCGAATTTTCGTTTTTATTTTTCCTTCTTTATAGCTTTTTGTCTGCCTTTGGCTGATGCCTTTGTTGGGCTTAGCACGAACTGCATTTAATGGCATTTGGAGGGACAGAGCCCCTAGATCTCGCCTCTCATTTTCATTGTAAATGAAGTGTCAAAGACTTTAAATAGCTTTTGATGCTACTGCTGAATGAAGCTGTATTTCTTGGCTCTCCGCGAACAAATCTCCTTCCTTTTGAAACTCTTCGAGGCTCTCCAGCAGTGCCTTTTATTGTTGGGCTTTTACATTTAGTGGAAAACGCAATTAGCTTTGGCTGTAGACGAGAGGTTTCTAAGTAATTGTGGCCATTGAGCGAAAAAATCGTGAGGGGGGCGCTACTTTGCTAAGGGCAAATGTTTGCTGAACAATTGCGAAAAACCTATTAGCACATGTGAAGTGTTTGACGACGATTAGTAGGCTAACAGTAAATTGTGGTTGTAATTTTATAGTCAATTGATTAGCGTAAGTAATTGTAAAGTGAGACTTAACAGAAACAATAATAAAAATAATTTTTTTATTTCACTCATTAATCCTTTATTGATTTGTTTAAAATAGAAAACAATTTTTTTCAAAGATTTTTGTTCCCTATTACATACTAAATTGAACAAATAAATGTTATTTCTGGTAATGTATATTTTTATAAAAAGGTAAATTACATGTAAGGGTAGAGGAAATTAATAAATATTGAATTTCATTACTGTTTTTATAAGTTTTAAATGGTTCATGAACAGAGCTAAAAATCCATTAAATGTCTTGGTTTATAAGTATCAAAATGACTACCTCTTTCGCGCCTTGAGCATCCATCACAACTTATCTCATCACTTCTTATCACTTGATCATTGCCTGTTTGCCTTTGTTCTTATTGTTAATTTTTGTTTGTCAAATATTTTAGAGTTGATTTTTTGGCGAAGCTTCCTTGACAGGTTGCTCTCCGTGCTTCAGACTTCAGTTTTCAGACCGAGTGACGACTCTTGATGGCTCACAATGAAAAAATCCAAAAAACATGAGCTTTTTGCAGCTTGTTAATACTGGTGTTGTTGATGTTCTGGTGGCCACTTGAAACCGGCAGCTGTCGCACTTCACTTCACTTTGCAGTATGAAAAACCCCTCGTTCACTCTGTCCTGTCCCTCCTCCTCCTTTTGAAACACATATTCTTTAGTAAGTAAACCCATGCATATTAAACGCTTTAAAAAAGGCTTCCGTATAGCCTTTTTGCAAATATTTACAGTTGGTTTTTATTTAATTACGCCAAAGACAAAAAAAGTGTATGATAAAAACGTAAGCTGATAGGCGTTGTGGAAGTTTTAAGCTGATACACAGAAAAAAATGTATGGAAACCTTTTAACTTTCGTAATATTAACTATCGTAACATTAACTATCTTAACAATAACTATCGTTAACATGTGCGATTAGGTTACATTAAATATTCAACGTAACAATGAAGTAGTAATATTATTAACATAAAATCTTGTGAAATCAAAAATGTCATGGAAAAAAATTTAATTGCATACCTGCCATTTATTTATAAAATAAATTAAAAATAAAATATACTGGTAGACATTTTAAATTTTTAATTGCTACAATCATATTGAAAATGAATACTTAAATTTGTTAGCGCAATGCTTGTGAAGGCTTGCAGAATTATAAATCAAAAAATTTCAGTTAACAATAGAAGTAGATCGCTGCTCACAACCATCGGGTTATTTTCTGTGTACTGGTTCTTAAACTGTTCTTCAAGTTGTTCTTTTTTTGCATCATGGTTGTTTGTGATGAATTGTTGGCTGAGCTCCGCCTGACACTGCGGTAGGTTGTTTGGCTTTTCAGATATATAAACTTATATTCGGTGTTGTCATGTTTTTTTTGGCCATCTGTCGTGCTCAAGTGGAATTTCTGCCTGTTGATGATGAGGTGGATTCATGGCAGGGGAGCGTGTGAATGAATTCCTGTTGTTCTGCTGCGGTTTGTGGTTAGAACAGAAGCACTTTGGTTTTTGAATAGGTGGAAAAGACGACATTAAAGCACCAGCTATACTTAAGTAAATATACTAGTCAGATAATGAGGGAGAATTTGCTTTTCGGCTTGGCCTTCTCATTCGTTTGGAATGTTAATAATTTTAGTGTTCATTGCGAAATTTTATCATATGCTCCATTTTCATTATCAATAACCGATAAGTTATCGCCAAATTACTAGTTCTTTCATGTCGGTGTCATTGAAAGCATAGAATACCCGAAGTTAATAAATCAGTAGTTCGTCAACATTTTTGATAGTTTATTGCCCAGCATTCCTACTGTTTTTATATATTATTATGAGTTCATAAATATGTTTTTTGTGTTGATAAATACATTTGATTTATTTGTACAATTAAATTGAAGGCTTTCTTGCTCAACATTTAATTTAAGAAGTATGGGGCAACGATGGGAAGCAACTTAAAATCAGGAATCATAGTCATTTGAAATACACTAATCTTAAAATTTAAATTCCTTTTAATTAATAATGATTAGAGATTAATCTTACGTCTCTTTGCATACCGGCAACACAACTGATTTTGCCATTGGATATTTGATAGATTTTAAAAAGCAGTCACTCAATTTCAGAAGTATATTGGCATTATTTTTGACAATCCAATCCGTGAAAAGATTTCCTGAATCGTGGTTGCAATCATTTCCTACCCCTCTCGATTCCCTTATTTTTCTCTGCAATCCATATCCCCCAAATTGATCAAGCAAATAGTTAAAGCTCACAACTCTTAATCTGCATCGGGCCCTAAACTGCGGCCCAACCCATTTCGAACCCAGCGATTCGCAACATTTTCTCTGCTTTTCTTTTCCCTTTGCCATTTTTTTCCAGCTGCTGATCAATCGTACAATTGAGTAAAATCCTACTTTATTTGCAGGAAGGCAGCAGCAACATCGCCTGTTGCCGGTTGCCAGTTGCAAGTTGCACGTTGCCTGTTGCCTGTTGCATGTGCCACAGCCGATTCAGGAGAGTCCCCGTCCAGGGCTTTTGTTGTTTTAATGGCTTTCGCTAACATAAAAACCATTAAGATAACATTTTTATAGGATTTCAATGGCAGTCACGGCAGCAGCAGCAACAAAGAAGCTTTTCGCCCCGGCGATGCCCGTTTTTTATGGCCAACTCTCGGCTGCAGTGCAACTTCAGTTGCTGCTGCTGCCACAAGCCAAACACCAAATGTCATTGACTATCAATAGAAGATGCTGCTGCCTCAGAGCCTCCGAGATCCAGGCTAAGAGCCAGGGCCAAAGCCAAGTCCAATCCCTCTTTGCAATTGGCAACAGGTTGGGCCCATGGCCTTTTGTTTCTGGCCCTACGCGCTCTGCGCTTATTAAACGCAATATTTGTTGCTAGTTGCAAGTTGCTGCCGTGCCTGCTGCACCATTGCGACCATAAAGTGCGATTTATTTTTGTTGATTTTTTGCGTGTTCCGCGTCGTTTTGGCATTCGACTGCACACAGAGAAATATCAATAAAAAACTAGAACTTATTGAAAAATGATGTTGATATTGTTGCAATAAATGAAATGATATTTTTCAAGAAGCTGGGAAAATATCCATGTACATTTACAAAATGCTCAATTTTGTATTTTACATATTGATTTGATAAGATAAAGGAACTGACTTTCAATATGATACTGTAACCATTTATTGAAAAACTTTTTCAATTCGATATTAAGAACTCTATGATATTTTTTTATGAAGCTACGGTATCAACATAATTGATAAGAAAACCGACTTTTAATATGACACTAAGCTTTAAGTTATCTTTTTGGATATTTTATGTGTACGAATTAAAAATAATAGAGTATATAAAACAAAACATTAAAAATATAGCAATATTAATATTTCAAGTAAGGTAATTTAGGATTGTTACGTTTTTTTCGGTGTGAAATATGGATTGAGAGAGATCATGGAGTTTTTAACCCAAAAGGGAATTTTTTCCATTTTTTCCGAACTCATTTTTTGTTGTTTAGCGTTCACTTCCTACTTCCAGGTTTTCGGGGCCCAGCCCTCAGTCGAAATGCCCGGCCATAGTCACACTTTTTCATTTCGTTCGCAGCAGTGGCAACAGAGTAGAGTGCTCCGCACAATCCCCAGTTCCCCAATCTTAATGCCACTCGATGATGCACCACAGACCCATCCACTGCCACTGACTTTGGTGGCAGGACAGTGGGCCAAAAAAGAAGGACTTTGGCTAAAGTCAGGGGAATACTTCCTTTACACTTTAATTTGCTGCAGGGTATCGGGAGGTTTATTTAAAAATATAATTAACACTCAATGGCTTTGAAGGTTAAAATAATTTTAGCTGACTTGACAAGCAATTTAAATGCAACCGTAAATAAAAACTATTTACTTTCATTGATTTACTCAGTTTTCGGATATATATGATTATTATCGTATGAATTTTTTTTTACCCACCGTGCAGGCACTTCCACACTTTCAACAAATCGCTTCGCATTCTTCTGTTTTTATTATTTATTTTTTGTTTTCGCCTTCTATCTGTATCTCTAATGCCCGGCAATTGTTGCCCCATCTTCTCCTAGTTGGGCAACGCTTTTCATTTCTTTTTTGGGGAGAGTCACGGCCCCAGCCATGTGATACCATGCCCCGGACTAAGTCTAAGTCCCCGTTCATTGTCCATTATGCAGCATTATGTGATGCTGCTCCCATCGTGGCAGCTGCCTTGAAACTCTCTTCTGCGCTGCCCTTTTTGCATTGACCAGCAACCAACACATAAATTGCATTTGTCGGTTTGTTGTCGTTTTCATAAATAAGATAAAGATAAACGACCAAGTTGCATATTATTTGTAATTGCATTTCTTCCCTCGCTGCATCTCCGGCTAGACAGTTGGCCATAGATATGGCACTGCGAAATGTTTTGCAGCATTCTGAATTTATTATTGACCAGCGCGAATCTCTAATGGGAGAAAAGGAACAGCCAATGGTTTTAATAAGATCCGTGGAAGGAAGCGGGAATAACTTAGATGATGGAAATGGTTGGTCGATAATGGAAATAGGTATAATAGGAGTAGGTATAAAAGTTGGAAAGGCATCGATATTTTTTAATAGTGGCAGTCGGTAGTTAAATTACCTTTATAATTAGTACTTAAGTTTAAGGAAGTTAGATTAGTAAAAGTATTATTTACTTTAAATACTGCGGTAAGACTAGCATCACTCTAGAAGTTGAAAAATCGTATAGTTATGCTAAAATTTATTATTCGAACTTGAATATTTAACAGCCCTTTTTTTTCTAAGCCAAAAGTAGAACTCTCCTTTTTGCAGAACTAAAATGCATTGTTTTCTATTCCTATTTTTCAAATTTGTTAGCCCTTATTGCTTTGTAAAATATTAATTTTAAAACCGATTTCCATTTATTGCCTTTTATCTTTGCAATTCAGACAATAAATCGCATATTCATTTTACGACTTTTTTGTTGCAAAGATGCATGGCACAATTTGCGAAGGGCTGAGTCAACGATTCAACAATTTGTTGGCGTTTCTCGATCCGCGGACATTGGCCGATAACAAAAGGCAGCAAATATAGACCAGCTACACCTAGACCCGTGGATATATATATAGCTTCCCATACCAATGAGTACAATACCACCCAACCCTGCCAATATTGTGGGTTCTAGTTTATTACCCTTTCGTTTGCCAAAGTATATTGCACTTTCAAAAGATTCTTGAATAATTATTGTAAAAAAAAAAAGTAAAAATAATTTATTTGCTTTTTTTAAGACAAATTGTTTAATTACTGTTTAACTTTCTTATAAATGTATGAATATATTCAAAAATCAATTTTAAAATTGTGAAGAACTATAATTAAATTTAATTTAGTAGAATTCTCAAAAGAAAAATGGATTCTATATCATCTGTGTTTGGTAATTAAAATATATTCCAACTATTTCACTATAAGAGCTTAGAATTTTTATGAAATAACATAATGTTAAAGTAATTTAAATTTAATTTTATCTCAAGCAGTATTTAATACTTCAAATTTTTCCAGAGCAATACAGCTTCGGTTTCCCAGCGACCACAAACTTTCCTTTCCATTTTTGCAAACTGTTTGCAAAATGCCTTTTGTTGACTTGACTGAGTGGAGTTCCCCCGTCCGCTCGGTGTTGTGTTTTGTGTATTTACCGCGATGTTGTAGACTTTTAGCGTGGGCTAAAAAAACAAAAATAACAAGGGCACAGGAACAGCAAGAGCAACACGAGCGACAAGAATCGACGGCGCCGTTGCCGCTTTATTATGAATTATGGCCACGTTGACAGTTTAGGACCAGACGAGGGCGTGGAAAACTTGACAGATGCGCTCTCAGAATCCAGGGAATCCAGAGATCCGAACAGAACGGCTGAAAATCTTGCGAATAAAGACCTATTCCCGGTATTGGCCACAAGTTGTGGCGTGGCTCTATTTCTTATTAATAATGTGATAAAACTGTCAGACGACCAACTGGGCCGAGACCCGAAGATTTCCATTCGCTGCCTTTTGTGTAAACTCTCGCAATCCATTCCACTAAATTAAGCAATTAATTTCCCATTTATATAAGCCGACAACTACAACTTCAACTATAAATTATTTTTTTGAACATCTCATTTGGTTGGTTTATTTTTCCTGAGTGGTCGGAGATTAAGCCAAAAAAGAGTTATGCCCATTGCTGTCACAGCGAATTATGATGGCTAAGCAGAAAGAAACCAAAAAAGTAGTTATACATTTTTTGGAAACAAAATGGGAAACTGAAAAATCAGTCAATTATGTCCAAGCACATTGTGAGCTAATCGATTGTGACTTGCGACGCATGGCAGACATGGAATTTTGAAAAAATAAGAAGAATAAAGTAAAAAGCTTAAGTTTGCAACAGAAAATGAAAGTGAATCAGATGAAGAATTTTATTTAACGTGCTTTAAATGTGGGTCCAAATAAGATTTTTAAAAAATTATAAATTTATATAAATATTACTAAAATTAATACCAACGCTAATATTCCTTACTCACAACCCTAGATGGCCCGTGTACATTGCCTAATTTGTCTAAATAAAATAGTATAAAATAGCACTTAAAAGTAATTAAGCAACAGAAACGGAAAATTTTATCAATTCAACTAACTCCGCCAAGAAATGGAAAATTGAAGTCTATTTATTTATTTAAAATTGCAAATTTAATGCCACAAAATTTGGTATCAAAAATTTTACTTACTAAAGATATGGCAAGACTTTTTTAGCATCATTAATTTAAAAAACGAATTTATTAAACAAATTTCGCTTAATTTAAATTTTATTTTATAACATTTATAATTTATTTAAAGGTTTTCTGGTATTAAAAATCAACTAACACTCTTTTCTTCAATTCTCTATCGTTTCAGGTGAGCTAATAACCACTTTCCGTGCCATTATATGTGTTAAGTTCTCCTTTAGAGGTATTTATATCCCAAATTGGGTGAGTCTGATGACCTCCAGAGCTATTAGTCTGTTTTACTCTCTTCTCGCTTCCTAATTACATATAAGTCTCAGAAAATATTAAATGCAATTTCATTCTCCTCATTTCCGAGATGAAAACACTGAGTTCCTCCTTTTCACTAACCAAAAAACCTTATTGAAATTACGCAACGTTCATTGACTTTAGAAATGTGTTGGGTAACATAACCAAAAGTACATAAACCTTCCAGCACATATTTACTTCTGGTCACCGACTTGTCTCTCCCATGTATGAATTTTTTCACTTTTATTATTAGTTGGACCTCGTATTAAGCGGCTCTTTGTGCGAGTTTATTGGCCAAGGGAGCGGGCCTAAGACCTGTAATGTAATCGCATTAGTGAGGCTTTATTGCCGTCATCTTTCCAATGCCAAATTAGCCATGAATGAGTCGATAGCGAAGAGGAAAAAGCTGACTACGAAAAAATAGATTTCATTTAGACACGATCATTGCCCATAATATGAAGAATATCTGAAATTAAGAAGCAGGAACGATCTTAGTAATGACAGAGAACCTGAAGATGACGGGTCTACAAAATATAAGCTGATAAGAGCCAGGAAACCAGTAGAATTGACAACTGAACTGGAGATTGCGAAGATGATGCCAGTAGTCAATAGTGATTGTCGTAAGGAGAGATGAGGAGAAATTAAGGAGGAACTCATTTAATGGGAGTTATTTTTTAAACTAGAACAAAGGCTACAAATTCATTAATAACTATGGCTACAATTCGTTTAAATATTATGGTCAAAATTACATAATTTGTATAAAAAAATTCATTCTGACTAATAATAATACATGATGAAAGACAATTACAAAATCGTTTAATCATTTATTAACTCTAATAAAACCATTAAACTGTTTAAGAACTGAAATTCCGTAAGCCGAAAACAAAAAGAACAAAACCTCAAATGGAAATTCAATAATAATCACAATAAATATCGATATAATTGAGTAAATAAAGTGAATCAAGTAGAGTGAACGAAATCTCAATGAGTGCTGAAGGTCAGAATGCTTTAGGCATTCCAAAGCGAAACCGAAATTGAAATTGGAAGTGGAATCGAAATTGTATCGATTGGTTGGCGGCTGTCGCCAATGAATTCTTGAACCTCTCAACGCAATTAAATGCCAATTGAAATTCTTCTTCCCTGCTTCTTTTTGGGGCTTACAAATTGAAATTAATGATTGGGAATCTTAAATAATTTATTTTAATTGTGTGACAAATTCGAGCGAACTTTTTTGATTAATTTTTCTTTATTGATTTGCTAGCTAATCTCTTCTGTCTCCCAGCCGCCGCGAGATTCCATAATTTATATTTTTAAGCGATGATGTTGGATAGTGTTTTCTGCGTGACTTTGATTCTCTTTCTCGCTGCCCATATTTTTCGGGCTATATTTCGTTGCCGAAATCGCAGTTCAATGATCGCATTTAATGATTTTTGTATGCGAAAATAAGTAGATGTTGTACTCTATAGACGGGATCGCACTCGCTTGCGCACAAAAGTTTTGTTTGCGGCCCGTGCGAAGCTTTATTTTGTTTGCTTTTCGTTGGGGTTTATTTTCAAAACTGCTACAAAAAATTCGTGAAATGTTTTTTCTATGACGATTAAAGTCAAGAAACAGTCTGTAGGAGAGGGGTATATTTTGCGGTGGTCCATCCACTTCAAGTCGAGTGGCGATTGGCACAAGGCAAATTGCGAATGTTGAAATATGGCAGCATTATGTAAGGAAGAATGGTCTCAAGAGGCCGGAATAATAAGTAGATTACAATTTGATTATCTCTTTGAGGTAATATGTCGTCGGATCACAAATTCAAGGCCTATTTTTTAAAACCCCAAACGTTATACTCTTTTTCCAAGCACCCAATTAAATAATATAATAATTGTGTACGTATGTAATTTAGTGTTTTAATCAATAAAATAATGGTATTTAAATATATTTTGTACAAATTGTACATCAGCTATCTTATAGGCGTAAGACCTGACGCTATGCTAATAAAGTTCTCATGGTGGAACATAAAAAGATACAAGATCTACAGCATGCTGAATTCAAGGAACGCCCCCTACCGAAAAACCTAATCAAGTTCAACAAACTTCCAGATTGATTCCCCCCCCTCGTCGTCACTAAAAAACAAATCAAACTCGTTACCAACTGACACTGACTGCGCAGATATCGCTACGCATATATCCCTGGCAAAAACCAAATTGGGTCAAAGTTTGCAGACGAGGCAATTTATTTTGCTCCTACTGACAAAATATTTTGTTCTGGTAGCTAGACAGACGGTTGAAAAAACCGAAACGAACAAATTTACATGCAAAACCTGTGTTTTGGCCTCCGTGCTGAAGAAGATTTACAACTCGATAGATAAAGATCTCAATTTACCAATGAATATGTTCTCACGCTTTATAATTTCTCTGTTGTTTTTGGCATTCTCTGGCATTTTTGTTTTGCTTGAGATGTCAAGTTAAGGCTTGTTTCTGGCCAACAACTTTGTTGCCCCATTCTAAGGGCATTAAAATGGAAAACGTTCTCGGGTAGTATCGATTTTTATTGGTTATTGCAACTATCAAATCTCGGTTTATGGCTTATGGCACATTTACTTGAGGATCGCTTCGGTTTCTTCACTTTTACGACCGTTTTGGAGAAGGGCGAAGGGCTAATTTTTATAGCTTTTGATGGCTCGTTTACACGCAACGACAACGATCTGATTATTGATTTCGAATGTCATCCAAAATCGCCTCTTATCTCGTTTTATGTGTCAACTCCGCCTCGTCTTCTTTACATAATTGGTTAAAAAGTCATCTCAGTTGAAGTCGTTAAAGTGTGGGTGATCTCAAGGGTTCTTACACAGTAGTTATAGCTTATTGAGTACGGATCTTGAAGGATGTTGTTTATGAAACATACTTATTAAGGAACAAAATTGTTGAGCACTTAACGTTGGGTGGGACTTTTTTATTAGGTTTAAGGATGGTCCAATTGGTGGAAGAAATATATGAATTACTTTGTACAAGACTTAAAATTTTAAATGCATTATGCCGACCAACAGATTAACAGATTACTTGTTAGGATACGGGTTGCTAAAGAACCATTAACATATTAGTTGCTGATTGATTTTCGCATGTCGTTTGAATGTCAGTAGCATGAAAATTAATCACAAAAGATCAGCAGCATAACAAGGTCAGGTTCGCAAAATACCAAACAAATTAATTAGTATTAAATGTCAAAGTTAAAACTTCATCAGACTTTTAGACAAATTAATTATTTGGAAGGAATCTAAAACGTATCTATATAAAGTACTATAAAAAGGAAAACAAAACAATAAGATATAGTTATTAAAAATATAACATAGTGTATGATTCTTATTAAAAATACAATTTTTGATTATGATTATGAATAAATAAACAAAGATATTTGTCAATAGCACAAATGGTTAATTAAGTTACATTTGCTTGGGAGTATCCAACGATCACTTAATGCAACACTCAAGATCAAGACAACCTCGGCCCAAGTTCCAAGTTCACTGCCAGTCCGTTGCAAGTCGAACTTGTTTGAGCCAATCTGCCTGCAACGGGTTCGCTTCGAACCTCTCTTAGCTGATCTCGTTTGCCGAAGACTCTCTTCTGTTGGGGGCTCTTTGGTCCGAAGACTTTGTAACGCCGAGTGCCGACAACAACACAACTCCAACTATGGACAATGGAAACAAGTTCTGCTTTGGGCCCCCAACTTCCCTGCTCTTTCTTCTGATCTTGCATTCGTTTTTGTTGCCTTTAGCCAGTTTTGTTTACCTTATGGCTTGTTGAAGATCTTGGCTTTTTTTGTTGCGCTTTTTTTGCGATTCCTTCGCTGCAAAAAGTTCTCTCAACTTGATTTTGCTCTTGATGTGAGACAGAGCTAGAGAAAGAGAGGGGGAGGCCATGGAGAAAGAGGGGGGCGACAGAGACAGAGGCAGAGAGCCAAACAAGTTGCAGTTGCTCGATTCTCGATTCGATTCTCGGGACCAACAGACTCCTACACGAGGTCTCGCCTCTTCGATCCCCAGATATAACATTTTTTCCATTCTTCTTCTTCTCCCTGGGCAGCTAGTTTTTTTCTTATTTTTTCGCAAGCAGCAGGAAGTTCAATTTTCAGTTCAGTTCAATTTTGCACGTCATCTCAAGCGGTCCAAGCGGCGTTCGTAACTCGATTTCAAGTCAAGACTTCGGACTTTTGTCTAAACCAGAAAAAGACCACTGAAACTCTGTTTTCTTCAACGACTCTTTTGTGTGTGGCGCGGGTGTAGCTGAAAGTGGATAAAATAGTTACAAATATACCCGCAAAAAACAAGTCCTAAACAATGAACTGTTCGTTTTTGTGAAGTTTTACCATCTACCAAGTGAAGTTTTTAAATTAATAACTAATAAAGACCAGCCACCATGTATCGCCTACAAAGACGAGCTGCTTTGATATCAAAACAAGGTATAAATGATAGCATTTAATAATATATATTTATGCAATTGCTTGTATATAATATAAAACTAATAGCTGTAGCTTAACCTTTCTGTTTAAAAAACAGATTCTTAAATTATTGTCTATTTTAGACTTTAACAAAAAAATAATAACTGATTTCAATTATTATAACTATTTTATTTCATACATTTTCTTTAAGCTTTTTATTTGTGTGAGAAATTAAGTATTTTTAAAAACAAACTGTTTATTTGCCTCTGGCATTGTCATTTATACATTTATTTTATTTGTATCAACCTATCAGCAATAAACCTATTTTTTTGAGTGACCTTATTTAAATAATTGCATTCAAAGTATACTTTGAATATAAATAAAAATACAAATTCACAGCAATATTTGGTCAATTAACAAATAAATCATTTCATGTTAATAGTCTTGAATGACAATAACTAATTTCTAAATACTCGCAAGTCAACAATTTGTCATCGCATTTGAGTCATTGGGGTAGCGGACAAATTTATTGATTGTTGACATTACTCATACGCAACGTTTGACGGGGAAGAGGTGGTCAGGCGTATTTAAACCGTTGCGGTTACATGAATATAAGTCTATGGCTTTTGCGGTTTTCTGAATTGTATTTGGGTTTGGTGGGGTCGAGGTAGGTGTTGGGTGAAGAGGTCTTCGATGAGGTAATTGCGAATTGGGTTTTTAAGTATTTAAGCTCGAAGTTTGTTACCCTGTGTTTACTATTAAATTCATTTTCGTCTAAGAGGTCCCATTTTGTTCTAATTCAAGCCCTTTGACAATTACTTGGGGGATTTACTTCTGCTGATCTGCTTACTTTCATCACCGCAAGAAGAGATATGAAAAATAAGGCAACTGGGTCATCTCCCTAGAAAGAAAGACAATACCTGCGGCAAAAAGAAAAATAAAACCCAAAACACGAAATCGCAATCATTTTACTTTTGATTATAAACAAAATAAAATGGAAAGAAGCCGGAGAAAGAGGATGAAATTATTTCTAGCCACTAATCGTTGGCTCAAGTCGACCTAGAAAGGCCTTAGGCCAGCCGCAGAAGATCATCTTCTTTCTATTTCATTCGGTTGGACATGAAAAGCCATGGAAAGGGACAGGAACCCCCTGGACGACAAAGTGAAAGACACTGTTTGAGGTTTTCCTGAGCACGACTCGGCCAGCATATAATTTGAAGATTTAGAGAGTCGCGTTAGTCAAGATCGCATTTTGCATGCCAAATGCTGGGCGCAATTTGTCCTCATGCAGATCCCAAATCCAAAACCAAAACCAAACCAAATCCGAACCAAGTTCAAAGTCGTGCCCAAGACCCCGGCCTCTCCTATTCTCGAGAACTTTCCGCACTTCACTCTATATCTCCGACCAAAGAAGGTCATGGACAGATTTTAAGGCTCCCTGCAACTCTTCTCGCTTCGGGTCCACTGCCGTCTGGTCTTGGCCAATTGACTGCAAAGATTTATTATGGAAATCTATAAAAAATATGGCCGCGAACTGGCATACATTCCCTCATGGCCGGGGACCCCGGCTCTGATAGCTTTATAATATTTATCTACCTTTCTAAATCTGTCCTAATTAGGATTCGATTCAGCCGGACATTCGATAAATTCTTTAGGTCTCGATTCTGCTTTGTTTTAACTTGCATTGGATTGCCATGTTTTCAT
This sequence comes from Drosophila rhopaloa, assembly GCF_018152115.1. Classification (NCBI taxonomy): domain Eukaryota; kingdom Metazoa; phylum Arthropoda; class Insecta; order Diptera; family Drosophilidae; genus Drosophila; species Drosophila rhopaloa. The sequence continues at coordinate 224,391 of NW_025335142.1, read as the reverse complement.
TTAGGCTACATCGCAATGCGGAAATATTTTATAACTTTGACTCGCACAGGAAAGCTTTCTCAAATTTATTGTTATTTTTCAAGTTCAATAAAAAATGTAAAACAAGTTCATAAAATTTAAGAGCTGCCTTGGTAGCTATTTAGAATTTTGAACTTTCTTTCACTGCTTAATAATTTGGTAGTCAGAATAATATTAATATTATATAAGGAAGGTCTTACTGTTATTCTTGAATAATTTAATTTGTTTTTTTTTCTTTGATTTATTTTTTTATGTTTATCATGTTTATTGATTTTTCCTACACTTTTACAAATAGTTCAACGAAGATTTTAATAATTTAAGGATAGACAAGATGCGGTTTTAAACGACTTTAGATCAATATAAAATTATATAATGTAAAAGAAAAATTATACTTTCCGGAGAAGAACAGCTTTCCAAGCCCATGGCTATCGGTTATGCATTCAACGACTGATAGAAGGCCATATCCCCACGACTCGATTGATTTTATTGTCCAGTAGTCGCTGTCTGACTCTTTCCCTAGCCAAATTCCCTCTGCCCGTTGGCTACCGACGATTCTAACTGTAAAATTACAGCCAGTGCCCCTCCCCATCACCCTTCGGCCCCCATTCTTTGAGCCAAGATTCTGGCTGATTCTCATTTAATGCATTTCCTTAAGACGACAACGTCGACGAAGACCAGCAGTGGACACTGGACAGTGGACACTTGACTGGACTCTATGGACAGTGAACACTGGACAGCGCGCACCGGACTTGTGTCAGCTAAATTATTTCCACGGCTCGATTCGATTCCTCAGCTCGTTGGGGCTCTTTTATGGCCAACTTGCACGCATCTGTCAGTCTAGCGAGGATCCCCGCCCGCCGCCTCTTTTTATGACCTCTGCCAGCGGCCAGTTATCTCCAAACAAACTGCACTGGGAAAAAATCTAGATCCTGGACTATAATTATCTTCTTTTTTTTGCTATCCTACAACACAATCCTATTTTTGCAACATTTGGAATAATAAATGTATTACTAACTTTCGTTGTTTTTAGAATTTATTTATATTTAATAAATTGTGAGCTCTTAAAAACCTTTAATTGGTACAATAAGTGGGTCCAAATATTTCATTTTAATTCTATGAAAACAAAAAATCCATTCTTTTAATTGCTTATACAAATTAAAACAAATTTTGGTGTCATATTAGTTTGTTTGTCAATATTGAAAGCTTATAACTGCTTTTTGGCTTTTTTTGGCTGGTAGCTTGGCCAAAGGATTTTTGTTTTCCCAGTGTAGCCGATGCTAGATCAGGACAGCAAAGGCTTTTACCGTAATACTTTGGAGCTGTTCTCCAACGATGCGCTGCTCAACGGTTGTTTTCCCTTTCTCGCCAGCAGCCGAAAATAGCAAAAATACTAAGAAAGAGACAGGGCGATGCAACCAGAAAGAGACGGACGATGCGCATGCGTGACCGTCCAATGTCTCTGCTGTTTCTTGGGTGAAAAAGTCTTCCTGTTTCGGTTTCTTCTTCATCTGCATTTTATGGCTCTCTTTACAGCCGCCTCTTTTTACTGCTTCTCCATCGCTGCACTCTGTTGCAGTTAATCAATTATAACGACTCTTGATTTCCTTCCTGATCTAGATCAAGATTTGAGTTGCCTGTTTCCCAACTCATTCCGTGGCTTATGTGGGTTCACATGTTGCATGTGTGGGGACTTTACAGTTCTCCTCTCATCAAGTCATTTGGGTATCTTGGGGATCTCAGGTCTTGTCTCATTTATTCAGCTGATTCTTGGTGATTCCTGATGTTATTAAGTCATTACAAGTGCTTGGATATGTTGATGACTATATCACCTTAGTAGTTCTATGGTGCAATTGCACCTTAATTGTATTTTATGATCGAAGTGGGATAAATAAAACGAGACTCATTATCGGTTGTGTTCATATTTGTAACAAGCAGGGACTGTATTTATTTTATTGAGAATATATTTACTCGTTTATGACGTTAATAGTGTTTTAAAAGTACTCCTAATGTAAGAAATTTAGATTAGCTTGGTTTTGGGACTTAGTCCCTCAACTCATTTGTTCAAGCACTTGTGTATTTTGAATAGCCATTATACTTTATTCTTTATTTTAGACCTTAATTTTTTGAATGCAAATTTTAGTTTAGGTATTTTTAAGATCTTGTCAAAAAACATTTTTTTACTGTTTTGGGAAGCTCTAAGTCCTTGGTATACTCTTTACCATTCTTGTTTGATTTGATTATATAAGATTTGTCATGGATACTTCAAGGATGACTTAATAATTTCCCATTCTCTGCGGACATTTGATGGCCCATGCAAATGTTGACAAATGTCCCAACATGAGGCTTCTTCAGCACCAGTATATCTTTTTCCTTTCCTCGAGTTTGCAGGCGAGGCATTGAAAATATTCAATGCACTTGGCAAATAAAAGAACACTAGTCGGCTTGGAATGTTTGTCAGCTTGTTGCAAAATATTGTGAAAGAGGCAGAAAAATCGTTCTGTGAGGCTGTTCTTGGAAAATTATGAGTGTGCTGTCTAACAAGTTGCTGCGGTTGCAATAACGGTTTTCGTTTCTGTTATGTAAACTTTTGTTGAACCTTTGCCAAATTAATTAACGCTGTGAAAGTCTGCGCCGTTCAAAAATGAGGAAAAAATAGAACTAGTTGTATTAAGGATTTATATAAACTATACCGTTTTTATTGTTAGGCCTTATAAAAAACGAATCTTAATTAAAAAGATTTATTTAAAAAGTTCAATGTTTTTAATTTGGTCATTAACAGAAAGATACACTTAAAAAATGTAGTTACTTTACGTAATGTTAGGTTTATTTATTTTTTGTTCTTCACAAGTTCAATGTTTTTATTTAGACATAATTAAATTAAAATGCTCTTTAGGAATGTCATTAGTCTAAATTTTTATGGAAATATTATATATATTACAATTCTTATATTTCAGTCCTCTTGCTTTTAAACTGTCCTATAGATTTAATAATAAACTTAATCTTGAATCCTAATGAAGGATCCCCTTGAGCTTAAGAACAATTCTAAAGTCTTACCACAATTGCTGAACATTATTTAATAGAAGCCAATCTAGAAAATTTGCAATCGCAACGAACCGAACTTCCCCAGAAACAAAGCAATCCCATTCAGGCGAGGCTCGAGCCCCATTTAATGAGATTCCTTGGGGGCGCCAGAACGAACTGGTCCCTCGCATTTCAGAGATGGACAAACCGATGCTGGAGATAAAGCTGAGAAGGAGGCTTCCCAGTAGCCGGGGAGAATCTCGACTTGTAATTATTAACTTACGGCATATTAATTTATTATTTGCTATTTAATGTGGCCAGCCCCCAAAAGCCTCCACTCCATCCTCCAGACGCCTACCTCCTGATATTTTGCTAGCAGGCTGCAGGCCAAGTTCGCTTTTTTGACATTTGATGTATTTATGTGGTCTGGAGGAGCCGGCTTCTTCGCTTTCCTGCTCGCTGTGAGCGATTTGTGGGAAACTGTCCTGTCATGTGTTGAGTCCGTCTGGCATTCGCTTTTCTCTATTTTGATTGAGTGATTTATTCGGAAATTGTTGTTCTCGCAAAAAGGTATAATTAAATGGGCATAATGATGCCAAAGGGAAAGGCCAACGCACAGCCATCAGAGGTTTGTGGCTGAAAAGAGGGATCGCACGGGTTGATTTGGGGGGAATTGAATGGAGGAGTTGGCTCCAGCAGGTGCTCCTTTGGGAAATTGCTTGCACTGGTAATGGAATCAGATGGACGTGGCTTAATATTAGTGGGAATAAAATGGCTTGGGAGGGGCTTTGAAGGAGCTTCAAAAAATTAGTTGAAAAACTAATGGGAAAAATCACTCAAAAAGCCTTTTCTTATAAAATGCACCTGTATCTAATGAGATTCGGAGATTTGGAAGGAAATAATATATCTAACCTAAGGAGGTACATGCATGATCATGTATGCTTTCATAGTTTTTCTTCTATAATTATTGATAATTAAGTCATAGTTAATATTCCAGGTACCAGTTGGACTTTCAACAAAGAATCTTATTTATAATAGAAGACAAAACAATTGTTTCAGGAGCGGGGAATCGTTTAGCAATACAACTTCCTAAATTGCATAACCTTTCACCGGTAACGATCTTTAATGCAAACCTCTCCTCCAACTGCTGTGCACCTGTCTACCCTCCCCCCATTTGCCCCCTCCTAGTGCCCCCAAGTAGTTCATGCATTCTAGTTGCAACCATCGGGATAAATAAATAAAAAGAAATGATTTCTTTGTTTACACACACATAAGGAAGCTATCGAGTGGTCAAATGTGCTATAAATAAATGCATTTAACTCGGGGTTTTCCTGTAGCCACTGGACTATCCCAACCCCCCGGTACCGCCCCTTTCTTATATTTCTTCACTGGTTTTCTTTGATCCCCCTTTAACTCTTCTACTTTTATTTATTTTGTTGTAGCTCTAAGAATTGTGTTTTTTTGTTTTTAGCCTGGCTTCCGGCGACATAAAACTGCCGTTTGTTCTGCTTTTTCCTCCCCCTTCTGCGCCCACTGCTCTTCTGCTGTTCCTTGCCAATAGAAAGAGAGGGGAGAGGCCAAAAGAAAGAGAGGGATGAAGCGAGAAGAAGGAGAGGGAGCTAGTCTCCGAGCAGCTGCCCATTGGCGTTTGCTCCGCTTGAATAATCCAACTTTAGCTTGGACTTCTTTGGCTTTTTCTGCTTCTTCCCTGGCAGATAGCTTCCTCTTCTTCTTCATCGTCTTGCTGCGGTTTCTCCCCTGCTTCTTCTTCTTCTTCTCGGGGCTCTGGTCATCTACGAGTTGTGCGATTTCGAGTTTTGTTTTGAAAGTAATTCGTCTGTGGGATAGCCATGTGCCCATAATTATGGATTGTGGGCGAGGGGAAAGGGGGAGGCATAGGCAGAGGTCCAAGTTCAACCCACCCACATTTTATTGTTATCGCTAACAATGGCCAAGACCAACAGAAATAAAAGAGGCAAGGGCAAGAGTCGCAGAAGTGTAGCACAGCTGCTGTCTGGATCTCTTAAGTTTCAGTTCCAAAGACTCGGTAATGGAGACCTGAAATTGCAAAAAGGGGGATCCCTTTTGGTACATATGGCTAGTGGGGTCTAGGGATCAACATCGGTAGATATTTGTATTTACTTAAATTACCTCAGTTCGTTTTTATTTGTTATTTCCTAAATCCCCTCTTTTGGCTTTTCTATTATCATAGCATTAATTTTAAATGCTTTAATAAGCATAAGCTTACAAATATTGCACTTTTGCTATTCAATACATTTAAACCATCTGAGACTTTCACCAATTCGTTGGTGAAAATTTACTCTTTAATATAGTTTTCAGAAAATATATATTTAGCCTAGAATTCATTCAAATTTGTTACAAATTAAAATACCAAGGTCCATTGACAACATGATATAGTTTCATTATATTCGAAAATTTGTATACCTACGAGGTCATCCTCAGAACCCAGATGCCCAGCCTAGGATAGCGCATCCAGCTCACTCACTTCAAGATAAAAGCAAATAAAAAAGCTATAGACAAAGAGAAAAAAGCCCAGGCGAAAAAATTGCATAAAATGCCAGAGGCAAGCAAAATGCAGGCCGCGACTGCGCAGTGGCTGCGCTGCTCCCCAGAATGCTGCAGAATCGGATTCAGAATCAGTCGGTGCATTGAACCCCGCGGTCTGGGCCTGGTCCACAATTCCATTCCACTGCACGCAAAACTAGAAACGTTCCTCTGCCAGCGATCGAAATATACACACGGCCATACATATGCTGTGTAGATCGGGGGTATCGGCGGTATCGGGGGACCGAAGCTATAGACATCGGACGGACTTTCGCACGAAAGCACAGGCCAACGTGTGTTCCAGCTGTTGTGACTGCCACAGTGGTCAGTCGCAAAGGGGAAACCATAAAATCCTCTACATATTTTAATAGAAATGGTTTTCAGATTTCAAATTTGTCGGTTTTAACTTTTAAACGTGCCTAAATTGCCCTAAAATATTATCTCTTTGCTGTCAATTTTTCCAAAGAGTTCACTTTAAAATCCCAACAAAGTCATTAACACTTAACTTAGTTTCTTAGATTAATTACTATTTCCTTTATTCATGTAGCTTTAAAAAAAAGTGCTACATTTTTTCAAAAATTTTGCCATTAGTTTCCAAAAAATGTATCTTATATCGAAACTAATTTTTCCATTAAACAAAGTTTTATTGGTTAAAATGTTATAAGTAGACTATTAAAATTATATAAAATAGTCTTTCAAAATGAAGGACTACTGTGCTTCGGGTTGAGTCAGCTAGCGATTAGAAGCCTAAAAGGAAGTAATGTTGCAGAAAATGCAAAAACCAGAGAACGCGAGCCGGAACGAGATGGGGAAATGAAAAGAGCGAGAGATCAGATTGCCGCTGCGCCTGCGTGGAAGAACAGGACTCTCCCCGTCTCTTTCTGGCAGCCTCAGTCCATCTCTTTCTGCCACGTACGCCTGGCGATTTTTTATGATGACTAAAATTGAAAAACGAAGCTGCGGTAAAAGCTCAAGAGCCCCCTCTCCACCCCTTTCTGGGTTATTATTGTTGTGGTCTTGGGGTCTCTTGGCGTGTGTGTAATTATCCAAGGACGCCGCTGAGTAATGAAACGACCTTGAGTGCAGCTACACACAAGCATACACTCACAAACAACCAGGTGTATCTGGGCTTTGGGCGTGATTTTTTCTCTATTTTTCTCGATTTTCTTGGACTTTACTTTGGCAGCAAACTCATTTGTTACACATGGACAAAAGAATAGAACAGAACTAAAAAATATATAAACTGATATGCCCAACAATTTGTCAGCGTCAGAAGAGCGCGGGCGGAAGGGGGAGGGGTGATCTGCAATGGACAAAAGAGAACGCCCACCGCAAAGCACAACACCAAAATGGTAAGGAAAATAAAAGAAAAGGCCAGAACAGGAGAAAAGAACAAAACCTGCAAGAATCGAAATGAATGTGGAAACGCTTTTTGTATTTGTCTGGCTCCAGATCTTTTGAGCTGAGGTAATCGATCTTGGTTGAGATATGCCGAGTGAGTTATGAGCACAAAGCTATTTTTGGAAAGCTTTTAGTTTTCTGTAATGATTACGATCAAGAGTTTGCAGTTTTGCAGAGTTTTCAAAATAATAATACTGCAGATCTATAATGTTAAGTGCCTACCTTCATACACTTTTGGACTTGTGCCTTGAAAATAAGATCTATGCTATGGGATGCTGTTTCTACGAGTGAATATAATAGTAAATATACTAGTTTTGACAATGCCAGGATGCTTTGTTTGTAATAATGTGATTTTTACTCGGCATTTCCTAATCTTCTAAACCTGAATATAATACTTAACACTTTAGAGAATCCTCTCATGACTTTAATCATTTGAAATGAACAAAAATATTAAATTATAGAGGAACGTAAAAACGTACAGCTGAAGTCGATTATAAATTGTCGAAGTTTTTGACTTGAGTTTTAAATATTTGTGTACAATTGAAGCCTTAAGTTTTTGTAAGGTGCACTGTATTGTTCCTTCTCTTACGTATCTTATCCAGCCCCATCATCATCATCATCCCATCGACTGGGACTAGGCATTCAACTAATCAGCCACAGAGCAAAAATTATTGCCATTTTTTACGCGCTGCTTCAAACGCGGCAGAAACCGCAGCCACCAACAAACAATGAGCTTACAACATCACTACACTTAAAACAACCTCGTTTTTGAATTTGTACTTCATGGCAGTTGTGTCAGCACACATTTTTTGAACCAATTTTGTAAAGCTCATTGGCTATCTAAAGTTACCTACTTATTTAGTTACTTAATAAATAGTTTTTTCTTTTGTTGTATACTCGTATTATATAGACTTCTCGTGTTAAATGTATTCTAAATTGTTTGGGAATTCCCATTTTAAAAGAGGAAATCAATCCAATCATTCTATTGTATTGCAATTTCTTAACTTTTTCCTAGTGTATCTGCTGTTGTTTTGGTTGTTATTATCTGTAGTTGCTGTTGTTGCTGGCATGCCAACAGGCTATCCACCATTAGGCCATAATCATCATCACACACGCCTTGGCCAAGGCCAGAAACCCGAAACCCGAACCCCGATCCCCGAATCCCGATCCCCGCCCCACTCCCCGAGGAGTGCCAAATGCCTTTTGTCTATGAAGAGGAGGGATGAGAGTTACGGACGAGGGGGGATCGGATTGAAGGCAACTATTTTTAAGTATAGGTTTCGGTTTCATTGTTGCATTTCTTTTTGCGTTTATGAAATTAATGAACAGCTTGGCCGATCCTCCTTGGCTCCCTCTTCATTCTGGTAAACAGATTGTGGAGGCCGAGGCAAAAATAAGACGGTTGCATCATTTTCGCCGACTCTTTTGTTGTTGCCCATTTATTGACCCGCATTTTTCGGCCTTTGCGCATGCGCAATTTGTCAGACCCTCGGGCCCATCAACTTTATACTCGTACAATTGAAATGTAAACAACGTCATCGCTCGCACATTCCATTGCCCCTTTCCCACTATTTTTTGCCTTTGATTACTTCACTCATTTGCATGTGTTGATCGCTGCTTCCTTTTTCGCACATTTATTTATTTATTTGTCTTGCAATTATCCCACCATCAAAGACGCATAAGAAGCACTCAGTTTTATTTTCAATTTGCATTGCTCAAGAGATATTTTTAATGACATATTTACTTACTCTTTGTTTTTTCTGTCTCATTGCAGGTATGTGTGAAAATAAATGTTTGCATATTTTTGGATACTATGACTCTTGTCCATGGAAAGTGAGTCACTAATTTAAAAAAGAAAACACTTTTCACTTTAGGCCTTCGATATGCCTATCTGTCATACGTATATATTTTCAAAATTATCGAAAATTTTTTTTGGGAAACCCTAATAATATTTTTATTAAGTGTATCGTAAAAATTTGCCAGCATTAAATCTGTATTTTTAGAAATCGCAGCTATCTCGTTAATATTAATAAAGTTTTCGTGAATGGTGCACAAAAAAACTTACCTCCAAAAGTTATTAAAACTGTCCCCTACAAGCAACAATTTTCCATAAAAATTGATTAACAACGTTTCCAAAAAGAACCATAAAAGTTCACCTTTGCAAAAGATCAGTATCGTAAACACTACATCATTAATAACTAGCAATCGATCATATTTCCAAGTCCCAAGTTCCCAACCGTAGATGGCGCCCCCAAAGATTTATGTTTATCTTCAACTCTTGAACTTTTGCGCGAAAATTTAACTGTCAGTCGATCTGCGAAGACTCATGGGGGTGGACAGGGATTCCGGCGATCATCGGATGTGTATCGGATTCGGTTGCGGTAATTAGTGGGATTAATTGGTTTCGTGTTCGGCCCAGACCTCACCTAGTAACCTCCATAAAACAATTAGAAGCGACATAAAGCTGGCATTTAGTCCCAGCGGAGGAACCAGAAATGAGTCAAGTCGAGAGTGGCAGCAGAGGTGGGCTCCCAATTTGGTTGCGGTCCAACTCGGTTCCAGTTTCCCATTGGGCTTGCTGTCAAATTGCAGCCGCTGCTACTGAGATTGTGGGCGTGACGACAGCCCACACTGACATCCAATTGAAAATATGGAAAAAGAGAAAAAATACAAACACAAATAGCAAAATGAAAAGACCTAACCTAAAGCCAATAAGTGGCATTAGCCAAATGTGGTAAAACCATTTGGCAACTTGTTAATAAGCAATTGCACCGCACAAATCAGATGGAAGGTGCGTTTCGCAAATAAAAGTTTATCTAAAGATAAAGAAATAAATTTGATTCGTATTGTTTCGTTTAATTATAAATCACATCGAAGATATTTTGGAAGTTACAAAAATTCCTCAACATTAAAGTCTGTGGCTGAAACGAATTAATAAAAGTTTAAATAAAATTAGATATATATTTAATATGCATACCTAAGTCACTGGAGTACTTTTTAAGAGATGCACTAACTTTCGACTGCACTAACTAATTACTTTAAATTACAATCTTTCCATTGAAGCAGATTAGTTAGAAAGCCAACCACATTTTGCATCTTATCACAAGCCATTCTTTTTTATGAAACCGACTGTAAGTGCTCGCATCGATATGTGTGAGATTTTGCATCGTTGAACAGCGAATTTCCCACAATCGTTTTCTTGGGTGTGTTTTGATTTTGACTTTTTTCTACTATTTGTCTGCGCTTCACTGACCACAAAGAAACCGAACTGAATCGAACCCAACCCAAACCCAAATCCAAGCTCCAATCCGAACACAAATCCATAACACCGAGCCCCATATGCAAATATGCAAATTCTGCGCGATGTAAATGCGGGGGGTTAACAGAGATAAGTGTGACAGCTGAGCGACGATTTGTTGAGAAATTATGGACAGTAGTCGGCCGTCGCGAGCAAATAACAATAAATTCATCTGTGGGCTGCGAAGCACGAAGCATCTTTTTTGTTTTCCGTTGAAGAGTCCTGCAACGCCCACTCCTGCTACTGCCACTCCCTCTCCACGCACGCCCACTGCCACGCCCCCGCCGGGACGTAATGATGTGCAAGACTAACTGCATTAGAAAGTCAAAGATTAAAGCTTAATGCATGTGGAAAGTGGATGGGAGTGGAGAGGGGAAATCCAAAAAGATTCAAGCTTAAAGCCGCATTGAGGCAATATATGGCAGAAATTCGGGAAAAAGATGAGAAATGAGAGGATATTTTTTTGAAAACGATAACAGAAATGTGTGGGGCGTTACTATATTAAAAATGGGTGCAAGCACTACAATTTGGCACCGTCTAAAGTTGTAATTTTTCAACCAAGCTTGGAAAATATGTAAATATTTATGTTATTTTGTACTAAAAAAGTAAATAAAAGTAATTTTATTAAATCTAATAGTTAAGTACTTCATATTTTTTAAAATAAGGTATTTTTGTAATCTTGCCTATTATAAATGATCTCTTTAATATATCTAAATGCATTATTTATTAGTAATTGGTATAAGATAAATAAATCATTCCTAGAACTATTTCCTTTCATATTTTGTCGCATATAATTCCCACCAACATCAGATAAGCTCCCACAGAAAACCGAAAAAACCAAAGAAACTTGTTCAGTCGGACTACAATTGATTAGCCTGGGGATTCCGACTTTAATTTAAAACAACATTTCAATTTCCACCAACACTGACAGCTATCTCAATTGCCTGCCCGCTGCAGCAGTTGATATGCCATTTAGCTAACAACCGACTGTCAAAATATGCTTATTTATTGTAATAATAATTCATTTGATTAACTTGCAATGAAAAAAGCGAAACAAAACCCAAAAACAACAAGCTAAACTCCCCATTAGCCTTTCTAAACCGTGGCCAGCCCACATCCCATCCCACTCCCCTCGCAACTCCACCATTAAAAAACGCTCACGTTTAAGATGTCCGAAAAAATAGAGAGCGACTTCAATCGAACACCACCAGTTGACTACTGTGCGGAAAAAGAGTGGCTATATCTATATATTACTAGCTTTTAAAACAGCTATATTAAATGGTTACAAAGTTGTAAAAGATACACAAGTCTACTCACAGACTTTGTTTAATTAACAATTAAAGTCAAACATTAACCAATTTTCTTATAACCTTAATAGTCTTAAATAGTCTGACTTTTATGGAAATGGTAGCTGAAGCTTTAGAAAAGAATTTAGTACATTTTGGATGTTCGTGCTTTAATTTGGTTGTATCACATTAAGTAAAAAGTAATTCTGCTTAACACGAGTGCTTAAACCTAAAATTAAATTCATTATGATCTTGTCTCGCATTTTATTTCTTATTTATACAACACTTACTAAATGATAACTTATTTTGAGTAACTGCTAATGAAATGTAATTAAATTTCTTAAAATAGTCTTGAAAGAGGTTTTGAATTAAATTCGTGATCTTTAGTAAACATAAAAGAAAATAGCCAAGATGACAACACTGAGAAAAGCGCTACTCTACGAAGAAAACATCAGCCTCTGCCTGCAGCAGTAAAGGAAAACTTTTTGGATTTGTAGTTTATTGAGCCATTATTAAGTTATAAACACGCTGCTATTAATACAAACACAAATAAATATCGGGGGAGTGTGAGTTGGTTTTGTCTTTGGTTTTCTCGGACAGTTGGAAGAGCCAAGTGAAAGGTTTTCCCATTGCCAGGACTTCACTCGACTCGTGGAAAATGTGTGATAAATAAATATTAGACCATGCTGGATATTCTGCGAGCTCTGTTAGTGGGCGCAACATTTGGCTGTTGTTTTTTATAGCCCGCTCGCTCTGTTTTAATGGCCCATTTCGAATGGAGTTGCCGGGTTTTCTTGTGTCAAGTGGGCGGCCACCGAGGGGGTGTGGCCCCGCTTTTCACAGTTCAATTTGTAAAGCATCATTTCGCTGCTTAGATTTGGGTTTCGATTAAAGCGTGAGCCCATCAAAACGGAAAAAACAATTAGGCGAAAGGATTTTCGAAAGGGCAGAATCCAAGCTCACATGCACAGAGATTGTCATTTAGTTGACTTGAGAAAACTAGGGTTTTTTTTAAACTAAAACCAAGACAATTACTCAAAAACAAAAATTGAAATTATCAGTTTTTTATTGACATTTTTTCGTATTATTGTTATGTGTTACGTAAAAAAGCACAGAAAATTATTCGGCCGACGAAATGACTTAATTGTTTGATCAATTCTTAAAATAATTAAAGAAAAAATCTTTCAGATGCTATTTTAATTATGGGAAAAATAAAATTACCTATAATAGTTTTTCTTTAATGAATTTGAAAATGGTTTAATTAAACAAATACTGTAAATAAGTAATGCGTGTACAATTGGTTTTAAAGTAATTAAATATCACAGTTATCCTCTAAGCAGCGGAAACCAAACACATATTTTAATTCGAATGATGTGAAAAATCGTTGCCATTTTTATGGATTGCCTCCAAGTATCTAAGCGCGGCAATTGGTGCGGCAATTTGTTTCCGTTAAATCCTGCAAGTAAAACGGCAACGGAAAATGCCTATGAAACCGTTTTTATGAGCATTTTCATTTTCGTGTTTGCCAAGCATTACCATAGTGCCACGGCCACAGTCGCAGTCGTAGTGCAGCCGAAACATTTGGCACACTGAATTTAAGAACCATAATTTGCCGTTAGCCGCAGGATAAACCACGCAAACTTATCATGAGAAAAAAAGGCACAGCGAAAACAGCAACAAATAAAATGTTGGGAAGTGAAAATGAAAAGAGAGAACAGATAGTGTGAGCAGTGATGCCCTGAAAAATTCAATACTGCAAAAAGGTCCTGGTTATAAATAAATAATAACGAGAAAGGATTGTTTTAAGCCTGTTTTTTTTATCTCCTGAACGTAGGATTGTATTTCAAAAACGGAAGTCTATGCCAAAAAAGTAAATTAAAAGAAAATACTTAAAAATGTTCAAAAGTAATCCTCCTTTTTATATTTGGTACGAAGTTTGTTGATCAAAAAGTAAGTATCTGTTACTAAGTAAATAAATTTCTTTACAAATGTTAAAAATAAAAACAAACAACTATGTATTGTATTGTATACTAACTAAAATTGGACAGCAAAATGTATACATTTATTTAATTTATAAATTTATAAGCCGTAAGAAATTTCGGAGCTTAAGTACTTTTTACTTTTTGAACGAAAGACTTTTTCTATAGCTCCCATGAAAATCCTCATAAATGAGAAACGAAAGCTTCAAACCACAATGTATAAATGTAAAAAAATTTCAAATGTTAAACTGTTCTTAGCCCGAAATGGCATCACTGATAATAAGATTCCGAGGGACATTTGTCTGGCCGGGCTAGTCCATAAATTACTGCTGCTAGTCAGATCTTCCCCTCTTTTTCTCTGGGCTTATAATCAGAATTTGCGCTTTCACACGCCAAAAGGGAGGGGGTGGCAAAGTAGTAATACGGCGGGGGGTGAGGAACAGGCCGGAGTTCCGCTGGTTATCTATCTGACACAATCAGTGGGGCCAACTCGAGGCCAATGCCTCTAAAACTAGGCTTAGCCCGCTGTCTGAGCGAAGTTTTTTTTTTAGCTTTTTTCGGATTTTCAGACGTTTCTGATAAGCCATCTGCTCCAAATTCTTTTTTCTTGCACTTTGTTGCCGCTTTATTTTTTGGCGCTTCCTTTTGTTGAAGTTTGCGCTTGGGCAATTTATGGCTGAGGCTTTTTATTAGCTGATGATAAAATGCTTCTAAAAGCGAGGGAGGACTTACAAATAAAGTGAACGGTGGAGAAAATATCGTAGATATCCTTTTCACGTTCACGTCATTTATAGAACATTTAGAAAATAAAGAATTAGTTGTGTCACATTTTAGCCCCTTCTAAAAACCAAGTTAAGGTTCTAATCCAAAGATATTTTATTATATTTAAATCGACATTATTTTAATAGAATATTAAAATGTTGAATTTTAGGTGCTTTTTTATATAGGGAAAAAACTAAAATTATATAAACTAATTTTATAATTATACTGTGTTGCCCCAAAAACGTACATTAATGAAGGTTGAATTTTGAGAAAATGGACCTCAAAGTTATAGAGGTTCAACAATAATTTAAATAGTTATTTTTTTAAATTGAGGTAATATTTAGATTCTAAATCTTCTCACCGGAATCTAATATACATATAAGTCAATATTCCTTACGGAAAAAAAAGGTAACATTTAACTGTTTAATTTTGGTTACCAGTTTGTCCAAACTATCTAAAAGGTTATATTTTGACTCTTAAATTTTTACCATTTTCTATAATTGCAAAATTAGACCTCCAATCACAAGTATCCGATGGGATCTGAGAATACTAAAAAGAAAAACCGCTGGCTTATCTCCCACTTGTCAAACTGCCCTCGGCAATTGAAAGTTGATGCCGTTTGGTCGATCAACCCATTCAACTGCCTTATCAACTGCCATTTAAACTCGCATTTAGACTCATTGTACAATCTCCGAACTGTCCTCGGCAGCAGATTTAACTCCTTTTTATACTGCTATTGCTGCAGTATATGTTTTTCTCCTTTTTTGCTTTCTGCTGGGTTCTCTTCGGCGGTTTCCGCGGTGTCTTTTTATCGTTGGCGTTCATCTGCCTCATTTATCATCATCGAAAATGTTGAAGCGTGTTGAGTTCGGTTTCGTTTCGAGCGCGCTCTTTATTTTTTTATTATTTTTTTTGTTTGGACAGGCCAGACTGCTGACCCACATTCCCCCCGCCCTGCCCCCTTCAATTGCCCCTACAATTTGGACTTCCTTGTGAGCTTTCTGTGTTTTATTTTTTCTTTTTTTTTAGCTTTTTTGGTTGCTCTGCTGTCGCTTTTCGGTTGATAAATATATGTTACACTTTTTTACTGTTATTGCCGAACCGCATGTGGTTTTGGCATTTCTCCTGGCTGGCTTATGGTTTTTTTTGTGTGTTTTCGGAGGCGACTGCAACTCTTCCTTTCGAAATGCATTCACTGCCCATTAATCGTTCGCGTCTTGTTTTCTAATTAAATTGCGGCCACACTAAGCACACATGTGGGTGTCTTGTCTTCTGCTGTCCGGGGTAATTATTCTACAAGCAGAATTATTGAAATGGAACTTTTACTTTACATGTATCGCGTAAAAAATATCCCGTCGACTTTCGACAAGACAAAATGCCCGTTTTTCTCTTTCTGTCGCCATTAAGTGGGCCAATTAGAGGGAGTGAGAATCACACTATGCGAAGCAGTTGGTGGGAGTACAAATTGGGGAGATGGGGAATTACGTGGGGGTCTCATAGGTGGTCGGCAGTGGCTATATGTGCTAATGAACTCCATCTACCGATCGTGGATGCTTTAACCCTTCAGCGGATGCCTAACTTCATGGTACTTAACGAAGTCTAAGCCATTTGTTCATCGAAAGCTGGGATTTTAACTTACTAATTGAAATTTTTAAAGCTAAAAATAAAAGTATCTTGTACAAAGTTGTAATTTAATCTTAGTCTACTTTTTTAAAATACACTTAATTCTCAATCGACTGTGCTTTTAGCTTAATTTTCTAGGGGTTCCATTCCATCATTCTTAGCCATGATCTCCTTAGGATTTCCTTCGAGCGCTACTTTCCCATGACCAAAGCCATTGATGGCCGCCTCGGTGGAAGTCACGCTCGTTTTTCAGCAACGAACCAATAAAAGGCAACCGAAACAATAAGGGGAAAACAAAAGCGAGGATAGAGGACCCTAGGAGAGCAGTGTCAGGGCTATCCCTACGCCGACCCACACTGCGGCATTCCATGGCAAGCCATTCCATACGATCATTCCAGAGTCACGACACCCACAGTCAAGGTAATTCCCAGCCAAATTTTAGCATTACCCGAAAATAGTGCTTTACCTCTTTGGCTCCCCGTCCGTTTTCATCTGTCAGTGGTCCGCGTCACGTGTGTGCATATTTATTAGGTCATCTAATTGTGTTTTCCATTTCCATTTCGGACATGCAGCGGATTTTCCCAAACGGTTTTTCCCACACACACAACAGTTTTTTTTTTGTTTTTGGCTTATTTTGTAGTTTTTCTTTTTCAACGAGTTTTTTCTGCCCATTTCGGTACTCCGAACAAAAATGTGAAATGGAGTGCAGCGGAAGGCCGATGGTTGTTTAACTCAGTTATCGATACGTTGATGGTTTTAATTAAAATACCGCATCGTATGTTGGCTTTTAAATTTTTTAATGAATTTGAACAAGGTAAATTTTTAACCGAGGTGTCGAAGTATTACCGGTATTTTGTAAAATAACCAATTGTTTGATATTAAAGTTTTAAAAGGTGAATTTATCCTAAAGTAGAGTCATTAAACTGCAATATTTAGGAAAGACTATTAGGATATTTTTAGCAGCATTTCTTGGTTACTTCATGGATCACCACAAATTTTTTCAAAATACTTGTATAAATTTTTTTTATCAGGCAAATTAAACTTTTTAAAAAATACGATAATAGAATAATAATATACAAATGTGTATACTTTTTGATTCTCAAAAGTTTCAAGTTTTGCTTCTGTTTTATACAAGAAACTCCCGCGTCTCAGGTACAAACAACCTGCTCATTCTTGACCTAACTGAAACCCCAATTTGTTGCTGGAGGTGCGACCACCTACTAAAAGTTTTTGGTAAGACGAGACCCAAGCTGCAAGAGCTCCGTGGCGCATTTTGGCCAAGAACCCACATCAGGCCAGATGGTGGCAGTTGCCACGCCCCCCGCCCTCCGCCCCAATACCCCCGAGTTTTCCGACCCAACAAATAACAAGACATGTGAAGCACACACCTACTGAAAGCGAGAAAGTCTTAAATTACACACGCACCCACATGAACCCACAGAACTTTCTGTCTCTGCCTTTTTGTAGTTGCTGTCCTGCTCTTCTCTTTGTCAAGTTAAGATCCTCTTTTGTTGCTGAATGAATAAAATGTATTTGTTGTCTTTAAACTCTTGAAGAGGGTAGTATCCTCTTCCCATAAAATTGGAAAGACCTATTATTATTATTTAAGACTTTAACAGGACTATATTGTGCAGGCGATCATTTGATTTAAATATATATTTAACTAGATAATAAACTTATTTGGACTTAAATTGATTATGCATTTATCAGAGAAAATAACTTTCTTAAAAATATTTTAGTGATTATTTAATTAATTTGTTAAAAAAAATTTCTGTTAATAAATTTTAAAAAAATTTCACATTAACTTTATGTTAATTTTACAGAATATTTTTGTCACAATAATTTGAATATTCCAACAAGCGCTACAAATGTTTAAGCAATTAATAGAAATGTATTAAAATGATTGAATTAATCAACAAGAGTATTCGATTTGTCGATGACATCTTAATTTTTTTTTTTCGATGGTGTCGTGCGCGCTGTTGCGTTTCCTTTTCGTGCATGCGATCGTTTGAACACCTCGGGGAAGAAAAGATATATCTACATGGGTGAAGACGGGATATCGGGGAACTCGGCTTGCAAATTTCGGGACACGGGCACTCAAATTACAGTTCATTGAGCCATTTGGGTAACTCAAACAAGAGCAGCGCCGGAGAATCTCTCTCGACACTTGACGGACTTCCTGACCCCATTTCCTGCAGCTGCAGGGAGAACCTTTTAACCAGCCCCCTTTCAACTCTCTTTCTACACAGGACAAAATTTAATTATATATTATTATTGTTCAGTCTTACTTTTTTGGTGGTAAATCGAATTTCAGAGTTCTTTTTAATTGTATAATTTTAAGAATACCGTATGTTACATCGTTAACATCCCCCTAACATCAGATCGAGAGTATTCGTATAAGTATCCCATTAAAAAAATTGAGGAGCCGACATACTTCAGGAAATTAAAGAAGAAGAAATAGTAAGCAAATTATGTTGATCAAATTTTTACAGCGATAACGATTTAATACTTTATTAAGTGGATAAAGAACAAATTTACACACTTTTTTACTTGTAACACTTAAATTATGAATTTTTCTATATTATAGGTACAAAGCTGGATCATGTATGTTAAATTTTTTATTGTGTATTCTTCTCTTTCTTTTCATTTCCCTTATGATAAATGAAGAGGCTGAGTTTCGTTTTTGGCAAACATTATTATATAGCAGTTACTCATATTCTGGCCACTTTTGTTGTGACAGTCAAGTGCTTGCCCTGTCCCTTTCTTCGTCCCTCTTGCTGTCTCTTTCTCGCCACACAGGCTGTCTCTTTCAAACTGTGTGCTTCAGTTGAGTGAACATCATGTCCCCATGTTGTCGTTTTGGGGTCCTCATCAAGTGATTTATGAAGCCAAAGCGCTAAAGTGTTTTATTTTCATCGGGCACATTTTTTTCCA
Source organism: Drosophila rhopaloa (assembly GCF_018152115.1). Classification (NCBI taxonomy): domain Eukaryota; kingdom Metazoa; phylum Arthropoda; class Insecta; order Diptera; family Drosophilidae; genus Drosophila; species Drosophila rhopaloa. The sequence continues at coordinate 205,504 of NW_025335142.1, read as the reverse complement.
CATCTCCACCCCCCACCCGTTTTCCCTTTTGTCTCGCCATTTATCTTTCCTTTTACCTACTTGTCCGCACTTGGCTGAGAACATTTCACTTTTTACCCGAGAGCTAATTGCAACTGTTGCTGCTGGGTTGTTGCAGGTTCCAGGTTGCAGGTTGCTGGGGTGTTGCCTCATATCATAAATCTTCAAACACTTTCACCTCCATTCAGTCCTCCGTCCTGCTCATTTACGCACTGAGTTGTTGTCCTTTTCCTGCGACAAACTCATTAGCAAGTCGCGACGCATTTAAAGTGTTTTCCTCTTTTCACATAAAGTGCAGGAAAAATGGGAACAGGAACAAGAACAGGTAGACGAAGTGGTACTGAATGTGGCAAGGTCGTGGCACTAACCTGCTGTTCATTCATGCCGATATCACTCGCAATTTGTCACACTTGAGCATTGGGTTTTATGACTCGGGGTCGTAAATAAAGCAGTTTCCATTTTTGGCTAATTTGGTCAAATATGTGAGAAATATATTTAAAACAAATGTATTGTTCACATAAATATTTTTATAATGTTTTGGAAGTAAATTATTAATCAATATTAATGTGTTTGCCAAGATTGAAATAAAATATTTTGGGAAATTATTGTGTGAAAGTGTTTTGACTGCCAGAATACATATATTACAAATAAAGTAGCATTGCTTTTGCTTATAAGAAGGAATTAATTAATGAGAAAATAATTTAAAATATTAGATCTCATGAATTAATGAAAAAGTTGCAAAAGCCTACAATAAATGTTTTCCTAGAAAAATCAAACCATGTTAATATAACCTTATATATTTACTTATATAAAACATTATCTCCTTTTCAATGCAAATATTTCTTTACAAAATAGTTTCAAAAACACACTAAGCACTTGATTGCAGACCTTACTTATTTACTGCACCATTAACCCTTGCATGTGATTACTTTAACCCGTTTAACAAAGTTCCTGCCATAATTATTGTAATCAAGTGTAATCAAATCAAGCCCCAATGAGATTTTGGTAAGCTTTAAGGGAGCAGATATAGTCCGAAACTTTTGTTTAAAGTACGTTTTCAAGTAAACTCAAGTTCCTCCTTTCCGCTTCCCCGGCCACACAAAGTCGTACAATTTATTTGCATTTAACCTGCTTTCACTTGGCCATTGCCGTGTCATGACCAACCGGCCACCGCTGCCAACTGTTGCACATTCAGCCAGCCTGGCTAACGGACATCGGACTGGCGGAGGACAGCCGGACCAGCGGACAGGCGACCCGGACAGGCAAAAACACTTCTACTTCAACTGCGGTTTTAGATTCCGTGTGGGTGGGCGAGGCGCTGAGCGCTAATCTGTATGCAAACGTGCACTGAAACAAAAAGGTTTTGGAAATTATATTTTCAAGTACAAGACAACAGTGAGTTGTAAGAGCTATAGCAACTTATTTTTCCCATCGTTCCCATTTGCCTTGCATGAAAATGTTAAGGTCCTACTTTCACCTGCTTACACTATTAAAAGGAATATGTTGAAAATTCGTCTGTGCATTAACCTGTATCAATCATACATACTTTTTCCTTTTATTAAACAGTGTGTTTCAACTGAGTAATATCATCGGAAACTTTAAGACTGGTATGCAACGCCATAAACTTAAAATTACATTTTTTTGGTATTGGAATACTATACTACACTTTACTAAAAAAAAACGTTGGTGGTATTCTTTTTTGGGCCTTCGAGATCGTCTAAAAAATAAAAAATACAAACATTTTAAATAGGTTCTCTCTTTGGGTAACTATTATTTATATGGAAAATGGAGAAATTAGTCAAGATAACTTTTATGTGGATATTTTAACAATTTATGTTTTTTTTAAGTCATTAATTATTTACTAAAATTTGTAAAGCTTAAAACCTCTTTCCAATTTTTTTTTTTAGAAGATGATTGATCTTTTAATAATAGTTCGTCTTTAAAACTATTTTTGACTTTTTCTCATCGGCTGCGTTTAATCTAAAAGATATTAATAGTAAAAATCTTTTTATTTCATCTGGTTACGATTTTACCCGGTGCTGATACACATTTTTGTGCCCATAGGTGTGCACTGGCATTGCGTTTTAATCTCTCAATTCAAATTCCAACTGGCGTCGCTCGTCTGTCGTCCTCGCTTCTGCGGTTTTGGCCAAGTGGGAAGACAAAGTGGAGTGGGCGGAAAGTGTGGGAAAATGGGGAAAAGCGGAAAAGTGGGAGGTGGCAACACCGCTTAGCGGTCGCTGGTTTCTGGCCACTATTATTTTTCGGGGGCGAAGTGCTAAAAGCCAACACAAACGCTTAATTGGTTTTCATTCATCATATGATTCCTGTGGCAGATTGGGTAATAGATGCGCTTTAAAACAAAGGTTGCCAAACTAAGACTTAAGCTGCTAAACACTCTTTGAATAACTATTATAATAGTTACAAAATAATTAATCTTTTTGTTTTAAGAATTAGCTCAATCAGAAAAAATAGTTTATTAATTTACTTGAACTTGTATAAATTGAATAAAGTCCAGGTAATGTGTTTTTTAGGAAGAATACCTTTTGTATTAGATTAAAGTAGGGCTATTTCTAAATTCATGTTGTCTTTTCCTTTTTAAATTCCAGCGTTTAATTCTTTTTTCCATTAAAGTCATCTACGTCGACAATTTTCCCGTTACTGCCAACTGTGGCTAAAGGTTTTTTCCGACTGAAACGTGATCAAATCTAGTTTAATTTCCCGCACGCGTTAAGCCGATTTCCGCCTTAAGTCCCACTCACAAAATATAAATAAAACTCTCCTCGAATGCTATATGTGAATTTCGAGCTGCGATTTCAATATCCAGCCAGGCGGGCGAAAAAGGGGACGAAGTGAAAATCGGTTGTGGCATCAATCAGGCTTTGATTTTCACATGTCAAATATCGGCGATGAACATAAATTCAAATCGCAAAAAAGAAAAACACAGTTGCCAACTTTCTAGCGGCCACATTCTCATTCAAATGATTTCGAGCGTGATTTAAGCGATCCCCATGCGATCGCTCGATCGATCGAACGAGATCTTGTTCTGCCGAGAGTCCAAAGGTTTCTCTCTATCGCCATCCTTCTCTGCCCCATACCCCCTCCCCGTTTTCCGCGATTTGCAGTGAGTTATCGCCGCGACACAATCACTTGTCATAAACATTAATTGAGCGTGAAAATCGCCAGAGAGTAATCATAATAAAGATGGATCGCTTTCAATCGCAATGCGTTCGCTTCCCCAAAAGAAAGAGAAAGAGTTGAGACTGGCGACTGGGGAGTGGGGGACTTCGGGCGGCGGGACGGGTGAATCGGCCTTTGGCACCCCATTAAAAAAGGCGAAATTGGGTCAGAATGCCGTCTGCTCTTTTTCTCCTTTCATCCTGTTTCGGCTTTTTGTCTGTGGATCGTGTGTGGATCGCTTTTTACTTTCAATTGTGACCTGCTTTGATCGATCGAACGATCGATGCCTGCCTTTTGATCATAATCGATGATGTTGCCAAAAAAATAACATATTTATATAAATGAAAGCATGTGAATGCACTGAGAAAATTCAAGAAAAATCAAGTTATTAAAAAATAAGATCAATCCTTAAAACTAAATGGTGTAAAAAATCAGTTTTTCAAATAGTTAAACATATATTTGATATGGTTTATTTATATAAATGAAAGCAACGTTATTGTGCAATTCACAAAAAAATGTGTTTAAAAGTATGCAAAATAATATACGATCAATCCTGAAAACTAAATGGTTAATGATTTATTTTAACGGACTTCAAAACATGTATTGATTTGTTATTAAATATATAAGTTGATTGAAAAATACAAACAAAGTATAAAAAGAAATCGTTTATATGTTAACAGAATTGAACGTAATATAATTTTTTTCTGTGCAAGTATTTAGTTGTTCCTTGAACTGGGTCGAAATTTCTCTGGCATATGTTTGTTTCCTGCTGCCCACTCTCAGCCCCCTCGCCTACCTTCCTCGAACCTCCTTCAATATTTTTATTTTTCTCCGTTTGTGATGTCTATTTTTGAGTATTTCCTTTTGCAGAGAAGCTGCGCCCACTCGATGGCCACATGTTGCATATGAAATTTATGCAAATCAGCGGACAAGGCGAAGAAGCTGCCAATAAGCCAAGCATAAATTACATTACCAAGATCCTTTCGGCCGCGTATTAGCATATAACCTGAACGGGGAGTTTCGATTTGGATCCGCCAGTTCCACCAGCAAATGTCTTCATCGCGATCTCTCCCCCAAGTCCCCCGTTCGCCCCTTCCCCTTTTAATTTTCTCGATCTGCAGTGTCTGTCATTTTTGCCTGACACAATTACCGCAGCCTCTCTGCATTTTATGAAACAATTCAAAATCTTCTCAGGCTTCTGAAGAGTCTTCTCTGACAGAGGAGAGCAGTCTAAAACCCCCTTTGCGGGGAATCTGCTCTCATTAGCCGCCAGTCGCGAGACATTATTAAGATTGTTCATATTTTTGCGATTATTAGTTCGCTTCTGAGTGTGGGAAATGCAGCTGAAACGGAAAATGAAGTGTGCAAAAGGCACTAGAAATGTTTGGAATTCTTCTGGGGCACTTTTGGGCCTTTCTTTGCCCCACTCTACCCGGAAGTTTGTCGGCTCAAGAGCTGGAAATAGGGAAATCATAGCCCTCTAATTTATGATTAGCAGGTATAACTTGTACAACGGTTCTGGCTAACAATTATCACAGTTTCCTGGCCGTAACTAGCGGTTGCACTGGAAGCAGTTTTCCGAAAAAGAAGAGACATGCCATTAGTTTGTTCTTAAGTGTTTTGAGAATTTGCATATGTGTTCTAACCCAAATTACCATTGAAATGGATCCAAAGTCTGTTACGATTTAAGGTAGTATAAGAATTTCAAATAATTAATCATTCAATTTTCTCTGCAATGAATAGATTAAGTATTAATAAAAATACAGTATTTTTTTCTGAAAGAGTTTAGTTGCTACAAAAAATTAATTTTTTATTTATTTCTCTTACATTTTTGGATGCTTTAACTATTAATTGTAGAATGAAATAATAATTTTATAATATTTTTATGTTTGGGATGATATTGCCAACAACACGTTCTGCTATGTCAGCAACATTTTTTACCATCAGCAACACAAACTCCACTTTGCAACATGTTGCTACACAGGAAATATATAATTTTTAAATCATCATTTTGTGGATTCAATTTAATTATCAACACTTTTGAATAACTTTGTCTTGGACTACAACTAAAAAATAAAACATAAAAAAAATTTTAATATTTGCCGTATTTTCATACTGTGACTATATTTGATAGGGTTGGATTAAGTAGTTGGAAAAATACTAAGGTTTTGTATTTCATTTTTACTTTTCAATTCACAGAATTTAATTATTTTAAGCCAAAATTTGAATATATTTTTAAATTTGAAACATTTTATTAATTTACTCAAACTCTTCGCAACATGTTGATCGAGGCTTGGCTCGTGCTCTGCTCTTTCTCCGTCTCTATTTCTCAATTCCCTACCGCTATTAAGCCGGTTAACCGGCGTTTCTCCCGCTCTTCGTCATCCTCTCTCTGTGTTTACCTGAGTTTACCTGCAGTTTGCAGATCTCCGTTGCGATCTTCGCGGCTTCAACGCTCCAAAATTACTCGCTGCCATTTCATTCCGGCGCTGCAGCTCCGAGTTTACAGACGTCGAACGGTCGCTCTCTTTTCGTGTGCGTTTTCCATTTTTCGTGTGAGAATTTTCAGTTAAGCCGCAAAACCTTATCGAATTCGCAAGTGCACAATAAGAAAACATAGCATCCTGAATGATAAAATTATAAACGAATCAGAACAAGAGCGACAAGCTAGCTTATCGAGAATAAAATGGATTAATTAACTAACTCAAAAACAAAATGATGTGAAAAAGATTTGAGAATCTTATAAACTATATATGTTCCCTGAATGGAATTAGTTTCCACTATCTAAAAAACATTTTCGGCGTAAGTTTGACACATCTTTTTTTTGTATTTCTAATAAAAATAGTACAGAATATGTATATAGTATGTAAAATAGGTTTTAAATTAAAGAATATACAATTGAAAAATAACACATACCTAACTTTAAGGCACTTCATAACTCAAAGAGATACAAAATATTGGATCAATCAAAATGTTTGCTCAAAGGTTGGCTGACTGTTAAATATGTCGCTTGATTTTTTGTTTATAATAAAATCTTTATGGCCGTATGGCCTAAAATCAAAATGAGCGTATCTCCAAAATTGAATGTATATTTAAAACGTAAAGTCCCTTGATCGCAAGTTAATAAATATTTGGCCTACGTTCTGTTGAATAATTAACTGTTAACTCATTTATTATTGCCAGATCGATTAGATAGCAATCTGAGATAGGGAATTTGTAAAAAAAAAAGTAGTGCCCAAATGAAAATTTAATTAACATAAAAAATACACTTTGTCTGTGAATTTATGAATATTTTCGCCTGCGCTTATGTGTTTCATTAAACTTCGGTCCATTTATTTTGTTAAATTTTTGCGTGGGCGTCGGTATTTGTGTTGTTATCTGATTTATGTGTGACAGGCGGCCGACAAAAGTTCACCGATAATTTGAAATTAACAACAGCTATGGAAAAATGCCCCGACCCAAAGAAATAAAGGTCCCAAACAATGTTGACCTCGTTTTAAAAGGAAAGACACCACAAGAAATAACTGCAATTACGCAAGTGACGTAACGCAGCGGACATAAGTGTAAGTGTATGGCAATGGCACACGACACAAGGCAGAGAAAGAGGGAGAGAAAAGGAGAAAAAGAGAAAGACGCGACAATAAAGCAATTAAAATGTCATTGAAGTGGCCGAGAGGGAAATGGGTTATAAAAACGGATATGAAGGCATAGATACAGATACAGATTCAGCATAAAGATATGGAACGAAGGCCTTTAAATCATAAAAACTTTTTTCGGCTGTGGGTGGGTAACTGCAATTGTCGGGAAATTAGAGCTTTCGAGGGGAACTCGAAAAAGTTGGGGGCAAAAACGAAAAGTCGGCGTCGTTTGAACGGTCAAACGTACTAAATAAACTGAAGAAAGAATAGGGGAAGGGGCCAGGTAAAGTAACGCGAGTTGATCAAATTTTCCACTGACAATATTTCCTTTTCTTTCCTGGTTTGACTTTGGTCAAACTGTTGGAGTAAATATTTGCATAAATTTGAGTTGTTTGCCCTGTCTCGCTCGCTCGTCACTTGAGGTTCCGTTTGAGTTGCCCTTTGCCCTCCCGCTCGCACTTTGTTTTCGGTGCCCGAGATTGCATTTACCGATTGCTGATTCGGTTATCCAACCGTTTCCCTCTGTTTTCCCAGTTTTCCCATCCCGCATCCCCCTCCCCACTCCCCTTCCCACTTTACTTGAACCATTCTTCTGGTGTTTGCTGTGATTTGAGAAATGTTGTGAGAAGTACAAATAGCGATAGATAGATAAACAGATAGATGAATGTTTGGCATTCGTGTGCACAATTGAGTCCCTGTTCAATTCAAGATTGCGCTGAAGATTGTGTCAAAGGATGATGGTATGATTGAATGCTGCTTGGCACTGGATTAAGGGTGTTATTTTGCTTGGGGAAATTTGGTTTCGTACAGTAAGGAGTCCTTAATTTAAAATGTAAGCCAACATTTACCAACGCAAATTAACCGCATGTAGCAGGCTTGGTTATACAGCTGTTTCAACACAATGCGACTTCCCATCTATAGTTAACGTTTGTAGGCATCCCTAGAATAAATTTACATGTAAATATCTCTTTTTTTGATACAAGTAAAATATTAGCAAAATCAAAAAACTTCAATCCGTAAAACTTAGCTATTTAACACGTTTTTCAATCGGTACATTTGAAATAATTTATTGTTCTTTAATACCACTAAAATGAGCACGTGCGTTTTACCTAACTTCAATCTGAGCATTGATCCAATAAACAACTTCAGCTCCTTGTAAATTATCTCTCATCAGTTACCATAATAAATTATTTCTTTACCCAAATTTCCCCCGCTTGAAAACTGTTCCCACTTCCCATGCATGGCCTGTTTCCATTTTTCAATTTCAAAGAAATATCCTGTCTGCGCTATAAAACACTTCCAAACCAGAAATCAACCGCATAAAATAAATACTGACCGTAGCAATTCTATAGAAATATCCCCCGAAAAAAGAGGAGCAGCTCAATATTTTGACAGCTCCAACGGAACCCGAACTCGGACACAAAAAAATGAGAGGAAAGAAAACTGCATGCCAAACAATGGCAAACAATTTTTATGCATTTATGCAAAAAGCAAACAGTGCACCCTACCCAACCCCCTTAACCCCTGTTCGCCCACTTGTGGGCAGCTGTCAGAAAAGTCACACCAGAATTCTCTGCTTCCCTCCGACTCTTTCTCACTATGTGCTGCTGTCAAAGAAGTGACGTACAGAATTATTTATGTGTGGCAGGCAAACCAAGGAGAAATATTTTTCACAAAAATATATGTAAATATATAATGGAACAACAAGTTGAAAAGAAGTTGTGTTTAATGGTTGGCTAGTAGTATAATATCGATATTAAGCAGGACTCAAGGAATAAAGAAATACACAATTAATAGACTAATTTTGACATCCTGACTAATTTTAAATTTAAAATGATATATTCAAAAAAGTATGCAATTCATTCTTGTCACCTAATGTTAAAAATATGTCCATAAAACGTTATTTGTGCACAAAAATTAAGTATATTTTTATTGGCACCTTTAACAAATTTGTTTTATGTGATTTACTCCACATTGCACATGTCTACTAGGTTTGTATCTAGGCTACGGCTTAAAGCCGACGACCTTCACCCATGTTCCGAACCGCAGCTAATTTGAAGACCAGTGATTATTTCATGCTTTTCTCCCCGCCACTTGTGCCCCCAGCTTGTGAGTTTACTTTTTATAATTACCGCACATTAAAGCCCAAGTGTGTGGCCAAAGAAGGAAAAGAGTTTGGTGGGGGTATCTTTTCTGCCGTACTCCATCTACAGCTTTAGCTACTGTATCTGGCACTTTAAACTACGCCTGAATTCGCCACGGTGACGCCTCGATTCCCTTTTTGGTCTAGCGCTTCTTCAGCTGGTCATTCACATTTTTTCTTGGGGGTGGGGATAATGGGTTGGGGGAAAATAGGGGGGCGGTTAACTACGTCTGCCTGTTTAGAATTTTTAATTGCGAAAACTTCGCGTCCAGTGTCGAACAGAGTTGCACTTTGCGCAATTGACTCACTGACTGACATAATAGAAATGTCAAGCGAGGAGCGCCGCTGATTTGACAGCCCAAAAGAGGCGGGTGACAGAGACGGGGATACCACCGGGCGGAAAACGAAAGAGACAGGAACAATGACTGCCGGCTTGTTTGTTTGTTTGCATTCGTTTTAATTGATTTTAATTGTTGTTGATTAGAGTCGGAGTCGCAAGTCACGAGTCTGGGATTTTAAGTGTTGGGGATCAGCATTAACAGGGATTTATAGGAGAAACTATGGGTTCTAGAAGTGGAAGGGAATCATGAAATGGTACTGTTTTAATCAACACATTATGAATAATTTGGAATTTTCATTATTTTAAATCAGACATCCATTAAGTTGATCTAAAAATTATTTTTTTTTGTTTTTTAAATACAAAAATGAGAATTTGATTCAAAACTAATACAGTTTTTTCAGAAGTATGACATAATCATTAAAGAATATTTTAGATGAATGCTTCTATTATCCAAAAATTAGTGAATTGAAATGGGAAAGAAAACAAGATTAAAATTTAAAATAAGAAAATATGCTCTTCATGCGTCCCAGCATTTTCCCAATCAATTTGTTGACATTTTCACTTCAAACTCCTCTTGAGTCAATGACCACAACAACAGCAAAGGTCAAAGAAAATATTCGAAATTGTTTCCAATACTTGAAGTGCATATGAGAGTTCTGCTGCTTCGATTTCTGTGTTTTGTAACTTCTTGAAAAGAGCCATAGAGTTCCTCACCCCATTTCGGTGGTCAGTTCAATGTGTTATCCATCATTAGACTCAATTTGTTAGCAAGGCTACGCCTTAAACATGACCAAGCAAATAAAACAATAATTCGAGCCCAACTCGATTCGGTTCTAACAGCATGACAAACAAAAGCAACAGGAAAAATAGGAAGGAAAAAATAATGTATAATGCATTCATTATGAAAAATTACAAAACAAGAAAAACGGTCAACACTTGTGGGGAGTTGAGGTGGGCTGGAAAAGCGGTGGAATCTGGAACCAGTAGCTGGAAAAACAAACAAGCAGTGCTGGCACTCGATAACCAGATCTCTCCACAGTTATCCCATAAAAGGGACCCAACCTATATCTAGTATTTATTCAATCCCCAATTCCCACCAGTTCCTGAGTCCAGTCCCCCGTTCCACTCCAGCTGTCAAAGCCAAATGTCAAAATGTTAGCTTTGTAATTAGCTCGATAGGAACAGTTGACAATTTGCAACTGTCAGGGTGACATTTGGGCAGGCGGCAGCCGAGGGTTAATGACACCCCCGCCACACATGACAGCTCCAAAGTTTAAGTTAATTTTTCTTATAGATAAATATTTTTATAATTTTACTTAGCTGGCTTGTATCTCTTGGCTTGAGTCGCTGATCAGCCTTGAAGTTATTCGAAATGTTATTTTTTGCGTTTGCCATTTGTTGTATCGTATTTTTGGTGGCAAAATGTCAAAACTATTTATAGTTGAGGAATGCGTTTCGAGAGCTTTGATATTGACTCGGATTGCGCTACTTGAAAAATAAATCAAAATTAAATTGGACAGCTACAAATGACATGAGTATTGTTTCCTCAATATCGAAGTCGGTCAGAAAACTAATAAAGTTCAATTAACTTTTGAGTACGTTCATCGTTTCATAAAACTACCTTAAATATTAAACATGAAATTCAGGAATAAGTAATTCTGCAATGAGCTTTTGTTAAACATAATTGTATTTTAAAAATTAAGTTAAGGTACTATGGCAATAAAAAATAATAAATAAGAGATTTTAATAATAGGGAAACGTGCTAGACAAATCCGTAAATAAAATGTCGACAGACATAGTGTATACTTACCACTAAAAGTGCATTCAAATCAAAAGTGCAGTTTAATCAAAGGTACAACACCCTGCCACGAAATATCGTTTATCCAAAAGTGAAAGTTTCCCCCCAAGAATTTCCCAAATAGCTGCCTTTGGGGCATCTTTAACACCTCCGAAATGGACATCATTTGGGAATGATAGATCATTAAAATGAGCTTTTCTCCCTGTTTTCTGTTGCTCATTTTGTGGGAGTCAGTCACGACCTTCGCTTTTTGGACTGGTCTCCGCAGCTGCCAACTGGGAAAGTCATAAGTTGAAAGGTCGTGTGAATGACGGGAAAAGTGTTTAGGCTAAAACCCAGAAAAAGGGAAAATAAACTGCACCGAGCTTCGTGTAAAGTTTCCAAAAAATATTGATTAAAGGTTTTTACCCCACCCTTATTTCGTAACTGCTAGAATTGTAAGCAGGAAATGATTTATGTTTTTTTTGGGATGTGACAGACTTTTGTTGGTAATCTTTTTATTGTTCGGTGGTTAGGTTGTGTAAGATCATTTAGAATGTTTTACAGTCGGTTGAGCCGGATGGAAATGATAAGGCGAAATTAACTGATTGGGGAAAAAGAGTTGGGTAGTCAGTTGGAAATGGTATTTATGTTTTCTATTTAATTTGTAAGTTTTTTTTGATGGCAAAAGTCTTGGAATACTTAAAATAGTCTAATAAAACATTATAAATTTATTTCTGTATTGCTTTAATAAAACAAAAACCCCAATTGATCAATAACTTATGTGTGTCTAAGAAAGTTTATAAAACAGCTTTCCTGCGGTATAACTTCTATCAAAGTTTTTCCGAGTTCTGGGAATACCTAAATAATTCTCCACAGAATATTCGAATATTCTTCTTCTTATTCCCTACTCAAATGTCATAACGGTTCTTCCTTTTTTATCCCCCATTCCCCAAAATCGATTCCTCCATCAAATATTTGACATGAGCTGACGAAAAGCATTTTCAAGATTGACTTCCAACTCCCTCGAACAATCACTTAACGGTATTTGTGGGGAACAGAAGAGAAGTGTTCTTTATGCAAACTAAGTGCCCCCAACCCCCTAACCTTAACCCACCCATTCCCCCCTTTAAGCTCTCAAAAGCGGCAACACCAAAAACGCACCCATCAAAAGGCGTTACAAATTTTGATTTCTTTTGAAAACCTGCGACGCCTGACCAGAAAGAGAAGGAATATGAAGAAAGGACGGTAGAGAGAGACAGAGTGAAAGGTTTTTGGAAAAGAGGGCGGAAGGTGCTGAGGCAAAGAAAAATATCAATTACAGCATAATTATGTGTGACGCAGAGAAGAATTCTGACAGAAAATGATTGATTTGTGGAGTGAAAATGAAAAAGAAAAGCTTCCTCCTTTAGTTCTTATGAACTTTTGACACTTCGAGAAAAACTCTTTTCGTTTGTCATCGTATAATTTAATTTTAAACGTTACAACCTCCCCCTATTTAGGCATCTCTTTTCTACATATGTATATTCCCTTCTCTTTCTTTAATGGGCCCAAGCAACGGTAAAATATCGTTTTAAAGGAAAAAATGGTAGGGGATAGCGATTGTCAAACATGAAAAGATCTTTTGCCTGTAATGGCATATTAAACAGCAGTTAACCATAAGTTTAATGGTAAAAGGTATATCTGTCCCTGTCCTCCAATCTTCTCTCGATGAATTCTCCCCTGTTAGCAATTCTCCACACATTCTTCCCTTTCCCACACACTCTCCTCCCCCATCTTTCTTCTTCAATGTCAATGTTGTGACCTTTGTTAAGCATTTTGTTTGCTTTTGCTTGGGGAATCTTTTTTTCGCCATCTCTTTCTGATTCTTCAAGTACCGTTGTAATTGTTTGCTGAAGCTTCTCTTTTTAAAGAGAAAATCAATTGCATTGTTGCTGCAACAGCTTTTGTTAGTGTTGTTGCTGTTAAATAATATTGCGCAATTTTTATTCAAACAACCGAAAGGAGTAGAAGAAGCTTCACAAAAAAAAATTTATAGAAAGTTGGCAACCGAAAAAAAAGAGGGTGAGGTGGGGATCACTCGATGATGAACGTTTTTTGTTTGTTCGATGCTCAAGTTTGAGTTTTTTCGAGGTTTTCGTCGAGTTCATTTTCAGTAAGATGCTGACGTAAAAAAGATTTGTAATGGTTGGGCTGGAAAATATATGTATGCGGTAAGGTTGTTGGTTGAAGTTCATGGACTGGTAACGGTTTTAGCGTTCAAATTATGTTGGCAGTATTTCCAACAAAATTAAAAAATTATTTTCAAACATTTTAAACAACTTAATAAAACAAAGCTTAAGTTTATAAAAGCAATTGCCATTCACTATTTATTTTTTCATTTTTCTTTTCCGTTTCGACAGTTCCTTTTTTTCCTTGTAAACTTTTTTCATTGATTTTACGCAAACAATTTTCAATTGGCAGAAAAACGAGATCTCCAATAAAATCTTCAAAATTTCTCAAGTGCCAAGTCAAATACTTGATGAATAATGAAAATATTGAGATGGATAAAAAGCTACGAAATAAACAAAATCAAATAAAACGGAAGTCGAATAAAAATCAATAAAGTCCCAACCAAGTTGAATAGGTAAAAGTGAGGCAAAGTTTAATAAACTTTCCAAGCTGTTTTTTATTTTCTTTTTGCTAAGTTGTGGGTGAGCGGACCTCAATGCATATTTTATTAGCTGTAAATTTTATTAATGTGGCCATAAATCGAGAAGAAGCAAACCCGAAACAAGACGCAAACAGATCCCAAACTGGGTTTGCGAAGGGGGAGTTGCAGTTGCAGATGCAATATGGCCGCAATGTGTGGCAACTGAGGACATTTGGATTTGGGCAGTGTGTCGTCGCCGCTTTTCTGGCAAATGGTGGAAATTTTCAGTGGGCCAAAGGGGGATAGGAGGGGGTGGTGTGCCATGGGTGAAGCGTTGAAAAGAAATACACGAGCGTTAAATTTATTTAAGCCAAAGATAAGGCACGCTAAGCCATGGCCAAAAGGAGTGAAGGCAAATGCAAATGCACCGCAAACATATGCAGCAATTAATGCATATAAGTAAATATAAACTTAAAGATTTATTAGCCACAATTTAAAAAATAGTTTCAATATAGACCGTTAGTATTGTTATATGTATTATTGAAACAGTTTAGATAAATACATAATATATATATATATGAGCAGTCGATTTAAAATTAGTTTATTACACATTTCTCTCAGTGCAGTTTTGACCACCACTAAAAACATAGCCTATTGCATATATGCATAAAACACAATCCAGTATAGCAGTGGATAGATGGGAAGAAGGGGCTGTGGGATCGGGGGACTTACTCCTGCTGAGTGTGTTTCTATAACTTTTTTCCGACTGTGTGTGTGTGCGAGTGTGTGTGTTGTGGGGACAACAAGTTTCCCGCAGCAGCGACAGGAACTAAATCACGTGTTTGTTGCAGTGCCTGGCCGTTTTTGTTGTATCTTCTAACTTGACTTTGGCCAAGTCATGACGACAGGTTCAAGATCTTGCTGGGCAACTTAAAAGGAGATCGGTGGGTGGGACGGGGGCCTGGAAAAGTCGGGGGTATGGGAGCCCCGAACAGATCGTCAGGCTGCTTAGCAGCGGCTTACACATGTTTGTTTTGTCTTCCTCTGTCTTTTTGTTGCAACTTACCGTTAGCTAGATGTATGCAACAAGGAGAAGAAGCAGCAGAAATCTCGTTGCATGAGGCAGGTTTTTTTCAGTTTTTGCTTTCTCGATCGCCTGAAATAATATCTAATAATGCATATAATTTTCACATGCACAGCGAATCACCAAGAAAGAGGAGGATCCCGGGAAATGGAGGCCAAGGAGGGGGCAGAAACTCTCGTAACCCGGCAGGGGATGCGATATCATTAAATATTATGATCAAATATTGCTGAGCGGCATTTTGAACTGAATTAGCCTCGATAGGGGATCAGTGCAAAATGCCGCCATTTGTGGGATATACAAAAGCGAGGGGGAAGTTCGTGGAGAGTGTCTTATAAATAGCGATAATATTCAGCTTCAGTGCCGTCGATATCGAGGGGAGAGAGAAACCAAGGCGATGATGGGCCTCGCTTAGAGATTGATTCTGGGTTTAATTATGGACAAATAGGACTTCATCTCGGGATAAAAAAGACGTTACTCTGCTAAGAAATCGCTTGAAGATTAAGAAAAATTGAATAATGGAAGATAATATAGTAGAGCAGAAGCTCTGAACAGCATCTTGCGATTTGTAGATAGCTAACAAAATTATATCGCATTATGCTGAGCTTAAGTATTGCTAAGTTGTACACGGGAACTGCAAAGATGTCTGGAAGTTCTAGTTATTTATTATTTATAAGGCCTTAAATTACAACATCCAATACTATTGATTCACAGAAATAATGAAATTGATTCACAAAAATTAAGATGAGCTAACTTTCTCCTCAAAGCTCCATTAAAACTAATTTCCTTGGGACCAATAGCAGCCATTTTTAGAATTTTCAACAGAAGGTAAATTTCTTATAGCCACTCTCTTTTAAATATAATTTTATAGCGTGACAGCACTATATAAAAAGTTATTTTTATTTTTCCTTCCTCGAATTTCGTACTTATTTTCTACTTTTCGTTTACTTTGCAGAAGAAGAGCTTAAAGAGTTCGTTGTATTTAATATGAAATAAATTTCGCACATGCAAAGACAGCATCCGCAAACATAAAAAACAGAAAAATGAAAAGGTTCACGAACCAAAAAAAACGAATAAAAATTGCCACCAATCTCGTCCAGCGCCGTTGCTAATGTTAAGTAATTAATTATAAACAAATGCTAAAAGAAATTTCGAATTCATTTTCACTGCCGGCCAACCGCGGCCCGCATTATTTATTTATTTTAAAAATATTAAAATAAATTGCACTCAATTCACGAAAACAAAGCGGCAGACAAATTTTTGGCAATGGAAAAGGGAGAGAAAAAGAAGATAAAAAGGTGAAAAAAGAAAGTGACTGAAGAGTTTTCAATTGTATAACACTCGCCGTTAGATTGATAAATTGTCAATAATTAAAGCAGCGACGATCAAATTGATGAGCTGATCCGAAGACGAGTCGCCGCGAGTTTTTGAGGTACAGCTCTTCATTTTGATTGATTTCAATGGGGTTTCATGCCGGGAGTTATGCAACGTGTGGGCCCGAGAAACATTTATAGGATAAGGGAAATTAAAAATAAATTTATTGGAATTTTTGCAATTGCAATCGTTGCCGCGCCCATTGAAATTCAGGCTCAACTTCAGCACAATCTCCTGGGTAATCAGCAAATACAAAGGAAAAGAGCTGTGGAAAAGGGAACTCAATAAAAGGAATTTCCTCTTATCGCTTTAGAAGCTCTGTCCCCGATCTCTATTCCCCTTCTCTCCTCAATATCTTATTCTGGGACCAAGTGGGCGCCCGCAGTCTCCTCGACCTAGACCATTATCCAAAGAAAATTCAACGCGGATCCAAAGGACAAGTGACATTTTCCTATAGATTGTGTCTTCGAGTGGGAAAAATTCGGATGGCCAGGCATGGCTTAATATCGATTGGATGGGGCCCTTCAAATTAGAGATTGTCAAACAAGAAATTGGGAACACTAATTTAATACTAGTAACCATGTTTATAATTACTATTTTAGGAATAAATATTCTGCGAATTAAAAAGCTACAACATTAATTAAATACTCAATATGTTGGAATTATTTAACATTTTGTGGTTTTTATTTTATTAATTTTAAAATTTCCCTTTCTCTTTTCAGGTAATTTAAACAAAAACAACCAAAATGCTTCGAATTAACCGTTACAGGGGTGAGTTAATTAAATGAATACACAAATATGCGAACAAGACCCATTTTTATAAGTCAGGTTACATTCTCTTCTTCGCTGCCTTTAGAAAACCACACCTTAAGAACCCAGGCACCATTGTTTTTTCATCACTTCGCTGTTTAAAAAAAGGTTCCTAGACACGCAACAGCTAAAAAAAAGAAGAGAGCATGCTATCAATTTAACAGCATCTGTCTATGATGCATGGGATCGAATTCCCCGCTCGAGTTCGATCCTCCGCAGATTCCTCGCCTCTCCCACCCACACACTTGGGGGATTTTTGCAACTGGTCCTAGACAGCATTTTTCCAAGGAACCTGCATGTACGCACAAACACACACGCGTGAAGTGCAGCCGCTGACTATTTATAGATATCTCCGATACTCTGTCTTTCGCCCTCTCTCGATCAGGGCCCTACACTGAAAAAAAATGTCTTTTAAATATTATTAATTTGAAGCAAAACTCTTGCACCTATCCTGTCCGATCTTTTTACCTTTTGTTTTTTTAAAGCCAGATTTAAAGGTTTAATAATTGAACTTTTTTTTTCTTCGTTCAACTTTTGTTCTGCTGTTAACACATTAATTACCACTGGTCAATAAATCAATCATAAATCATGTTATACCTTTTATAATCCTGCAATCTTAGCAAATTGCAAGTTAAAACATTTTCTAGGATTGCCAATCATTATTATGATAATTAAGGTTTATAGTAAGAAAATTAATTTTATTTTTTGTAAAGTTTAATTCATAAAAAACTATTTCCGAGGTCTTCATCTTAGCTTGACATTTTTCCAGAATAATGTTACTAGCCATGACAACAGAAACAGCATATTTATGTGTTTTTTGTCGCTTTTTAATTTTTGCTTGTAAAATAATTAAGCTGAAAATAATGAAACTTAATCCCAGCCACAGGCAGCAGCAGAAAAAATGAGAGTGGGAGAGCTTTAACTGGGTTGCCTCAATAACCGCTGGGCGGGATTAACACGTTTTTTCGCCTTTTTTCCATCGCCATATCCCGCGGCATTTTAAACAGTAGCCGAAAAGAAGGTAAACACCAGAAACAACACAATTGCCATGGCGAATCTCCTTTCATAAGTATGCAGCTACTGTGAAAATGCTTCCACACGGAAAAAAATAATTACCTTCGCATCAGCAGGACAAATTAATGTGCCACTATTTAAGCTGCGTTTTAAGCCGCTTTCCGGGGCATCCCCCTTGAGCTTTTCCAGTTGCCAATCCTCTCACAAGGCTACTTGTTACCTTGGTCTTCGCAATTTGTAATGCAGTCATAATATTGACAGGAATTAAAGTAATTGGTTAAGTTTTTCCTTTAAGTTGAATATTAAACTGAAATTACTCATATTACATTTATATTTTAAGATTTAAATAATTATATAGTTACAAATAATGCTTAACAATTTTGCATATGACCTCAACTTATAAAAATTAATTTTATTTTATCGTATTTGCGACATTAAGCCTTTTAAATATTATTGTAAGGAATCGATCCTTTTTTAAAAACCTAATATTAAAACATAAATTTTAGAGACATTAAGCTAATAAACTTTTTATAGCTGTCGTGCAAATAACTCTCTGAAACCGAAGCAAGGCTGGCTCCTTTTGGCCATTAAGCATTGCATCATTTTGAGTAAGCTGTTACGTGAACATAAGACACGTCAACGGGGGCTGGAACTGGCTTCCCCTATTTTCAGGGGGCGTGGCACATGTTTTAATTAGCCCTGAGGAGCTGTTCATGTTACCTTTCATTGCCCCAAAGCTTGTCAAAAGTGCAAACAAGTTTCCGACATGTAAAACTTTTATTGCCTCCCCTTTTGTCCAGAAACTCCCACAATGATTAGCCATATTCGAGATGAAACCGAAACTGAAAGCACCATTTATGAGGATGAGTAGCCACAAAACTCGTGTTTGTATCACTTTCCTCATTTGTTTCCTGCGTTTTCCACTGCATGAAAATGCAATAAACAGCAATGATGAAGAAACAAAGACGACAAGTCGACAGTGAAAATAAAATGATTTAAAATGAATCGCCAACTTTGAACTCGTACTTGAATATCGGTAAAAAAAATTGCATCTTTTTGCATATTTGAATTTATAGCTATTTTCGCGTGGGCGACTTTGTAGTTTCAATTTTTTTGTTGTGACTGTCGAGATTTCATAATAATACAGTCGGCTTTGTTTTGTTTGTTAACCTGGAAAGTGAAATGCATTTTCGTTGGTTTTTTTTTGGTGCTGGGTGGCGAGGGGGAAAATTATCGCTTTATCACGATTCAAACGGTACCACTTTCTCAGCTTCATTTGTAGCAATAATTATGCAATTTGCTCTTCGTAGCTGCGATTCAAATCCGAGTCCAAACTCGAAGTTGGAGTCGAAATAGGGGCCCCTGCAATTGTTGCATTTCTTCGTTGGCTCGCTCGTTTTCTTTTCGATTCGATTTGAAGACTCTGTGCATTATAATTTCTGTTGTTACTTATAATTGTTGGACATCTGAGCATTGTGGGTGCTTACTTTTCTCACAAAAAGGGGGAGGGGATCGATAGCGGTGGTTTGCATAGTTATCACTCGCCAGATATCTTTTTTTCGGGGTGGCTATAACAACGTGGTTGTGAAGAAAGAAACGATTTGAGGCGATTTTTCGGTTATGACAAATTAATTGGCTGCAATTGTTTTGTCTGACTTCGGATCGAGAAAGTTATCGATGGGTTTATTGCACACAATTGGTTCAAGATATATTTAACTGTGAATGCCGATTAGGTGGTTATGAAGCTAAGAGATACTCGAAACTGGTTTGACAATTATTATCATCTTTATGGTAGATAAACAAAAGTTTATTTTTATTTACACGAGGGTTGTTATTGGTTTGTTGCTTAAAATCCTTTATTTTATGCCGATTCAGTAATATTCAGGAAATTATCGCAATGATTAAGTTTTATTTAGGTAATTTCCGTCCAGTTTAAATGGAATTAATTTCCTAATTAAAAATTAATGATGTCAATTGACTGATCCAAAAACAACAAGAGATTAAACAAATAAGTACTAAGTTACAAGGCTAATAAGGCATTTTATACCCGTTAGAAGTAAAGGATATATGCAAAAGTATGTAACAGCTAGAAGGAGCGTTTCCGACCCTAAAAGTATATATCTCAGGATCACAGCCGACGATCAGCCAGTCCGCTGTCCGTCGTCCGTCTCCCGTCGTCCGTCTGTCCGTCGGTCCGTCGTCGCCGTAGAACGCGAGATCCGAAACTAAAAACAGAAGATGCATTTCATAGATTTAAGAAGTTCCTACGCAGCGCAAGTTTGTTTCAAAATGGTGCCACGCCCCTTAACGCCCACAATCGCATATACGATTTTAAAAATTAAATATTTCGGAAAAAAAATGCAGTTTATGTGTTTATCAATACCATCGAAATGTAGAAGAAATTTTCAAATCGGACCATTCGTTAAAAAGTTATGCGTGATCAAAGTTTCACCCATCTCCCCCCACTCCCTTACCGAGTAACGGTATCTGATAGTCGGGGCACCCGACTATAGCGTTCTCTCTTGTTTTTTTATTAATTTAATAATTTAATGATCCATTAACTAATCTTTTCCTTCAAATCCGAGAAGTGAAAATGTGGGATAGTATTTTTGTGCGGCTTAGATTCTTTTGCGGAATCTCACAATTCTCATAGATCCCGAGTTTGAGATCCTCTTTTTGCTGACTTATTCGGCTTACAAAAATGCGAGTGTGACAAAACAAAAGCGATAAAAAGTCAGTGAAATCCGCAGCGGCACAAAAATTCGTGTCAACGAAGTGTGTCACAAATTGACCAAAATAACTCTTAACCCATTAACTTGAACTTTTCGTTCCGTATGATCTCCCATTGATTGCCCCGCAGACGAAATTTGATCGATCAGCAGTGGCAGCGGCTCGGTTGTTGTTGTCAAATATTTTTGCCAGCCGCAAGGCAAAACTTTTTCTTTTCTGATCATTTCATTTTTTCACCGTCTGCCGCTTCTTCTTGCCGGTTATTATTTCTCCACATTTTTTCCGTCACATTTTTTTGAGCCACTCGGTATGTGGACCACTGTAATTGGAGATGCGACGATGTCTGGAGCCCTTTACTTGCTTCCTGATCGAAAATGTATATGTACGAATTTATTTTCCATAACGACAAAACGTGAATCGAATTGTTAGATAAATAGCGTAAGGTATTTGGCAACCTTCTTCCTGAAAAAGAGTTTTCGGTTCCGTCAACGAAAATTAAATTTAAGCAATTTAATTTGCCAGCAATTTCATGTGCAAAGCAAAATTGTTGAAATGGCTTAATTAATTTGCCCAATTTTTCCGTGTTTTTTTTTGCCAGGGGAACACATTTAAGTTGGTCAAGTCAATTGCCCAATCCCAAAATGAGACCCAAGCCCAGTTAACAGGGAAAAAACCCAAACAAACCTCGACAAGCCCTCAGATAAACGCCCACTCACCTGCCCTCTCCCTCTAGTCGGATCGCCCCGTCCCTTTCTCGCCCCGCAGTTCGATTTGGTGCGACTAACTCACGCCTACGATTTTACAGCTCTCCGCTTGTTGTCTCGACTTAATTTGATAAGATTTATTTCGATCCGAGTGGAGAGTCGAGGAAAAGGCCAAGAAACCCAGCGAACATCGAACATTGAGAAATGTTTTCTGCCCTCAATAAATTGTAGGAGGAACCGAAATCACTACAAAAACAAGAAAGAAAGAACGGGCGGAGCAAGGAAACCCAGAATACTCGTAAATTAATTCTCCAAAATTATTCATATGATGCATTCTTAATACTCATAAAAAACCGAACTCCTAACTTTAACAACAACAAAGTTATGGCATTTCCAATCGTTCAGTTATAGGCAGCTATAGGATATAGTCGGCCGATCCTAGAAATTGGTAGGTCGGATTGATTGGCCAAAAATAAAATCCATAGAAAATCCCAACTCCAACTTACAAACACCAAAGTTATGACATTTCGATCAATCAGTTATATGGCAGCTATAGGATATAGTCGGCCGATCCTTATGAAATTTGGTAGGTCGGATTGATTGGCCAAAAATAAAATCCATAGAAAATCCCAACTTCCCAACTTTACAAACACCAAAGTTATGGCATTTCCGATCAATCAGTTATATGGCAGCTATAGGATATAGTCGGCCGATCCTTATGAAATTTGGTAGGTCGGATTGATTGGCCAAATATAAAACCCATAGAAAATCCCAACTTCCTAACTTTACAAACACGAAAGTTATGGCATTTCCGATCAATCAGTTATATGGCAGCTATAGGATATAGTCGGCCGATCCCGGCCGTTCCGACTTATATACTGCGTGCAAAGGAAAGAAGGGTGTGTGCAAAGTTTCAATCCGATAGCTTTAAAACTGAGAGACTAGTTCGCGTAGAAACAGACAGACGACAGACAGACGGACAGACGGACAGACGGACAGACGGACAGACGGACATGGCTATATCAACTCAGGAGGTGATCCTGATCAAGAATATATATACTTTATAGGGTCGGAGATGTCTCCTTCACTGCGTTGCACACTTTTGACCAAAATTATAATACCCTCTGCAAGGGTATAAAAATATAAATTTATCATCATACACGAATTTATTGATTTGTTTTAATATGATATTTATTATGTTGTATTTATAATTTTAACGTTTTGCTTAAATTTGTATCTGCTTTTATCAATACTGTTTTTTTTATAAATGTTGTTATAACCATGCTTCTCACATTGCTTAGTATTTTTTTCTGTGCATCGAGAAAATCGGAGCTAACATTTAAAAACAGTTGAAATAGAAATGTAAACGTTTGTCTGATAAATGGCCTAAACGAGCCTTGTTTCGGGTTCTCACTGAACACTCGAGATTGGAGAGTGTGGGTGATCTTTATTTTCTGTTTGTTTTGTTTTTGCCCGTTGGTGGGTGTATCTATTGGCTACTGATTGGATTGGAGAGCTACTGGGGTCCACCAAAAAAGGCGGTGAGGAGATGTGAAGAGGAATTAAATAAAGGTTGTGAATGGGTTTTTATTTCCAAGTGGATACAGAAACATGGTCTGGATTGTGTGCGCTTTTTCTTTGGATAACAATAACAAACTTACAAGTTTTGTTTTTTATAAAATCAAAGGCATTTATGGACTTACATCAAATAATTTATTTTATTATTAAATTCAGAAAGCTTTTAAAATTTTCAGTATATTTATTTCTTGTAGCATTAAGTTTAATTAATAGCTTTGCATTAAACTTAGGACTCACGAATTTGAATTTTTTTAGTTTTTCCCACAATGGTATGCTGCTTCTGTTCTTCCATCAAATTGTCAATGTGAAAGTTGAGACTTGACTCCTCGGCTCTTGTTGCGTTTTTTCCATTAGCCTTTTTTTGGTTTAGCCACCCGCCATGTAAATGGTTTGGTTAAGCCCCCTCCCCTTGTGGTTCAAAAGTTCATTGTCAAGTCTAATAAAATGTTCAAATGACACGTTAAGTGTCAGCAGCTACAAGAGAGTTTCCCTGGCTTTTGGTTCCCTTTGCACTCTGTTTGAAAGACCGCCGCGAGTAGCAGCCAACAAAAGGAAAATGGGAAAATACTGGAAAACAGGGAAAACTGGCAAGCCGAAAAATATCGCTTACCGCTCTATCTATGGCCCTCTCGCTCTGTTCCCTTTTTGTCAAATGATGATAAATCGTGACCCGCCAAGCCTCAGTGAAAATGTTTCTGCAATAACATAACCCAACTCCTCCTACACTTAAACAAATATTTCTTGTTTTGAAAATTTGCATAATACTTTGTACCACTCACCAAAAATTGCTATAACAGCTAGAAATTTTTAAGATTCTAAGCCTTCTACCAAAAGCCATAAATATGCATTTCATAAATAATTATTATACATTTAAACTCTAAAATGTTTTCCTCTGTCGACCTCTTTCCTTTTGAGTGACGTGGAGAGACCTCCAAGAGGGCTACCTATTTTTTTGTTATTTTTCTTACCGTTTTTACCACCTTAGCAGGATCTGCGGCATTCGAAACTTGACATTTCAGTGAGTTATTTAGTTTTTATGCTAACTTTGATTTATGTGTTTGTATGTGTAAGTGAGTGCACTGATGGCGCTTAGAAATTAGGCAAAAATATAATTTATGTGCCTCCAAATTGTCGATGCACAAAGCTTATGACTCTCTGGGTAAGCGCTGTGTGCGGCTTCACTTCGGTTTTGATTTAAATGCAAATTTCGGATTTTATTACTTGGAGTATCAGTCGGGGAAACGTCACCTTTTCGCACTTTTAATCACGACCTCAGTTGAGTGACAAGCAAATATAAAATTTATCTATTCGCATTTGCATTTCTGGCTTTGGATGGGGAAAATCGAAGCGATGGAGCAATTGGTGTAGCAATGTTGATTTTTTAATTGTGAAGTAAGGGAAATTGAGGAAGCTAAGAGGCTTACCATTTTAAAAATATATTCTTAATTTAGTTTGTGTTAATTTTTGTGGTACTTAACCGCAATTTTCTTATAAACAATATGAGCAAATTTTATAAAAATCATTATAAAATGACTCAATCACAGCACTGTTGTTTAATTAAGAGCAGTATTTTGCTGTAAGCCGCCCTACTTAAAACTCCATTCAATAATTGCCACAAATCTCCACCTAAAAAGTCATTCACAAACCTTAGTCTCAAATTTGACATTAACCCTGACTAAATGTCAATTAAATTTCATCACAAAAGCGGGTGACAAATCCAGCTTCAAGGTCGCTAAACACCCGACTGAACCTGTGAACGATAACGATCCATTGATAAAATGCCAGAGCTATCGGTACAACTTCCACTTGCGACTTACAAGCTCATTTGTCAACAGAGTTCCCAGAGCATGAGTGTCTGTATCTGTATCTGTATCTGGCGAGTACGCGAGTATCTGTATCTTTGCATCGCCGGCGACCTTGCCAAAGTGAAACGGCAAAAGCAATCAGCTGCCATGAAATGTGTGTCTGGAGTGTTACAAATTGGCAAACAACTATAAAAAAAACTGCACAATAATATAAAATAAATGAAGTGAGCGAAACATGGCTAAGGAATTTTTTAATTTAGATAATTGAAAAGAGAGGAATACAAAAAGAAATTCTCAGTAAACGATTGGAATCATTCGTAGCCGAACCCAACCCAGTATAATACAGTTTTTAAAACACATTTAAATTGGTTTGCAATTGTTTATTCGGCGTCAGATATTTTAGATTTTTTTTAAAGGCTTTAAATACAAAAATTGACTTCCATTGTTTGCCATTGTTTTCATAAGTATGTATATTAATATATTTATGCATGTTTGGCTCTTTAAATTATGCATACATTAAGCAAAATATGTCCAGAGTTCTTAGTTTTTCAAAAAGTTTTAAATCAGCTTAATGCAATTTCTGCGGTGAAAACTGCGGAAAATTTATTAATTAAGTAATTGTTGTTTTTCGTTTGATTGATAAATATTTGATTAACATAATTTGCTGCCATAAAAATACGTGATTGGGCATACAAGAGAGAAATGAAGAAAAAATTCCTTTTTTTGCTGGTTAACTATGTATATATAGATCTAAATTATTGTTGCTGTGTTTGTTATTTATTAATAGTGCCATTTGTGGCCAGATTATTTCACTTGATATTTAGACGTAGCCAAACCCAAACTGCGTCACTTTATTGTGAAATTGAATCCAATCTCTGCAACGGTAAAATGTCAAATGCATCAAAATCAAATCGAAAGAAACACGATCGAACTAATTAAAGAAAACAAGCCAGGGGGGAGCATTAAAAACCTCTACCAACAAGTCAAATTAATTAAAAACAAAAAACAATTAAAAGTAAGCAGTCGAAACAAAACAAATGCCACTTGTTGGCCAAAAAGGTCCCCTTAGCCAAAATAAAACCCGGCCCAGACTGAGGGCCCAACAACTTCAATCTACAGATGTTTTAGGTGTGTCCTAGCCATGGCCACGCCCTCTTTTTTCAGCCCCAAATCCCATTCCCAATCCAGTTATGTTTACTTTCTAATACATGATAGCTTGGCCAGAATCACTGCCATGTGAACTTGGTCAAATTGCTGTCGGCACTGTAAAGGTCAACTTCAGTAGGGGAACTACTCAAAAAATATACAAAAAATTAAGTTGTTCGGTATTGAATGCTTAAATTACTCTTAGAGGCAAATACAAAATAAACAAAAAATGGCAACGGCAAAAGTTATGAGCAAAAACATGTGTCACTGTGGCTTTCTGATTTAAAACTGGGTATTCATTTCTGTGAAATACAAGAAAAACATTATTTTATTTCCCATAATTCCTGTGGTGTGTAATAAAAACTGCGCAATTACCACATTAATTATAAGAATTTAATTTGAAGCCTCACAAGCCTGACGCCAAACGCATTGCACCCTTTTCTAGGGTACAATTATGGTTGCACTAATTTATGATTATTGTTGATTATGCTGTCGATATAGTTTTTATTGTTTTCGTACTCCTTTGGGCCATTTGAGCTGGAAGCACAAAAAATTGAATTTAATTATTTGTAATGCCCGTTTTTAGTTGGCCCAACTGATTGAAATTTATGCCAGCTTTTGTCTGCAAAATTTATTAATATTTCTATGACTTTAATGTCTCTTTTTGCGTGCTGAGCTCCTTGTGAATTTTTATGGTATAGCGATTTTTAGTGTTTTTCAATTGATGTTTATGGCTTGTTGTTTATGTTTATTAAAGAAAAAAACACAAGATTATCATGGAAATCGAATGCCTTGAAACTAATCCATAAAAGTTCCACCATTAGATGGCTAACCCGACGCATAACTCCCACCCAAAAAGTCCGCACTCTTAATGAGCTCAGATATATAAAGTTTTCGCTGCGGTCAAGAGATTGTCTGAGTTAGGAATTCCGTATTTGGGTTTGTTTTATTTAAATATCAAAACCATAAATTCGAATGCAACTGTCAAGTGCAGCATTGTTAGTGCGGGGCCTTATGGGGTTAATGTGCTCATTGTGAGACTATTTATTTTTCCAGCTCTCTTGTTCCACTTAGTTTTTGCAGCTTGTGCTCTGAGAATGAAATCGAAGTGCAAATAAAAGCACACTGTGTGCGATCTTTTATCAATTTCCGACAATTTGTGGGCCAAAATATAGTTTATTTATAGTTGGATACTCTCTATAATGATTTTTTAAAAAAGTTTTAGTAAAGAAGAGAGCAAATGAAGTAAACAATTTTAATTTTAAGAATATGCAGTATGGACAATGCAACAAATAAATGCATCTTATGAGCCCAAAGAAATCATTATATAAAAGATAACTTTTCCGCTAAACAATAAAAATGTATTTTTATTATGAGTTTAATCATTATAATAAAAAAATAATTAAATTTTGCCTCACATTTAAAAATAGATTCCAAAATTAATTCAGTCGACACTGTTGTAATCGACACTTTAACATTCAAAATTAGATAATAAAGTTTGACAAGTTTCACAAGAAATGTGGCCAACCCCCAGAAAATGTTAATTTAGAGGAAGGGAAGCTCCTCCCTTCATGTCGCATGTCAAAATGATTTTTGCCTTTTCAAGTTGTGCCGCCAAATCTTTTGACGCAATTTGCATTTTATTCGCAATATATTGGCGCCACAGCTTCTGAGAGGAAAAAATTGATGGGGGCGATGCAGGAGAAGGCCATGCGACATATTTTACAATGTTTGCCATATTTGATTGATTTGTTTTGCCAGCGATACCGTGGTGCCCGATTTTGTTCGTGGACTGGGGGATACTACAAATTGAGCCCAAGGTCTTGTGGGATAGGAAAGCATTTTTTTGCAGCTGTTTTGCATTTTCACACATTTGTTTCATTAGTCAAAGTAATAAAACGCAAATAGAAAAGGCTACATTTTTGGGGAGGAGGCAACATTTGGTTTCCATTTCAGGCGTCAATCACAAAATCAAATGAAAAACATAACTCAAAAAAAGACAAAAAAAATCTTTGAAATGATAAATGACAATTGGGAATGCTAGAATTCTCTAGGCGAGAAACTCTTTATTTTTTCTCATGGCTGGAAAGAAAGTTTTAGTGCGTTGGATGATTAGCCAAAGGTCGTGGTGCTATTATGCAATATTCTGTAGGAACCCAAGTGAAAGTTTCCAACGCACTTTCAGTTTTTCCCGTTTCCTATAGCGGGTGAAAATGTTGCCCCCAACCGAGCGTCATCTTCATGATCATCAGCCATTGAGTGATCCCAAATGCTTAAAGAGATCTTTATCCGAGAATGTTGTGTGGGCAGCGGGACTCTCGAAAAAATGTTGAGCCCCAGCTCGAGACTTTGGAGATGGCTTATTACAAATTCTAATCACATGCAATCACAACGAGTTTGAGGCTGGTTGGATCTCTTTGGTTGCTGTTCCCCAGTTTCTTTGGGCCAGTACAATGGCCCGAAGTCGCCGACGGTTATCGATTAATCATCAAATTAAAAATTACCACTGCCAAAGAGAGCGTGGAGCGTGTCCAAAACAACATGAAACACCTCGAAAGGCAATTGGAGCTGTTTTTTATTTCCATTTTGCTGTTCTTTTTGGCACTTAAAGTACGCCGGGTCAGCCAATTTAAACAATATCTAGAATTTCGTGGTCGTAGTGGGGCGAAAAAAAATAAAAACCACACGAACTTCGATTGGAATTAAAAGTTTTTGGCAATTGTCTGACTCGATTTGGGCAATAAAATGTGGGGAGCATTGAATGGGGAAAAAAACGTGTGCCTTAGCTGGCATAAGGGTTGATAATTGCCAGAATTTGTGGGATTAGCCAACTGAAAGCGAAAAAATACGATGGGGCAGTCTTTAAAAAAGCGTGGAAAAGTTTTTGCCAGCTAATCGATTAGCTATTGAATATATTTTTAAGAAAAAGGTTTTCGGCAGTCTTACTCTTCCCAAGGTCAATAAAATGATATAGTTAAAAATAGTTCCCACGATTTTCTGGTTTTCTACTTGAAATTACAATAAAGCATGCTAATCTTTATGTTAGCTATTCGGACAATTATGAATCGTGTTTCTCGGAGCCTTTTTTGGTATATCATCAAATTGGGAATTGATCCATTTTTCTTTTTCGGTTACTCCCCTTTTTTTTGACCCACCTATTTCCATAGAACATTTGGGACAGCAAACAAAACAATTGACTCAATCATTGCAAAACAAAGAAATACGCAAATATATTTGAGTCGTAAATTAATTTAAATATTGCAACGAAAGGCAAATATGCGAATATTTCTCACTGATTCTTCAGTAATTTTTCTACCCATAAATAATGCTTTGAAGCGCCGCCTGACTGCCGACAATTTAAATAGAAACAAGGGCAAAGGTTCCATATAACATGCACATGCAAAAATAAAATATTTAACAAAGAATTTAAAATAAAAACTAAATTTTGTAGTATTATATACAATATATATATTTTTTGGTTAAATGAAATCATTGGCTACAATTGAAAAATTAAATCAAGATTACTATCTTTATAACTTTATAATGATTAATAGACAATCAAATTTCATAAGCCAACCGTATTTATTTGACATTTTGATTTCTGTGTATCAGCTTACACTTGACGTTCTCTCATTCAAATTAATTTAATCAGATTCCTTCCAAAAATTTCTTATCACAATTTGTCATCGGGTTGTAAACAGAAGAAGAAGGCTCAGCCACATGCTGATCATAATGAAGTTCAACCGCTGATACGATCGCCCGACGCCCAGACAATTAAAACCCCCCACGAAAAAAAAAGCAAGCCAGAAGAATTGCAAGAAGAGAGCAGCGGAGATTGAGCTGCAGTTTTCCGATCAGCTGGTCGCTCGGCAACTCTCTTCGGCTTTCTTCGGAGAGCCGAAGAGACGAAGTCGAGGCGCTGTAGCTGCGCAGACGTCTCAAGCCCGAGTGCGCGATCAGTTCGCTTTCGGCGATCGTCGCGTGCACTACGTTTTACAGAGAGGGTGCTT
Organism: Drosophila rhopaloa; assembly: GCF_018152115.1. NCBI lineage: Eukaryota > Metazoa > Arthropoda > Insecta > Diptera > Drosophilidae > Drosophila > Drosophila rhopaloa. Next base: position 175,524 of record NW_025335142.1, on the reverse strand, counting down.
GTGGGACTTATAGCTACAACTCTCCCGATCTCTCAGTTGCTCCCACGCCTTTGTTAAGTTTGGTTGGCTGACCATGAAGTGAGTTTCGTTCTGATCGCGCAAACTATAACTGCCTATGCAGTTCGTACTTTTGGCCAAGTTCATTCACGTTGCGCCATAATTAATGTAACGTAACGCTCGAGTCGAAATCGAACGTTAAATTAATTGCAATTCGCAAACTGTTTACATTTCGTATATTTGATTTCTGATTTCCATTTTCGGGCATTTCCGTTTCACTTTTGAGCGCGCATTCGAGCGCAACAATTAATTGCAGGCAATGCAAATTGTCCGTGATTGTTTATGATTGCCAGTTTGGCAACAAGCGCCGCAAAAGTGAAATTTCCCTCAAACGCACATAATAATACAACAAATTAACATAACAAAATTTTTCAGTTTGGCTGGAAACTGATAACCGTTAAATTCCAAGACAAAAAACGAGACGTAAGCCAATTTTCAGCTAAAATATGGCCCATAAATAAAAATAAAAATAAGTAACCCTCGAGTGCAAACAGAAAGCAAACTGTTTAAATATTTTAACAAAAATTCTTGATATGTCTGCGGAATTAATGCAAAAACGAAAGTGCTCAAAGCGGATCAGCGGTTAGAGAGAAAGGCAGGTAAGTGATGGGGAGTGAAGAAAAGAGAGTTGGAATCTTTCTGAGGAATTCCATCAGTGAAAGATCGATGTTCAAGTGGAAATAATTCAGGAAGTTCTTTATCATCTGATCTTTGGTGAATGAACGCTGTTTAATGAAAAAACTCTAAGTGAAATGAGCTTGAAGAGGAAATAGAAACTAAGGAAGAATTTACTAGATGCATAAGCATAAATAATTTTTAAAACACTATAAATGTTTTCTTTAGCGAGATTCTAAAACATTCAAAACTTATTAAATTCCAAACACATTTTAACGAATCAACTAACAATTTTCGTTTTGTTTAAAAAAAAAAAATTTAAATAATGTTTTAAAAAGAGCACTTAATTCTTTTTTGAAGCTCCGGTTGTCGATGGCTTTGTCCAAATTGTATTGTCTCCTGTTGAACCTTCCTTGGATCACTGGGCTTATTCCCCCTTTCCATTGTTAGGGAAAACGATTTCTTTTTATGCGAAAATTCAATTCTCCCTTTCCTCATCAGAGGCAACCCACTAACTTGGTTTCTACTCCAATTTACTTTGTTAGCGAGCGTGATAATGACAAACACAACCTTTCACACTTAGCCAGCCAAGCCAAGCACACGGTAAAAAATCAACAAAATATGTCAACAAATTGAAATTTGTCTTTTAATTAATGCTGTTTTTTTCTGGTTTAATCAGTTAACTTGTTTAAGCAAGACTTCCTCTTTTGATTAAAGAAAAATTATATTTTATGTTTGATTCAACAGTAAAATATGAAAATTTTAGGGCTATGGTCTTTTTTTCTGTGTCCCTTTGAGTCAGGCTCGAAATTCGCCCTGTCATTCTCCAGTGATCTCTTGGCCTTCCTCGTCCCCCATTTCTCAACCATTTCACCTTCTCTTTCCTGCTCATTTGTGACACATTTCCTTCACCGGCCAGTAAAAGTTCTTCAACAAAGACCTCAGAGACTATTTGTATGCCACTCACATACATTTTTGCCAGCGAATTGAACTACTTTCATTTAAATTGGGGGAAGGGGACTATGAGGGGGAATTAACATAAATATTTGATGCGATTTGCCAGCGAATTTGCTGTGTCAAATGCACCATAAGCACTCAACTCAAATTCACCTACTTGGCTGTCTGTCATCGTTGGCCAGCTTTCATTCAATTTTTTATATAAAAACAAATAGTGGGGCCAGGGGGCTTGCCTCCTTTTAAATGCAATTCCAGCAGTCCGGCAATAAAATACAAAATTTAAAGCGAAAAAGAGGCCGCAGCTGAATAGTTGAAATTCGTTCGAAACAAATTGTTCGCTTTTTGTGACAAGAATTTGCAAATGTCAACGAAAACTGCGAATTTCGCATTAAAAAGAATTTGGCAAAAGGGGAAGGCGCAAAGGGAAAATACCAAAGTCCCAAAAAGCGAACCAATTGTGATCGTTTTATAAGGTTTACTTGAATTTTTTGATTTTTCGCCGTTTCTTATACAACTTTTGCATTTCTTTTCTGGGGCATTTTGCGTCTGGAATTTTTAAAGAGTCAAGAAAACGGATCCGTAACGGAATCGGTATCACATCAAAGGTCTGGACATGATATGCCCACAGATACACATATATTTCGATGTGAACAAATGTGGAGCATGTGGAACAGGAGTATAATAAATATAACTATTGAAGGATGACCTTAAATGTTTGTTGTGTGGGAATAAAGAGTATATAGGAAACTGATCAAAAACTTTAAAAATGTATTTAAATGTTTATTTACTCTTAATGATTTTTAAAATTTTTTAAATAAGTTTTTAATTGTTTTTTACGGCCCCAAAAAAAAAGAGATATTGAAATACATATTATTCGTGCTTATTGTTTTATTAAGAATTAAATTATATTTGATCTTCCCATTTGCACTTCAATTGAAGCTAACAAATTTTTAGCTTGATTTTCCTTTAGCCATATTGTATTTCCATCCGATCTTTTTGTGTATTTTTCCACTTGTTATCATTCTTTTCGTGGACGTTTCGCCTTCACATGTAACACTTGTCTGGTCTGAGTGACACTTGGTATCCGTCAGATACTTTTACAAGTTCGGTATTTCCATTACGATTGCGCTGCTCACTTCCCCCTCTCGTTAATGACAACTTTGCTTTATTGCCAGACAAGAAACGAATTCAAAGACACTTGAATAAATCGAAAGGCATACAAATATTTCGGACACCTGTCGACACAGTATATTTGTGCGGGATGCCAATAAAAGAGGAATCCAACTGTTGTAAATTCAATTGTTGTACACAATATTTACTGGGGAGCTAAAAATGATTTCTGACTCAATTAGAGGTTGTTGCTTCTTCGATCCCGCGGCGAAGCTCATAGATATTTCCCACTTGATTACCTAATTGATATTGTTATGGTGTCATAATCATTATCAAACCTTCGAGCGATAAGCCACAATTTATTGGCAGTGATCACTGCGGACAACCGAAATGGGCCGTCATCGCCTATGCGAGGCCCAGAAGATTTCTCCAACTAATTAGACCATAAAGGAGCCCGACTCTCTGGCCGAACTAATTCCCCAAATGATTCAGATAAAACCACAACAAAGGTCACGCTTTAATTGATAAGAAAACAATGCATGAGTCTCCACTTCTAGTTCGTTACTTTTTGAGTTTTCTGTTCACTCGCTTGGAAATCCTCAGAGTCGAGCTTCAGGTGACGGCCCCTGCCCCGATAAAGATCGCACCCCAGACAAAAAGTCGGGGCCCAGAACTCCGACAGGTGGCAGGTTCAGTTCATGCCACAATCGAGTGCACTCCTCGCAGAGGAAACGCGGAGAAAGATACAGATAAAGATACTGGGACAGGGACAGAAACCGAAACAGAAACAGAAACAGAACCAGAAAACAGAAACACTTTTAATAGTTTTGAACCTTTTGTGCCTGGGCTTCTTCCACTTAAAATGTGCAGCGGAGCGTGCCTTTCTCTGGGGTACAAGTAATTAACCCATGTTGCCATTCTTCTTCTGGGCTGTGCAAAACATTTAATTGTGCCGATTGCATTTCCACCATATCTGAAATGCCAAAACACACAAATTAACTCCACTCCACTCGCGGAGATCAAAGTTCTGGCCGCCGCTACGGTTCTTGACATATTCAAAGCATTTCCAAGTCGGGGTTATTAAAAGTACCAACTCATCATCATCATCTAAGCCGGCTCTCGCATAAAAAACCTGCGGACTATCCGCGTTATATAAGCACCACAAAACTCCACAAATGTCACACTCGAAAAATTAAAGCTGAAAATATAAAAAAGAAGCCCAGTTAATCCCCACTGAAGCCAATTAGTTGCTTCCGTAATTTCTTGGTATTATTTTAATTAGCTTTTCGGGCCTTACTTTTGTTTTTGGCTCTTGGTCTTATTTAAATTACTTTTTAACTGCACAAAGATTTATTTGCTTATACCCATAAAGATTTTCAAAACAAAATAAAGCTAAGCTAAGAGTGGAAATAATTTATGGGTGAATGCATTTTTTCGTTAGACTGCTGATCGTATAATTCCCGGGAAATTAACTTTTTGGATGTGGGGGAGCTTTGTGGAATAGCAAAGTTAGTTTCTAGGAATTAAAAAGCCCCAGATGGGTCTCTGTTTATTTTTGTTTACTTGCAGTTTTTATAGCTGTGAGAAATGATTGGAATTGAAAAGCAGGGCAATTATAATAGTGATACTAAACAAATTTTATGTTCTTTGAGAACTGTGATATAAAATGAATACTTACTTATTGCAAAAAGTATAAGTTTCATGATTTTCATATTGTTTTCTACCTGATCATAAATAGAGCTTTCCGGACCATTACCTCTTTTCATTATTTTCTCTAAGCTTTTCGTGCATAAATTGTTTTCCCCATGTGCTCGTGTGCAAGTGCAAGCATATATTCCGTGTACAAATCTGAAATATACCCAACTATCAAATAATTCATAACGTTCTTGCCACACATTCCTTGCCCCGCTTTCACCCCCCCTCTCCACCCTCCCTATTTTACGCACCTGGAGGCCTTCGCTGCAAAAAGATAGAACAAAAACAACACAAACAACAGCAATAACAACAACAAAAAATGCGTTTAAGTCAAGTTTGCCGCGAGCTTCTCGAAAAGAGTCGCCGCCGGCTTTTTATGTGTGCTATATGTGTGATCCACAGTCGAGCTTCCCTAACGCAAACTCCTTTCTGGCAATGGCAAATTGATTCCTCAAGCATTGAAAAAAAACTTGTATATCATTGGATTTGAACATTTTCAAAAGGGATTTACCACAAAATATGTTTTAAAGGCTAGTATGTAATATAATATTTTTCGTATAATTCTGTGGTTATTTATTTTTTGTTTTTATAATAAAAATTAATATTTAGGCAATTAGAAGGGGGGTTTTCCTATTTAAACAGTGATCTTTGATGCAGTAATGTAGTAATTTAAAAAAATATTTGGGTAAATAAATGTATTCATTATGAAGGCCTTCTTTTTAGGGAAGTCTTACTATGGGTGTCTTTGTGTGCGCTTGCATCGTGTGTGGCAGCTGCGATCCGACCTCAGACGGTGACTGCCCCTTCCCCCGCCCCACTGGTGTGGCACTTTAGCTCGATATTTATGCAACGGCACACACTTCATCTCCCTCCGCCACCTGTCCCCCCTCCTCCACCTCCTCACCTTTCTCAGCTGCAATTTAAGCGCACATTTTTCTTGGCAACACACATTTTCCTCCTCTGCAAAGGAGTAGTTTTTCCAGCTCGCCCTCTCCCACTCTCTCTCATTGTTTGCAACACTTGGCGCTTGCCACATAACGACAACAGCAGCATAAGTTGCAAGTTGCAACTGCAACATATGCAACAGCAGCAGCAACAGCAACATATGCAACAGCAGCAGCAACTGCATCGTAGCATGACACATTAAATGCAAAACGGCAGCAAGGTGCGAAAAGGGCGGGGGAGGGGCTGTCGGTGGTTAATGGGAGGGGAGGGGAGGGGTCCGGGGCGGGACTTGAGCAGCGGTTTCTGCCTGCTGGCCTCTTCTTGGCCATCTTGCACATGCTGTTGGTCTTTATTTAATAAAGAAATGGCTTGCGCATTTCTTAGTGCCCTACAAGAGGATTATAAAGGTATATTTGGGCTACAGGGCACTGGAATGTATATATATTTCAAAAGATACATATACATTAAAACACAAACCTTTATAAATATTTATCAGTACATAAATTAGGAAACTCAAATAATTATATCGATATCAAGATAGTAGCAAATAAGAGCAACGTAATTTATTATATTCTGCAACTTTCTAGGCTTCCTAATCCTAAAAACGATTTAATTCTTTAACAAAAACGTATTTAAGATCGCAACTTTCGTAGAATTATAAAAAAATACAAACTAATCTAATACGGACTCAAAAACGGGGTATCACCGCTGTCGGCTATACCCTTCGTCCTCTGCTCACCCTTATCCATTTTACGCATAATAAACCGTACACTCGCCGCTGTTCTAACTGGTTGCAACCTGAGCAGCTGTTGCCTTCGCATTCCTCTTAACCCTTGTTGTCGGTGGTGCCGCTCTTATGACAAAACAATTTTGAAAACCAGATGTGACGAGATGGAGGGCACAGGTAAGAAATGTGAAGATGAGAAAGATATAAGAATCCAAGGCAAACTTGAAGTTTATTTTTGGCACACAAGCCAAAGTCGAGCAGAGTCGTCAATCAGCTGTTGGGAATTATGCAAACGGATTGCAGTGGAGAGATCATTAAATGGCATTAGATAATAATACACCTTAGGCCATCCGTCAATCCGTCATTTCAGCATCGAACACACTTTAAATAATTGCACATTATGTCCGGGAGACTTTAATAAAATAATTAAAATGAAATATGCGGAGCTCGCTAGTTGGGAAATACAATTTTTTTAACCACTTCAGAAAATTGCGATGGGGATAAAAGAAGGAGAGAAATAAGCAGAAGAAGCGACCGCAGAATGGGGCTGCCCAAGTGGAAAAAATTCTGCGGGCTACCAATCTACGCATTTTTTAACCCCTCTTTGGCCCACGATTTCGAACGTCAAAAGAAGGCCGACGGCGGTGCGAAAAAGCCAGACGCGATAAACTGTTTTCATTTTAAAGAAATTTGTTAAAAAGCATAAAAGTTCAACAGAAAATATTAATTTCAATTATTTAGCTACGCGCCAAATAGCCAAGCTCAGATTTTTCCCACCGCAGAAGGGCAGAGAAAAAATGTGGAAAAAATAAGAAGAGGGAGCGCAAAGAAGGCAGCACTTTGTTCGCTAAATGCGAGCAATTTGTTACAGGATTTTCATCGGTTCTGTGGGAAAATCTTTCGCCCGGGAAAAAGGCAATTTATAATTATCAACTGTAGGTGGCGCTTTGGGAGCCCGTCGCATAGCGGAAGTGATTATAGGAAAAACTGCAGTTATGCGAGCGAGCTTTTCCGAAGAACTTGACATTGGCTGGCGGCTTCTTCTTCTTCAGCTGCTTTGTCTTCCACTTCCATTTCTGCATTTTCCAGTCTTCTATTTTCTTCGGTTTCACTTCTAATTAAAGACGACACTTTGGCATGTTTTGTGGCACGGAAATGCTTGAGACAACTTTGATGAAAGACCAGGTGAATTAAAAGAGCTAAAAAGCAGAAAAGCCGACAAAGTTGAACTCAATTTGTGAAGTACAAAGATCTAAATGATACTTTTGCACGCCAATGCTATGGAAGAGCTGAAGAACAAAGAATTTGATTGAAACTACTTGCTGTCCAAGTGCTAAAATCGATCAATGGATGGGGAAAATGTCGACTCAAGGAAGTAACTTATTGAATTCAAGCAAAGCACTGTAATTTAACAAGAAAGGAAAGCTAACTTCGGGCGGAGCCGAAGTTGAAATACCCTTGCAGAATATTCTGCAAATTATATTCTCCAAAATTATTCATATGATGCATTCTTAATACTCATAAAAAATCCCAACTTCCTAACTTAACAAACACCAAAGTTATGGCATTTCAGATTAATCAGTTATATGGCGGCTTTAGGATATAGTCGGCCGATCCTTATGAAATTTGGTAGGTCGGATTGATTGGCCAAATATAAAACCCATAGAAAATCCCAACTTCCTAACTTTACAAACACCAAAGTTATGGCATTTCCGATCAATCAGTTATATAGCAGCTATAGGATATAGTCGGCCGATCCTTATGAAATTTGGTAGGTCAGATTGATTGGCCAAATATAAAACCCATAGAAAATCCCAACTTCCTAACTTTACAAACACTAAAGTTATTGCATTTCCGATCAATCAGTTATATGGCAGCTATAGGATATAGTCGGCCGATCCCGGCCGTTCCGACTTATATACTGCGTGCAAAGGAAAGAAGGGTGTGTGCAAAGTTTCAATTCGATATCTTTAAAACTGAGGGACTAGTTCGCGTAGAAACAGACAGACGGACAGACAGACGGACAGACGGACATGGCTATATCAACTCAGGAGGTGATCCTGATCAAGAATATATATACTTTATAGGGTCGGAGATGTCTCCTTCACTGCGTTGCACACTTTTGACCAAAATTATAATACCCTCTGCAAGGGTATAAAAACAGGTTCTCCTGTGCAGTTTTCTGCAATCAAGAACCAATATGAGAACAAACTTTTAATTATTCAAATCAATTCAGTACTGCACACAACTCAAATTTCGCCACCACACGTAATGGAATGAACTCCCCGAAAAGAATTCATTATGAAATTACCTTTCCACACATTCTCTTCTTTTTTTAGACCAATCTAAAATTGGCATTATATGAATACCGTATCAACAACCTTTCACACAGGCTCACTCGCTCACAATCCCCCGTGGATTTTGGAGACCCCCTGAAAACTACAATTAAATCCAACTCCCAGACCCGAGCAGATCACTTCTCAGCGGGTGCTAATGTGAAATAAAATTAAATATCTGGGAAAGAGAGGAAATAAACAACTGTAAATTTAGAATTGTTTTACCTCATTGCGGAAAAAATGTTATAAAATCGTATGCCAATGTTATAAAATCGTATGCCAAAGATCGAACCTTAACCTCGCCATAAAGCTGATTTGATTAACAGTATGCAAGCAACGAGTTTTTAGTTTTTGGATATTCAAAAGCTTATAAATACCAACTCATGTTACACTTGCTAGGCCAAGATTAATCGCTTGACATCACAGACCACTACCATAATGTGAGAAAAAATTTCTTAGCCAATTTGATTAATTAAGCCCTCGAGGAACAAACAATAAACTATTTTTTTAGGGAGATTTGCTAGAAAAAAAATTACAATTATTATTTGGGTGCCTCAATAGCCTACATTTTTTATTGTTGGTAGCCGAATTCAATGAGAAATATATGTAATTGGGTGATATAATGCAGGTGCGTTGAGGGGCTTAAGTTCCGTCACCGAATGACGTAGTTTAGTCTGACTCAGTCGGAGGGATATGGCGACGATATGGCTCATTGGGCAAACAGTTCGATGAGTTAATATTTATTTTCTTTGCAACCGACAGTCGTGTAAAAACTGAGCAACAGAGAAGTGGTGTCCATTCAATGAAAAATGCCTTAAAGTCAAAACATATTTTAATGTGATCTGCTAAAAATCGGTATGTGAATCTAGAGTTAATTTCCACCACGTTAAGTTCCAGCACTTTAAAAACGATCACATCCACTATATGTGAAATAATTATAAAAAATTTCTCCACCTTCTTCTTATGTCCAAGGTCAAAGTTCTTTTATAGGCCCTTGACTTTACATTTTGCAATTTTGTACGCACTTCTTGGTTTGTTTTCTTCAACCATAACCATTTTTTGCTTTCGGCACATGCAAACATGATTTTTTGTTGCCTTTTTTATTAAACAATTCTTCTGTATTTTTTATTTTTCGCTACTCTTCTCTTTTTTTTTTGCGAACTTTACATTTGCAAAAGTTCATTAACATTTTGTGTGTATGGCTAAAAGGCAGAAAGAGTGCGAGATAGAGTGGAAAAAATCGACGCAGCGTTTTCCATTTTAATGAAATTTAGCCTCGTTTTGTTTTTAGATTTTTTGTTCAATTAATTATGCAAATTGTTACAAGTCCAAAGAAGCATTCCCCCACCTGTCCAGTGTTTCCTATTTTGACGAATTCAATTAAGATTTAGAGCCTTCCAACAAATCAAAGTTAAATGCTGCCATTAGAAACTCTTTCCAGATAAGCCATAAATTATTTAAATAGAAATTAGCCATCGAAACTCCCCCGAGTGACCTCAAAAAGCGAAATGTGAGGCAGCAGACCTTGGTTAATTTTTTGATAAAAGGTTTTGTCAACTTTTTGCTTGAGGGAATCCATATCCATTCTTTTCGCGACTTTCGCTTTTGGGAAACCCTTTTATTTTCGTTTTCTAGTTTTGTTTTTTTCGCGTATAATTTGTTTGCCTAAATCTTTGTCTCCGCCTTTTGGACCTTCTCTTTCGTTTTGTGCGATTTTTAGAAACGCTTCTGTCAACCACAGCGTTTAACCAATTTTTCTTGTTATTGTTGCGGTTTTTAATTGCTGGGATCGCATCCGTAAGATTCGCTTTTGTTTTTCGTCTCCGGTTAGCGCATAATGACAACTATTTGAGGGCTTGCTGGGAGCGAAAGTTTTGCTCGCTGGGATGGATGGATGGATAATTACTTAAGTTTTGTAACACAGCTCTCCCCCGACAACTAATTGACCATTATTTAAATGATTTCTGTGTTTGGTGGAAATGGTCTTTTGAATAGATTTTTAATACGTCTACCTTTTCTGTGTTATTTTTCGATTATCCAACAGCTTACTACTCCAATTCGTATTACCTATAGTCGGAAGAGATGTAGGACTTTCGTATATGTTTATACGATATTTCGTTGCTCACTTTGGATTCTTTTAGATCCAAGGATTTTACCATTGTGCTAATCTTCTGTTTAACTTACCTTTAGCCTAAATTAGATCTGGTATCTAACCATCATATCATGATCTCTGATGATAACTATTTCTAAAAAGTTTGCCATAAAATAAACTTTACTGTAATAACTTTTCTTTTAAATATTTAAAATGCTCACTTTTTTTAAAGATTAACCTTTTGCTCTCGCCTGTTCCGGATTTATCGCGTAGAATATAGAACACCCTTTTCTGTTATTCCTTCGCAAGACTTTAGAGTTACTTCCATTTATGTATCCTCATGTTGGCTCCTTGTGTTTTATGTTTGTCTAACCAAAACCTTTCCCGCTCTCTATCCCAACCCATTTGCAGATCTTAGTACCCTCAGCAACCACCACAGCAACATCAGCGCTAGTAGCAGCATCCCGGCAGCAACTTTAATCATCAGTACCAGCAGCAGTAGCAGCAAGAAGACAACCACTGAGGCGGCAACCACAAGCAAACCTGCTGCACCACTGAACCCCGGCAAAATGGAGCTGCTGAGCAGCCCCACAGCAACAGCAACGACCACGACGACAGCAACGCACCACCTGCACCAGGCCACCACTACGAAACAGCTGCTGGTGCAGGACTACCTGAGCAAGGCCTCACCACCCACATATTCCCGCCTACCGCCCGATGGTCATGAGTTTCCGCCCAATTTCAGCGAGCCACTGATCATGCACAGCCACCCACTGAAGGTCACCACCGAGTTGAGCTACGAGATTCAGAATGGCAAGGAGGAGAGCTCTGCGGCCCCACCACTGCCCAAAACGGGACCCCCGGCCACGGTTCCTAGGAAAGTGTACCGCCAGGACTTGGTCATAAACGTGGAACCGGCTCCGAGCTTGGGCCGGGACTATCAGAGGTCCCTGAGTGGAGGTGCTCCCCGAAAGCCCAGCGATTGGCGCAAGGATGAGAAGTCGGAGAAGTCGGTGCGCGACAAGATTGCCATGTTCTCGTCCAACAACGAACTGGATGCCATACCACCGGCTCCGGCCACAGCTCCCATTTCCACATCCTTCTCCCGGAAACCCTTGAACCGGAGCAGTGAGAACCTGCTGGACAGCTGTTCGGCGTCCTCGGCCCCTTCGCTGAAAACTCGCGCCATGAGCGTGGAAAATCTGAACGATGTCCAGCGGCAGTACCAGTTGGCCAAACAGCTGCCCCAGTTGCATGTGGCCGACTCCATGTACTCCCTGAACACGGCCACGCCCACCCAGAGCTACGCCTCTTTGCCGAGGCGCAGTCACGGAGGATCGTACTCCGCGGGCGTGGAGCGAAGGATCAGTTTCTCGGGTGAAGGAGGTGAGGCGGCCAACCGAAAGGCTGCCATTACAAATATACTAGAGCAAAGAAGGCGGAGTCTGTCGAAACTGCGAGGTCTGGTAATCCCCGAGAGACCCCAGTTGCTGGAACCCATCCTGGACCTGCCGGAGATCAAAAGCCAGGTGAAGGCGGCCAGCGGGGAGGACAGTACGGACAGTGGCCTGGGCGAGAGCCACCGCAGCACGGCCAACAGGAGCAATCAATTGGGTGCAGGCAGTGTCGGAAGTAACTATCGCAGCATCTTCACCAGCAACCAGAGAAGGCCGCTGGAGCAACAGCTCTCCCAGCCGCCAGCCAAGCCGCCTAGGACATCGCTGACTCCGCTCCAGCCGAGAAGCATGATGATGCCGCCACCACCGCCGCCTTTGGATCAGGAAAGCGACACGGACTCGGTGTTCTCGCACACGGCCAGGGTGGCCACTCCGCCAGAGAAGTTCGCCCTGACCAGAACCCTGAGTTCCGAGACGAACACCTCGATAGCCAGCTCCAACACCTCTACCCTAACCTCTGGATCTTCGGCCGGGTCCCAGGCCAGCTGCAGCTCCCTGGGCAGCACACCGGCAGTGGATCTGACCAGGAGGGTATTGAAGAGTCAGGTGAGCAATGGTGATCCCGTGGTGCTCTCCAGCCGCAAAAGCATCCTGGCCTCGGCCAAATGCCGCAGTGCCAAGAGTCGGGGTCAGGAGGAGGACAACGACAGCACCGATGGCGAGGCCTGCTCCCTCGCCAATCGCAGAATGAAGCCCATTTCCAGCTACAAACTGCAGCAGCAACAGATACAGCTGGGCAAGCAGCTGGTGGTGGACAAACTCATCAATGTGGCGGCCTACGTGGAACTAACCTCGGATACGGACGACAGCAGCCGGAGGTCGGATACGCCGGCCAAGATCAGTGCCATGTTCATAGACGAGGAGCGCAAGGCGAGCTTCAAGGGAGACCCCAGCCAGCAGGCCAAGGTCAAAGTGCAGGAGGTGAAGCCACTGCCGATGGTCCTGCCCTCTCCGAAGAGGGAACCCCTAAAGCAGCAAACCACCGCCGAGTTGCGCGAGAAGTTCGAAAGAAGTGCTGCTGCTCAAGCCCAAACCCAAAACCACTCGCCCGTGATCCACAAGATCGCCCAGAAGCCACATCACGAGCGATTCTCCTCGCTGGACTCCTTGGCGTCCAGTTCCTCGGGTGTCAGCTCCACCACCCAGAACGTGAGCACCACCCAGGAAACGGCCACCGAATTCGGCAGCTTCTCCTCGCTGGGCAGCAACCAGAGTCTGATCACCGCCCAGGACGTCCAGCAGATCGTGGAGGAGGCCGATCCTCCGCTGAAGACCCCCGAGGCGTTCATCATTGTCCTGCAGCGGGATAATCCCGAGAGTAGCATCGGAATTACCCTGGCCGGGGGTTCTGATTACGAGGCTAAGGAGATTACGGTGCGTTCTCCTATGGGCTTCCCCTTTTCACCCGTTCCTAATTGCTTTGTCTTACTCTCCAACAGATCCACAAGATCCTGAGCAACACCCCAGCTGCCAAGGATGGTCGTCTGAAGAAGGGTGACCGAATCCTCGCCGTCAACGGAATGAGCATGCGGGGATTGACGCATCGCGAGTCCATCAGCGTGCTTAAGGTATGAGCATAGTAATAGTAATCCAATATTCAAATTTAACAAATCGTAAAAAATATATGAAAGTTACAATTGTAATTAACAAATTTAAATGTATACTTGTTTATTCTTTTTTTAATTTAGTCTGTCGTATAAAACTTTAACTCTTCTACCATACTCATTTGTTATGCTTATGATAAAGTGGCTAATTAATTACTCACTATTTGTAAGCTTTTTAAATACATACTTGTGAGGTTTTGAGATTTTTTTAACATTTTGTTTTTCAAAATTTTGTTTGACTAAAAACCCACTTTTACGTGAAATTTGGAAGTAGTTATATCAATGTCAACTTCCTGTCTTTGGTAATTGATGAGGCTTAACAGTTTTTAAATAGTTTATAAGTCATTACTAATTTTTTTTCCCAACAGACCCCCCGACCCGAGGTGGTGCTAGTGGTGACCCGCTCCGAGTCGCTGGTGTTGAAGGCGCTGACCAAGAAGCGGTCCTCCCTGGGATCGCTCAGCTCGCTCAACGAGAAGCCCACGGAGTTGGACTACGAGCGCAAGAGGAACTACCACAAGGCCTCCCGATCTCTGGACTTGGACCTCGATCTGGTGTCCAACGAGGCTGGCGAATCGCCAGTGGCCACCACTCCGAGCACTGGATCCGTGAGTCCGCCGCAACCGGCAAGTCTGCACGACGAGGATGCGGAGGCCACCATCGCGGGAATCCGGGCCAGGAGGCAGTTGTCCCGCGGAGATGCCGCTAAACTGAGCACGAGTGAGTTGCTGGAAAGGGCGGCGGAGGCGAGAAATGCGATCGCTGCGGAAATTCGGGCACAGGGTGAGTTATAAGGGACAAAATTCTAACAAATTCATTAAAATCATTATTAACTTATTATTAAATTGGGCTTTAAACTATAATTCAAAATAATTAAAAATGACTAAAGATTATTTAAATACTTTTCTCGCGGAGGCGAGAAATGCGATCGCGGCGGAAATTCGGGCACAGGGTGGGTTATAAGGGACAAAATTCTAACAAATTCATTAAAATCATTATTAACTTATTATTAAATTGGGCTTTAAACTATTATTCAAAATAATTAAAAATGACTAAAGATTATTTAAATACTTATTAATTTCGCAAAACAATACTGGTCCCAAATTAATAAGTAGAACTACATTTCATTAAACAGAATTTCGTAGAAGGTGCATTCACTTACTTCCTTATATAAATAATAAAGATAAAGAATTAATATGTTGAAAATATTTGTGGATGAAACATTTTATGGCGTTACTATATAAACAATAAACAATAAAATTTAAATTAAATTTTATTAAATTTAACATTTTATTTTTATTTTACCATCTTTCTGTTAAGAACCAAAGAAAATTTGTAACCGAAAACTTTAAGATATCTATGACAATCTAAGTTTTTCATTAATTATTCTAATTAATCTCGTTTTCAATTATAGCGGAGGATGCGGCGGCCAGTGGAGGAGGAGCTCGTTGTGTGGAGATTGTCAAGGACAGCTGTGGCCTGGGCTTCTCCATTGAAGGAGGCTTTGATTCACCGCTGGGAAATCGTCCCCTTATTGTCAAAAAGGTGTTCATGGGTAAGGGTCATTTGTCTTAGTACTCAAAAGCGGTTATTAATGAAGGTTACAACGTTTTGTAAACAGGTGGTGCCGCCCAGAAGACCAACCAGGTGCGCAATGGTGACGAAATCCTGAGTATCAATGGTGCCTCCACGTCGCGAATGACGCGGGTGGATGCCTGGAACTACATGAAGCAACTGCCTCTGGGACCGGTCAAGATTTGCTTTGCCTAGATAGGATGGTCTTAATACAATGCCAACGAAGGGGAAGAATGCGCCACAATTTTTTTAGATTTAAGCCAATTAGTTTGGTTACCCCTTTACTGGTTTAACCTTGGGGGTCTTGCCAATACGATGGATCGTAGCTGCGAGCGATTTGTTTTGCATTTAAACGAACCTTTAATTGTATGCCTAATTTTATAGATATTTAATTTAAAGTGCAATTGTTTTAAATCTTACAACGTTTTGATGCCCCATTTACATACCCTAAACTGATCGATGATTGTACATATAACTAATCGAGACTAATTTACGTATTTAAACCATAAATCAAATTGAAGCCAGCCTTTGGGTAGCGCTATTTCCTTATATACAACTTATTAATCCACAAAAAAACATAACGAAAAAACACAATTATATTTTATGCCATAAATTATACGGGAACGTTATACATGTATATTATTTTAATTATTATTTTATTTAATGAACAACAAAAACAATGTTTACGTATACAAAAGTATTTGGTAAAAATAAACATACAATATATATGAAATTAAATTAAAAAGTTACACAAATTAAGTTCTTCGGAAAACGATTTTCACAAGAAAAATAAAATCTTTTTTCCAGGTTTTTATTTATATTTGATATTCCACAAAACTAAAGTTTCGAAACAACAATTAATTTTATAAAATCGTTTTATTAATTTATTTACTTCATATTAGACTGTTAACTGCTCCATGCAGTTAGCTTGTACATTCTCTGAACATGTTTAAACACAACTTAAAATATTATTTGTCCTATGTGCTGTACATAAATTCGATATCAGTCGATCCAAGCCTCGGAAGTTAGACATCTTTGGCTGTCTTGGCTATCAGCTTTGGCAGCTGCAACGTTAGTCCCAAGTGCTGCAGAGGATTCGAGGATGAGGACGAGGGTGAGGTTGCGGGTAGTGTCCCATTGACCTTTTCCGGGAACTGCCGCTGCGGTGGGTGGCCGGACGAGGCGGACTCCTCCGAATGGAATATCTCGCCGAGCAGCTCGTAAACACGACGCTTGAAGTACAGTTTTTGGTGGAAGTTCATGTGTTTGATTTCCGGACGCAGGCCCTGCAGGAATGCGTCATCGAAATCGATGATAGGCGCTGGTTCTTCATTGTGGGATGTCTGAAGATAGGGAATAGATGAAATTTTTGTTTGAAGTGAAATTAGACAAATTGAACTATCAGCATTGCCCAGTATTTGATTTCTTAAGAGAAGGGCAGTCTAACAAATAATTTAATTAGTATTATGAATTTTACACAAATATATAGCTAAATTAAAAAAATGAAAAATAAGAAACGATTATTTTGAAGGCATAATTTGTGGTTTTAAGGCATTTTCTGTAGTTTGTACAAAAGCCCTAATTTAATTATTTTAAGCAGGCATTTAAAAAGTGTTGCCTAAAGTTATTTATTTGGATCGTATGATTATAAAAAGCTAGTCTAATCGACTGGTTACTAGAGCAAATACTATTTTATGATGTGTGCATCCCAAAAGCGCAAATTTTTCCCATTTTTTATACATATAATGCATTGTTGCATCAGTTTGGCGCTTTGCATAAATATGTCAAATATTAAAACCCCCAGTTAAGGCTAATTCTGTGGAAAATGCAGTTTCTATCGCCCACCTTGGCCTCCTCCTGACTCTCCTTGGATAAACGCAGACGCTTTTTGGCTAGGGCCTGCCAGGAACCCTTCTCATCCTCGGACTCCTCCGATTCGGTATCGTTGCTGTCGCGGCTCTGCGCATGCTCCGTGCCTGGACTGCTCGGCGATTGCTTCATCTCGAGGAAGGCCTCCACGGGCGTTTCGTGCTCGCCATCATCCTGGTCCTGCATCTCCTGACCCCTGGTCCTTATGCGGCGTCCTCTTAGCGGAACGGGAACTCCGGGAGTGATGTGTTTCTGCAGGAACTTTAGTTCGCTTTTGAGATAGTACGTGTTCGCACCGTGGTGCAGCTTCATTGAGCGGGCGTAACTGGTGCGAATGTTGCGCCACCGTTCTTTGCAACTTTTCACTGAAAAGCATTGGGGAATAGAAAAAATAGAATATATATATAGAAGATAAGTAACTACAGTCGGAATTAATGTTATCTTAATTTTAATTGAATAAAAGTGATGAATAGAATGGAATCAAAGAACATTTCTTCAGTTTAAACTTACATATATATCTCTATCAAATGCAAAAAGTTAAAATCTTATTTTAACCAACTGTTTCACATTCTTGCGAATAAAATAGAAAATGTCTGCCAAACGTGAAAAAAAATACAAATTTTCAAACTATACATATCAAAAATCAACAAAATGAAGTATCTTTTAAGTTCATATTAGTATTTTAGGTATATTGTTTAAATTATCTAAATATCTTAAATATCAAAAAGCTTTCAAAAATGAAACAAATGTTTTTAATTGGGGTGGGACATTGCATAGACCCGATATCTCATATTGTCATTACAAAACCCACCCGAATTTCGCGTTTCTTTGGATATATCCTTCCAGGCGTTTTTCACTGTCGATTTCCGCATGTAGTTGTCATCGGATCGATCGTAAAGACAAGGATGTTGGGCCACCAAATGGCATATTTTGGCATTGGTCGCGTAAATATTGGGCGATGGTGGAATTGGTCGTCGTCGCGTATTCATTTCATCAATAGAAACTGCAAATCGAAAAAAAAAAGAAAGAAAAGCTAACTTCGGGCGGAGCCGAAGTTGATATACCCTTGCAGAATATTCTGTAAATTATATTCTCCAAAATTATTCATGTGATGCAATCTTAATACTCATAAAAAATCCCAACTTCCTAACTTTAAAAACACCAAAGTTATGGCATTTCCAATCGTTCAGTTATATGGCAGCTATAGGATATAGTCGGCCGATCCTTATGAAATTTGATAGGTTGGATTGATTGGTTAAAAATAGAACCCATAGAAAATCCCAACTTCCTAACTTAACAAAAACCAAAGTTGTGGCATTTCCGATCAATCAGTTATATGGTGGCTATAGGATATAGTCGGCCGATCCTTATGAAATTTGGTAGGTCGGATTGATAGGCCAAATATAAAACCCATAGAAAATCCCAACTTCCTAACTTCACAAACACCAAAGTTATGGCATTTCCGATCAATCAGTTATATGGCAGCTATAGGATATAGTCGGCCGATCCTTATGAAATTTGGTAGGTCGGATTGATTGGCCAAATATAAAACCCATATAAAATTCCAACTTCCTAACTTAACAAACAGCAGAGTTATGGCATTTCCGATCAATCAGTTATATGGCAGCTATAGGATATAGTCGGCCGATCCCGGCCGTTCCGACTTATATACTGCGTGCAAAGGAAAAAAGGGTGTGTGCAAAGTTTCAATTCGATATCTTTAAAACTGAGAGACTAGTTCGCGTAGAAACAGACAGACGGACAGACAGACGGACAGACGGACAGACGGACATGGCTATATCAACTCAGGAGGTGATCCTGATCAAGAATATATATACTTTATAGGGTCGGAGATGTCTCCTTCACTGCGTTGCACACTTTTGACCAAAATTATAATACCCTCTGCAAGGGTATAAAAAGAAAAATAATGGATCCGAAAACGAAGGTGAAACTGTTGTCGCCTGTGCGTGCAACAGCTGTTTGGCGCGTCTTTGCGTCGCTGTTTCGCCTGCAACAACAGTTATTTTCTCTACCAGCGGTGCTCCATCTCTTTTCAACCTACCTGAATTCTGTTAACAAATGCTTTATCCGATTTGTGGCACCGCTTTTACAATGATTATTCATATATTTAACTGGTTTTTCCGGCGCTTGTTGCTGCCGTGCACGAATAAGTTGCTGCTGTCGCTCGCTCTTTGCAACTGGAAGCTTGCTGCGATTTCGTGTTGCTGCCAACAAGTGTTGCAGCTCCAAATCCAACATTCATTTAATAAATTTACATTTATTTTTGACACCCGGAGCACCGGAGAACTAGATTGTTTCGCCTGTCAGCTGGTCATTTGAATCCCTAACGGGGGTCGAATATAAACAAAACACTCGTTGCCGGCGAAATAAAATAAGGGTCACAACAAACTTAAGGCCAGTGACGGAGCGCACTCTCTGCAAATGACAACGGGGGCCGACTTTTCGCACAGCTTGCTACCCTCTCAGAAAGTGAGAATAAATGTCATGCCACTGGCTCTCACACATTCAGGCACAAGCGGCACAGCTGCGTCAAAAGAGAGCGAAGGCACTGCCAGATACAAAGTCAAAAATAATCTAGTTTGCGTTGGCAAGGCCGTTCGATCAGTGGATGAGCTGCCAACGCTTTTAGCAACAAATACGAGTGCAAAACCGTTCCAGTCCTAAGAAATATATAAGTTTAAATAATTATGATAATATATTCCAATCACTTCAGCACCATTGATATGTATAGTCAGCATCTTCCGGTTGGTATTAGTTTGCTTTATCGATCGGCTACTGTTCGAAAATCAAATAAAATTAACATAAACATAATAGAGCATTAATCATAATAAATATGCTATGAATATGTGGTACAACATTTAAATATTCTAGATAAAAATGTTTGAAGTAACAAAACAAACGCAAAATTGATTCTTTTAAACTAAAAATGGGTTTTCAGAATAAAAAAGTATGGCCTACAATAAAAAATTTAATTTGTTTATTTATTATACATTTTAAATTAACTAGCGACCAATTTTATTAATTCATATAAATAATGTGTGTACCAAACAAATAAAAATATAATACGCCACATTTCACATATCTTAACGTATCCAAAAAAAATTATTTAAATTAAATCAAAATATATTGATTTAATTGGTGGGGCACTCATTAACTGAAGATACCTTTTTCGGCACTTGTCACAATTCAGTTTAATTCCGTACCTTAAGCTAAAGGAGCTTTAAATATATATTTTAACGCACTACTAACTACCAACCCTGGATAGATTTCGCCAACCCTCGTTTTTCTCGACGACCTGCCAATTCGCTTTTCCTTGCAAGGAGAGCGCGCTCTTCGCTCTCTCTTGTCGGTGTGCGTATTTGTGTGCCTGTGTGCACTCGCTTGAGTTGAGTTTTCGCTGCTTTCGTCAGTCTGCGTTTTTCGTCTCAGCTGCTGCGCGCGTGTGTTTTGTTGTGGTTGTGTGAATCGAATCGCGTTGCATTTGTAGCTACGATAAATTCTCGCTGCACAGAGCCCTCTCGAGTAAACAGCTAAAAGTGACTTAGGGATGGGCAGTGCCACAGAGGCGAACGTGTTGCTGCTGCGGGCGGTGGAGAAGCAGACACCGCTGTACGATCGTTACGACGAAAACTACAGGAAGCGCCTGCCCACCGAGAATTCCTGGGACATGGTGGCCTCGGAAATCGGGGAGTCGGGTGAGTGAGTGGGAGCGAGACGGAGACACGGTGTTGCGTATTTTTTGTTAGTGTTGCGAAGCGTCAACAAGCGCACACTTATCGACCACCCCGGGGTTATCGGCCACCGATAGCTGCGCTCAAGTTAGCAGCTCGCCGCTTGTGAGTGTGTGTTGGTAATGCCAAGCGGAAAAAGTTGCCATCGATTAATTTGAAAATAACGAATCTCCTGTTGAATGCGAATTCGTTTGGGGGTGAATAGAACGTTGGAAACACATTTTCGGAAGCACTTTGAGTTGGGGTCTTTGGTATGCTTTTAGTTTTGTGTTATACCCTTATAAAATATGCATTTCAGGACACCCTCATTTATAAAAGCTTTTATATATTAATGTTTCTGGTAATCTAATTTTAAGTCAAATTTATTTTATTTATTTTAACACATGTTGAATATTCTTAAATATTCGAAAAAAATAGCAATCAAAAATATCATTAAAATTCTTTTGTATTAATAATAAAATACAACGTGGTTTTAAAATATAAGTTTTAATTTAATATTCTAATATTTCTGTATTTACATTTTTGAAAAACATTATTTTCAAAATAAAAGTTTTTATAATAAATTAACAAATGGGTTTAATGTTTTTCTATGTTTTAGAAATGTACAAATTGTAAAAATTAAATTTTATGTTTCACAGAAATGCATTTTGCATTAAGCTTTCAAGTCGCACAATGAACCGTCTTCGCAGTTATTTAAAAACTTGGGAAACATAGGTAGTCTTTATGTGGCAACTTCTTTTTTTGTTCATGCCAAACTGGTCTTATTATTATAAGTATCTATCGGTTTTAATACTATCAGTCACGGTATTACCTGAATAGCAAATGCAAACTATGTAGCTGGATAAGAACACAAATTTCGGCCACCCTAAATAAAAAGAAATATTATTGTATATTGTGACCATGAATACATTTTCATTTCTTGATCTTGTTTTATTGAAAAATTTAAACAACTAAAAATATATTTGTTGAAAATTGCATTCCTAATTTTTTGAAAACACACAATAGCCAATTTTCTGGGTGTACTTTTTAAAATGTTTAATGAGTAACACTTTAAATTTGAAATATTTAGGTACATACATATGTATGTTAAAATAAAAAATAATACTGATTAAAATTAGTTCACACATACCACTTGCATTTAAAACAAGAAAGTAAGCAAACTCGGCAAGCCGAAGTTTATATACCCTTGCAGTTGTCACAAATCTACTATAATTCGATTTCTATGCCTATTTTACTAAAAAAAAAGGTATGTCGATTTTATGTCGTTTCTATGGCAGCTTTATGACATTGTTTTCCGATTTTAATTTAATTAAAACCATAATTACATAATATAAAAATATTACAAAATCCCAAAGAAAAAATAATTTAAAACAACAAAGTTCTAATTTTTTAAAATTCTTTTTTCCGATTGTTCCTATGGGAGCTATATGATATAGTCGCCCGATCCGGCTCGTTCCGACTTATATACTACCTGTAATAGAAAGACAACTTTTGGGGAATTTTCAAGCAGATAGCTTTAAAACTGAGGGACTAGTTTGCGTAGAAACGGACGGACGGACAGATCGACTCTCCTGGTGACGCTGGTCAAGAATACATACATATTTAGACCCAAAAATATTACGTCATTTTCGCTGATGAGTCAAAATTTAATATTTTTGGTCCGAGGACGTTCTTAGCTATGGCGTAAAGCCAATACAGAGCTGCAGGACAAACATCTAAAACCCACCGTTAAGCATGACGGCGGACACGTTATGGTTTGGGCCTGTAAGTCCGCAGTAGGAGTCGGAAACCTAAAATTTATTGAAAGCATAATGAATAAAAATGTTTATCTTAATATCCTTAAGGATAATTTACTCCAAAGTGCTGAGAAATTGGGAATAAAACAGGGTTTTCGGTTCTACCAAGACAATGACCCAAAGCATAAGTAGGGTATTGTTCAATATTGGCTGGGATATAATTGTCCCAATATAATGAAATCTCCAGCTCAGTCACCCGATTTTAATGTTATTGAGAATTTGTGGGCTTTGCGGGACTCAAAAATTCGGGAGCGCAATATTTCCAATAAAAATGACTTGAAAACGGCTTTGCTCGAAGAATGGGCTAAAATCACCCCAGGAACCTCAAAAAATTGGTCGAATCTATTCCCAATCGACTGAAGTCGGTTGTGGACCAAAAGGGCGGACATACCAAATACTAAAAGTTAAAAAAATATTTTTATGCAATTTTTTATAATTAATTTGATGAATTGGGTCAAATAAGCTGTGACATTGAAAAAGGCAGTATTTTTAGTTTTTATTGTTTAATTAAGAAGTTCCTTGCTAGAATAAATAAATGAAAACATATTTTTGAAGTTAAAACAACAGTTAACCTTTCTGCGTTTTATTTTTATGGGTATCTCTTATGGTTCAGGAGTTATACCTGTTTAATGTTGAAAATTAGGTGTGGGTCAAATAAGCTGTGAGCCACTGTATATACTTTAAGTGTCGGAAATTTCTCCTTCGATGCGTTGCAAACTTTTGACTGAAATTAAAATAGCCTCTGCAAGGGTATAAATGTGAATTGTATAGTACAATTTTAGGAATTTAAAAACCTGACTTTATATAAAGATTTTTAAAAATCATAAAATTGACCTAAAAAGATTTCCATTGGTGGTCTTTATTTTTTTTTTGCTTTAGATTATTTTCGATATTTGTACTTCTGTCAATTTTTCCATGCTGTGTTATCGATTATATTTGTAATCGCCCCTGGAACATTCTTTGTGCCAAACTTCGTAGGCTAGTCAAGTCGGGTAATTTTTTTTTCCTTTTTGTCTTAATGTCTTTTATGTCTTTCGGCTTTGGTGTGTGTACAGGTAAGTTTTGTTTATAAATTAGTAATTTTATTACATAGGCAGACGTTGTGAAGGGCGAAATGGACTAAGTGAGTTTAGTCATGTGATTTTTGACAATTTTCTTGTGTGTGTGAGTGAGTTGGTATGACAATATTTTTGATTTCCGACCAATCAGTTTCGTGTTTAATTTCAGGTTATTGTTACAACGTACATATTATGTTTATATATATTGATGTTAATCAGAAATTATAAGACAAAGTAAACAATTTTTTTGTTTATTTTTTTATAAATAAATAATATTTCAAAAATATTTTACTAAAATTTAAAACGGTTAAATTTGACAAACTTATAAATCACCCGTTTCTCCACGCCGGGTAAGCATTGGGATTTAAAACCTACCGATTAATTTTATACTTTGCGCAAACTCCATGTTAGGCTCTTTTTCAATCTGAAACTACTACCATAAGTTTATTTTACTAACACAATTGTTTTTTTTTTCAAATTAATAATGTTAGGTGGAGATAACTAATAGCTAATTCGAACGCACTTATGAAATAATATTGTTTGAGAAAGTAGCCAACAATGAAAGAAAATGAAAATTAGGAAGTTAAAGTTTATTTGCATTTGCAGATACAAAAAAAATGTATTGAAAGCAAAGTATTCATATTTTTATAAAATTTAATCCGTATTTCATAAATTCAAACATTAAGCATAAAGCGGTTGAACTTAACTTTACCTTGGATCGCGCCAACATGTATTTAATGCCATCTATATTTAATGTTTAAAAAAAACTACTTCTGTTTTCAAATTGTACGTCTGTTGTTTTTATTCCACTTGTTAATCAAATGCCCAAAAGGTGTATGCCAAAAAAACGGAACCTTGTACAAATCGTTGCTCTTCTCGATTATTCACTAATTCACTATACAAATTTTCATACACCTCAACAACAAAAAAATTAAAATACATATGTAGGTACAAAGTCGCAATTGCTCGATTGCGTAAACGATTCGTTGGTACCCACAATAGAATTTCCCATTCGTTAAGTTTTCTTTAGTTTTGAACAACACAAATTAACGCTCACAAATATATACATACTGACCTTTCCTTTGCCATGCATTTTTTTAATCAACAAACTAAATTAGTATAATTGCAAAGTACATAAAACGTTTTTCACGTGTTTCACCGACCTTTTTTATACCCTTGCAGAGGGTATTATAATTTCAGTCAAAAGTTTGCAACGCAGTGAAGGAGACATTTCCGACCCTATAAAGTATATATTCTTGATCAGCATCACCAGGAGAGTCGATCTAGCCATGTTCGTCTGTTCGTCTGTCCGTCCGTCTGTCCGTCCGTCCGTCCGTTTCTACGCAAACTAGTCCCTCAGTTTTAAAGCCATCTGCTTGAAACTTTCCTAAAAGTTGTCTTTCTATTGCAGGTAGTATATAAGTCGGAACGAGCTAGATCGGGCAACTATATCATATAGCTGCCATATAACTGAACGATCGGAAAAGCCATAACGTTGGTGTTTTTAAAGTTAGGAAGTTGGGATTTTCTATGAGTTTTATTTTTGGCCAATTAATCCGACCTAACGAATTTCATAAGGATCGGACGACTATATCCTATAGCTGCCATATAACTGACTGATCGGAAATGCCATAACTTTGGTGTTTGTAAAGTTAGGAAGTTGGGACTTTTTATGAGTATTAAGAATACATCATATGAATAATTTTGAAGAATATAATTTACAGAATATTCTGCAAGGGTATATCAACTTCGGCTCCGTCCGAAGTTAGCTTTCCTTTCTTGTTTTATATTGATATTCAGTTTAATTAGCATCGGATTATCTAATTCACGTTAAACAAGAAAGGAAGTTTATATACTTATGCAGCTTGAAGGTTTAGTATTGTGTTAAGTATTACAGTGACAGGTAATTGAATATACTAAATTCGTATAACTTTTAATATAAATATAGTTCTTGGCTTTTATATCCCAAATATAACTATTTGGTATAATGGTATATAAATATAATTACCTAGGACACTTTTGGCCATATTTTGCTCGATAACCAAATAAAAAGCGTATTTAAGGATTTTAATTCTGGTTTGTTTATATTGACATTTGTTTCGAATACGGTTCGCTTATTAATGTTATTTTATCATACTTTAAATATAATTTATAATTAATATTTAAAAAACAAAGGATTATATCGATAAACAATCGTATTTGAACATTAGTTGTTCATTAAACGGACTTCAATGCTTTAAAAAACGATAATTATCTATCTTAGATAACTTCAAATAGATATGTAAGAATAATTAGATCAAAATATTTTTGTGAAATCGTAATACAGAAAAAAAACCAAAGCGGGATTTTGAAGGGGAAAAGAATTACTGTTTTCATAATCGCAGCTGACTATACTGTATAGGGCTCAAATGTCACCATCATTGAGTTGCAATCTACTAACTGAATTTATAAAATATAATAATTTATAACCATTTATGTGTTTTTATACCCTTGCAGAGGGTATTATAATTTTGGTCAAAAGTGTGCAACGCAGTGAAGGGGACATCTCCGACCCTATAAAGTATATATTCTGATCAGGATCACCTCCTGAGTTGATATAAGCCATGTCCGTCTATTCGTCTGTCCGTCTTAAAGATTCATCCGTCTGTCTGTCCACAGTCTGTATGTTTCTTTGCGAACTAGTCTCTCAGTGTGGTTAAAGATATCGAATTGAAACTTTGCACACACCCTTACTTTCCTTTTGACCACGCAGTATATAAGTCGGAACGGTCGGGATCGGCCGACTATCCTATAGCTGCCATATAACTGATTGATCGGAAATGCCATAACTCTGCTGTTTGTTATGTTAGGAAGTTGGAATTTTATATGGGTTTTATTTTTGGGCAATCAATCGGACCTACCAAATTTCATAAGGATCGGCCGACTATATCCTATAGCATGCACATATGAATAGTTGATTGGAGAATGCCATAACTTTGGTGTTTGTTATGTTAGGAAGTTGGGATTTTCTATGGGTTTTATTTTTTGGTATATGGGATTTTTTATGAGTATTTAAGAATGCAAAGTCAAATATGAATAGTTTCTGGAGATTTTAGTAAAATTTGGCAACAGTGAATATTCCGGATCGGGCGACTATATCATATACCTCCCATATGACCGAAGTTAGCTTTTCTTTCTTGTTATATGCTATTTTTGTCAGCAATGCAAAGTCAAATAAAAAGTTTCTAGAATTTTAGTTAAAAGTTGGCAACGCAGTGAACGAGCCGGATCGGGCGACTATATCATATACCTCCCATATGAACAATCGGAAAAAAATTCAAAAAAATTATAACTTTGCTGTTTTTAATTATTTTTTTTTGTGTTAGGGAATTTGTTTTATTTAAATATAATTGAATTACGGTTTAAATTAAATTAAAATCAGATAACAATATAATATAGCTGCCATAGAAACGATGGAAAAATGCAGCGCAAAATCGGCATAGCTTGATTGTTTTTAGTAATATAGGCATAGAAATCGAAATGTGGTCGTTTTGTAATAACTGCAAGAGTATAAAAACTTCGGGTTCCCGAAGTTTGCTTCCTTTCTTGTTATAACTCAATTCTCTCTTTTCATAAGTTCGTTTTTCTCCGCTTAACATAAAAAATTTCATATTGTAAAATTTGTAGCCTACATTTATGCGTAACAATTATCAGAAACAAAAAAAATGTTATTTTAAAAAGAAATATTTTATTGTATACCCTTGCAGATTGTATTATAATTTTGGTTAAAAGTGTGCAACGTAGTCTAGGAGACATCTCCGACCCTATAAAGTATATATATTCTTGATCAAGATCGCGTCCTGAATTGATGTAAGCATTTCCGTCTCTCCGTCTGTCTGTTTCAGCTCCGCCCGAAGTTAACTTTCCTTTCTTGTTTTAATTTTAAACTGCTTATGTAGTAACTCTTCTGATTGTCAGGCCATTGTTTGGTTTCAATTAAAAACTTATTTTATGATCCACGTGATATGGGCGAAAGGTATTAATGATCTGGGATTATATTGGGATTTTTTGGCTGCTTTCCCAGTCAAACCAGGGGGTGGTTAAGCCAGATGTTGTTTCGGCCGCTACCTGCCGCCTTAAATTTTAAATATTTATTCTACCTGTCTAATTGAACCGTTTTGCTCTTCTTTCTGACAGTGGAAAAGTGCAAGCGACGCTGGCGTCAGCTGCGAAACGATTATACCCGTTGGTGCAATACGGACGCCCACCGCCGACGAAAAGGCCAGCGTCGATTGGCCTATCTGCTGGCCGATGAGCTGCGCTTTTTGGATCGCCATCTCAACCTGGCCGAAGACATGCCCATCGAGGACGAACTCAGCATATCGTCGGACAAGGACAGGGATAGCAACAGAGACAGCGAGAGCAGGGATCACCTCCAGCAGCAGCCACAGGCAGCCATAAAAAAAGTCGCCGCACCGGCAAAGATACCAGTCAAGGAGGGAAAGCCGAGCAGTACACTTCCTAAAGACGAATCCCACCGAAAAGTAGACAAAGCAACGGAAAACAACGCAGACAAGGCGCAAACTAAGGAAGACTCTCTTGAAAGGGAGTTGGAAGAAGCGGAGGAGCCAGAGAAAGTTACCGAACCGGATAGTTTCCTGGAGTCGGACCATGAAGACGATGAGTGCGAGGATGAGGAGCACCTAGAGCAACTGGAAGGCTTCGACTTTGACCTGGAACAATCAATCCAGGAAAAGGATTCATTGCCCGAAAAGTCTGTTGAAACGACAAATACTGACTCAACCGCCAGCCAGTCGGAGTTCTTTATCAAGCAAAGCCACGATCCCCATTTGCTGATCATTGGCAAAAAGAACTCAGCTTCCGTTGGTGAACCCGAGGACGACTCCAATTCCGAGGATACCCTTGAGGAGGAGGAAACCATGGAGGATAGTGCTGATGAAAATGGCGGAGCAGCTGAAAGCCGAGGCGCAGCTAGCGACACGACCTCTCCAAGTCGCCGTCTACGCCGCGCAGCACGCTCGTCCATAAGTTTCGCGGGCATCAAGGAATTGCCGATTCGAAAACCTGCCCTAGGACAGCGAATGACTCGTTTGCAGCGCAGGAAATCAATGAGCTTGGCGGCCGTGCACAGCGTCAATAGTGCCACATCGCCGGTAAAGTTGACCCCAGTGCCCAGATCGCAGCCGATCAATAAGCCTCCATCCAGTCAGATCCAGATCAAAAAAGTGAACCCTCGGGATGACATCTTTCCACGGCCTTCGGCGCCAGCTGGAAGCCAGAGTCAGGGCCAGAGTCAGAGTCAAAACCAAACCAAAACACAACACCTGATCTATCCAAAAAGCGATGCGGTGATAGGCATCCAACAGGTGCCCGTTCCACACAGTCTACCACAAAGAAGATCCGTGGGCAGGCCGCCCAAGAAGATACAATTTATCCAGAAGGTGATAGAAAGACAGCCGCCGTCCGTAGGCAACAAAGTCTTGACGATTAAAAAGCCGAATAGTTCCCCGGTAAATGGGGCCAGCAGCAGCGGTAATATTACCAATAAAAGTACAAGCACTAGCAGCTTGAGCAGCAGCAGCGCTAGCACCATGAACAAAGTTAGCAACACCCTCAAAACATCTGAGAACATAACCGTGATGAGCTACAGTCCTAGTTCGACCAGCACGACCAGCAGCGTCAAGTCGACCAGTAGTCCCTCGGGTACAGTGGTAACTGCCTTGCCCACAACCAGCACTGCAGGATCGTCTATTTCTGTACCACCATATATCACCCTTTTGAAGCGCGTCGAGCGGGGCACCCAAACCGACAGCCCAGACGTCTTCTCGGATGAGCACTTCCTCGAAATGATCAAGCCACAAATCCGGGAGATGAACGCCCGCCAGAAGATGCACTTCAAGAAGAAAGTATTTCAAGCCCTGATGGAGACCTTTGATGACGCCACCGATTTTCCGGCGGCCGGAGAACAG
This sequence comes from Drosophila rhopaloa, assembly GCF_018152115.1. Classification (NCBI taxonomy): domain Eukaryota; kingdom Metazoa; phylum Arthropoda; class Insecta; order Diptera; family Drosophilidae; genus Drosophila; species Drosophila rhopaloa. The sequence continues at coordinate 145,910 of NW_025335142.1, read as the reverse complement.
CAGCACTTCAATATAAACACTCCCTCAGGGTTCGAGCACGTTTCAGATCCGGAACTTCGACTGGTCAGAGAGCTAGTCAGTATGGTGAGCGCGGCTAAGGTTACTGTAATTCGACCGCCAGGCGAGGTAGCCACTCCCCGCAGCCCTGTTGTCCCCGATTTACTGCGAGGGCCGCGGGCTAACATGCCACGCCACCTGATCCAGAGGGTCTACAAGCCAGGCACTGGACTCGAGATCGGAAGCAACAACGCAGTCGGTGTAGGGCAGGAGAAGAAGATGTACAGAATCCTGCAGATGAGTGGTAAGCCGAACGGCAATCTGAGTGCCTCCCTGGAAAATCTGCGCAAGGAGAGCGTGGACAGTAATGTCAGTACGGTGAAGGTGGCCAATGCCCAGGTCGCCAGTCCCAAGGGAGCTACTGTAGTGGCTGCTGTGAGGCCGCAGGGACTAAACAACTTATTTGGGCAGGCCAACTCAGCGCAGCCAGTCAAGGCCGGTCAGCCGGTGAAGGTGCGTGCCATGTCCCGGAGGTATTCCGTTTGCGGCAGCGGTAACCCAACCAATGCCCAGCTTGCCAATAGCAGCTCTTTAAACGCCAACTTGGAGGCGGCTTTGCTAAAGCGGAGACTATTGGGAACTACCCAGGGAATGGTACCACCATCCCAGCGACCTCGCTATTCCGCCGTGGCCGCTGGACAACTGGCCGTCGTACCGCACGGCAGTAGCTTGCTGGTGAGGAAATCCGTGGGCAGCATTCCCGGTGGCCAGAAGCTAGCCTCGCCCACCGGCGGAGTTTCGACGCCCCAGAAAACTCCGCAGATTGCCAGTGTGCAAGGTGCCGCCTTTAATGATTTTGTCCAGCCTAAGGCTGCTGCTGCACCCTCTGTCTCCGGTGAAGGAAGCTCCCCGTCGACCGCCCTGAAGCGCAGCTTGGTGGTGGCCAATACCAAGACCTCCTTTCAGGATCTTCTTCAGCAACCAAGTCAGCCGTTGCCGAGGAAAAAGAAGGAATCTTCGGAGACGGCAGCCACAATTGCTGCGGATGATTTCTCACTAGCCAGCCTAAAGCGAGAGCCGGTGGATCACAATGACGATCAGGACGACATACTCGGCATGTAAAGACAAGCCAATAGAAATACTTGCAGATCGAGAAAATATACCAACGTAAACTTATACCAAGAATCTTAAAGATTAAACAAACACAACAGAAATCATCGAAACATAAAATATAAGAATTGTTAACTAAAGCACTTATAATGTTGTCAAAAAAATATTTTTCCAAACAAATAATTTTAAGAATTTCAGTTTCCAAATTTGTTGCTACACAAGATAAAAACAAATTTTTTTTAGATGGAAATACAATTTATAAATTCTTGACCGTTTTGTTATATATTTAGTACGCAAAGAAAATTATAAAAAAAATATTTGCGAATATTCTTATTGTAGCTATAAACTTGTTTTTAAGAAAATTCGAATATAAATGTCATTTCATAATTTGTAGTAATACATAACCAATAAATATTGCCTTTACCTAAAGAAAGAAGTCGTGTTGTTAAAATTCAATATCAAGGTTTTTGATAGTAATTACTTCTTCGTGGATATTTTTGGAGCAACAACCAAGCCAAACGTAATATTTAAGGTGATTAATCAGTACCGGGACGATATGGACACTTAAGTATTATCAGGTATTTAATAGGTATTGATGATTCTGCATTGTCGGATGGATTAATCACAATTTGCGTCGCAAGCTGCTTTGTCTAGCATATTCTTAACCCAGACCAATAACATTTGTGGGTCTTCCAAATACTTTCTAAGATTTCTAAAAAATTTTTAAATCCTATTTTTCCGATCAGTGGAGACATATCCTGCAGAGTAAGAAAAACATAAATATTTTTGAGTGGCTATTCCATGCAATATTATACAAATTCCCCATTGCTGAGATCTGGCCGTATGTTTAAATTATAATTTTATATGTATTTTTCAAATCTTTCTAGATTTTTGTAGAAAACTCCGTAACTTTGAAGAGGATATAATTTTCATTTTTTGGGGTATGATCCGCTATACTAGACAATTACTACTAAGGGAAATCATTTATTTCGAATTATAATGTTTTATTTTATAAAATTTTAACTGTTTACTGTTACCTTTGGCAAAGTAAGCAATTTGTAGCCAGGTTGTGCAGACATATATCCGGAACGGCGATTTATACCCAAATTAAAAAACATCGAAATGTTACAATATTGGCAGCTTTGGGATATTATAGTCCGTTCGCCAGGATTTTTTAACAGCGTGAATAATCGGCATATTGTCAGCATGATAGTTATATGCCAGCAATGGGATATAGCTCTTAAGCGGGCAAATGGAATAGAAACAGACGAACATAGCTATACCTACTCGTATACTCATGCTGTACTTTATTGGGTCGGAAATGTCTTCTTTACTGCGTTACAAACTTCGGACCAATTTTATGATACCCACTACAAGGGTATAATTAATTTTGAATGGCAAAAAAATGTTTATCATATTAAAAGGTAGCACTACCACACTTTCACTATTGCAAATTTGTTATGGATCAGTCATTTGTATCACAACATCATTGCATAGATTAAAGTTATAAAATATATCGGTATTTCACGAATAATTTAAATGAATGTGACTTATTACTACGTACGCCTGCTGTTGCAATTACCCCAATGAGTGTAAAATACGTGGACTCAACTTCTAAACCACACGTCATCAATGGCAAAAGATTAGATATAATAGTCTGACATCGGTTTCTAAAAATCCACGTAAAGAATAACAAATAATGTATGTATGTATGCGTAGGTAATTGAAATGGGCTAAATTTTTTGTTTATATTAATACATTACACTTAAAAAATATTATTTTGTATATCTGTTAAATTTGTAATTCTGACAATATGAAAAATTGATATGTGTACATATACGGTAACATAGGTATATAACATAGGTATATAAAAGTGTTTTTCTATTTATTATATTTATTAGGGTGGTACCAAATACTTATTTCATATATTAAAAGCTGTGTTGGCATAGAAAAGACGGCTGGTTTTAACAAAATTATTTCTAAGTGTATTGAGGAATTATTTAAGCCGATAAAGAAAGGGTTTTAGCAGTAGTCTGCAAAGGGCGACGCCAATTCTTCTGCCTGGTCACGACATTGGAACCAATACTTCACGTTTCGGGTGAACCACCGGCCAAGATTTACAAGGCATCGGGCAATATTTTTCTTTTTTCGCACGCTTCGGGTTTTGAATCTAATCTGGAGAGGTCTGCCTCGATCGGGGCCGTAAATAAGGGAGTCAGTGCCCAGATAAGGCCGCTATAAAAGCTCGCCTCAAGTGGCTGCGTAGTTCAGTCGAATTTATACCGATCGCCATGAAATACTTTGCCATTTGCGCCCTCCTCATCCTGCCGCTGGTCAGCGGTGGATTCGTGCCACCCACCAGGCACTTTGTGGCCTACGAGATCCAGTCCACCCACAAGTTACCCCAGATGGAAGGTAAGAGTCAGAAGCAATATCAAAATATGCACAAAAGAAACCGGATGTTTTCTTATTAAATCAAATCAGCTATATCGATAACATATAGACTTTAGTAAGATTTCAATACTTTTTAAATCCAATACTACGACAAAGCTTCAAAATTAAAATTAGATTAAAATTAAATAGAAGACTTTCCATTAAACAGCGCCCTTCTTTTATGACTCTGTTTAGCCATCGTCCAGAAGATGCAGGCCATGCTCCAGAACATGATTCCGGATATGTCCGTCCTGGCCGACGCTGTCGCCGTTCCCGACATGTCCGTCCAGGCTGACGCTGGTGTGCTGCCCGATATGTCGGTGGCCACTGACGCCGATCCGACCCCCAGAAGGCGTTCCGCCGAGTTCAAGGTCGCCCCAATCGCCAAGGTTGCCGCCCCCAAGCTTGCCCAGATCCCCGATATGTCCGTTCAGGCTGACGTTGGCTTGATCCCAGACATGTCCGTGGCCACCGATGCTGATAACACCCCCAAGCGGGCCTCCTTTGGTCTGAAGAAGCCACTATTGGACAGGATCGCCGGCGCCATTGCCAGCATCGATGCCGATCTGATTCCCGATATTTCCGTTGCCTCCGATGCGGATGAGACCCCCAGGAAGGCCGTCGCTGGTCTGAAGGCCCTGCCACAGTTTACCAAGGTCTCCGGAGCCGAGCCCGTGGAGCCCAAGACCCATGCCGTTGCCGATTTGACCCCCATGAAGGCTTTTGCCGGTCTCAAGACCCTGCCCCAGTTGACCAAGGTCTCCGGAGCAGAACCCGTGGAGTTCAAAGCCCAAGCTGATGCCGATCTGATTCCCGACATTTCTGTAGCTTCCGAGGGTGAGGATAAGGGTAAGTAGCCACTTCCTCAAAATATGTTTAAAGTAAAATTATTATAAAGAATCATAACATTCGTTGTATTTTATTTTTTTAATTTTGAACCTTTTTTTAAAGAAATAAGATTGCGTACAAACTGTCAATTAGATTTTAAGCAGATCTCAATAATTTTTTTAAGTTAAATTCTCATTCAATTTTTCTCCATTGAAGAAAAGCTTAGTTTCCGCAAGGACAACTTAAAAATGTTATTTAAAATTTTTAAATTGGCTATAAAGCAATAACATAAATGTTATAAATTGAAAATGCGGAAATTAAAATATAATTACTTTTATATTTACTGATACTTATGGTGTTAGGGAAAATATATTAAATTGTATTATTTTTAAAATAATTATTTCTTCTTCTTTATAGCCGCCAAGCAGCTGCCCGATATATCCGTGGCCAGCGACGCCGATTTCGATCCCAAGAAGACCCTGGCTTCTCTTTTGGCCAAGCTCCACTAACTGAGTCACGAATCTAACTAGTTGTGCCGTTTTGCATTGTGTAGGCTTTATTTGATTGTTTTCTTTTATAATCAACCATTGATTGAAGTGGTCTGATTGGTTTGATTTAATATAAAATTCCTACCGCATGAGTGGTTGTCTTTGTTGGGTAAATGTTATCAAAAACAGATTGAACGCCAGCGATGAGGCATTTTGCATTTGGTATAACCGAACAGGAAACACAGTTGTGATTTCACCACGTGAGCGCAATAGAAAGTATTTTCTTATTTTTCTGTTTAGCCCAAACAAATTGCGGTTGTAGTTTTATCCGTTCGAATTAGCTTGCTCTATCAATGATTTTTTCTCTGATAAACGGTAGCTGGAATAAGGGTCAAAATTTATTAATACCCCATGTTAAGTCAATTAAAGACATTCTTCCATTTGTTGTAAGCCCGTTTATCAAAGTTCCTTTTCCAACTAAACACTCTGGAATCTCATTAAACGCCAGCGAATGTGGTATCCCTGTCTTTTGGACTGTTACCACCCTCTTCGTTTGGCAAAAGGAAATTTATGTATATAAATGACTCAACCTGACCTCTGCCATCTTTAACGGCATACTGTTCCCAAACTGGAGATACAAGGAGGCCGGACTTAATCCAAGTTCAGGCTTTGCATGTTGGCCAAGAAAAAACTGATTCGTTTTGGCCCTGCACCAGCCTCGCAACTAACAAATAAAATTAGTTTTTTTCTTGCGGAGGAGTTTTGTATCGCTTGCTATTTATAAAAAGGAATTAACGGCAAAAACCGGACCCAAACACAAAAGTGGCCCGAATGTGATCCCAATGTGGCACATGGCCATAAACAACGCGGGGGTGCAGAGGTCGTTCGGAGCGAGGAGTCTCTGTTAGTGATGCTGATTTGGACCCTATTTTATTTGGGAACAGGAAGTATGCATTTAAAAAGGAGGTACGCCCTTGATTTTATGTGGATTAGTTATAAGTGGAAAAGATAATAATTTATATATGTAAAATTATGAAATTTTATTTGACTTAATTAATAGCTTAAAAATAGGCAATACCGTCTTGAAATCGATTAGCTATATTTATATGGTCGTACCACTTTACCTTTTTAGTTATAAATCGTAAAGATCGTGTTATGTATTCTGATTAGATATTTGGAGGTTTGAAAGTTCCACTATTGACAAAATAATTTAATAAAACTAATAGTAAGTTGGAATTTGGCCAAGGCACCGGTTGACATCTCTGTTGTGTGCTGCTGGAGTTCCTGCGATATTGGTGCTGCTGTCGTTGTGATTTTCATACAAAAGCGCTAAAGCGGCTACTAAATTACGTGCTCATGTGTTCTAGTTTGAGTCAACAGCCCCGCCCCCATCCCCTCATCCTGGCCGCCTACTCCACCGCCCTCTTTGCATTGCGAGCAAATCGCATTTGGAGCCGCTAATGAACCGCAGTGGTCCCGACCAGGAGGCGTCCATCGGTGGTGCTGGTGGTTCTGGTGCCGGTACATACATATATCAGTGGTGCTGCAGACCCAACACCGTACGGGTTCTGTTTCTGGTTTTTGTTTTCGGTTTTTCGCAGCTTCGCTTTTACCTTTTGCCGCATTTTCAAACGTATCTATCAGGAAGGGGTTTCGACTGTAAAATACCCCGCAACAAGCAACTCATAACCGTATAATTTAGAATAATTGGTATTTTAATTCAACTATGTTTATCACATAATAATTATATAGTTCAAAGTTGCATACGAAATGAAATCAAGAACAAAGGGAAAGGCGAGTCACCATCCGTTATTCCTCACGGTATAATCAACAAGATTTATTGCTAGAAAATTTGTTGTTAATTTCACAAAAGAAAAAAGAAATTGAAAAGATTGAGCTACTTTTAGTTTGAAGGCATTATCAAAAATTCCAAAATACCCTTTCAATTGACGAGTACCAGGTGTAAAAATACCGTTTAAAAGTGTAACAATGCTGTTAACTATTGTGGGCACCCATGGATTGAAGTGCATTGCATGACCGGGAAAAGTGGGAGGGAATAAAAAGGGAGATCTGCAACAATTGGCGCTTGATTAAGGTGAACTACCTATGTGAGTCTGGGGAGTGGGTTGAAAAAGCGCTGCTGAAAATGGCCATCTAGTTATGGATAAAAATTGTTTTATGTATAACCGCTCTCTCATTAAATTGCCTTTCAAAATAGTAAATTATATTTAACAAAGATTTTCATAGTAACCGTCTAATAGCTGATAAGAAGGTTTCTTGTTTCCAACCATTTTTAGGGGACTTCTGACGTGTTTGTATGTAAATTTAGACTTGTTACATCTAAACACGGACAAATAAATAGATAAAGACCAAAAAAGTTAAACTTAAAGCTGCAAGTGATAGATCAATCTATATAGCATTTATATCTAAAATTCTGTGAAAATTGACTTTAATTTTTAAAGGACCCTGGTCGCAATTTTGTAAATAATTTCGATCTTGTCTGCATCTGTTAATAAATTTAACTTTGCTGGTCCATTGTAAAATCCATTTAATGACTTTTTTTTAAAGTCAATGCTATTCAGGATCAAATTAATTTTATCGGAGCGATTTTCCCGTACAACGAATATACAAAAATTTTACTCTCTTCCAAAATATTTTTTTGTACCCATTCTTCCACCATCCGAAAACGTTCTAATTCCTCAACATACATTTTCGTGTAAAAAAAAGCTTTTGAAGCAGTCGATTTCCAACTCCATGATTTCCGGATGGTTGATATTGTTATGAAGGATTCTTTGTAGAGCCTATAGAGAATACACGAATAAATTACCAAAAAAAATTAGTTTGCGAAATAAGAATATTACCGTAATGGTGGAAATCATTATTGATTCCTTTCCCAGATGATACGAGATTGAGTTAAGTTGTATTAAGTCCTTGGGTTCCATCTTACATATTTTTTTTAAAATGCATTTGTCGCATACTTCCTCCACTTTGCGTGCCAGCCACATATTGGCAGATTTTAAAAGTGACAACAATACATCATGTTTAAGATTCACGAGGGTCTTTTCGTCTTTTGTGTATATGTAATTGATAAATATGTCAAATATTTCTTTCGTTGTGTCGTGCAACATAACTTCTCCCGTTTCGTATCCTCCTCGAAATAACTTTTCAAAGAACTCCGAGGCAGAAGCTAAAATGGACTTGTGACTCTTGTAGCTTGAGTTTCCAATACGGATGGTTATATCCGAGAAAAGACCTGCCTTACGCAGATTATCTGCTCTATTACCCCTGAAAATAATCTTAGATTCGGCAAAAGGACTTTTTAATAGAATGTATGTAAGAACATACCATCCTTGGGAGGATATTTCTAAACCACTATCCGTAAGTATTCCGTAAGATATTTATTTGAAATTGAAGGACGATTCTTTATAACTTAACAGCAAAACTTAACAAAACACGCCCTGTTTTTGAAAAAAGCCGGAAATATCTACAAATAGAGTGGCCAGCTCTTCCATAAAACTACAGTGCTATCGATAGATCAGTAATCTGTGATCATGTTCGTTCGGCTGAACGCTCTTGAAAGTATGGCCGTGACGTCATTAATATTTTGGCTTAAAAATAAATCTTTTTAAATCATTTTCGTGCAGCACCGAAATTAGAGCATAGATCACAGCATTCGTGGAAACCTCAAGTTCTTGAAATTCTTACAATTTGGCAACAGACTCAATATAAACGTATGTATGTGTTTTATTTTGCTTGCCTTTTGATATGTAACCCTCTGTTATACGTTGGCAGCGATGCTTAATGTACCAAGATAAGGTATCATACTATTTTAAGCTACTTTTTTGGTTAATTATCCAACGCGTTCACCACAACTATCGTTAACAATCCATCAGTGATTAGTGATCAGTGATCAGTGCTCCTGCTGTTCAGTGGAGTGCTGTCATGGTGTTGCCTCCTCCTACCATCTAATCACAGCCACTGAAGAGTAGAGGTGCGGAAACATCGATGTATGGAGACATCGATGTTTTCGATGTTTTTCACCCAAAAAAAAATTAAAATAATAGTTTTTAAATTATTAAAATGCGCACTTGTGGTTGTATTAAAAACAGAAAAACAAAACATTTATTCACTTGGTTTAGGAAACGGAGATAATTTCTTAAAATTTAATTAAACATTTTTTAAAAAAATTTTATTTTTGTTTATGAACATAAGTTGGTCAACAATATCAGGCTTTAGGCGCGTCCTGCGGTCAGAAATAATTTGCCCCGCCTTGCTGAAGGCTCTTTCTGACTCGCAGGAAGTTTTATGTACCTTTTCTTTGGCATTTTCTCTTGATAGTGACGGCACAGAAACATCGATGGTTGAAAAAAAATATCGATGATTTAGAAAATTTCAAAAACATCGATGCATCGATGTTTTCATCGATGTTGCTGCACCTCTACTGAAGAGCTCTGCACACTTTAAGTTAAGTTTAAAGTTAAAAACCTTGTTGTTGTAAAAATAATAAATTTTCCCAAAAACAACGAAAGCGTTACTTCAGGATTTTAGTAAAGAAGTACTGTGCAGTAAAGAAGTACTATGAAAACTATCGTGTACACCGACTTTGAAAATAGCCTTTTCGGGCCCTTACTAACAGTTTCAAATTGATCCGCTTCAAAAATTTTAAAAAGAAGTTGAATTTGCCAAGAGCTTGTCAGAATGGTCAGATTAATTATCATTATCAATGTTAATGGCATTTTGCCAACACTTGCAGACTAAAATCCTAGTCTAAAATAAATTACTAAGTTTGCCGCACCGAAGTCGTATAATAATAACTTTTGTTTCTGTAGGCAAATGGAATTCGAACCAGAATTGTAATTGTAATATTAATTGTCTAGGCAAAGGTTAAGAGTCAGAATGTATTGTGGCTTTTGCCCCGCAAAATGTCTCAGTTAACAGAGCAGATTAAGGAGCTCAGTTTTTGGATCAGAATGCAAGCAACCACAATACCTACCTACCCTTCTGCACCATAACTTCTTTTCATTTACTTTGCGCTGCTGTTGCTGTCAGGACCAAAGTTTCCTCCATTGCGTTGTGGCTTTGCAGCTGTCGCATTTGATGTGCCCCTGCCTCCCATCCAGCCACTCTTTCAACCCACCACCCCTTGGGTGGCCTTTGGCTGCACTTATTACAAAACTTTTAACTTCTTCCCGTTTTGCATTTTCATTTATTTCGCCGCCTTTCATTCACTTTCGGCTTTGTTGTTGCTGCTTAAGCATATCACTTTACTCTCGAAGAAATTTCATTTCGCTTCCTTCCGCTGTTTCATCTACTGGTGCACTGGAAGAAAAATATTTAAATAGTTATTGGACATTCGTCCTTCATAAATGAAAACCAATTATGAAAACAATTAATTCACCAACAATCTATTAAAATTTAAAATAACCTCTCCAAAGTACCAAAAGTGCATACTTTCTTCATTTAAACACAAATATGTAAAAGAAAAAAACTTTTTATATAATTTTTGCTAAATTTAAAATGAAATACATTTTTTTGGTTATAATTTTTAAGAGTTTTTAAAAAACGACTTAGAATAATGTTTAATTAATGGTTAATGCAATTTGTTTCAAAAATCAAATCAGCCACAGCTTTATATATTTGGTTATACAATCAACATATTGATAAATATGTATTTCTATATAAAAATATACTTTATTTCTTTAAACATTTTTTTTGAGTGTCACTTCCCTAGTTTTTTTTCTCAAAAAGTTTTTGCTGACTTTTGCCTTTTGATTTCCATACTGCATTTTACATTTTAATTTTGTTCCCTTTTGGAGAAGCAAAACTTTTGCTTTCAGCCGGACATGAGCTTAAAAATATATATTTATATTATATATGTGAGACCCTATCGACAGTGCAACTATAATCGAAATTTACTTTAAGTTGGAGTTCAGAGTCAAAATGAAACTTGCGATTAATTATAATCAGTTTTTTAAGATTTTCTGTGGCCATGTTTGGATGCCAATTTCTTTAATAATGAGAAAGTTTTTTTCAAAATATTTCCCGATGGTTCTTTTTCAGTTAAAAAAAAATTCTTCCTAGGGGAGAAGCATAAAAGGGGTCAGTTTGTTGGCTAACCTCTTGCTAATGACTTCCTTGTCGTCACTGTGGCCTTCTCAATAAGATAAGCCCAAAGTGCAACAGCAACACAAGCCGAACTGGCAACTAGCAACATCACCAACTAGGAACTAGCAACAACAGCAAGCACTTCAAGAATGTTTAGCAAACACGCGATGACAACGTAACGACTTCAAACAAGGAACGACGGAGTCAATCAATTTTTAAATACTCTATCAATTATTGCTGAAATTGGGACTACCGTTTTTGGTAGGGAATTAAAAGTAATTTTATATGCGAACACAATCATCTACAAAATAAGACTTTTACAAAATATACACAAGATAGATATAAACAGAAATATAATATATTATAACTTGGTATACTCGCCGAGTAATTATGATTTAAAAAATATTTATTTCCTAATATCCGGATATGGATAAGCAAATAGTAGTACCCTCTTCTAAAAAGGAGCATTTGAAAACTTTTATGCGCAAGCGGGAGGGCAACAAACACGATGGCTGCTTCGGGCAAATGTCAACAGATGGCGCCAGCTAAGTTGTTTGCAGGCAGCGAGCAGAATAAATAAAATCACTTGACGGGAAACAAAATAAAATGTGCCGCAGGTGACGTCAAAAAAATTCTCTTTTCGAGTTGGCAGATAAAATTTTCAGCCTGTGGATATAAACAAAGAGATCTTAAAAAAGTTTGACAGTTCTTTGAGGTTGAGTTACAATTTCTTTTTCAGAGCCAGAAATGACTGATATTTTACCAATTTTATACAAAGTTTTAAAATTGTATTTTTGCCAAATCCATTATTTTTTTAAGCAAAAAAAAAAACTTATTGTTATTTACTGCGTTTTCATTTTAAATTTAATTAGCCGTGTTAGGTTTTTGCATTTAATTAATAAAAATGTTTTATTTTCCTTTAGATGACTTAATCCTTTTGACAATCCCACCAATTTAAAAAAAGCGCCAATTTAGTGATTAAACTTAAGCACTTTCGCCTCGTTAAAAATATCATGTGCGCAGCAGCAACAACATCCCACAAGTAAGCTGTTGCAATAACCACTATAATCATGGTTGCAACATGCCACTGCCACCATATCGCCGTCTTAACCTTTCCAAACCAAATCGACAGCTGTCGAGGCCCCCAATTAATTTAAATAATGGTAGGAGAAATCATTTTTATTTGAGCTTTTTATTTTTTTTATGAATAACATCAGTTGTGAAAAATAAATAAAACTAGCACCAAAACGGACATTGGTAGGGGGAAATCAAAAGACTCCCCAGCTTAAATCATAACTTATTTTCCCATAGCAAACTAATTTTTTGCAGTTTGTGCAACTTATTTTCTTGAATTTTATTGCATCGCCAATTTTGTGCTCGTGACCTGCGGACGATTCATCTTCCAGTAGGTGCATTTCAGTTTTATTTTTTTGTAAAAATAAATTTAATTAGCCAACGATTTCGTGGAGCTGTGGGTAGATGGGAAAGAAGGCTTTGGGTAGCTGCAGTTGCAACTTTGACATTTTGCCGCATTAGCAAACGATTGCCGCAGTACGTGATGTCATATACCCCCCTTTTCCCGACCATCTCTATATTTTTGGCCTTGGTATTTTTATTTCAACGTTTCTTTTTCGGTTGGCATTTTCGGTTTTGGTTATTCAGTATTTTTTAGCCCTGCTGGTAATAAATATTTTATTAGACGCGGTGTGAAAGGTGTGCAAAATTTACATCACTGCCAGGCGAGTTTAGGGCCTGCATGAGTGGCCTTTTTCCTGGCTGAGTCATTTGCGGGGATTTGCATTTTTGGCCATAAAAACGCGAGTTGGCAGCTCTTTCTGGCTTCCTGTTTATGACCGAGAAAGTGGCGAAGGGGGCGTTAGGGTGTGGATTTTAAAGCCCCAATTCGTTGTTTCTGTTTATTTATATTTATTGTGACGTAATTTATTGAAGAGCCTGCCTAGCTTTGTTGAGAGTTTTATGAGAAATGAGATACGAGAAGGAGAAAGGAATGAGTAGGATTCGCTTATTACAGCACTAAAAGATTTTGATTTAAATTGAATATTGGTTAAAATTATTGACTTGTAAAAATATCGAGTACTTGTGTGCATATTCCTAGCTTTGCAGTTAGAAATGGCAGAAGAAAAGGACGTAAAGGCATGCTTTTTGCATACTAGTTTACTAAGTAATTAAGTAGTACAACGTAAAAAACCTAACCGTATAATTCTAATTGGAAAACTACCTTTGAATTAAGTAGGAAACTATTTTAACAAGTTTCTCCTGAATGGTTTCCGTACTTTTACCATGAAACTTATAATTAAGGTAACTCCAAGGAGATAACATTTTCAACTTGCTAGTTTCTTTCAAAATGTTTCCCATAGTTTTCTGTGCCCTATCTGAGCTGCGTGTTCGCAGCTTGTAAGTTTCGCACTCAATGACACATACTTTTGCCGAAGACTGTTGCTGCAGCTGTTTAGCCCAGTTATTTATGACACTTGGTCACACTTTGTCAACCCCTCACACACACTCGGCCACACATATTTATTTGTCCTGCCACCCGCATTGCCTTTGTTTTTGCCAATTCCTTTTGGCAAAATGAAAATTCCTCCCTGGGAAATAGTTAACAGGACATCGGAGTAAAGGAGTTGTTGTCCTGTCTGGATGAAAATATTTGTGCACTTGCATTTTATTAGGGGTGCAGAGAGAAAACCATAATCAAATTTTCGTGTACAGTTTGGTTATCATTTTCTTTATAACCAGAAAATTTTAATTTATTTATCCACAAATAAAATCTTTTTGGTTCAATTTATTTATTTTCCATCGTATATGACAAAATATTTTAAATTTTTTTTCCTGTGCAACAGTGCACCCCAGGAGGAGATCAAAGGAGGTGGCAACTGCACAAGGAATTTATTATCATTGTCGCCTGGTCAATGCACCTGAATTCCAAAGAGGGGTCAGAAATACGGCGATGTCCTGTGATGTCCTGCAACAAATGCTCTGGCATAATTAAAGCCATTTGTTTCGCCTGGGATCGTTGTGGGTCAGGCGATTTATTGTATTTTACAGTTAGTTTATGCATCGAATTGCAATCGGTATATGCCTATATACACTATAAAATGTTTTTTCTTGTCACAAACTCAAAATTTAGCAAATATTTAAAAATAAATTTTTATAAAACTTTAAATAATTTATTTTAAATATTTTGAATATAATATTATACATAGTAGTTACAGGAAATAAATATATTTAATATTTTTTACAAATTTGAAAAAGTTGTGAAGAAAATTTGAAATTTAAAATTTAATAATTTTGTTTATATAACATATATGAAGAAAAAATATAATATATATATGTATGAAAAAATCTGAATTTACTAGAGGGCTTGTGTTTTTGAGTGTAGGAAATAAAAATGAGGATACAAAACCATCATAAATTGCATGTGCCAAATGGGCAGGGAAATCAATTAACCAAATGCTCGAAGCTCATTAAGTCGACCACCAGAAACGAATTATTGTATTATAAATATTCTGGCTCTAGCCATTAATTCCAATGGTGGATTGTTCTCAACAAACGACGCCATTCGAAAACGTTCGACGGTTTGTAAGTGGCGGCCGATCAATTTCGACAACAACAGCATTTCACAAAACGATTTATGCGCCATCATTATGCGGACTTGGTGCATTTTAAAATCATGTTCAATTGTAATTTATGCGCGCGAATTGTATTAATAAATAAAAGGCAAAGAACAAGATGGTAAAGATAACGCTTTAGGAGTGTTCTGAACATTGTTAATATCGCAGATTATTTAAAGAAACAATATAATGAAATTATTTTTAAAATCATTGTTTTTTTATTTTTAAATTTTATTTGACGACAATACATAAGTAACATGTGTTATGAAATTTTAAATTATGTTTTATTTTCTATTATCTATAAAAGTTACTAATATTCTAGTACATGAGTTTTCTATTCTTTCAGTTTATTTGAAAGTGGAATCTATTGAAAGATGTAATATTGCGAATCCTCTGTTTAAAGGATGTGTCAGAAATTGAAAATGCAAAAATAAATCATACAGAAAAAACAACGCCTCAGCACGGGCCTATTGGACCGCTCACATTAATTTGATTTAAGCTTCGCTGCTTTTTTGACATTTTTATTGTTATTGTTTTCTGGTGCGCTTTTTTTCGCTTTTCTGTCTTGCTGTGCGATATCGGGGGCACCCATCGCTTATTGTTGTAACGGTGGCCCTGCATTGTTTTTTTAAGCATTTTCCAACACATTTTATCGTTCGGTTGTTTTTTGTTTTCCGCGTTTTCGTTTCCAGCTTGCTTTTTATTTATTTGGCCCATTGTTAAATGGCATTTTCATGCTCAACTGGCGTCAAATATGGAGTTCCCAACTCGAAAACGAGAAATGGAGGGAGGTTCGGGGTGTTGGTCCCCAAGTTTCTGACACGTGCCCAATTTTGGTGGCGGGGTGACAGGTGAACATTTAAATTTGCTCGTTTTTCTGTAATAAATAAACAATATATTGTTTTGCTTTGCAAAAATAAAATTCCAAAAAACTGCTGATAAATTCATAGAGCTATTAATAGTTGTTTACTTTTTTCAGGCACTGTGTCGTCCATAAATTTAATATAAAATATTCAAAATATAATTTTGCATATGAGAGCACAATTTGTTGGTTTATTCTAGCCTGTCTATTTTTTTGCGGCCTCCGCATGTTTGTAAATATTTTTGTGCAATTTGCTACATATTTGTTTTCCAATTTGTTTATGCATTTTCGGGACGAAGGGTAAGGCTGCCTACAGTGAGTCAAACATGTTTGCAGACGGTTAGTCTAGTGGAATTGCACTCTTCTTTTTATAGTTTGTGCCCAAGGAAAATGTCTTAAATATAAAAAAAATAAATTGTTAGTATAATTATTTACATTATATTAATACAAAATTATTTGAACCGTTACTTATAATAAAAATACTTTTAAAATTTTAATTTAATTTTTATTTTTCTTATCTATGTGTTATAATGGAAAACCCCAAAAGGTCACTAAGATATTCTGCTGTTGAATTCATTTTCTTTTTAAATTCGCTTAGTGGATAACTATTTCAAGTTATATCATTTCAGTTTGCGTTGCTTAATAATAAATTTAATACTACCATGATAAGCACTTTTAAAATAATATTTTATTCCACTGTTAGCATATTCGACTGCCATTCCGTGACAAACTCAAACATTAAACCCGAATATATTGTAAGCAAACAGTGTTTCCTTCACGGTTGTCAGACACTTGGCACTTACTGTGCCACCGTCTCTGGACTAATGCAAATTTAAATGGCAATTTGTTTAAGCCTCTCAACTTTAACCCGGCAATCCACTGCCCCAAAAAAGGGGCGGGCAGGGGAGCAGATGTAAAAATGTTGCTCACATTTGTTTCGGGAAAGAATTCGCAACTCGGAACCGGGAAGCGGAACGGGAAGAGTGAGTGGGTTGCTGGGGGGAAAGAACTCAACTAAAACGCATAAATCTTCGTAAAGTGTCAGTGTCCATATTTTTTGTCTTCCTCTTCGTGTTGCTCTTGTTTCGCTTTCAGTTGCGCACTTGTTGTTTTTGTCATTGTCAGCAGCAGGAACTTTTTCCACCAGTCCTTACAGTCGACATTGCATAAACTGAACTAAGATTGGGAAACAAAAAAGTCTTACCTAATAAAACTAAATAACACTTTGTTTTACTTTTTGGATGCTTATTAGTAAATTATGATAGTGTAGAGTACTTTAAAATCCCATTCCTTTTATGTTCCTTTATTTGTGAACGAATTACATTAAAGAGAAGAACAACTATTTGTGTTTCAGTTAAGAATATTGATTAAAAAAAGATCAATTAAAAATAATATTTCCAGAGATGTCCGTTTCTACTTTTTATTTAGAAACAAAATTTTTCTAAAGTCTTAAATTATGAGTTATAATTGAGAGCTTAAATTTTCACATTCGCGGCCATCAGCTTAGAATATCAGGAAAAACTATACAAAAATGGGTTTAATGTGACTTATTTATGTATTATTAAAATGATCATCAAGGTTGGAATTTCCGTTGGAACTAATAGGCAAATACAAAGCAAATACAAACTTTGTAATGGTCTGCATAAAGAAATTACAAACGTTTACAAACAATTAAATAACTTTATTTAGTAATTTAATGCAATAAAAGCTGTCTTAAAAATAAATTACATAAATTATAAGCTTTTACATTTAAAAATAAAAACAAATTCTACAATTTTGTAAAATAAATGATTGTTAAATACCTCTTAAAAACAATATTTCTTAACAATTTATGGGTGTCTAAGACTTTGAAAATTCAGCATCAAATGTTATTAATAAGCTTTATGATTGCTTAGGTTCTACTGTATTTGTTGCTGCTGCTGTTACTGTCCATTGCGTTTTTGGGTAATTTGTACGCATTTCTTTTGTCATTCTGAGCGACTTTGGTTTTTTTTGGATTTGTTAGCTTACCCCGACAAAAAATATGTTCTGTTGCTGTCATCGCCGCTGCTGTTGTTTATTATTGTTATTTCATTTGTTTATTCCATTTCCATTCGCCACCAAGTGTGTGAATAACGAGTGAAAAAGCGGAAATTAGTTGCAGGCCTCCGCCCCCAATATCTGTTTCCACAAAAAGTTGGCAAAAATAATTATAAAAACGAGTGCTGGGAAAGTAATGGCACAAAGTGTTGCTAAGCTCGACAAACTAAAAACAAAAACAATTAGGAACAGGCAAGGGGCAATTAGTTGCAGGAGAGGTCAAGGAGGGAAAGGAATGGGAGAAGGCGACGAGGGGGGAAGATGGACAGCAAATAAATGCAAATGAGTTTCGCAGCAGTTGACTTTTTGTCTGCGTGCACTTGCAAACCGATTAGCAACATTTATCCAAAACTGTGAGCGGGGGCGGGCGGGGGCAAGTTCCAAGGGGAGAAGTACCAAAACTTTCTGAAAAGGTTGCAAGCAGAGGGGCAGTTAAATGAAAAATAAACAAGTGTTCGGTTACTTTCCACTCCTTTTTGTACTTGTTGTTAAATAATTGGCAAAGGAGAAACGAAATTGTTGTGCAAATTGCTGCTGATTCATTTACAGAAAAGAGATTTAACGCACTTAAAGTATTTGCAAAGAACACCCTCTCACCCAACGAAGTGTTAATGAATGTAGCCAACAGTGCAACAATTTACTCATTTTCCGATAGATCTGCGCCTTTTAGATGGTCTAGAAAGAATTTTAAGCATTCCCATTCCTGATATCCATCCTGTTTAAAGCATTGTAATTTTCGATCGAATCAGATCGACTTTCGAAAATAAATTATTCTAAGAATACAAATAAAGAAGATTCAGAGTTTCGCGTTTTAAATTTTTGAAAATTAGCTACTGGCATCACTGGTGGCCAAATTATTGTTTCCAAAACGAGTCAAGAGTTGGCAACAAAATACAACGAAAATAGTTTATTAAATTAACCTAAAAGACAGGTAATCTGGAACCAAAAACTTGCATTCTTTTTACCATGTGTCTTGCAAAGAACTGTAATAAATTTGTTTAGAAAACAAATTACTTGGTTTATGCGAAAAAATTACAAAATGAGGTATATTTTAGGTTATATATTGATTTTAAAAAATGTTTTCAAAAATATATGGCTTAACTAGTTCTTAAACATTTGGTTTAATAAAATCTTTAATAAACTTTTTTAGGTAAAGTCCAAAATATTTATTAAAAATATTTAAATTATTTCTTTCGCCGTTTTCCTATTATAAATGTGGTCAAATTCAATTTAAAATTCGAAAGTACTGTTAAAACTTGCTTTTAATTTAGATCAATAATAATATTTAAGTTTATTGCATCTGTTTGTCTCCACAAATTTAAATACATCTAAATTATTTGTCAATTTATTAAATTGAAAAGTAATAATGCAATAATGCCCTAATTGAATTACCACACGAGAGTTCACTCGAGTGACTGGAGTGAACTGCATATGTCGGATTTCCAATTATGCAAAAAGCTAGATAATGTAAACAATCTAATACCCTGATTCCCCTTCAAATATCCCCCACCATCGAGCAAACAAAAAGTGGATTCCGAGGGGGCGCTGTGGCCTTCGCCCGGCTAATAAGCACTTAATTAAATTAACGCTGCAGCCCGAAAAATGAAAATTTATCCTTCCCCCAGATGCTGCGCAAATAAATGCAATTAAAAACAAGAGAGAACGCTATAGTCGGGTGCCCCGACTATCAGATACCCGTTACTCAGGTAAAGGGGGTGCGAGGGAGATGGAGATAGAAACTTTGATCACGCATAACTTTTTAACGAATGGTCCGATTTGAAAAATTTCTTCTACATTTCGATAGGTATTGATAAACACAATAAAACTGCATTTTTACTTTTCCGAAATATTTAAATTTTTAAAATCGTATATAAGCGATTGTGGGCGTTAAAGGGGGCGTGGCTCCTTTTTGAAACAAACTTGCGCTGCGTAGGAACTCCTAGAATCTGCATGCAAAATGCCAATCTTCTAGCTTTTATAGTTTCCGAAATCTCAGCGTTCATACGGACGGACAGACAGACGGACAGACAGACGGACAGACAGACGGACAGACAGACGGACAGACGGACATGGCTATATCGACTCGGCTAGTGACCCTGATCAAGAATATATATACTTTATAGGGTCGGAAACGCTTCCTTCTAGCTGTTACATACTTTTGCACGAATACAATATACCCTTTTACTCTACGAGTAACGGGTATAAATATTAAAATTATATAACAGACAGACAGAGATGGAGCTCTATCTATCAGGCGAAAAAAAGGGGCAGAGAGGCAGCGATATTGACGTTGCCCGGGATATTGTGGTTGCCACGGAAGGTTGGGGCAGGGAAAAAGCTGGAGTTGCACACATAGTTTCCACTCGCCAACATGGGCAAAAATGTTTGCTAATTATTTGCAAAACATTGGTGGCTCCTGTTTATACAATTAGTCATATTGCCGGTCGGTGGGCAGTGGGATTTACTGGCGGCGGTGTCGATGGCAACCCTAAAGTAGTTTATTAAAATTGCACAAAATTCATTGCAATTTCCAACGAATTTTCGTTGCGTAGAGTGCAAAATTCTATTGGTAGGGTCAAATTTATCAACAACAAATTGGTGCAAATTGGTAAAGGGATCTGTGCAGGGACAAAAGATGATTAATTAAACCTTACGAAAAATGGAGCTACTTTTACTGAAATGCTCTTTAAAAATGATTAAAACAGCTGGTACGAAAATGTCACAAATGGCAGATTTCGGTAACCACAATTGCCAATAGGGTTGCCACCTGCCTTTGTTCATTTATCGCTCTCTCTCTTTCTCCGTTTCACTTCATTTCCCTCCAATTTCAGCAGCATTTTAATTCCGACTCAATTAGAGTAAAAAACTTGAAAAAGTTTCTGTCTGTATCATTAAATATGCCACTACTTGGATCCTTATAGCCCGACCCCTTATCCTTCCCCTCTACAGCTGTCTCTTTCCACCCGAAGGCTGTCTGTCGACCACAGAGGACCAATTCCAATGCTATTCAAATTGCGTATCCATCTTCATTTATTTCATTTTCCTGTAATTTCCTGAAAATTCTTTCTTTGCTGATATTGCCCATGGCACCCCTTTCTCCTGTTTTCCCCTGCCCTTTTCGCTTTTTATCAATCTTTCCTATCTTCGTGGACGGCACGTCTTTTCCTCTTTTTGGTCGGAAATAGAAAAGTGCGCCAACTTTTCGCCTCAATTGGCAACGCTTACACCTCCCAACTCCCACTTTCTACCTTCTCTATCCCCTATTGGCTGCACTTTTGCCAGGAGTCTTTTACATTGAGGAAAAATTTTAAAATTTGACAATTAAATCAATAAAATTTAAAGGTGCTCAAAAAATAAATTTTCCATAGTTTTGGAGGAGTCTAGTCTCTCAGCTTAAAAGCTATATGTATGAAACTTTTCCCAAAGTATTATTTTTAGTGAGGAACTATATAAGTCGAAACGGCCTAAGCGATCGACTTTATCATATAGCTCCCAAAGGAATAATCGAAAAAATAAATACAAAATGGTTATACCTTCGTTTACGTATATACAATCATACTTTGTTTTTGTTAATTAATCGATAATAGCTTCCACAGAAAGTTTCGAAAAATCGATCGGTCAATCTAAAAATAAACTTAATCGTTTTTAAGCCTAATCGCAAAAAAATCTTTATATAGTCTTTTTATAGAATATTTAATGTTTATGAAGGCTGCCAGAATATATAAGTTCGGTTTGCCGAAGTTGGTTTTATTTTTTATTTATTTTAAGATTATATATAATCTTGTCATTAACAAATTTTTAAATAACGGTTATATTGGCTACCTATATTGTTACTAGGACTTTAAGCACACTTTGAATATATATTTTGAGTTATTTCAACTTATGTATGATAAATAGTAGTATATTAACGGGCATTTCTCTGAAACAGAGATAAGAGCAAGGAAAACAAGAAAGGAAAGCTAACTTCGGGCGGAGCCGAAGTTGATATACCCTTGCAGAATACTCTGTAAATTATATTCACCAAAATTATTCATATGATGCATTCTTAATACTCATAAAAAATCCCAACTTCCTAACTTTAAAAACACCAAAGTTATAGCATTTCCAATCGTTCAGTTATATGGCAGCTATAAGATATAGTCGGCCGATCCTTATGAACTTTGGTAGGTCGGATTGTTTGGCCAAAAATAAAATCCAAAGAAAATCCCAACTTCCTAACTTAACAAACACCAAAGTTATGGCATTTCAGATCAATCAGTTATATGGCGGCTATAGGAAACAGACAGACGGACAGACGGACAGACAGACGGACAGACGGACATGGCTATAGCAACTCAGGAGGTGATCCTGATCAAGAATATATATACTTTATAGGGTCGGAGATGTCTCCTTCACTGCGTTGCACACTTTTGACCAAAATTATAATACCCTCTACAAGGGTATAAAAATACCTAATTATTTTGTCAATAATAAAATATAAATTTTGTCAATTTGAAATAAAGTTCCAGAAACTCAAAAAGCGCACCTAAATCTGTTGGTTGGACGTTATTTTTGGCAGTGTTTATCCTCTGTGGTGCCTCACTCTTGCGGTTTTTGCGGTTTTGTGTGGGGGCTGAGTGCATCCATCGGACGATGGCAACCTGTAATCGTTCTTTTGCGCCACATTTAAAATGTCTCCGGGTGTCTCCTTCATCTCTTCCACAGCTCGTCCCGATTGACCCCCCTCCACTGTTCTTATTCGACTTGCCCCCTGTTCCACCCCCCCACCACCGCCATTGTACATCTGTCTCCGTGTCCATTCGTTCATGTCTTGTTAGCGTAAATCAAGCGGAACAAAGCGACGGCAACCAGGAAGAAGAATCCGGCTTAACTGCCGGAGGAAGAGACCGCAGCGGCGGAGCAGAGGGAAGGGACAGGGGTCTCCGCGGAGCAGCCGGGATGCAGCCCCTTTCAGCTGCAAGCCCCCTTTGAAGTCAAGTCGCTGGCTAGAAATTTATTACGGCGCTCAAAACGGAAACTCGCTGGCTAAACTGCGCCTCTGGGATCGGGTTACGGATTGCAGTCCGCCGGAGAGACAGCTAGCTGGGATGTCCTTTTGCCAGGACCCCGTTGATTAAGCGCCGCGCCAAAGCCTTCAAAATGGCTTTGTAATGCGGTCGGATGAAGGAACCGGTTTAAATTGATAAATTCCGCAACGCAACCACCGGGAATCACACGGATCGCGTCAGATGGCCAAGGTGCTTTTAGATTTTGATGGACGGTGAGAGCTATATAAGTCGGGCAATAACTGCAAATGTTTTTCCGTCTAAGCTTGTGCGGTGCGGAATTATATTGATTTATATAAGCTATTGCCCAGCTGAAGGTGACTTCCATTAATGCGAAGCAGTGCTTCTCAGCATTTAACAAAAAATAAAGGTTTTCTGGAAATAGCTGGGGAATTTTATTTGTAAATTAATCTATTAGACAATAAAATAAAACCGATTAAAAATATAATCTATTTTAATGTCTAAGCTCATAATATTTGTAATAACAAATTATATTTTTTGCTTTGTTTGACACAAACACTTTTTTATCCTAAAAAACTTTATTTGGGAGTAGTGAATATTTAAACTTCTTCTTTCAAATAAATTAAGTCTTAACAAGAATTAAGGACCTTTTATAATATTTCTTGTAGCAACCATGATTTAAGCTAAATATTTTAAACATTTTATTATCATGACTTTTATTTTTATCTTATATATTAAGTTATACTTTTAAACTGGACATAGACTTAGTTCTCTCATATCGAGACATTCTCCGAATGAAACCTTTTACCCCTTGCCAGCACCCAACAAACTGTTTACGTTTAGACCCAAGCTGTTTGGCCTTTGACCGAATTCAAAAGCGGCTTGGCCTACAACCCGACCACTACGAAGCCTTGTAAGCAAGGTGCCAAACATAAAGAGGGGTCCTAGCAGCCTGGGCTGAGCTCTGCACTCTCCCCAGCCTAAATAAATCTTCCACTCAGACTGCAAATGCAAATCAGCTCAAAATGAGGAGCAGTTTGATGGGATAACTGTGGATGTGTAAGCCAATTTCGCTTGCCAATTAGTGTTTCAGGGGCCTAAAATGCCTTCATACACTCATAAACATGAACAAAAGCTCAGACTCCGAACAATAAATCGAAAATGCTCAAGCGGGCTCATCGGAAACATTCGATGATGAGATGTATGCAATTTATTGATTGCCGGGCCCGGGCCATTGGTAATTAGAGCTTGTGGCAAGTGTCCTCCTTGAATTATTGACATGATAAGCGCATCACCAGCGTGGTTTCCACTCCCTCAGAAAGTTTTCCGGTTTGTTGGCAATTAGCTGGCATTCAAGAACTTTTAAATTGGTTTGCTGAAGTGGGCTTAAGGCGACTTATTTTTGGCGAAAAACATTTTTTCACGCTGTTTCGGTTTGCTTAATGAACCCAGTGGCAAGTAAAAAATAATGATCGGTTTAAATTGAACCAAACTTTAGCTGAATTATTGGACGTTCTGTGGCTTGGGTCTATCAAAGTTTTTGACACTTGCTAATTTTCCAACGGGATGACCTAGATTGCTTTAATTGAATATTTTAGTGCGAAAGTTATTAACTGTGCTTGTGAAATTTCGAGAAGGGCTTTTATGAATGCCATGGCATTTCAGTGCGTTGGTTCCTAAGGTCATTATAATTAAATATCACTCATACGCACTGACTAACAATTTTCAAGTGCTGCCACAAAGCACATTTGTCTACATTCTGTGAGTATTTGTAAAAACAGTGCTTCTCAAAAGAATAAGCACCTATTTTAAGGGAGTGCTTTATTTGTAAATTTCCCTTTTTAATGATTTAAATCACTTATTAATAATAATCAAAAGAATATATACAGGATTTATTAAGATTTCAATATTGTTTTTTTTTTTGTTTTGACTATAAAACATGTTCCCCATATTGAACGCACTGTTACTAAATGTTTATGCGATTGTATGCCATACATTAATGTAGAATGTGTAATAAACAAGAGTGGCTCGCTTACGCAACAACACGCTTGCAGACAAATGACAACAAATGCAGCAGCAGCAACAAACGCATTGAAATATGCAGCTGCAGCAGTAGAAACAATAATAACAATTGCCATTGTCTGTGAATCCGTTATGTGTACATGGGTGCTTGTGTTTGGGTTGCTGTGGCATCAAATTTATAGACTCCTCTGCTGACCCCAGGCCATGACTTTCTTATAACTCTTCTCACTTTCGCTCTGCGAACATAACACTGAGCTTAAAACTTGAAACCATGTTTCAAGCATTGCACTTTTTATAAAAAGTATAATTAATCATACTTTTTTTGTTTGCGAACACGATATAAAAACCATTTAATCTAAAAGTGCACATATGATCCCAAGCTAATTTTTATAAAGAATACTTTTTTGATTGAAATGTAAACTTAATTTTTTTTGGTGTAGTTTCGTGCACTCGGCAAATGCAAATTGCGTACATAATTGAGTTTTGCGGGGTGCAGAGCGACAAAGGACAGTGGAGAGGAGGGGGCGACTGTGGATTTTGGAATCTCTATTGGAGGATCCTGCTGCATGCTGCATGCATGTTTCATTACTTTAATTGAAATTATTATATTGAACATATTTGTCTGCCATCAGAGCATGCAATTCGCCTCCTTTCCTCGCATTTCTCATTTCGTTTGTGGACAAAGAAGCTTAATGCTGCAAAATTGCGTTGAGAAATCAATTACGTTGCCTTGTTTCTCGGGCTTGGTAGGAAACTGCAAGCTTGTAAGCTTGTTTGAGCTAGCAGTTTTCAATTGTCAGCTGCCACCAGCTCCAATGATCATGTAAAAACTAATAACCGCAATTTAGTTCTTAGGGATGAGCTGGTAATTCTACACATTTCTCAACTTAAGTTTCAATTTCTAACCTATTAAATGCTTTCACACTTTAGCTACGTTTCATTTGTTCGTTCATTCGCCTTCGCCATTCATTCATCCAGCTATTCAGCTGTGGGGGCAACCCATTTCAAACCCCTGATTTATGTGGCATAATTAACGTTATCGCTTTGCTCGCAGACCTCACACGCGCATTAATTTAGCAAATCCGGATGAAAAGCGCATAAAAATATAGATTTACCACGCATCGAATGCGCGTTTTGCCATTCATCGGAATTTAATGAACTGTCAACGCTGCTCCTGTGCAACGTTGCGTATGCTTGATTTATGGAGAGCGAATCAGTTGCAGATAGAGCATGCAACTGACCTGTGCAAGCGGAGTGCATAGTCAGAAGAGATAGCTGTTCAAATAAATACGTATAGTATTTTTAAATTATGCCAAAATATATTTATATATCTGCTTATTATCTCAACCGTATCATTTCAGTCGAATAGCACATATTATTTCTTTATCGTTAATTCCAATCATATTTACACTCCCAAAGACTTTAGAATTGCCGCCACCGGGACTTGGATTTTGATTGTTCATGTGAGAGTGAACAGGCAGCCGGATTTAACTGTTGCTTACACATAAAGGATAATCGCAAGGAAGGAGCCGGGGCCTTGACGCATTTCCGTCTTTGCCAGCATGTGAGTAATATTTTAATGAAGACACGGCGGGTGGAAAATGAAGGGCGGGAATTGGAACGCGAGGAAAAGCGGGGCCGACATGCCGCGGAATTCCTTTGCCTTGCCAGGCACTTTATCAACTTCCGGCATGTGAGCGATGACAACGAGGACACTATAGCAGGTGTCTGGATGGGTGGTGGGGGAAAACTATGAACGCAAATCAAGCGCAGCCAACTCCTTGGCAAAGTTTCGCCGGGGGAAAAACGGGAAAATTCGCGGAAACTTGCCACATCGCAATGAGGCTTGGAACGTGCTGAATGTCCTGCTGCCACGCCCACCGCCTGCAACATCCTTTGCATATTTTAGGAAGTGATTGCGCAAATGCATAATTTAATGACAGGCGATAGAGATGGATGGTTGATGGGGAAGGAGTTTCGAGGGCCAGAGATTTCCTTGCTGCAATTTTGATAAACGTTTTGCATTTTCAAATTGAGTTTGGGCTTGGGTATTTTATGCTTACACAATGATTTAGGGAGTGGGCTTAAAATAAGTAATTGAAAGGTGAATAACTTTTAGTTTACGAGAATTAAACAACGCGTTTGACCTTTTTTCAGATCAATTTTGAATCCAGAACTATCATCCCCATTGACTATTTCCCTTTCGACCTCAACCCATTTTTAAGTGCTCATTGAAGAGACAAATACCAAACAGGGCCATCAAATCCCAAATGGCAAACATAAATCAATCAAAATAAACTCTACAAACTTATCCTCCCATTTCGCCATCAGCTCCCAGCTTTTTTAGGGAAATTCCTCCCAATCGAAACCATCAGCAGTCAAATGTAATGCACATTACACAACAGACATGTTTACCCAGTTTGCCTCGTATCAGACAACTGCTGTGAATATTTCTTTTTAAATTCAAAGTTATTTATATGTCAGGCGAAATTGAAATTGCTGCGATGAATAGAAAGGGGTTGGATGGCGAAGAATAGCTTGTCACGCCAGCCATTCATCATCGTCATCGCACAATCATCATTATCGACAGTGTCAGTCATCATCATTATCAGTGACATTCTAAAGATGAAAGTGCCCGGGCGAGTGATGGACTTACTGAAAATTGAGTTACTTACAGAAAAATTGTATAATAAATTGTTTTTATTCAGAAACTGAAAACTAATTACTTTTGCGGGGATAGTCGCAGATTTGACGTTATCAGAAGCAGTTTTGAGGAGCTGTGCTTTTCGAAGAATTTATAAATATAGAAAATAAATACCAAACCTGTAATTTATTGAATTAAAAAATTAACACAGTGTTATAACTGTGCAATAAACCATAAATTCGAGGAATTTCAGAAGAATTAATTAAATTAATTAACTAAAAAATTATAATTGAAATAAGTTATTGTCTAATATAAAATACAAATTTTTAATTTTTTGTAAAATACAAATTTTTAATTTTTTGTTTTATAATATAATAATATTTTCAATACCAAATCATCGTTTTTTCCGCTCATCGCTGGGAAAAAATCCTGTGACAGGCGACTACTTACGACGACATTCATTTGAGTGGCGCGAAGACTATTCTAAAGATATTTGGAACATATCGAAGAAAAAATATGTGCGACTGCTGACATTTCCTTCGATTCCCCCTTTTTATTTCCACAGCCTCCATTCTCCCCCTACAAAAACATTCTCAACTCACTTTCACCACCCCATAAGTCCGCAATTCTTTGTGTGACTGTCTCGCGCATCAAAGGACTAAATTGCATAGCATTCGGTTTGGTGAGCCCTCGGAATACACAGGAAAGAAATGTTCTCAATAATGAAAAATAAGATTGCAATTATTAGGAATAATATTATAAGCTGCTATTAAATATTAAAATAAATTGGAAACAAATTTAAGATTTACACATTTAGTGACAAGCAATCAAATAAATTTAATTATCCCCAAGAATATTCGTATTTCAATAAGATTTAAAAATTGTAAATTTATCCTTAATTCTATAAAGTGGAAAGTACTTTATTTTCCCTTTTTTTCTGAAAAGCAGCTTTGGTTTGTTGGAATGTGTTTAAAATTTTCACTTGAAAATTGCTAGGTTGTAGGAGGTGGGAGAATACAAATGTGTGGAGTGTGATTTCTCGAGTGTGTTTGGTTCGGTGACATATTTAATTTTAAGCTGTGACAGATATACTTGCGGAAAATATACTGGAAACAGCTCAATGCACTTTCCCCTCCCCTAACTCTTTCAACGAGAAATATTCCTTATCTCGGCTCTCTGCTGATTTGTTTTGTCTGTCTTTATTCCTCGAATTACCCCACATTTATTATGAATGTCTCCCCACGTAGATATGCAATTATACTGGGTAATTAGTTAAAATTGGCATTAAAGCTATTCGCTGCCGCCCTCACATTAACGTAATTAAACTGGCAATGTATTGAAAAGCCTTTTTATACCCTTGCAGAGGGTATTATAATTTTGGTCAAAAGTGTGCAACGCAGTGAAGGAGACATCTCCGACCCTATAAAGTATATATATTCTTGATCAGGATCACCTCCTGAGTTGATATAGCCATGTCCGTCTGTCCGTCTGTCTGTCCGTCTGTCTGTCCGTCTGTCTGATTCTACGCGAACTAGTCTCTCAGTTTTAATGATATCGAATTGAAACTTTGCACACACCCTTCTTTCCTTTGCACGCAGTATATAAGTCGGAACGGCCGGGATCGGCCGACTATATCCTATAGCTGCCATATAACTGAACGATCGGAAATGCCATAACTTTGGTGTTTGTAAAATTAGGAAGTTGGGATTTTCTATGGGTTTTGTATTTGGCTAATCAATCCGACATGCCGAATTTCATAAGGATCGGCCGACTATATCCTATAGCTTCCATATAACTGATTGATCGGAAATGCCATAACTTTGGTGTTTGTAAAGTTAGAATGTTGGGATTTTCTATGGGTTTTATATTTGGCTAATCAATCCGACATGCCGAATTTCATAAGGATCGGCCGACTATATCCTATAGCTGCCATATAACTGATTGATCGGAAATGCCATAACTTTGGTGTTTGTAAAGTTAGGAAGTCGGCATTTTCTATGGGTGTTATATTTGGCCAGCCAACCTACCAAATTTCATAAGGATCGGCCGATTATATCCTATAGCTGCCATATAACTGAACGATTGGAAATGTCATAACTTTGGTGTTTTTAAAGTTAGGAAGTTGGGATTTTTTATGAGTATTAAGAATGCATCATATGAATAATTTTGGAGAATATAATTTACAGAGTATTCTGCAAGGGTATATCAACTTCGGCTCCGCCCGAAGTTAGCTTTCCTTTCTTGTTAGTGCTCATTTCGATTACGTGCTTCTCATGTGAATGGCCGAAGTAGATGGGGAGTTTTGGGAGGTGCTACTGGAACAGCCTAAATATAGGCAACATCAATTTGCATATTATAATTTGCAATACGAACATATTAAATACATAACTTTTGAGAGGCCGCAAATTAATGGAAGTGGGAGACGGGAATGCAGCGAGGATCCTAATTAAAATTGGCTTTATTTCCTATACTCGAGGGTGAAAATAAATATTTCATAATAATTGAAAGGCATTGAGAGTAAACGTGATAAATTTGCAGTAGGCAATAACTGTAAAACGGATGTTGGGCTTCCTGTATATACCGAGCTGTTACGGTTTTGAGTTCCTTCAATATATTTTTGTTGCTAGTTAAGCTTTAAGCCATGCCTGCAGGCTAAAAGGGAAATATTTTCATGATATTAAAAAATTGGTTTGTTGTACACCATTCTCTTTAATTTTTAACTTAAATAATACTTTTAAGACATTTTTCCTTATGATCTGCAGATTGATTTCAAGGAAGTTCGCCTAACTTCTTAATTATTTATAATTTTTATAAAGGCTTAATCTTTTGTAAAAATCTTGCACATGTAATTTTAACAGAAATTTTATTCATAACCTTAACCATATATTTATACCCGTTACTCGTAGAGTAAAAGGGTATATTGTATTCGTGCAAAAGTATGTAACAGCTAGAAGGAAGCGACCCTATAAAGTATATATATTCTTGATCAGGGTCACTAGCCGAGTCGATATAGCCATGTCCGTCTGTCCGTCTGTCTGTCCGTCTGTCTGTCCGTCCGTATGAACGCTGAGATCTCGGAAACTATAAAAGCTAGAAGATTGGCATTTTGCATGCAGATTTTAGGAGTTCCTACGCAGCGCAAGTTTGTTTCAAAAAGGTGCCACGCCCCCTTTAACGCCCACAATCGCTTATATACGATTTTAAAAATTTAAATATTTCGGAAAAGTACAAATGCAGTTTTATTGTGTTTATCAATACCTATCGAAATGTAGAAGAAATTTTTCAAATCGGACCATTCGTTAAAAAGTTATGCGTGATCAAAGTTTCTATCTCCATCTCCCTCGCACTCCATTTACCTGAGTAACGGGTATCTGATAGTCGGGGCACCCGACTATAGCGTTCTCTCTTGTTTTAAAATGCATTATTTTTTAAAACTATCCTGCACAAGTGTTTGTCTTCTGCCAACTGATATAAAATCTACACCAAAAGCATATCGTTCGAAAGCGAGTCATTAGTTGAAACTTAAGACATTATTCTTTGGTAAAGTGTAATTGTAATTCTACATCACAACACCACTGAGTATATAAATTTAAATATAAATTCTTTTTATACCCGTTACTCGTAGAGTAAAAGGGTATATTGTATTCGTGCAAAAGTATGTAACAGCTAGAAGGAAGCGTTTCCGACCCTATAAAGTATATATATTCTTGATCAGGGTCAATAGCCGAGTCGATATAGCCATGTCCGTCTGTCCGTCTGTCCGTCTGTCTGTCTGTCCGTCTGTCCGTCCGTATGAACGCTGAGATCTCGGAAACTATAAAAGCTAGAAGATTGGCATTTTGCATGCAGATTCTAGGAGTTCCTACGCAGCGCAAGTTTGTTTCAAAAAGGTGCCACGCCCCCTTAAACGCCCAAAATCGCTTAAATACGATTTTAAAAATTTAAATATTTCGGAAAAGTAAAAATGCAGTTTTATTGTGTTTATCAATACCTATCGAAATGTAGAAGAAATTTTTCAAATCGGACCATTCGTTAAAAAGTTATGCGTGATCAAAGTTTCTATCTCCATCTCCCTCGCACTCCCTTTACCTGAGTAACGGGTATCTGATAGTTGGGGCACCCGACTATAGCGTTCTCTCTTGTTTTTTTTATTAATTTTATTATTTTTATTCACTGGAATCTGTTCAGTGCCTTCTGAACTTAACCTAGCGTAATTAACGAGAAAAAAATTGTATGGATACATAGTAGCCTTAAATAAATATAAATTCATATTTAACATTTCTTCTTGGAATTTTTCGACGAAAAGTATAACATCATCCATATTTACTAAGTAGTTGAAAGCTTAAATATCCGGTAAATCCGTTAACTCAATAAATTTTTGTATACCTTATTTTTACAAGACTGTTCCCATTGGTAAGGCGATTTATCAGTTATCTAAACTACTACAGTGACAAACTTAATTATTGGCACAGCAAGCATGTTAAACTTTGAGGCTATTTTTCTTCTTATAATATGCTGATATTAAAATAAAACAAAATATTTTTAGATAGAATCATTAATTTTATGTTAAATACAAGTGACTTCATTAATTTATCTTTTATAAATAATTTATTAAAAATAAAAAACCAAAGAATGGACCAAATTTGCCTGAACAAAATTATTGGCACACTTGGGTTTTAATTAACTATTTTGTTAAAACTTTATCGATTTGGCCACTTTTTTTTAATTATCACATTTGCCTCTATAATCTTAATGGTATAATGATTAATTTTATAGCTAAAATTGTTTTAGTGCCTTAAAATAAAGGAAAAGTTGTTTGACTTTACAAGGTAAAAATAAAATCAACCGCATGTGTCCAAAAATTAAAATTTAATAAGCAGGATCAATGCAAATCGAAAGTCAACATTGGGGAAAGGATGCCCAGAAGCCATTTTTCCCATTCGGAGTCCTTTGTTACATTTTAAAGGACCCACGCAGTTGCAAAATGCAGGGCACACTGGCTAATCCATGGCTTTTTTTCTATGTTCAATTCGTTTGTAGAAACCATCATGCAGGGCCTAAAAAAAGGCTGTTGGGTGAATATCCTTACAAAAGTCCTTCTCATCATCAACTTCGATACGTGTTGAGAAGATCTGGGGGTTGACATTGTCCTTTTATACGATCCTTACGCTTTCCTGGCCTCTCAAAGCCATGGATTAGCCAGTGTGCCCTGCATTTTGCAACTGCGTGGGTCCTTTAAAATGTAACAAAGGACTCCGAATGGGAAAAATGGCTTCTGGGCATCCTTTCCCCAATGTTGGCTTTCGATTTGCATTGATCCTGCTTATTAAATTTTAATTTTTGGACACATGCGGTTGATTTTATTTTTACCTTGTAAAGTCAAACAACTTTTCCTTTATTTTAAGGCACTAAAACAATTTTAGCTATAAAATTAATCATTATACCATTAAGATTATAGAGGCAAATGTGATAATTAAAAAAAAAGTGGCCAAATCGATAAAGTTTTAACAAAATAGTTAATTAAAACCCAAGTGTGCCAATAATTTTGTTCAGGCAAATTTGGTCCATTCTTTGGTTTTTTATTTTAAATAAATTATTTATAAAAGATAAATTAATGAAGTCACTTGCATTAACATAAAACTAATGATTCTATCTAAAAATATTTTGTTTTATTTTAATATCAGCATATTATAAGAAGAACAAGAAAGGAAAGCTAACTTCGGGCGGAGCCGAAGTTGATATACCCTTGCAGAATACTCTGTAAATTATATTCTCCAAAATTATTCATATGATGCATTCTTAATACTCATAAAAAATCCGAACTTCCTAACTTTAACAACAACAAAGTTATGGCATTTCCAATCGTTCAGTTATATGGCAGCTATAGGATATAGTCGGCCGATCCTTATGAAATTTGATAGGTCGGATTGATTGGCCAAAAATAAAATCCATAGAAAATCCCAACTTCCTAACTTTACAAACACGAAAGTTATGGCATTTCCGATCAATCAGTTATATGGCAGCTATAGGATATAGTCGGCCGATCCCGGCCGTTCCGACTTATATACTGCGTGCAAAGGAAAGAAGGGTGTGTGCAAAGTTTCAATCCGATAGCTTTAAAACTGAGAGACTAGTTTGCGTAGAAACAGACAGACGGACAGACGGACAGACGGACATGGCTATATCAACTCAGGAGGTGATCCTGATCAAGAATATATATACTTTATAGGGTCGGAGATGTCTCCTTCACTGCGTTGCACACTTTTGACCAAAATTATAATACCCTCTGCAAGGGTATAAAAATAGCCTCAAAGTTTAACATGCTTGCTGTGCCAATAATTAAGTTTGTCACTGTATATAAAAGTCTTCGAATAAAAAATGGGTCAGTGGTAAATTCCTACCAGAGCGGATTGACATAAAAATCTAGAAAAATCCGCATAATTCTGAAATAATTAGGAGACGTGTGTGAGGTACAAATTAAAACAATAAACGACCCCAAAGTGCCCCAAAATTCGATTCGTTTTTTTTTAAATTCTTTCTTTTGCCATTTTTCTGTTATAAATGTTGTTAAAATGGTTTAAAAAAATTATGATCATAATCTTATGGCATAGCCGCAACTAACTGCATTTAAATTTTTTGGAAATTCAGCCTCCTTAACCAAGTCCCCAATATTTTCCAATTCTCTTATGCGTGACGTCACGGCCTCCACATATGTTTGTATGTATGTTCTGCTGGCGCACTTTGCATTAAGTCCTAAATGAGTGTATGTAGCATTTTAAGTGTGACCGCGCAGGGGAAAAAATGAAAATACCAGTCACAAAAAATTTAAAATGCGCGGTTAAAAAATCGATTATATCGCAAATCTTTTCATTTGTTTTCAAATGTTGAGTTATCCACAAACTTTGGATTTGTAAAAAACAAAAATAAACAATGATTCGCTCTGCTATGTACACACACACGCACGAAATATGTATATCCAAAAAATCAAGATAATACTGATATCCTTTTGCTAAAAGAATATTTAATTTACATTTCCACAACAGATTTAAGACATTTTGTAACCGATTTTTGTCATTTAAAATTCAAATCGCATTGATAATATTAAAAGAACATTAAATATTCAAACCAATTGATTCTCACGCTCTTTATTACACGTGCCTCATATTGTTTAAACAAATGCAAATGTTTAAACAATTTGATTCACGGCGTCCCCCACCTGTCTTTATCTAAACTACTATATAAAAGTCTTCGAATAAAAAATGGGTCTGTGGTAAATTCCTACCAGAGCGGATTGACATAAAAATCTAGAAAAATCCGCATAATTCTGAAATAATTAGGAGACGTGTGTGAGGTACAAATTAAAACAATAAACGACCCCAAAGTGCCCCAAAATTCGATTCGTTTTTTTTAAATTCTTTCTTTTGCCATTCTTCTGTTATAAATGTTGTTAAAATGGCTTAAAAAAATTATGATCATAATCTTATGGCATAGCCGCAACTAACTGCATTTAAATTTTTTGGAAATTCAGCCTCCTTAACCAAGTCCCCAATATTTTCCAATTCTCTTATGCGTGACGTCACGGCCTCCACATATGTTTGTATGCATGTTCTGCTGGCGCACTTTGCATTAAGTCGTAAATGAGTGTATGTAGCATTTTAAGTGTGACCGCGCAGGGGAAAAAATGAAAATACCAGTCACAAAAAATTTAAAATGCGCGGTTAAAAAATCGATTATATCGCAAATCTTTTCATTTGTTTTCAAATGTTGAGTTATCTACAAACTTTGGATTTGTAAAAAACAAAAATAAACAATGATTCGCTCTGCTATGTACACACACACGCACGAAATATGTATATCCAAAAAATCAAGATAATACTGATATCCTTTTGCTAAAAGAATATTTAATTTACATTTCCACAACAGATTTAAGACATTTTGTAACCGATTTTTGTCATTTAAAATTCAAATCGCATTGATAATATTAAAAGAACATTAAATATTCAAACCAATTGATTCTCACGCTCTTTATTACACGTGCCTCATATTGTTTAAACAAATGCAAATGTTTAAACAATTTGATTCACGGCGTCCCCCACCTGTCTTTATCTAAACTACTATATAAAAGTCTTCGAATAAAAAATGGGTCTGTGGTAAATTCCTACCAGAGCGGATTGACATAAAAATCTAGAAAAATCCGCATAATTCTGAAATAATTAGGAGACGTGTGTGAGGTATAAATTAAAACAATAAACGACCCCAAAGTGCCCCAAAATTCGATTCGTTTTTTTTAAATTCTTTCTTTTGCCATTCTTCTGTTATAAATGTTGTTAAAATGGCTTAAAAAAATTATGATCATAATCTTATGGCATAGCCGCAACTAACTGCATTTAAATTTTTTGGAAATTCAGCCTCCTTAACCAAGTCCCCAATATTTTCCAATTCTCTTATGCGTGACGTCACGGCCTCCACATATGTTTGTATGCATGTTCTGCTGGCGCACTTTGCATTAAGTCGTAAATGAGTGTATGTAGCATTTTAAGTGTGACCGCGCAGGGGAAAAAATGAAAATACCAGTCACAAAAAATTTAAAATGCGCGGTTAAAAAATCGATTATATCGCAAATCTTTTCATTTGTTTTCAAATGTTGAGTTATCTACAAACTTTGGATTTGTAAAAAACAAAAATAAACAATGATTCGCTCTGCTATGTACACACACACGCACGAAATATGTATATCCAAAAAATCAAGATAATACTGATATCCTTTTGCTAAAAGAATATTTAATTTACATTTCCACAACAGATTTAAGACATTTTGTAACCGATTTTTGTCATTTAAAATTCAAATCGCATTGATAATATTAAAAGAACATTAAATATTCAAACCAATTGATTCTCACGCTCTTTATTACACGTGCCTCATATTGTTTAAACAAATGCAAATGTTTAAACAATTTGATTCACGGCGTCCCCCACCTGTCTTTATTATTAATATAATCTTTTTCTTTTGCATACTTCTTTACGTCCCATTAAATGACCGTTTGCTGTAATTAATTCAAGTGAAACATAACCTGTTGGTCAAAATAACAAACTTTTGTTTGTTGGATTGTGAAAATAAGCGTTAACATTTTGAAAAAAATAATTTTCAAAACTGTTGCTTTAAGCATTCTATCTGTAATCGGCAGATTATTTTTAAACTTAAAATTTCCTAATATTTTAAAATCTAAATAGCTTTAATTTGGTTAGCTTTTTGGTTGCCAAGGCGAAGTTTGTATAACACACTCTGTAATCTCAAAATAATTTGAGTAACGTCTATTAAACCTATTACAAAAGCTAAACAACAAAAAGTTATATTAAACCGGTTAGACCTTGAGTTTAGAAAATAACTCTATAGCTGCTTCTATAGCTTTAATGGTCAAAATTACAAACTTTTGTTTGTTAGATTGTAATTTAAGCGTTATACATTTTGAAAAATATAATTTTCAAAACTGTTGCCTTAAACAATCTATCTGTAATCGGCAGACTTCTTAAAAACTTGAAATTTATTAACATTTCAAAATTAAGTTACATTTAGTTTTGCATGAAAATTATTTAAATAACATATGATACGCATGTAACTTTTTAGTCTTAACTAACTGAATTAATATCTTTATATCTGCAAATCTTTGTTGTGCAGTGTGAAATTATTTTGCAATATATTTTGCAATATATAAACATCAATATTACTATTGCAAAAACTTATATATTTAAAAAGTTAGATAAATAACTATTTAAATTACAAGTATATTTTAATAGCATTTTGAAATATTGATTTTTTTCTAGATTTACTGCTTACAATGGAAGTAGAGTATTTAAATATAGATGGTGCTCCGGTACCTCACTCTGTTATACCTATAACAGGTGATGGAGCTTGCTTATTCCGGGCTGTGTCCTACGTTTTGTTTGACAATGAAAGTTATGCTCAAGTCATTCGAAAATCAATAGTTCTATTAATAGTTTCCCAATTTAGTTCATTTGTTGATGACACATGTAATTTTAACGGAGATAATTATGCCAATCCTGTGGATTATGAAAATGACATGATTAAACCGCACACGTTTGGTTCGTATGCTGAACTAAAAGCTGCTGCTAAATTGTACCCTATTTATATTGAAGTTTACTTTAATCAAACGCTCATTGCAGTTGCTGGTACAGAGGGCAGTACCATAAAAAGATTTCGTTTCAGTGGAAGCTTATCTGGTGGACATTATGATGTCTACAAGCCTATTGAAACCTTTAATGATAAAAGCTCTCCCACTCAAAATATATTAGAAGTTCCTTCTATGAAAAAAAGAACATTCAAAGAAGAGGTGAACTTACTGATTTTTCTCGAAAAAAACAGAAAAAGATTGAAAATAAGAACTATCATGTTAGGCATCGTGAGGAAATTCAAACTGCAAAAATAACACAACAAAAGAATACAAAGAGTGCACTTTCGTGGAAAGTAAAACATAATTCCGCTTTTTTATACGATTTAAATCTGGCATACAATTCTGATAAATCAGTTTATATTGGAATAATGAATAAGAGATGCTCATTTTGTGGCGCCTTAAAATGGAAGGAAGAGTCAAAAGGTATGTGTTGCAAAGAGGGAAAAGTCCAGCTTCCATCTCTTAAAACATTACCAGATCCTCTTTTAAGCCTTTTAAATGGTGATCACCCAGACCATACACATTTTATGGGGCTTACCAGAAAATATAATAATTGTTTTCAAATGACTTCATTTGGTGCGACAAAAGTTATTAATGAAGGTTATATGCCCACATTTAAAGTACAGGGGCAAGTTTACCACTTAGTTGGTAGCGTTTTGCCAGCTTCTAAAGAAGAAGCTCAGTTTCTCCAAATTTATTTTATTGGTGAGGACAATGTAGAAGCCGATTTCAGGTGTAAAAACAGTCCTGGAGTTAAAAATGCGTTAGTTAAATCACTACAGTTGATGCTGCATGAAAGTAATCCATATGTTAAGGATTTTAAAACTGCTCTTAAAAGAGTTCCGAAGAATTGTAGCCAATTTAAAATGGTTATTCACGCCAATAAAAAAGCCTGTTAGGGCTCATAGAGGTCGTTATAACGCACCCCAAGCAAATGAGGTCGCTTTGGTATTAGTTGACCAACAATTTGAAAAAAGGGACATTATTATTGAGGGTTATAATAATCAGTTAAAAAGAATCAGTGAACTTCACCGATCTTATGACGCCCTACAATATCCATTAATGTTTTGTCATGGAGAAGATGGTTACACTATAGATATACCCAAAATTGACCCCGTTTCAAAAAAAAACGTTAAGAAAACAGTCTCAGCGTTAGATTTTTACAGTTTCCGAATAATGCTTAGAGAAAATGTATGGAATCACCTGCACTATTTTAGAGCTCTCTTTAGTCAATTTTTGGTTGATATGTATGCTAAAATAGAAACAGAAAGGCTTAATTTTATTCGGCTAAATCAAAAAAAAGCTGAGAGCAGAAAGCTACATACATCTTCAAGATGCTATAGGTAGGAATGATGTAGATTTAGCACAGTTTGGCCAGATGGTAATTTTACCTTCATCCTTTACTGGCTCGCCACGGTACATGCACGAAAAAACTCAAGATGCCATGACATATGTTCGTTATTATGGTCGTCCTGATCTTTTTATTACATTTACCTGTAATCCTAAATGGAAAGAAATTAAAAGTGCACTATTTTTAGGGCAGAAGCCTCACGATCGGCATGATATCATTGCTCGAGTCTTTCATTTAAAGGTCAAAGCTATAATGTCTTTAATTAATAACATGGGGAAACCACAAAAAAAAACGCGCCAAAACCTCTACCTCTATGGTGGTGTGGAAATGTGGAATGGTTTTAGTTTAAATAAAGTAGCAAATAAAAAAGTTAATCAAAAGTATAGTTTTAAGCGATATAGTTAGGAAATTGCTAATCTTAATTTCCGCAGGCGAAGCTGCGGGCTACCTTGCTAGTATATACATAATTTGAGACATTATATGGTTTAATAATAATTTTTGCACGATAAATACGTGCTTGGCTTTTTGATACCACTTTTACTTATTAAGTCAATGCTTAAATAATAAATAAATTCCAGCACCTCTTTCACCACATACCTTGTTTTAATTTATAAACATGTTTTTGTATAATGATAAAATTAATCGTTAAGAAGACAATGAGTTAGACAATTGAACATCAACTTTTATTTCTCCTTATCATCAGTCGTTATAAAGTATATATTATTTTAAGCTTTCCTAGATTAGACAGATAAAATTATTTTCTAGAACTAGTAGAACAATTAAAACGCATTGCTTGCAACGTCGGCTATTGTATCAGATTTCGATGGGAATTTACTATCATAAATATTATTAATCAGTTTTGACATAGAAAAACCCATAAGTGCAAAAAAAAGATTTTCTGAATGAAATTTAACCTCATATTCGCTTTTATTCTTCAATGTTTTACCAACATTTTCATAACGATGTTTTGTTTTTCACACTGTAAATATCACATATGATAACTCTACACTATTAAATTGCTTTACGGCAGATATCCGATATACAAAGACTTACTTTGATAAGTTAAGGACGATAACAAGAGGTAGCCCGTGGTTTCTATAGCCTGACGAATAAAACAAGCATTGATGGCTCGTATTCACTTGTCCAGATTAGTTCTATAAAAGAGTGGAAAAACTAGTCTTCCAAGTAAAATAAAATTTATAGAACCTTTTAAAAATTGTAGAGCATTTCATATTTCAAAATTTACTTTTATTGCGGAAAAATAACTAAGATATTTGTTAACTAGGCAATTCGTTTTTATTGACTAAGTTATGTAAGAATAGAGTAAAATTAGTAGTCCTAATAAAAGCAAATCCTCAAAAACTGTAAGCACCCAAGCAGTGGAATTATTGTTTAAAATATTTTCCCGACTTGTTACTTTTACTTACGACATTTGCCACCAGCTGGTTGGCGAAATAATAATATTTAATAGCAAATGCGCATAAAATTTAAATCAAACCCCATTAAAACTGTCGCCTGGTTGCCCTAATGGGCCATCAAACCCCGCATAGATATAGTACGAGATGTGGCAACATTCCGCTTTTATGACAACTTATGGAAATTGATGGCCATCTTCTCCGGGGGAGAACAAAATAATCGCGGGTCTTCTGACTGTCAGACCCACAAACAAAAAGAAAAACTTCCAGCTCAACTTGAGTGATGTCTCGAGGGGCAGCGAGGGGCTGGGCTGTCCCCCGGGGGGCGGGAGATGGGAAATTGAGGTGGGTGGTGTTGCCACTGACATTGATGATGACGTTGGCCAAGGGCGTTGACAATGTTTGTCAGCCGAGCAGGCAACTTTGACAGCGCGTCAACGAATGGAGACAGACAGTTGCCACACCCCCTTCCATAGCCCACTATACCCTTCCTACCATATCCCCCTAATCCAGAAGAAATCGGAGTGGCTGGGCGTGGGCGGTTAAGTTTGAAAGAATCCTGCAAGTGGCGCTTTTTTCTTTTTCGCCTGTAATGAGCTGCTCTTGGCCTGCGCTTAATTGTGGTGCAATCCAAAAAGAGAAAAAGGGGAATTTTCCAGGAAAAAAATAGGAGTTAAATCAAAGATTTTTAAAAAAGGTGTCTATCGATAGACCAATAAGACAAAGAAATTACAAATGTTGTATTAAAATCGTAAAAGTTACTGAAATAAGATCTGGAAACAAATGAATTAATGTCATTGAGTGTGACATTAAGATTTAAGTGTGTTTATAGAAGACAAATGAAATTTTTTCAGCTCAGCCATGAAGACAACTATTTCATAAAACGAAGCCTAAATCATAGACAAGTGGATATATGAAGTGGTGTTTATGCACACGATATATAGTAAATGTAGCTTAGTATTTTAGTTAATTAATTAATCAACCAGTAGATGTTGCCATCTTAACCATGTGTAAGTTTAAATAAAATCAGCTTATATATTTTTGAGTCTAAGTTCCCAATTAAAGTTTTTACATATTTTGCAACATAAAATTTTATTTTATTTTTATTAAATGTCTAAAGTTTATTTTTCTTACTTTTTGCAGTGCATCCTTGCAGCTTGAGTTTGAAGAGACCGTAAGCACCGCTCTTATTGTTCGCTGCGGTGCAATCCTAACTAAAACTCCAACGGACAAGTTCCGGGCACTCGCAATGAAAATCAAACGATAAGCGGCAGTTTTTCCCGAACAGTTTTCCCAGTCTGCAGGAGCAATTAAAGGAAAAGTTCGTTACAATTGGGAAAAGAGGCTAACAGAAGATAACTTCTGCGGAAGTAGTAAAATGCGTGGATTAAGTGTTTAGGAAAGAGCTCTTTGGTAGAAGGAAAAAGTAGCTGAACAGACATCACCAACGCAACAATGTTCAAGTGGTGTTATGGATATATTTTTATCAAGTAACTAAAGTATATGGGAAATTAAAAATATATATAACATACCTGTTTACATATCTTCCGCTTCTCAAAGAATTTAACTCTTTATTGCTGAACTTAAATATCACATACAAACTGGAGAATTGGCGAGAACTTTTCCATGAGCATTTCTAGTCACGTCCAGAGCAGAACTCCCCATCACTTCCCCATTTCCCTCACAGCTCCACTGACCCTACTTGGCTCCACTTTTCAGTTTTCAGGCCACACAATTAGCAAATGGAGGCGGGTTCATAACTCAAGTCGAAGGGGAAACTATTTAGCATGTTACTACATATTTTAAATATATTCCCGTCACAGTGCCCAGTTCTGAGCCACCAGGGTGACCCGCATTTCGGATCCAAGTTGGACCTAGAATTGGACTCAGATCCAGGCACGTGCCGGGAAAAGTTGCCGACGCAGGCAGAAAGAAGCAACTTTTCCTTGCCTCATTAGCATGCGACACCAAAGGGCATTAAATCACATTTTGCATTTGACGCAGCAGCAACTTGCAATTGCAACCGTGCAGCACTGGAAAATAATGGCGAGTGCGGGGGGATTTCTGCAAGACGTACAAAAAAAGACAGACTATGAATTCTGATGACTTGCTCGAGTTTTCATGTGAGGCGCATGCCGGATAACAGCAGCTCGGGATGAAAGCGTGAAGTGAGAGCATGAAAATCTTACACTTGGAAAATCCCAACAGCTATTCAAGATATGTGATTCAAGGTCAGAACAGTCAAAAAAATCTGTTATAAATGTTAAATGTAACTTTGATTTGTAACATTTTTTTTATTACATTATTAAATATTGTATTTTGAACTAACCAAATGATAACCTTTTTTCCCAATAATTTCTTGAGCCATTAATAGATTTAAAGTTATTAAAGATCTTTTTTATTATATTTGAAAATTTTTATTGCGTTATTGAATAGAGTAAAGCTTGTTGGTCTAGCCCATTATTTTTCCGGTACGTAATCAGATAATATATAATTGTAATTCTTAAGAATAAGTTTTTAATTTTAATATAAGGTTTTAAACTGATAACGATAAATATACTATTTTGTAATTTAGTTTCAGAACTTTGTACATTACAGCATTTTATTGTTGGCATACTATTTTGATCCAGTAGTCATACATTTATAATAAAGACTTTTAAAATAAATTTTATTTAAATTCACATTTCATATGTTCTTAAAATGAAAATCGAATGCACCTTAAAATAGATATTTCTTTCCTTTCGCAAAGTCTTTGAATTGAGTCCTTTTCCCATCCCCGTGAGTCACGTTCCTATCTCGCCGCCGCACATCCTCTTCCCTTTCTCCGCTCCATTGGCCATCTCCTGTGCGACTTGTTTGTTTTTGTTTGGGTTCCGTGTTTGCTCGTGTATCGCTGCTTTTATCTGCTCTCCACTGCCGCATGCGGGATGCATTTGGAATCCGACCAGCCCGGCGGATCCTTGTGCACGTTCCTAGCTACATTCCCGGCTATATTCGCCCCGCAGGAGTAATTCCAGTCTGCAGTTGGCAATGAAAACGTCTCGCATGCGGAATTGACAAAAAGCAAGGCATTGGGTAAAAACATGTGAGCGTTGTTTTTCGCGTTTTCCGACTTGCAGATACCCGCTATGAAATTTTGATTTTTCTTTCTTGTGCACTTTGATGAAAATATACATATAATCAATAAAAACCAGAGAAAGTGATTTTTTTTTAAGCAAACAATATTACTCACTTATATTGGTCCAAGAAAAAAACGATTTAAGCCATAATCATTATCTTGGATTGCATTTCCACTGTGATTTCTTAAATTTTATATTTTTCATATATTTGAATAGCCTAATAGAACATTGCATTGAAGTGCATACGTGTTATTTTTGAACACATGATTATTAAAGGCTTTAATTTTTTCTTAAAATAAAACTTGTCATCATTTCTTGTTTCTTGTTTCATGCTTGCAAAGAAAACCACTCCTTACATTCTTTTCAAAAAAATAATTCATTTATTTAATGATTTTTATCTTATTCCCCTCAAATTAAAAGTATTTGGAATATTCATATAATAAACACGTAAATATTGATGTTTTTATACCCTTGCAGAGGGTATTATAATTTTGGGCAAAAGTGTGCAACGCAGTAAAGGAGACATCTCCGACCCTATAAATTATATATATTCTTGATCAGGATCGCGTCTTAAGTTGATATAAGCATGTCCGTCTGTCTGTCTGTCTGTTTCTACGCGAATTGAAACTTTGCAAACACCGTTCCTTTGCGCGCGGTAATTAAGTCGGAACGGCAGGGATCGGCCGGGATCGGCCGGGATCGGCCGACTATATCCTATAGCCGCCATATAACTGTTTGGATAAGGGTTTTATTTTTGGCCAATCAATCCGAACTACCAAATTTCATAAGGATCGGCGACTATAGCCTTTGGCTGCCATATAACTGAACTATTGGAAATGCCATTACTTTGGTGTTTTTAAAGTTAGGAAGATGGGATTTTTTATAATTTGCAGATTATTCTGCACGGGTATATCAACTTCGGCACCGCCCGAAGTTAGCTTTCCTTTCTTGTTTATCTTACAAAATGAT
Source organism: Drosophila rhopaloa (assembly GCF_018152115.1). Classification (NCBI taxonomy): domain Eukaryota; kingdom Metazoa; phylum Arthropoda; class Insecta; order Diptera; family Drosophilidae; genus Drosophila; species Drosophila rhopaloa. Next base: position 101,660 of record NW_025335142.1, on the reverse strand, counting down.
AAGGAAATCTACTCGGAGTTTCAAAGTGTTTCTGGTAAAGGGGTTAGACTGCCCTTAACCACGCTTATTTATTATTCTGATTTTTATTAAAACCTTGAGTATTCTTACGAGCGTTAATATCAATTTTGCGTTTGCAGCTTAAAATTTAGTGACTTGAAAATGCAACTACCGTCGAGAAATATTTTAAGTTTGGTGAAAAAAAAGTACAGTTAAGTTAAACGTGACCAAAACCTTTATAAACAGAAACCTGTACTAACAAGAAAGGAAAGCTAACTTCGGACGGAGCCGAAGTTGATATACCCTTGCAGAATACTCTGTAAATTATATTCTTCAAAATTATTCATATGATGCATTCTTAATACTCAGAAAAAATCCCAACTTCCTAACATTAAAAACACCAAAGTTATGGCATTTTCAATCGTTCAGTTATATGGCAGCTATAGGCAGTGTTGGGACATACCTATATATTTTTACCTAGGTACGTATCTAGGTACAATTAAGTGGTACCTTTTACCTTACCTAGGTATAAAAATAATTGGGTACCTTTTACCTTACCTAGTTACAGATTTTGATATACCTTCGGAATTATTAAGGTACTTGTATAGGTATTAAACAATGCTCTGATTTAAAATAGCCAAATCTGGCTGCGACATTGAAATAAGCAAAATCCACCACATCTACACGTCAATTTCGTTTCGAAATGGTAATAGTCGGAACGCAGTATTAAAAGTCAGGGGAACTTAGCCATTCTCATGTTTGTTTTGTGATGTAACCTTTGCATTGCAATTTTTACATATGCACAAAACAATTTGACTCTGCGCGACAGACATGGCCGAAAAGGAAAATACAAATGAGAAAGTGTTGCCACTAATATTAAATGGCAAATTTTTTAACCCGGATGGCAAGTGCGTGTTAATAAAACAATAAAATTCGATGATAAATCGACAGGAAATCTGCACAAACACCTCAAGGTAAGCCTATGCGTTTTTTTTATGTGTAAGATATGTACATACAGTGGATCGCAGCTTATTTCGTGCAGTTACCTAAAAAAAGTTCAAGTCGTAATTCCAGCTAAACTAAGAAAGATAACAGAAAAATTTAAATGCAGTATTTTAAAAGGGAATATTAACTTGTTTATTAAATTAAAACGATTTCCTTAATCATAAAAACAAAATACTTATTAAATAAAAACAAAATGTGCAGGCTTTTTTCATGCCGCAGCTTATTTCGTGCAGTTCATTCTTCTTAACTTATTATTTGTAATTTAAAAGCTAATATTTGGTATGTCCTCATTTCTGGTTCAGGACAGCTTTAAGACGATTTCCCAAGGAAGAAACTAACTTTTTAGTGGTTTCCACTGGAATTTTTGGCCATTCTATCATCAAAACACTTTACATGTCGTTTTTGTTCGAAATCTTCCTCTTCCTTATAGCGATGTCCAATATTTCCCATAAATTTTTGATCACATTTAAGTCTGGAGACTGTGCTGGCGTGACGGCATGAGGGCAGTTCCAGACAAGATAAACCTCCACAATCCCTGCTGAATGCTTCGGATCGTTGTCCTGGTAAAATCGAAATCGATCGCGTATGCCCAGTTTTTCAGCAGTTTGGAGCAGGTTTTCCTTATGAATCTGTAGGTACATCTTGGCCATCCATGATAACTTCAAAAAAAATCGAGGTTGCCCCGCCAGAAGCTGCCATACAGGCCCAAACTATAACATGACCCCCGCCATGCTTGACTGTAGCTTTTAAGAGTTTGTTTTCGAGCTCTGGATTAGGTCGCCGCCAAACATATTAAACCAAAAAAAGTTTACATTTTGACTCGTCTGCAAATAACACGTCATTCCAAAACGAAATCGGAAGAAGAATATCCTCCCTTGTTCCTAATACAGAGCTGGAAAGCAAACACCTATAAGCTACGGTCAAGCATGACGGGGGTCATGTTATGGTTTGGGCCTGTATGGCAGCTTCTGGCGGGGCAACCTCGATTTTTTTTGAAGTTATCATGGATGGCCAAGATGTACCTACAGATTCATAAGGAAAACCTGCTACAAACTGCTGAAAAACTGGGCATACGCGATCGATTTCGATTTTACCAGGACAACGATCCGAAGCATTCAGCAGGGATTGTGGAGGTTTATCTTGTCTGGAACTGCCCTCATGCCGTCATAACGCCAGCACAGTCTCCAGACTTAAATGTGATCAAAAATTTATGGGAAATATTGGACATCGCTATAAGGAAGAGGAAGATTTCGAACAAAAACGACATGGAAATGGTCGGCCGATCCTTATGAAATTTGGTAAGTCGGATTTATTGGCTAAAAATAAAACCAATAGAAAATCCCAACTTCCTAACTTTACAAACACCAAAGTTATGGCATTTCCGATCAATCAGTTATATGGCAGCTATAGGATATGGTCGGCCGATCCCGGCCGTTCCGACTTATATACTGCGTGCAAAGGAAAGAAGGGTGTATGCAAAGTTTCAATTCGATATCTTTAAAACTGAGAGACTAGTTTGCGTAGAAACAGACAGACGGACAGACGGACATGGCTATATCAACTCTGGAGGTGATCCTGATCAAGAATATATATACTTTATAGGGTCGGAGATGTCTCCTTCACTGCGTTGCACACTTTTGACCAAAATTATAATACCCTCTGCAAGGGTATAAAAATGGACACATCCACAAGGGCGATTCGCGGAGCACAAGGAGTATCGACCATGGTTAAATAAGCATTCAAACTTTGGGGCTGATAGAATTAAAGTTCTTATTGACTGATATTCGAATAAAAAATCCGATTTACTCTGGTTTCGGATTTTCGAATAAATATATCCGATAGTCTGGTTTCGGTTCACACCTCGGGGATTTTGCTCGTTCTCAGTTTGTGGTGTTGGCACTGCGGTTCGGCTGATGGCGCCACCTAAAATTGTCGATATGCGCCCCCAGCTGGGGCATATTTATTTTGAAATTGGTGATGTGAGTAAAAGGTATCGAGGCACTCGACTATAACTTTCTCCACGTTTCTTAACCAAAAACCCGAGGGGAAGTTTTATGATTTCTTTTCAAGAATTGGGACCAACAAGTTGTATTTTATAACATTATCATTAAATTATTATGCACAAGGTTCTATAAAATTACTCAAAAATAATGAAATAAAAAATGTTCATTAATGATAGCGTAAACTAATTTAATTTAATCATTAGCTTATAAATATTTCGGTCTCTTATAAAAAAAAACAAGAAAGGAAAGCTAACTTCGGGCGGAGCCGAAGTTGATATACCCTTGCAGAATATTATGTACATTATATTCTCCAAAATTATTCATAAGATGCATTCTTAATACTCATAAAAAATCCCAACTTCCTAACTTTAAAAACACCAAAGTTATGGCATTTCCAATCGTTCAGTTATATGGCAGCTATAGGATATATAGGATATAGGATATAAAACCCATAGAAAATCCCAGCTTCCTAACTTTACAAACACCAAAGTTATGGCATTTCCGATCAATCAGTTATATGGCAGCTATAGCTATATAGCTATATATAGTCGGCCGATCCCGGCCGTTCCGACTTATATACTGCGTGCAAAAGAAAGAAGGGTGTGTGCAAAGTTTCAATTCGATAGCTTTAAAACTGAGAGACTAGTTTGCGTAGAAACAGACAGACGGACATGGCTATATCAACTCTGGAGGTGATCCTGATCAAGAATATATATATACTTTATAGGGTCGGAGTTGTCTCCTTCACTGCGTTGCACACTTTTGACCAAAATTATAATACCCTCTGCAAGGGTATAAAAACTCAGAATATATATATATTTCTTAATCTGGAAAAAAATTTATAATTAGGAGTTTACATTTTTATAAAAAGAATGTGAAAAACTTTCACTGCGAATGTATTTAATGTGAAGTCTGAGCTATTTAAATTTAACATATTAATTTAGTCCTGTCTAATAATGTTTTTCTAACATTCCTCGAAAACTGTCTGTAAAAATTGGTTTTAGTAAATGCAATATACCCCGCTTTAAAAATGCAACAAATCCAGGGTAAAATAAAGAAGCTTGCGAACTCATTCAGCGCCAACCTGAAACTCGAAGTCCGTCTGCGAGCTACGAAAACAAAAATATGGCTCCGTTCATCTACTTCGTTTTCCCCAACTTAGCTCGGGGCAAAAGTTGTTAAGTTGTTGGGAGCGGCATTGAAAGTGGCCAAGAGGATCGACAGAGAGGAACCTGCTTGGGTCCAACCCCAAGGCCCGAGTCCAGGACTCAACCCGATCCGAAGCCAATCCTGGCGAGGCACTTTAATTTCTTTAATGCAGCAGTACTTTGCCTGATTTTGCGGTGCACTCCAAGCTTTTTGCCGCCCACTCCGCTCCATTTGGGAATTTATTTCCCTTGGTTTTCCATTTAGTTGTTTGCCTTTTCGCTGGTCGGTCCCTGGCTGTTTGTCCTTTCGTTGTGATTGCAAATATTTTATGGTTTTAATTTGTGCTCTTGCATCGCTCGAAAGTCTTCAGTTATTTGCCAAGCATTTCATGCTCGAAACTCGTATTTCATTTTGGGGTTAGCCGGAACAACTCATCCAGTTTTTGCAGCTTTCTTGAGGTTCACTCCTTGCAGTTGATAAAATACTAATTCGGTTTTGTTTATGCTGTGGTCGGTGGAAGAAATGTATGAATTTAATATAAATATGAAGCCAAATCGAAGGGAAAAATGTAGGGTGAATGAATTTTGGCTATCGATGTAATTGGATAAATGACCAAAAATAACTTTCGCATCTAAGAGGGTATATGAAACAAATTGTGTAAATTATGTTAAAGACTATTTTATATTTTTTAGGTGTAAGGATAAAGTTGTATAATTTTTTCAGTATAATTTATCCCAATGATTTTCGGTCTTTTTCATTCAATTTTTTAGTTGAGAGTTAACCTTAGCCCCAAATCCATTTATCTTCTGTTGGATTTTTCATTCCGAAGAGAAACTCTGCTAGCCATAACTATAACGAATTCAATTAATATGCAAAGTGAGTTTGTCAAAAAATAAAACTGGACGACCGACAAAGTGAACGCCAGTTTATTCTACTAGCTTCAAGCTCAGCCAGCGATTCAATAATTAAAGCGTAGCTAAGAAGATTTACCCACACGCACTTGCAGGGGGAATCCCCCTAGAATCCACTCTTCTCGTCGAGAACGGCTTCAGGTAAGCCAAACTGATAATCACTCAATTTGCTTTGGGGCACAAAACTATGAAGTTAACTCAGCTTGTCGAAAGTTGCACGTAGAGGAAGCGGTACTGAAAGGTGGAAAACAGCGTCACACTAAAAACATTTTCTTTAAATGTATTTTATAAAAATAAAGTTTTATACAGTTTTTATTAAAATACTGTGTGTAATCTTTTGTAGTTATCCTGGCTAGTTTTGATTCCACTTCTAAACTAGTTTTGTTTGTTGCTAAACTACATTTTAGATTGTAAAAAGAACTGAAATTGTAAAAATGCATTTGCTTCTAGACAAGTAAATGGGCCTAAAATAATAATTTGTATATTAAAATTGGGCTCTGGTTGACACCTACATCTTTTCTTTTATGTCTGCCCTTTGATCAGTAACTTGTAAAACGAATACTGTTATTCACTGTTAGAAAGCTTAAAATGTAAGGCATAAAAATGGTTTTTTTGAATAAATTTTTAGAAGCAGCTTTTAACGTTTGGAACCTTTTTATCTGCCAAAGTGGGCTGACTTACACGTCTTAAATCTTGCAATATACTTTTAACATTTTTATAAACAAATGACTATTTTATTTTTATTTGTAAGGAATATATATTTCATATTTTTCTTTTAGCGTTGAAGTGTAATGACTTCATTTATTTTCGATAGAATTTTAGAACAATTCGAACAAATCTTGTAAAGCTAAATATGGTAGTTGAATGTGAAACTGTCATGCCACAAGTTGCTCCACCAAAAAACATTGCATCCCAAAAAAAAAAAAGAAATGGTTAGTGGAAAAATTGGGGAGGTTGTCCCAGTCTGAAAAATCATAATTTAACATTTAACAAGCTCTTAAGCTGGCAAGGTAAAACCAAATTACATATTACATTTTGCTCAACTAAACAAGCAATTATAAAATATTTTTCCGAGTGCTGTTGCTGGTGGTGTTATAAAGCTAGGCAGACCCAAACTTAAACCAAGGGAGAGGCAACCGTAGAAGCCAACGCCTGCGAGCCATCCGAGAAGAGCAAGTGGAGTGCACCAAATTGGCATTACCAACTCAGAGGATGGTGCGGATGGCCATGCAAAGTAAATGTAGCAAGCGTAAACATTGCTCGGCACTGGGGAACAATGGCTAAAATTCCCGCCTCGGCTCAATTTTGCCCTGAAAGATGCATAATGCAAAAGCAAAGTAGCCGAAAAGAGCCGGAGAAAAAGCCAAGAAAGCACAAGAGAAAAATTAGTTACGCCAAAAGCAGAAAATAAGGGGAAGGTGGGGGTGCGGGTACTGACTTGATGATGCTATGCTAAATGCTTGCGGGACACGAATACCATGCTAGTAAAAAGGTGATGGCCAAAAGGGGACGGTGGTGTTCGAGGGTTAAGGGGGGCTGGCGGCGTCAGCACTGGATTAACGGACATCCCACAGATACTTTCCGCCAAGCTGCCACACAGATATTTCAATGGGGAGGATGTCAATAAGTTTTAGCTATAAAATATTTAACTGCTCCCCGACACTTAAATATATTTTTTTCCAAAAGGGGATAAAAGACCGAAATAGCTGACAACCTGAAATGTCGAATTTAAGCCATTTATTTCTGGGTGAAAAATGTGGATAATGATCTATCTAATGGCAAAAAACAAAAAAGATACATGGGTAAAAGTGCACTTGCTTACTAAAGCAGATGACTAAAAAAATCGACCTCCATCACTTTATTTATTTATTTTTTGACAAAAATAATTCCAGCTGAAATGCCAATCAACTGGAAATTTTATTACGAGTTTAATTTTATTTTTTCACAGGATTTCATAAAATAATGTATAAAATTAGATCCAGCCATTATTAAATTTTAAGTTTTAAATTAGTTTTATTTTATTTAAATATTTATTATTTACCAATGTTAGAATAGACAAATATAAATGATGTAATTGAAGCATAAAACATGCTGCGGAATGACTAAAATAACGGTTTATTTCTCATGTTTAAATTTAACTCATCTTTTTTAGCAAATATAAGGGGACTCATGTCTTAAAGCATTGTTTTGTGTTTTTATGTAATTTCTTAATCATTATTTTGTGTGTTTATTCTGAGTGCATAGGCTTTTTTCCTAGAGCATTTAAAATTCAGTCTGGCCGATTTTTGTGTCATTCCTCGAGAGATAGGAAGTCGTGAAGCCGGGTGGCAACCAAAATGTGGCCAGAAACTGTGCGACACATGCAAAATAAGCTGGGTGGCCTAAAGGGGCGGAATGGGGCGTGGCCGCGGAGGGTTTTAGCGGACGGATTTCGCGCCTAAGCTGCGTTTGATGGCTGCTGGTGGCTGATATTTGCAGGCGACTTCTGGATGCCACAGCCATGGCAGAACCGAGTGGCTCAGCTCCAGCGGATCGAGAGGCTCCGATGGCTGAGTGGATGCAACATTGTTGTCTGGTGTTGCAGTTGCAACACTTGGCCGCGGATTTGGCGACAATGTCTCGCATGCTCCGCAGATTTCCAGCTGGCGACAAGTTATCAAGACGAACGTGACTGGCAAATAGTTTCGGTTTAACTTCTGTTTTCCAGCAACGAAAGTTTTGACAAGGGCCTTAGCCATGGTTAGTGCCACAGAAGGAGGGAGTACTGCCACAGGCGGGATGGAATTGAGGTGGAAAAACTTTTGTGGCTGCATTGGACATGCTGAAGTCTTGACACATAGAAGGTGGCGATAAGGTGGGACCATGGAAATGGGATGCCAAGTGGGCACAGAAAATTGGAAAGACTTAAAGTGACAACGTTTTGGAGGAAGAGTTCCCCAATTACCTTTCTGTCCCATAGCATGTCTTAAAATAAACAGTATCGAAATTATTTCTTTTTTTTTTTAATCAGAAATCAGTTTCAAAATTATTTCCTGCCCAACATTAATTTTATAATTCTTAAATTAACTATACTTATTCTCAATGAAAAGCCATACATTAAGGTTTTGTATATTCACATTCCCGTTTCAAAAATAGTTTTATCTACTTAGATTAAATAATATACGCATTGAAAAAACTATAATCGTAATTGTGTAGTAAAAAATGCCAACAGATTAAAATAACAAATTCACTTTTACATAATCTGTATGCATTCATTTAGTTTTTAACTTAATTAACTTAATCGTTTAAAAGTATGGTACAGGGATAGAGAAGAGTTTTCGACTGCAAAAAGAAAATATATATACTTGAACAGGATAAATAGCGGATTAATTTTTGTCGTATCCGTCTGTTTGTCTCTCTTTATGAACGTCGATATACATGTAACATGCTGATTCGAGCTTTGCCTATGCATAAGCTTACATTAATTTTTGGCTAGTATCATCAGAAATTAAATCCAATCAATAAGTCTTGCTATTGGCAAATGTCTTATTAACAGAAAACCTATTTCCCACATTTCGGGGATCAGTGCTCCAACACTAAAACACATCTACTACACTGCCAACCAATCATCGACACTTTGGACTTAGTTTTCCCTCCGGCTCCTTTTCACGGCGACTTAGATGTTTGCGCTGTTGGACATAATTTATGTCTGTTGCCGTTGACCCCCTAAAAATGGAACCATGAAATTTGTAAGTGTCGCCAGAACTACCTTCCTGCCCCTTCCAATGCCCCAGATCCACATCCCCAGTTACAGAACCCTAAGCTTGGACTCGAGTCGAGCGTGGCTAATGAAAAGAAATATTAAATTCTCACGTTCCAAGGCAAATGGAAAAAAGCAGCGAGAAACGAAAATCCCTGCAAGCATATTCTACAAAATAAACCAAAAGCCAAAGGAGGGGTCGGGGAATCGCCAGAAGAATAGAACCAAGTTGTTCTCATACACAAAAGGTAAATAAAAATTGCAGGAAACCTCGACTCTCGACTCTCGGCTCTGACCTTTCAGCCAACTCGAAGACGAAGTCAGTCAGCCATTGAGCCAGACTGGAGTTGACTTGCCCTGCCCGCCGCTCCGACTGCATCGTTAAAGTCCACAGGCAAAATAAAACGTGATTCATGTTACTTATCACCCGCACAGCATCGACCATCAAGAATGGCCAAGGGAACAGTCGAGCACAATGGTTTCCTGGTCTGAGTCTTTGGCGTCGCTTCCTTTTACACTAAAAGAAAAAATCGAAAACTGAAAACATGTTCAAAAAGAAACATATCACTTAAACGATAATAAACTATTTAAAAAAAACGTTTAGTATTAGCTTATATGTTTTGGAACGATTGTTTCAAAGGGTGCATTTTAATATGGTCGAAATATATAAAAACAGTCATATCTCGGAGTGTATGCAGGGTTTCCAATGAAGGAGGTATTTCCGACCATATAAAGTGTATATAAGTGTATTCTTGATCATCGTCACCCGGAGAGTTGAACCTAGCCATCTGTCCGATTTTACGCAAATTTACCTCCCAGTTTTAAAGCCATCTCCTAGAAGTCTCCATTCTATTTCAGGTAGTATATACATAAGTCCGATCGAACGACCATTTCATAAAGCTCCCATAAGAACAATTGGTAAAAAAGATTTTTTAAAATGTAGCTTCTTTTTTTATATATGAATATATGTTGAGATATAGTAATTTTCAAGCATTTCACAACTATACAAATCGAAGTAAAGAATATTTAATTTTTAAAAGGGCTGCGAGGTTAAATAAATTTCGTGTTGTCGAAGATTGCTCATTTCTTGTTTTTCAATTATATTTCCGATTGTTATTGTGATAAAGTCTTCTATACTACCTGTAAAATAAATAACCTTTTGAATAAATGTCGTCTAGATAGCTTTACAACTGAGAAACTAGCCAGCGCAGAAACGGACATCCAGGCGAACAGATGACTTTAACAAACCCGCCTAGATATACTGATCAAGATATACTGATCAAGAATAACTATAACACACTTTTCAAGGATATGTACATATGATCAAGGTACTTTATAATGTGATGTAATTCTAGAAATAATAAGTAACGATTATATTTAAAACAAGAGAGAACGCTATAGTCGGGTGCCCCGACTATCAGATACGTTACCAGGTAATGGGAGAGGAAGGAGATAAAACTGATCACGCATAACTTTTAACGAATGGCATTTGAAAAATTTCTCACATTTGAAGGTATTGAAAACACAATAAAACGCATTACTTCCGAAATATTTAAATTTTAAAATCGTATAAAGCGATGTGGGCGTAAAGGGCGTGGCACCTTTTAAACAAACCGCGGAACCTCACAAAAGCCAATCTTCAGCTTTTAAGTTTCCGAGATCTCAGCGTTCAACGGACGGACAGAAACGGACAGACAGACGGCAGACGGACGGACAGACAGACGGACAGACGGACATGGCATACGACTCTAGGACCGATCAAGAATATATACTTTATAGGGTCGGAAACGCTTCCTTCTAGCTGTTACATACTTTTGCACGAATACAATATACCCTTTTACTCTACGAGTAACGGGTATAATAATGCTTATCACAAATAGTATTCAAAAGAAGGATTCTCAATTTCATAAAATAGCAAACGATCCCTTTTTTCTTGCAGTGTCCGCTCTCCCCGACTCTATTTCACTGTGGCACTCCAATCTGCACCTTTCTTGGTCATAAGTTGCCCTGTGGCATATGAGGCTCCCCAGTTCTGTTCCCCGCCCATCGCGATGTACTTCATCGAAGCCGCGCGCCGAGGCCAAGAAACAATTTTGAAATTTATGCTCACGACCCTTACTGTTCGCCCATGATGGCGTCTCCCCCGCCCCCCTTTCGAAATTATTTTCATATTTTTTCCTCCACCCCCTCTTATTATTTATTTGCGCTGGCCGCGCATAATTCCGGCTGGCAGGAGAAGTATTCTTAAGATCGTTAATGAGTCCCCATTGTTTGGCCGATCCACTTGATTGGTGGCGACCTCTGACAGCTGGCTTCGACATGAGATCATTCACAGCTCAATGGCTTTTCATTAGATTTTTGGGCAGATTGGGCGGAGACCAACGGATCACGGTGGAGTACGTGGAGCGAAAGGCATTTAATTATTTTTATATTTTGTGGTGCCTTTCGTGAGCCTTTAAAAGTAATAAATGCTGTGGGTCATGCCATTAGAAGTAGTGCTTTAACAAATGGACCTCTTGAACATTAGTTAATGTTACAACTTGTACTGTTGTTATATTGTAGGTAATAAACATTTTGTTTCCCGTTGGAAGCATTAGTAAAGCAACGATTATCAGTTATTATAATTAAAATGTCTGCGCCATTTAAAGGATTCATTTTAAACAAGATGGAGGCAATACCATTTTTCCACTCTTTAGGTTAAGTTTTTAATTTGTATTTTTATACCCTTTACTCGTTGAGTATACTGTATTCGTTGGAAACTATGTAATAGGTAAAGGAAGGCGCTACCGACCCTATAAAGTATATATATTCTGATGGTCGTCTGTCCGTACTTTTCCGAAATATTTAAATTTTTAAAATCGTATATAAGCGATTGTGGGCGTTAAAGGGGGCGTGGTACCTTTTTGAAACAAACTTGCGCTGCGTAGGAACTCCTAGAATCTGCATGCCAAATGCCAATCTTCTAGCTTTTATAGTTTCCGAGATCTCAGCGTTCATACGGACGGACAGACAGACGGACAGACAGACGGACAGACGGACATGGCTATATCGACTCGGCTAGTGACCCTGATCAAGAATATATATACTTTATAGGGTCGGAAACGCTTCCTTCTACCTGTTACATACTTTTGCACGAATACAATATACCCTTTTACTCTACGAGTAACGGGTATAATAAAAAAATGGCCATCGTTGAGTTAAAAATGTGCAAAATCCTCATCGCTTTAGATATTAATGTTTAATTTTTAGTACTTAATACAAAGCAGATATTGCTTTTTATAAACTTTTCGAGTTGTTAGATTTAGCTTTATAAGATTCGTACATAATAAAAAATGCCGTCGCCCAATAAATTTGTGTAAAATGTTTAATGATGTATTTTTTTTATTGTTTGTCAGACTTATGCTCATTTCATGTTGCTTTTTATTTTGTTTTGTGCCAAAATAAAATGACAATTTTACATGTATACATAGAAAGCTAAGTTTCCTTTAAGGTATAACCATCATAATTTCTTACAGGCTTAAACGATTTTTGTCTTATCCATTTAAAACTTTCTTATTTGACAAACTCGCCTTTGGCACTTCCCCCTGCTTTCATGTGCCACATAATTTTGACACATTTCGAGAGCGCTAAAAAGAAATTATCACAATTAAGGGAAGCTCGTTTGGCTGCCGTAGTATAAATCTGATTAGGCCCTGCCCAACTCTTCTTTTTGGCCACATGCTGTTACGGCATTTGAGGCTCTTTTGTCGCAATTGCTTTAATTACTCAAAGGAGAAGCCTTAAGAGGGCCACCTGCTGCATAGTTTATGTCCCATTGGAGACTCACCTCTCGGCAACCACTCAGCAGGAGTTCTTGGCCCGGACTGATTTATGGCCAACCGAGGAGAGGGAAGAGAGACAGCCGGCAACTTTATCAATAAGCCACACAAAAGTTGGGCGAAAGAGGTTTTTATCGGACCGAAATGTTTTCAAATTGCTAGCCACCCCCTAAATAACTATAAAATTTGACAACTTTTCGGCACAACCCCTTCCCACCAACCAAACTATTCATTCCGATAAACAACTCGATTCGATTATTTGCGATGCCATTAGAATCGATTTTCGGGCAAAAGTTTTCGACAACTGTCATTAGGCATTGTTGGATTAGCCGAATGAGGAGTGGTCGGGGTGTATGAAACGGGGAAACTTTATCAATTTGTGGGCGGGCTGGGGCATAATGCATGCCACCCCCTGGAACTAATGGAAGCTGGTTTTCCCGCCCCAATGACTCATCTCGATTTGGGATTAATTCCGGCTTCTCGCCGCATCCATCCCTTTCAATTGTTTGTCTTCATTTTGCAGCGCTTAACTTTGATTGACATTCATGCTCCATCATTTATTCATTTTTGGCGCCGAAAAGTTTTCAGCCCACCGCCACTCCTGCAAAATTTAATTGACTTTTCCCAGCGAAAAATTAGCAGCTAGTTCTCGCCCCTTTTTCGATTGGGGGCATAACTAAGGCAAATATTGAACCAACACCCCCCGAATTCTCCCCTTTTGCCGAGATTTTTGTGGGGTGGCGGGGTGCTGACTTGTTATTTGGCTTGGCAATTAACTTTCTTTTGTTTGCGGTGGACTTGCAGCCTTTTGTGTGATTTCAGCTAGTTGGAAGTGGCGGAGGTGGGAGGACATTGGGGAATCTCGGGTGTTGTAGCCCCCTTTGGCAATAAAATTTCATTGCTAGTTGAGCGCAGCTGTCGATATTTTTGTGCGGCACAGTTTGAAAATAGATTGGGTCGGAGGACAAAAAACTTAAAGCAAATGAATTTATCTAAGCCAGAATTTTAGGCAATTCAATTATTTATTACTTAAATTATTTAATTTCCAAATGCCAAGCAAACATTGGGTCTTTCAGATTCTATAAAAGGAAACCTGTTTTTTAATTTTATAAAAAATAATTTTTAAAAATGTCGGCCAAATATCCCTTAAAACTTAAAGTTTTAATAACTTGACACAATCATATTTCGATAAATAATTCATATTTGTTTTAATAAGATTTGAATAAAATAAAGGTTAAAGCAAGCCAATGTTAACATAAGTAAAATGTTAAGTGAATAAAATAACACATTTGTAAAGGTTTGTATATATAATTATCAATGATAACTCAAAAATAAATTATAATAATATGAAGTTAAAAATCTTTGAACAAAGGAAATAAACATTTTATTCAATATTTTTCTTGTAAGAACACCAGAAAGTAACAATTAAACATCTCAACACGACTAGTAAGAACGCTGAGTAAAAAACAATTTGCTGTCCCATCATCTTTGTTTCGTTTTATAATTCTTTGCTTGCCCCATTTAATTATGTATTTGAATCCGATTGTAACAATTTCCTCTGCCGCGCTTTTTCCATTGCATACTTTTTGGGTTTTTTCTTAGTGTCGCTCTTTCTCGGGGAATCCCCGCAAAGCCCACGCCAGCAAAACATTAATTAAGTAAACTACACAGAGCACTGCAGCGTATTTTTTGTTGGTCCATTTGTGCAGTTGCCTAATTGAAAATGGCAATTAAATTGAAAACACCCCCAGGCGCTTACAAAGCGGGCCAATTTTTTGCCGCCTTCGATTGTGTCGCGACGAATTCGGCAATTAATTAAATTAAACTTTTTTTCCTTTAAAAGTATTACTTGGTGCAATAAAAATGAACACCTTTAAATGTAGTAAATGCGAATTTACGGACATATTAACCGCCTTCTTTCCTTCATTCTTTTCAAACGTTCTACTCTGTTTTTGGCCAGAGCATGTTTGACTCGATCCTTTAGGTTTTTGGCCTTTAATAGAGTCATCACTAATTCTTTCATGATCATTTCATTAAAGTTGTCCAAATTCTTTCGTATATAGTTCCGGGTCTGATTCAAAGTCACCTCAAAGTCCTCAGGTAGTGGGTTTTTCCATTGGACATACAAGTGGGCCACGGAAACAGCGAGAACTGCAAAAAATAGCCAGAGTTTCATCTCGTATAATGTTGAACTGAATATTGGAATACAACGGAAAAGGTATTTTGTTGAAATTACAGGCACGGGCTTATTGATGAATGTCCCATAATGAAACATGAGAGTTTCTAAATATGCCCGGGCTCAATTTAAGAGCCTCAAATCCCTTTGTTCAGGACGTGCAGCCGCACTAATATATCACATTTCGACATTCCCAACCAACAGCTAGGAATAAATATTCATCTTCTCTACCATTTTCCCTGCCTCGAGTTCTTTTTCCACTTTTATGGTTCTTTTTTAGTAACTTCACATCTACTCATATGTTTTGCTTTATGATTTTCACGCCCGCATTCAGCGGGAACAAAACTGCACTGCAAATAATAGAAGTCGAATAAAACTGCCCATGAAACCAGTGACGAAGATGGGATACTCTACATGGCTGGAAATTCATGGAATTAATTTATGTGCTCATTTATAAATATTGTCTTTATTTGTATTGCAACTTAAAGGTTTTGGTATTATTTAATTAAATTAAAGTTTTAAAAAAATCATTTATTTTTAAAATTCTTAATATTGTTAATCATTTTACATGTTCATTGTAAATGTAAGTATTTACTTGTAAATTATTTTTCTTTTAATTTAAATATTCGATTGAGTGCTAATCATTTTTAGTTTGGGATTTGTATGGTTTTACGAACTCGGTTAAGGAATCGGCTTTAATTGGAAATATATATTAACAAAAACACAAAAGTAAAATGTATGTAATCTACCCTCTTTATAAAATACTTTGCATAATGTAAATATAATTAAAGTTTAACAGACTAGAGTGTTCCACAAATCGGTCTGCAGAACAATCGTCCTGGTTCAGAAACATTTTTTGCCACATTAACGCCTGCACACGCCCGCGCCATTTTGTGGCCGAGTGCATCCAGCTTTTCCTTTTCCCTCCCTTCGGCTTTTCCCTCCCGTGGCCTCCACAAACACACATTCGCGAAACCCACACATTAATAACTTTTTTATGGCGGTCGCATAAAAACGCAACAAAACTCACCGCCGAACATTGGATTCCATTTTCGTGTGCAGTTCTCTGCTCGTTTTTTTGCGCCGTGCTGCTGAAAAGTTTTCTGTGTGGCTGTTGTAGTTGTTAAATCGCACGTGTTTTGTACAACATCGCCATATCCTTCATACATATTCCTTAATACATGTCCCTCTGCGTGGGCGGCTAGAGTGATTTTCCCCCACTACTTCCCCAATTTTTAACTGCAATTTGTTGCGAAGGAGCTTAGTGACTGACTGAAGTCCACACGAAACAATTGTATTTCATTTTTTCGAAGAAAAAATGGCCTTTTAGTTTTTAAATGGTATTGCTTAATACGTTCTGTTGTGCTATAATGCTTACACAGGTTAGTTAACTTTTAAAATGCGATGCTTTGGGCTAAAAAACAAGGTAACAGTTTTTTAAAAAGGATAAGTTCAAAATGTGTAAGAGTTTATTTTATTTTGATCCTTTTTGCACAAACATAATCTGGTCGTTTTCTTTGTGATTTTCATATTGATTGATTAATATATTTAACTTAACGCAAAGGTACCCCAGTGAAATGTTTGATTTCAAGATGATCATATTTTGGTTAAGTGTACCCACAGCATCCCCCAAAAAAGTACAGTCTGAGTCTCGATTTTATTTCGGCCTTTTCACCGCACACATGTGTTTTGAACGCTTTTGTTTTTGTCTGCGTGTTTTCCATTTTCCGATGCTTTTCATGCTTTTTTGCGGTTTCTCTGGGAGAGTATTTAGAAAACAAGTGTAATCAAAATTATATGGGCGTGGATTTCTGGTTGCCACTCGTAAATTTCAAGGCTTACGGCCATGTGTTTCAAGTGTTTGGCGGAGGGAGGGGAGGAATGGCCGTGGAACTTGGCCAGCGGGTGTTGCCAAGTTATGATTGAATTTCGAGCTGCTTTTGTGTTCATAGTTTGTCTGTCCGCTTACATGTGTAGTTGCTTCTAATGGGAAAAGTTTTAGGTTAACAACAAAAGGGAGGTGAGAAGAATCGGGATTTTCAGAGTGCCCCAAAAGGTTGGAGAGCTCTTTTAAAAAAAGTTTACCTAGTTCAGCTTAGAACATTTTAATGGTCCCTGTACTTACCCAATAAGATAAGAACTCAATATTGTAGTTTTTTTATTTGTCCAACTTAAACAAATTTTTAAATATTATGAATATCTAATTACTAAAAAGTGTTTGAAAAATCTATTTGCTTAGTAACTGTAATTATTAACCACACATTTCAAGTTTTTAAAGATGGAGAACCTAGCAATCAGTTTTATAAAACTTGAACGATATTTAAAAAACGAACAGCAGAACAATCTAGCCTTCCAAACTTATTTGTCATCATAATACAAAATGTCGTCGATCACGGATCCCCTGGGCCAGTTGAACTCTCTGGTGACGACGCTGAACCTTCTCCAAGGACTGGAACATCTGCTTCTAACTGTGGAGGAGCAGGAGCAGCCAGTGGGCAACCTGGAGGGGCGAGTGCACCGCCTGGAGCTGATCAAAACGCAGATGAAGTGCTTCAATACGGAGCGAATTCGCATTCTCGAGCAACTGCGTCAGAATGTGTGCTACCACGTTACTGTGGAGCAGAACAATGCATTTGCCATGAGGCAGGGTTTTGGCGAACTGCGTGAGGGATTGAATGCGCTCCATCAACGGATGAACAGTATGAGCGAGGACATCACCTGCTCCATCTGCCTCGCTCCCTGGACATCCCAGGGTGGGCATCGCGTGGTTTCGCTGAAATGCGGACACCTCTTCGGGAGCAGCTGCATCCGCACTGCCATCAGAAGGTCCCATCGGTGCCCGGTCTGCAGGCGCAGGGCCCAATACTCCGATGTGCGCAGGATCTTCAGTCGACGTTTCTTTCCATAATGTGGGGAGACATGCCATTGCCTTGGCTTCAATGTTTTCCAAAGCCCGTTCCCTTTGTTTTAGATCGTTTTTTGTTACTTTATTTTATTTTTGAATGGTTTTAGTTTCCACCGTTATTCAACTCACGACGAAAGTACATGTAACAAATGAAATGGGGGAAGAGCTTATAGGTCAGCATAACTTGGACCTTTTCAATCGGAACTGTAAACTATGCTTAACTAACTGAAACCAGAAACCAACAACAATGTCGAAATTTAAAAAAAAATCTGTTTGTTTTTTATCCATTCTAACAATGTATATAAAAATTTCCAATGTAAGTCCAAATTTTCCCAAAATAAAAGAAAAACAATCATAAAATTGTGAATATTGTTACCTTTCCAAAATTATTTTTTTGTTAATTAAAGCTTTTTTGTAATTTTCATTCTTATAAGTGAAAATAAATGAAAGACCATTTCTTAAAATAAAGAAGAAGGGGCCCGTGGGAGTAAAACTTCCTAGTCGAGGCCAAACCAGTGTACCAATTTCAAAAACTAACTTCAACCTCCTCCCTATCAGAATGCAAGAGGTTTGCGTAGCAAACTCACTAAATTGTATTCTGATAGCCTTTCCTTCATCTCATATTATTGTGTTCACAGAAACCTGGTTAAAGCCGGAGATCTTTAGCTCGAAGTTTTCCAGGTAAGTACACAATATATAGGTATGACCGTCCCTCTAGACGGGAGGTGGAGTCTTAATTGGAGTTGATTCAAACTTCCCGTCTGAGGAGTTATTTTTGATGAATTCAATACCATTGAATTTATTTGTGCAAAGTTATCGCTTCCTGGTAACTTTATATACATAACTTGCTCTTATATTCCGCCGTTGTCTGAACTTCCTGATTATTTAAATCACCTATCCGTTATTAAGTCCGTTGCAAATAAGCTTTCCGATAGGGATCAGTTGATAGTTCTAGGTGATTTTAATATACCTGGAGTTACTTGGTCCACTGAGGATGGATCGAATGTCTTACTACCTATAGCACAGCATGATTTTATTGACGGCCTGCTTGACATATCTCTATCTCATGTAAACCATGTTCGAAATTCATTAGGTCGCCTACTTGATTTGTGTTTTGTATAAAATCCTGAAGGTGTGTTTCTGTCCAGAGTAGCACCACTCACGCAACCTGAAGATCCATATCACCTAACAATCGAACTTTCATTTGATACGGGTAGAGTTATAGAAGAAAAATCCAAACGAATACATTGTTTTCGCAAGGCAGACTTTCTGAGGCTTAATAATTTTATTTCTGGCTTTAATTGGTCTGATCTTTACTTATGCAATAATATGTCCGATGCAGTTAATGTTTTTTATACTGCAATAAACTCATTTTTTAATTCCTGTGTTCCGTGGTACTATCCGTCAACTTCCAATAAATCACCTTGGTTTAGCAAAGAGTTGACACACTTAAGAAATGTAAAGTCCAGACTTTTTAGGAAATATAAAAATACCGGTTCTCAATCTGTTTTTACTAGATATCTAAGTGATCGGTCAAGATTTACCGTGCTTAATGCTCAGTGTTATAATAGTTACTTAAACCGTTGTAAGGTCCAGTTCTCTCAGGACCCGAAACAGTTTTATAATTTTGTTAACACCAAGCGTAAATCTAATTCTTTTCCTTCCTCGCTGTCGTTCGAAAACATGACGGCAAACACAGATCAGGCAATAGCCGATTTATTTGCCCAATTTTTATACCCTTGCAGAGGGTATTATAATTTTGGTCAAAAGTGTGCAACGCAGTGAAGGAGACATCTCCGACCCTATAAAGTATATATATTCTTGATCAGGATCACCTCCTGAGTTGATATAGCCATGTCCGTCTGTCCGTCTGTCCGTCTGTCCGTCTGTCCGTCTGTCCGTCTGTCTGTCCGTCTGTCTGTCCGTCTGTCTGTCCGTCTGTCTGTTTCTACGCGAACTAGTCTCTCAGTTTTAAAGATATCGAATTGAAACTTTGCACACACCCTTCTTTCCTTTGCACGCAGTATATAAGTCGGAACGGCCGGGATCGGACGACTATATCCTATAGCTGTCATATAACTGAACGATCGGAAATGCCATAACTTTGGTGTTTGTAAAGTTAGGAAGTTGAGATTTTCTATAGGTTTTATTTTTGGCCAATCAATCTGACCTACCGAATTTCATGAGAATCGGCCGACTATATCTTATAGCTGCCATACAACTGAACGATCGGAAATGCCATAACTTTGGTGTTTGTAAAGTTAGGAAGTTGGGATTTTCTATGGGTTTTATTTTTAGCCAATCAATCCGACCTACCAAAGTTCATAAGGATCGGCCGACTATATCTTATAGCTGCCATATAACTGAACGATTGGAAATGCTATAACTTTGGTGTTTTAGGATGTTGGGATTTTTTATGAGTATTAAGAATGCATCATATGAATAATTTTGGAGAATATAATTTACAGAGTATTCTGCAAGGGTATATCAACTTCGGCTCCGCCCGAAGTTAGCTTTCCTTTCTTGTTTCAAACGACTTACTCTACTTTAGATTATTCATCACAGCGTTATTTTTACACCATGTCCAAGTCAAACCTCATATTCTGTCCCACTTTAACAGAAAGCTCTCTTCTTTTGGATCTTCTTCTCAAGCCTGTTTATTCGCCAGGGCCCGATGGTATTCCTGGGTGCGTGCTTAGGTATTGCGCTAAGGCCCTGTGCAAACCTCTTCACAAGTTGTTTACCTTATCTCTAGAAACCTCCCAATTCCCAAATATTTGGAAGGAATCATTTGTTATTCCTCTTTTCAAAAAAGGTAACAAGTTAGAAGCCAGTAACTACAAAGGTATTTCTAAGTTGTCAGCTATTCCTAAGCTTTTTGAAAAAATTATTACTCCTCATTTGCAGCACTTTTGCAGATCAATTATTTCTCCGTGTCAACACGGATTTATTAAACGATAGATCCACAATTACAAACCTTCTAGAGCTCACTACATTTGTGATAAAAAGGCTTCAATAGTAGTTTTCAAACAGATGTCATTTACACTGACTTTAGTAAAGCATTTGACTCTGTAAATCACTTACTTCTTATTCAAAAACTTGACCTTTTAGGTTTTCCAGTTGATCTGCTTAAATGGATTTCAAGTTATCTAAATGGCAGGACACAAAGGGTCCTTTTTAAAAATTCAATTTCTGAAATTCTCCGTGTTACCTCCGGTGTCCCACAAGGGAGCCATCTGGGTCCGTTACTTTTTACATTATTTATTAACGATCTTCCCTCAATTATAAGTCATTCTCGCGTACTTATGTACGCAGATGATGTTAAGTTGTGCCTGCAGTATAAGGACATTTCCTGCCATTTAGACTTGCAATCCGATCTAGATAATTTTCAAAACTGGTGCCGAGATAATTTACTAAATTTAAACGGCTCCAAGTGCAAGCTGATGACTTTTTATCGGGCCAATCCGATATACGCGACTCACACGTTAAGTGGCAGCTCTTTGGATAGAATAACTCTTGTAAACGATCTTGGCGTTCTGTTGGACCCTAAACTAAAATTTTCTAATCACATTTCGTCCATGGTTAATAAAGCCAGAGGAGTGCTTGGATTTATTAAAAGGTGGTCAAAAGAATTCGATGATCCTTATTTGACTAAAACTTTATTTATTTCGCTAGTCCGTCCGATTCTGGAGTATGGGTCTCCCGTCTGGAGTCCACAATACGGAATACATATTGGTCGTATTGAATCTGTACAAAAAAACTTCCTTCTTTTTGCTTTACGGCGCCTAAACTGGGATGCAAATCTTATCTTACCTTCTTATTCTAGTAGACTTCTTTTGATTAATTTACCATCCCTAGCCAACCGTAGAACGATGCTTGGTACTATCTTTATTTATAACCTTATACATGGTGATATTGACTGCCCCGACTTGTTAAGTCGGCTAAACTTTTCTGTGCCAAGTAGATTAACTAGAAATTATATTCCCCTAATTTTAAATCATTGTAGATCTAACTATGCCTTGCATGAGCCTTTCAGAGTATTATGTTCTGACTATAATAGACTTTTTCCTGTAATATCAAATCTTGACTCTCGGCCGCTCCTAAAACGATTAATACTTGCTTCATTGGCACAAGATTGATCTAACTATTACTTTTTCCCCGGACCTTTACCTTTATTTTCCTATCTCGCGTCTATCCTATCGCGAATCGTGCCGTACGATACACGGCTGCGCCCCTCGGTCGGTTGGGCGGGTAAGTGGGCCGTGGGACTCCGCGCGAAAAAAAAAAAAAGCTTAAAAGTGTATTATGCTCCCTCTTAATAATCACAGCAAGTCCAGAATAAAGTTAAACTTTCGAGTTAACTTTCGCTTTTATGAATCAATTTGTTCCTTCTCACTTTAAGTGATAATTTTGTGGATCTCTTGATGCATTAATTGTCTTTTGACCCACTATCTGAGAAAGTGCGACAGCTAAAAACATAATTAATTGAAAAGATGTTTAAAGATATGGTGCTGATTCCGAATAATTAAACAGAACAGTTTCCCAATCGAATTAAAAACACAGTATTTTCAGTCTTTAACAATAAAATAAGGTTTTATTTTTGCATTTTCCGTTTGTGTTTGCCATTGGATGCTTCCATGGTGTTCCGTATGTTTTTGTTTGTTTTATACACTTACAATTGTTCGGTTGCCGCTGGGCACTCGCTATGTTACACCGACTATCGTTAATTGCTACAATTAATATGCATTTCCATCAGCTTAAATGCTACAAAAATCTGGCTTGGACATACATTTGACGAACTTCTAGTGCCAATTTAATTTAAGGACTCAGTTAAATGCGCTGAAAACAAATGCTCAACAACGCGCCAACATTGCAGTGTGCCGTTCTCTTACTTTCGGTGATTTTTCATGTGTCTACAAATATTTAAATGGCAGTTTCAACTCTTATTTAGTGGGGGTGAGGGGAAAAATTTCCATAAAGTGGCAACAAAATTTTTGCGTGTTTTGTTTGTTTGTTCACTTAAGTGCTATGACTACAACGTCATTTAAAAATTGAATTAAAAATTATTTCATTATGCGTTTAGAATTAATTAGTTCAACAAATATACAATTACAGTTAGAATTACAGTTACAGTTAGAGTTACAGCTATAATTATAATAATCGTATTTGCATTAAGTTTAGCACATGGAGGACATTTATTGCTACATAATACATTTATATAGTTTATGGTTTCCTTTTTGTTTATACATAGATGAAGCATAGATGTGAGCCTCGAACTGCAGTTGTTTTAAGTATGGGTTGTACGGTATACTATATATGGGCATAATTACTGTGTGTAGGTGGAAATTATTTTGCTCTGTGACTAATGAATTTAAATTGAAGCCTTGTTTTCTAGAACCCCCAGTAGAGCAGTCGGTGCTCACATCCCTTTAATGCCTAACATTCATATCATAATCATAATATCTATATGCGCATATAACTATTTATATATGTACGTACATTAATTGTAGGGTACATTTAAAGCTTTCAAAAAATCAGAACCTAACTTAGAACTTGCGTCAAAAATGAAAGATCGTAGATGCTTAAGTTCGTATAGCACGAAAGCAAGGAAATCGTACAGAATACAACTCGACTTAGAGCTAGAGTCTCAACTTATATGCGTAGTTTTGGTTCAACAAGCTTGCTTCCGTATCAACTAATATATTTCAAATTCAAACAATAGCCTAGGGTCAACTTTTGATTTTCTCTTCTTTTTTCTTGTGTTTCCGGACATAGGTGATGAACTTTATACAAAGCCACTAAGAACTACGACTGCTTTTGGGCCTATGGTTGTATCTGGGGAGGGTGTCTATGTGCTAAACTCTAAGTAACTCTCGTTCGCCGCCTCCGGATCGGGAGTGAGGGGCGCGGACTTGGCCCCGCCCGCCGGACCCGTCTCATACTAGACGTACGCCTGCGCCCGCGTCCTGGGCTCCTTGCCCTGCAGCCTCTCCACAAAGTTCCGCCAGCTGACCATCGTCTTGCTGGAGTAGAGCCACACGCTGGACGTGACCCCCACCAGCATCGAGCAGAGGTACTTGACCATGAAGATCTGGAAGATGGGCCGTGCCTCCGGCGAGCCCGGCGCCCTGGCCGACGGACACGGAATCGAGAAGGGCTTGCAGATGTCCCGGTGCCACTGGATCATCCACTCGTCGAAGTTGTAGTACTCGTAGAACAGGCAACCCAGTAATCCCACGGCGGGCAGGATGAACAGCCCGGAGAAGAAGCCGATCCGCAGCATCAGGCGCTCCAGTTTGTCCGTCCTCTTCCCGTCCGTTTTCATCACGGTCCGGATGCGGAAGAGTGATATGAATCCGGCCAGCAGGAACAGCGCTCCGATCGAGAGATATATGCAGAGGGGCAGGATCAGAAAGGCCCCCAAGGAGTGTGTGTCTAGCTGGCCCACGAAACAAACGCCAGAGAGAATGTCGCCTGGAATAAAAACAAAAATAGGTTAATTAGATGATTGTATACGGAAATGAAATGGAGATAAGTAGGGGCTTAAATAAGTGCAGATGTATTTTTATCAATTCCAAACGTTTATGTTTACAACATTAAAGGCAAACGTTGAAAATTAATATATGCAATGCATGTATTGGTATAATAGCACATAATATTAAAACATAAAGATAGTTCCCCTTTTGTAAAAAACAAACATTGGTGTGAAAATATTGTGGCCTTAATGCAAAAATTCAAATAAGCAAAACAAAACAATATAAAACTAACATAAAATCATTGAATGCCGAAAGCGAACTTAAAATATTCCAAACCAAGTTGACACTTTCATCATTAGTTGCGCAAACAAGTATTCTTCTCTTTTGACATTTCCAGGTGAACCAGTCAACCTTTGAAAATCAAACAATATTAAACGTCAACAATTGCGAGGGATATGCGTTGAAAATAACTGTTGATTGCAGACAGGGAAAACAAGCAAAACGGGGAGATAAACAGTGTTTAATTTTACCATTTCATGTACCTCTTTCGGGGTAAATATTTACCCAACGATAGCCCCAAACGGCAGCGTCGATGGCCCCTCTCCACACTCTCAGTTCAAAGTCAATGCGCCGCTTGTTTAAGCATTTTACGAGCGGTTGGGCTGCCCGCCCCCTCCCACCGATCTCCCCCACTCATTAGCGTTATTTATAAACATGTTACATTATACCCAGCTCACACCTGCCCCGCCTCCCAAACTCCCCCTACCTTTCTCCCGTGCCCCTGATGAATTCATCATTCGTTCGGCAAGCCATATTTCCGCTCATAAATTATCGATTAGCCCCTCGTTGAAGCTTCTGCCTTTTCGCTCTTTTTTCTCCTTAGGTGACATGATAATTTCGGTTTTTTTCTGTGTCGCGCTTTTCCAGGGTGCTGCCACATGGAGATTTTACAAGCTTCGCTGAGTTGTAAATACTTTCAATTAGTGCGCTTTATTTCACATTTATTTAAGTTTTTTTAGATGGGAATTATGGGACGTTCATGTGCATTTGGAAGTTCTCAATATTTGAACCTCAACTTAATTTTTCAGATTTTCTTTTAACTTATAATTCTATTAAACAAAATATTATTAAAGCTCACTCAGATGGTTTTAAATTTATACACAACTTTTCAGTGAATTTCAGGGTTTGCAATTTAAAGTTAGTAGTTAAAAAACGTTTTAAACCGCAATAAAATGCGGAGTGAGAGTAATTTTTTTAAAAAGAAAACCCAGAAACCAGTTTTATTTTTTAAAAATGTATTTTTAATATACATTGCAAAAGTATACAAATTAAATTCAAACAGTACATTTTATTTAACATACAACCATTTATTTCCAGCTAGTATTAAGACTTTTATGTGACGGGTTTTCTTCGCTATTTAAAATTTTTCAATATTCAATGAATTAAAAATTTGATCCTCTAAATAATTTTTGTGCTAGTCTTGTAATATTCAAAATGTATTTCGTTGCAAGGAATCGTTTCACAAGCTCCGATCATTGTTGTCTTGTTTTTATGGGCTCGCCTATTACATAAATCCTTAACCCATCGATGGACTGACATTTATAGCCATTGAATTCGCATTCTCAACGCCAGATGGCGCCTTTACAAATCGCCTGCCTTTGAAGTTATCTGCAACTGGAAGCCTGAAATATAACTTTATACCATAAAAGTCATGTCATGCTGACAAACCAAAAGCCCCTACTTGCTAGAAGGAGACGGGAGATCCAGAAGAAATGAGACGGGAAGAGGTGAGACTGGACTGGGAAAATTAAGCGAGTTGAGAACCGGGAAAACGCCGATAAACGAATACAATAAATAACAGCAGGCAGTCTGCAACATCCTCCGAGTAAAGGAATTCACAGACAAGAATTCGTTGCAACTAAAATTTTAACCGAATAAAAGAAAAGTGCTATCCCACGTACACAACTATTGAATATAAATCACAATTCTGGAGCTGGATATGATTTGGGATCTATCCGAACCCGATTCGAAATGCCACCTGCCGTTGGCTCCTTTGGTTCTCCACCAACTCAATCGCAGTTCCAGTTTCCCTTCCGATATTGATCTTAATTTATATCTGAGCCTGAGAATGGTTTGCAGTCCGAATGAAACGAAATCAAATGAAATGCACCAGGCAGGGAAACCGGACTTTCGGTCTCCGATCGAGTATTGATAAATGAAGAGCAGGGCCTATACACAGAACCAGTTCTATTCGTGTCCTTATTGCTAAAAGTCACACAGTGCGAAAATTACACACAATTTTAAAAACACTAAAAGTTGTTTTTTAATAAAAATCACTCATACTTTGTTTTTTTGTTTATAAATGTGATCCAACGATTATAACTTTGATTTTTTTGATAACAAATCGATATGTGTTTTTACATTTTTTTCTCTGTGCATCGTTGGAAACCAGTTTTGTATTTTTTCACTTATTTCACCTTCATTTTGGAAAATTGCAAGCAGCACAAGTTGCTGTGACAATTTCTGAGGTTCTGCAGTTGAGAGGCTGCCAGGAACCGAGAGATGCAGCAGCAACAGCACAGCAGCAACATCAGCAACAGCAACATCAGCAGCAGCAACAGCAACAATGCATGTCAATTGTTTTGTATGGCATGAGGAATGCATGTTGCACTGAGAGAAACGGGTTTCTCGTGGGAAAAGAGGGGGAGTGGGGCGACTTTTTCAGCTGTCAGCCAGTCAGTCAGGGCTTCTCCTCCCTCGCCTCCAATACCTTCCGTTGACGAAGTGCAGACGGCAGAATTCCATTTTTAGCCAATGCCACAATGCATTTGATTATGAAGAAAAAGCTGCATTTGCTTCCTTTGTTCTGGCTGGTAATTCCATTTAAATTCGGACCCATTGGGCAAAAGCAAAGGTGTTAATCTGCTGGGCAAATACAGGAATGGAGGTACCAACTTAAAGTTGGTTAGACAAACGAAACAAAGCTCGGGCTTTGTTCGAGTAGGTGGTTAACCCGTTAAGTACAAGTATACAAAATCTTGACAGAAATTTACAAAATTATATTTTAAAAAGGTAAACATAAGAAGCATGGTTAAAATAATTATTTAGCGTCCTTATTCAGAAATATTTTTTACAAATTACTTTTGTCACCAATACTGGAAATTATTTTTTTAATAGTATTTTATGTTATTATCTATTTTTGAACTTTTACCCACAGATAAATGCTGGGTTAAGGCAGCTGCTAAGAAGTGAAAACAAATGTTCGCAATCGCTTGATTTCACACAATTGTAGTGTTTGTTTTCGTGGGTTTAATAGCAATTTAACAAATTCTGCGGTCAGAAAGAGTTCTTTGGTGGGAAAAATAAAGCTAATTCCAGAAACAACAACAGTAAAAATTAATTCTTCAACCCTTTAAAATGTTCCTGGAATAGAGATTGAAGGGATCCTAATCAACTAATAGAATTATCGATATTACACATTTTTTTGCGAATAACATTTTTTCCTGAGTTTTAAATGAGCATAATTTGAATTATTTTAATAACGTGATTATTTCTGTTATTTTAATTGTAACACAGCGGATATGTCACCTCATTTTTAAAAACAAGGGATCCACATACATATGCATACAGTCTGCTTTTGTCATTCTTGTGCCCTCTTTCTGGTTTTAGTTTCCGCCGTAAAGTCAATCTGATGTGACATTTCACCTGCTCGCCAGTTCCTGCCGACGTTAACCCTTGGGATCCCCCTGTGCCCTGCCAGGCACTATCTGCCTCATATCTATGTAAAACTCTTGTACACATGCTGATGATGAAACTGTCAACTGTCATTTAAAATTTTAATCGCATGTTCTTCTGCCCGTTCCTGTGCCCCTTTGTGTGTCTCTTTTTCACTCACCGACGACGATTATTGTCGCCAGCAAAGACAGCAAAAACAACGAGAGTTGAAGATTTTTAATTACTCTGGCACCACAACGCCCCTTCTCAGCCCCCTTTCTGCCCCTTTGGCCACCATTGCACCGACTGACAGTTGCTTATCGCGGGGCTTTATAGAAATAATATAGGGAGACGGAGCAGGCGTCATTGGGCTCTTTGCTTTCATTGCTTTTTCTCCGCTGCTCCATTTAGATAAATGACACATAAATTAAGCAATTTTCCTTTTATGCTACCCGCTACTCAGTGGTTTCTGCACGGGCATGTTGGAAAAGCACCAGGAAAAACGATCTGCTGGCGACTTCTATGCTAAAATTAAAGTTACAGACTAGTATTTGATGTAATTCATTGTAATTTTCTAAATATCTTTCTTTGCTGAAAACTTATTTAAGCTGCAGTAAAAATATAATTGTTGGGTCAAAAAAAAATCAGAAAGTTTGGTTAGATTTAAAGTTAAATATTAAAAAAGTTTCTATTACTTTTGATATTTATAAGAATTTATTAAAATTCTGATGAACCTAATTAAAATAATTCTGGTAGTAAAGTGTTAAAAAAAATTTATAAACTTAATATAAAATAATTTGAAAAGAAACTTGTTTTATAGATGAATGAATACTTCATAAGCAAATACTATTCTGAAATTTATTATAGGGTATGTTCCTACTAAGATTGGGTGTAGTTTTTTTAATTTTGCTTTTTTCCTTGCCCTTTGTCCATGATAAAATAATTATATAACAATTGTCAAGCTGCTAGTGTTGGTTCTCCTTCTTCTCCCTACATATACAAGTCCCTTTCATCCCCTCAACCTCGTTATGATCGTTCATTGGCTATTTGTTCAACTTGAGCGTTGACCCGTCCGCCGAGGGGTTGAGGGGTGGGGGTACAGGGGGTGCATGAAGGCGGGTAAAGCTGGGGCACATCTGTTTTAGTAACGAGAATTCTATCTCAATAAAAGTTTATTTGCTCTCTTAATGCGTTTTTTCTATCATTTTATGGACAACGCTTCTCAAGTGTTAGATAAACATTTTGACAACAGAGTCATAAAGTTGCCATGGGTAATAATGGCTGTGGGTTCCCTCTTGTGGGGTTAAGGGAAAGCAGACTATTATGCAATTTGTATTCTTTCTATTGCATGTAACCTAATGATTTTTATAGGGATTTCGATATTAAACAGCAATGAATTTATAAATTAGTTTTCTACTTCTTTAATGATAATAATAATTTAAGGCAACTAGGGAATAATCTTTTTCCAAATATTAAAAGTTTTCATTTTGTCTTCTCCCACGTAATCCCCATTAAGATCTCATCGCCATGAACACATTTAAAAATCTCAATTAACTCTTTAAGGCTTTAAAAAAAACCCTTGCCAAAACTAAAGTTCAACAACCTGTTGCACAAGTGCTAACAAATAAAAGACCATAACCACAAAAATAGTAACCAGGCAGAGAGGAAAGAAGGAAAATAACACTAAGACCTGCGACACGCGACATTAAAAACGTGGCAGGCAATAAAAATTGGGGTCAACAGCAACGGCAGCTAATGAATAACAAAGAAAACGCTAACCGGAGAGGAACAAGTGGAACAAGGAGGAAAAAGAGTTGCCGTGTCGCATAATTTCGCATTGAAAATGTCAACAGCAAAACGTTGTTGCTGGAAAACGAGGCAGAGTGGAAAAGGGGAGCCACTCTTATCAAGATGCGCAATTAAATATGGAAATGTGCAACGGAGACGCGAACACACACAAAATGGAAAATGCAGAGTAAAAAACATCAAAAACATAAAATCCGCACACGCGACAAGTGTCATTAGCAACCCACTGCCCCTAAAAAAAGGAAAAACATTATTTGTTGCGACACTTTAATGTCATTTTGGTGGGACATTTTATTTAGTAAAAGTTCATGAGGCAACCGCAAAAGGTTGTGTTGCAAAAACGGTAAACAGAAAAAAAAGTCAGCAACATAAATGCTGTAATATATATATATTGGAAAATGATTTCAGTGTTAAATACACTGTAGAAACGAAGCCTATATTTTTCAATGTACCAGATAATTCATTTGTACAATAGTATTTAATAGTCGAAATAAATAAAGAACAAATATTCATGGTGTATATTTTTTTCTGTGTGCACAGAAGGTTTCATTTGAGTTACATTAAGTGTCGTTGTTTCTGTTTGGTGGTTCACATTTATAGTTGGTGCAAATATTTGAAAATTAAACATGATGAGACGGGAACGGGTGGGGCAAATGTTTGTCCCAAAATTCGTTGAGAATTTATATAACGTGTCGACATCGGCGACACCAACAACAACAGCAGCAGCGACAATTAGGAGCAACAACAGCTTGCGGCAACAACATTGGCCAAGGTTCAATTCGGTTCACACACTCAGACAAGGCAAACAATTTCAATTTGCATGTAGAGGAA
This sequence comes from Drosophila rhopaloa, assembly GCF_018152115.1. Classification (NCBI taxonomy): domain Eukaryota; kingdom Metazoa; phylum Arthropoda; class Insecta; order Diptera; family Drosophilidae; genus Drosophila; species Drosophila rhopaloa. The sequence continues at coordinate 71,130 of NW_025335142.1, read as the reverse complement.
GCCCCGACACAAACGCACACTCCCACAATTGGATGTCAAAAGTTCAAAGTTGTAAGCAAGAAAGCTTGAAGTGGGGGTGGGGATTGATTACTGTAAGACTTTCCTAAGTTGAAACTAACGCTTTATGGGAATTATCGACATTCATTTACACGACTTTAACTTTATATAAACTTTAGGAGCATAACATGAGTTTACATTTGTAACAAAACAATTGAGAGTTATGGGTATACATAAGAAAATATTTAGTTAAAAATACTATTATTTCAATGATTTTTATTTAAGATTTGTAAAATGTAACGTAACTACATTAATTTAGTTTGCATATTATTTTTATACTGTTGTAGGTATCGTACCTATATTGCAAATACTTTTTTAACTCAGGTTTGCATTTCAGAAGTTTCACTGTGGGTGTGAAGTGTTTTGAAGTGGACTAAGTTCTGTGCTAGTATGTGTGGCATGCAACATATGGAATGTTGCTGATTGTTGAATGAACATGTTTTGTTAGTTGAGTTGAGGAGAGGGTATTCTAGTGAGTGAAGTGGGGAAAAGACTTATAATTGCTTTAGCTTGGCTTCCCTTCAATTTGCTATTATTCGTTTCTTTGTCATTTAAGCTTATAGAAAAAAGTCCTACCCTTTTGTTGTCCTCGCTTTTTCATTGACAAAACTGTACTCAGGAGCAATAGAAAATAGCATTTGAGTCTTCTTTTTTGCACAGCACATTCTCCCTATTTCTTTTCTATGTGGATGTTCCCCTTTAATGCCAAAAAGCCTCCTTCGAACTTAAAATAAAACTATTTTTCGAAAAAAGTCAAACTATATAAACAGAAGTAATAAATAAATTATCAAACATAGAATACTTAAAAAGATAACAATACAAAAATACAAAGTAAGTCCATAATTTAAGGTTTATAATTTACTTTATGAATTTCATGTCGTATGCTTGATTTAAGTTCAGTGCAATATGCACGTTTGATCTAACTCATTATGGTTTAATTTAATTGAGTTTAAATTTGACAATTTTTATTATTTTTGAGTTCGGAGTGAAGGTTTTCCATATATAACCCTATTTTGTTCTTACTTGGCAGCTCTTTTCAAATCTATGGGCATACTAACACCAAATCTCGTACACCAGTCGTATCATCTCATTCGTTTTCCGTTTTCGCATTCCTTTATTGTCCTTTTTTCTTTTTTCCATATATTTAAAGGACGAGGAGGACAGAGAGAGAGACGTATATACTAGCGAGAATGCGACGGGGGACAGGCTTAGAGAGAGAGATAGATTGTGGTAACCGCAAGAAGTGAGCTTGGGGCATATGCTTGACATTAAGTGTGGCGCCCTCTGCCGGCGAGTACTCGCATTCTCATAATACGCTAAAGGTGGCAAAGTAATTAGTGAGCAGCCGAAAGAGCTCTGCTTTCTCTCCTTCTCTTGCTTAGATCCCCTCTCTGTCTTCTCCCCGCAATTGTTGGCGTGGTTATGCACTTGCCCTGCACTGAAAGAAAACAGTATCTGATTTTGCACTCTTAGTTATGTAACTTTTCATATATATCTTTTTATATAGATCTTTAAAAAGTGTTTAGTTACAATTTATAAAATATTGTAATTCAAAATGTAATGTTTTCAAAACGGTTTTCATACTAATATAGGCATTTAAACTGATGTTTAAACTATCAAAAAACATTTAAACTGATGTACAAACTATACATCTTTTTCGAATGTGAAGAATTAAAAATTAAAAATGACGCCAAAAGAATAGAAAATAGTATGATAGTTAAATGTCAGTGGTCTGCTCTCAGTGTAAATGTGTGTTGAGGGGTTAAGCACAGCTTTTCATTCTTCTTTCATCAGTAGAGTGTCTCTTTTGGAATCACCTTTTACCATTTCCCCGCCGCACGTGCTGCGGAAATGAGTTTTGTGTATTTCACTTTCCATTTTCCGCGCCCCCTCGTTTTCTTCTTATACTCCATTCTACCTGGGCAATAAAAAAGGATTAAAATTTATGAAATTGCTTCGGTTTTTGGTATTTGTGGTCGGTCAAGAGGGGAAATGGATTCGGAACGTGCTTGTGGGTTAACTTTGGGTTAAGCTCAAGATGTGTGCTCCATAAATAAGCGAATGGCTACCAGAAGTGGTAGTCATTTGACATAAATCGTGATATATGGAGATTTTTTTATAGCAACGCTGCGTATGAAAAAGATAACGAAAAAATGATTTAATGGATATTCGCTTCTTCATTTTTTGTACTAAAAATTAGCATACTACTAAAAAATTGTTTTTTTAATTTTGAGAAGACATAACCAGATTATCCACAAATACGTGAATTTAAGAAAAGCTTTAATATAAAATATAATAAAATAATTGCAAAATGACCAAATCGGTAAAGATATGTTTGCGGAAACAAAAATTAAATATAAGGAAAATAAAATTCAGAGATTCCAATTTATAATTGGAAAGCATCTAATACCGGAAACCGGTACTGATACCAGAATCCTTTATTTGCAGATTGTTCCCTGGAATCAGTCCTAAATATCCTTTTAATTCATCCTTCTCCCATGCCAACGGAAGGATTTATTCTGTTTGCTCTGCCTGGCATTTTAATTTTTAGCTTTCCATTTTCCTGAAAGAAAGCAGCGTAAAATAAATCTCCTCGGTCGTTTTCTTATTACTGGCCCACGTTTGCGTGCGGTTCACGCGGCTGACCCATAAAACCCTTTTCCACATCCTTAACCCTTCGCTGCCATCCCTCCCACCACCCTTAACCCTCCCATGCCAGTTGTCGCGTGCTGGCTAGCTTCGGCTCAATTATCCAGCGACACGACCACGCATAAAAAATCAGGCAGCGCAAAAAGCAACAGAAAAATGTTCATTAGGGGAAATTCCATTTAATGAAATTGTTTTGGGCTCGAGTTCCCTCAGTTGGAGGTACAAACACTTAACTCTCTCATTCAAGTTGAGTGCTGAGAATGTAAAATGTGATTTTGTAGGTGTTGCCTTAGAGATGAGATTGTAACGATTATGGTTGTCGGTTGAGGGAAAGGTACAAATAAAAGGCAAGAAAATGTATACAAATTAGAAGATCGGATGGTTTGGTATATTCTGGATGTGGGTATTTTACATACTTTGGAAGTGCATAACTTGAAAAAGCTGTTGTAAAATTACTACATCTATTAAAATATTAACAAAGCTAGTTAATTTCGTTGGCCAAAACTTAAGATAAGAAATACGACTTTAAAAAGTATTCCTTTAGTTGGGGCCGCTTTTGACTTAAAATATTGAAATACATAAAAATATTTTAATCCTTTCACTACTTCTTATCTTAATCAGATTTGCTTCTCAATAATAAGGCCACAATGAAAGCTGGTAACACAACAGGACCCCAAAGCAAGCCACATATCTCCGGAGAAAAGCTTTCTTTTAGCCACAGCAGTCAACACCAGCGGTGTCGAGCCTCACGAGAGACCAACTCATCTAGGTAAGCGGTGCCTTCCGCTTTTCCCGACCCACTCCCTTCAGAAAACTGCTCCGAAACTTTTGCCAGAGTTTTCCCCAAGAGTTTTGCTTATATTTGCCGCCACATCCTGAGCTGGTCTTAGAACAAAAGGCGCCGAAATGCCCAAAGTGCAGAAAGAAAAGCGCAACGCAGGGCAGGCCCAAAGAAAAATATCAAGTATTATATAATATGTATTAACACTGGCAGGAGACGCATATGGAAAATAAATTAGAAAAGTTCCAGCTTGCTCTCGCCTCCCACAAAACGCAGACAAAAGTTTCTCCCATCCACAGCAAATCTCTATAGGAAATTTATTAATATTTTATCAGGGCTCCGAAGAACAAGAGCTCTCGTATACATTCAATTAAAAGTTGCTTGGGCAACATTTGTTTACCATTTAGTGTCCAAAAAACGAAGAGGAAATCAAAGTTTATGAAGGCGTCAGATGCGTAAACACAAATAAATATAAGTTCAAATGAAAACAAATATCGTGAAAGGTCAAAGCACACACCACCAATTTGTTTCTCACTTCCTGAATGAATTAAGAAGAGTGAGGCTTTTGCATCTGTAATGAGACTTTCCCGCTGGTCAAAAAAAGGTTTCGGGTATCAATTACAAGAGTATACAGACAGACTGTCTGATTGATTGCAAACAAATTTTGGGATAGCCATTGTTAAGCTTACTTTTTTTACTTGATCTGTTTTTCGCATTATTTTAAATTATTACTTTTCAGTGGGTCTGTAAAAAGAGTAAAATGGACGGCGGAAAATAAATGTTCATTGATGCAAATAAGATATTTACAGAATAATTTGTAATTTGATGAATATGCATTTCCTTGAAATTTTCCAAACGTCCTTAGATTAAGATATGTATTTAAACGGTAAAAATTAAACTTAAAAACAGAAAGAATTGTTAAATAATTGCGTACAATAACCATGACGCTTTAATATTTTTCACAAAGTTATGTTCTGTAATTTCTTTCTATCTAACAACAAATTAATAACCTTCCTGTGAGAATTTTATTAGCCAAGCAAAGTTTTATTTCCTGCTTTCAATTATTCGGAAAATTTTCAGCTCGCTTCATTGCCCACTTACAGCTTGTTTCCACTTTCTTATTTTATAATGCCTTCTCACTCTTGAGTCTTGAGGGATGCGCAGCACAAATTATTAAGAAACATTCTAGCAAACTACAGACAAAGTTGGCAACAAAAGGCAACCCGCTTAATTATACACACCATTAATAACTAAAACCAATTTGTATGCTCTGCAAGGGCAAAGTGGCAAGGAAGGGGGTACTGGCGAGTGGAGAGTGAGGGTATGGGTGGTGCACCCATTGGGTTGAAGCACCTACAACTGCAACTCATGACCGAACCACCCACTCACATGCAATACATGCCTTATAGCCCATAAATCAACGCACAAAAGGAACAATAACAAAAGGACGGGGAACAAGGAAAAAGAAGCACTAAAGGAGAAGCAGTGCGGCAAGCAGTGCACACTAAGAGGAAGAAGAAGCACCACAACAACAAGTGAACGCAATTTGTACTACGGGACTTCCCCAGGATCTGAATGGATGGCAAAGGGAGAAAAAAGAAGCAATGCATTACACTAAAAAAAATTTCTAGATCTTAATTGCTTCGATTATCAATTTATAAGCACAAAGTAAAATTAATAAGAATAGTTCCCATACTTGTATGACCCTCAAATTTTAAAGACCTTAAGTTTGTTTTAAAAATTATAAATTTTGATTTGTGAGCGTTTTAGAATGGAATGTTTTTAAAAGTTAACCAATAAATGAAAATAACAATTATTTTGTTATCGACTAAACTGATTTTAACTTGAAATAACAGCTTGGCACTCATTGATGGAGTTTGTGATCCGTTTATTATATTTAATGTTATTTTCATAAGAAAATTATAAAATTGTATTTGTAGTTACTTTTTTACACTGCAGTGTAAAAGCTAAGAGAAGCAGCAAGTACAATAACTGCCAAACAACAATAACCGAGAAAAGAGCCGTGTTGCAAATAAGCAATATTGATGAGTGGAACGCCCGCCAGGGGGCGCCAAGACAATGCCAAGGCGATTGTGTCAAAAAACGGTCGAGAACAAAAGTCGGGCCAAAAAAGGCAACCAAACTGCAAGATGTGCAACTAACGAGTAGCTGCCACATACACACAAACTCTAAGACAAAGGTAAACAAAGTTCTTGTGGAAAGCGGTGGTGGGGAATGCCCCTTTCATAAACAGCTTTTGTCGTAACTATAAACAGCTCCCCAGGACAAAAGTTTCTCCTTCTTGACCGCACGCTACCTCCCAAAAATCGCCTTGTTAGTTTAGGTTTTCTCCTTTAGTTTCTATGTGATTTTGTAGTATTTTTGGGTCTTCCGTTTCTTGTTTCCCACTGAGGCATCATTATAGGGTAGCATTCCAAAAATGGACAGCACAAAAGCGGAAAACCCTAGAAAAAGAAAGGGAAAAATGGGATGGAAATCGCTCTAGTCGGGCAGCTGAGCTCATTAAGTTCAAGTGAAGCCGGGCTCAAACGCAGCTAGCTCGCTCTCCCTCGCACACTGCCTTCCGTCTCTTTTCCACCCGGGCCCCTCAAATGGTTTGAGGATTTCCTTTTCGCCTTCACGCTTTTGTGAGTTGTTCCTGTAACGTGTAATTAACATCTGAAGTGTTTGTTGTTCTGCTTTGTCTGAATGGCGGAGGAGGGGTGGAAAAGTGGGCAAGGCAAGGGGGGCCTAGAGGAAATTGTTGCCATTTGAAGGAGTTTTGAGAGCCGGAGGAGACGCTTTTCCATGTTTGCAGCTCGCCTCTTCAGGATAGAAATATTAGTTTTTGAAATGAAAGCTTAAAGGCAAAGCTTTTAATTTAATTTTATCTCGGTCCAGTCTTAAAATTTATTTGAGTTTATATCAACATTGTGAAAAAAATAGGACCAACAAACAAACAAATTTAATATTCTTGGTGAATTGTCACTTAAAATATTTGTACATATTTCTTTGAACTGACTTCGATGAAAAAAATTTAACGTATCACAAGCTCATCGTTCAAAGAATTAAATTTAACTTTCCTCCCAAAGCATAATTTTATTCGCCTCAATATAGGCCTTGGAACTTTAACCCTTGTCCAACTGCATTTCCTTTATTTCGACCTCTTCAATGGACTATCAAAACGCACTTAACACAATTGACAGACACAAAAGTTCAAAGCTGTAAAACTAACTGAGGAACTTAGTGCCCCATCCCGCTTACAATTACAACTTTTCCCTGCCTTGCCCAACTGACTTTTACTAACAGGTGCTTTTCCACTTCCATTTTGTCGATAGTTTTCACAAAAGTTTTCGGCTTATTTGCGTAAAAGTTAATAAGGGGGCGAAAATGGAAGAGTCAGAATTGAAAGACCCTTGCAAGCTGTTCACCTAATTAAGAGGCATGGATGTTGAAAATATTTGTCATTAATTTCAGGTATATTTTGTTTTTAAAATATGATTGTTTTCTCTCTGTGTGCACGTTCCCCAAGTTGATTATGCAATTTGTCGCGCTGTCAAAAGACGACTTCAGCCCGCATTGATATGAGAGAGATAGTCGTTATATCACCGTCCTCCTCCGTCTTCTACACCTCTCACTTCCTCTTATGTTTGTCTGCCGATTGGCAAATGATTAATAATCGAAATGTCAACGATGTCCCTCCGTTGGTCTGTCAGTTATAAAGTCACTTGACAGTTTAATCAATTTGTGTGTTTCGACTTTTCCAGCTGAAATCTCCATGCGGGTAGAAAATTAACTTAAGTGGCAGATGGGGGGCGGCTGAAAAGCAGGATAAATAGAAAATTTATATAAAATGTTGACCGAACAAACAGTTTTGAAAAGTTTACCAAGCAAACAATAGAAATTGTCGGGTATTGTTAGTTTGGCGAGATGAGCAAATCGCACAAAGGCATTCGACATAAGGAAGAGCATAACAGCTGTGCTGGGTCTGGAGATATATCCCACATAAGCTCCGTCCCCAAAGAAACCCCCTCTATTAGCTTTGTTTTCTCAACAAACAAACGACGAGTGACGGCGGGTGGCCAAGAAAATAAACAAAAATTATGACAAACCAAAACGAAGCGAAGGAAGGAAAAAACAATAAAAAAGCTCAGGAAAAATAGCAAACCGCAGTTGAAAAGCCTCGTGTTTTTATATGTGAGTGCACACTTGTATATCTTTTAGATTTTCAATACCGAAATGGGAAACTATTGAGGAAGTATGGAAGAAATTTAATTAAAATAAGCTAAAAACTCAAGTAAATTATTTGAAATATGTCTTTTACATTATCAAGTCAAAGTATTATTATTTTTCTGTGTGTGTGGGCTTGGAGTGGGTGGCCAACTACTAATAAACAGGCATAAAGCAGGGGATAAAAAAAATGGAGGGGAAAAAGTCAGCCCTCTGCATGCATTAGACATAAAAATTCCGAGACATAAAACCAACTAACATGTAACCAGGTTAAGACGGAGGGTGACAAGGGAACTGAGCTCTAAACACATAAATATGAGGACTTAATGTCTGTCGGGTCTTAAAAGGGGAAATCGGGGGAGTGACTTTGTGTTGGCGTATGTGCCAACCCATAGCTTGTGATTTTATGGTTGCGGAATTAAAGCCGTTTACAGACTGTTTAACAAACGTGCGAAACTGTCATAGCAAGCTGCTACAGCAATAAAAAATCCAGATTGATTTTAATTTAAATTTTTAAAATAATACAGTTATAATGAGTTATAAAACCTTATTATTTTTTTCAAAGCGAAATGCTGCCAACTTTTACACCGCATCAATGTGTCGTAATGTTGCAGTTAAAAGTCATAGACAACTTTTCCAAACAGGTAGTCGGTGTCTGTTCAGATCAGCAAACCACCCAAAACTCTGCCCACAGGATACAAAATTTCCCATCGCCTGCTGTTATACACACTGTTATACATGGCCCATCAGCGTCCAGTGCAGATGCTACTTGAGTTTCCCACCTCCGACCTATCCTCTCATCTTGCTAACTGATGACGTTGTCCTGGCATGCAAATTTCTTGGACTGCTGCTGTTTCCACTGTCCTCGAGCCCTCTTCCCCAATCAAGTCTTAATGCCCTTCTATGGGAAAAGTTATGACCCCTACCTGACTGCTGGCAAGCACACATTCATGGCTAAACAGATTTGGCCAAAATAATAGGACTGATAATTTAACAAATTTTAACTTTTTCCGGACAATTTCCATGCTTAACATTTAAACTCATATCTTTATATCATATTTTATAGAACCACAGGAATAATCGTTTTCCATAAAAATATAATTACTTCTCACCAGAATATGTTTTGAAAGATAAGTAAATCAGACGTATTTGACACATACCCATAACGATTATTTTATTTAAATGACCAAACCAACATATGTTTCTAAGAATGAAATCAATTAATTACAATCATGATAATAGATAATAGAGAACTCCAATTAACATGAAAACTTTGACGAGATTTGAACAAGATAAATTTGCTGTTTTTAATATGAGAACAAACTTTTAAGTGACGAGATTAAAACAAGACATATTGGTTTGTATTTTAGTTAATTAAATAGATGTTTTCTCAAAATTGAAAAAAAACTAAAAATTAGCAAGACAAGTTCGCAAGATTGACTAAGATTACATATAACACATCTCTGAGGACTCATTCTATTAGTCACTAACAAACTATTCAGAAGAATCTTACTTTGAACAAATATATTTTCATTTGTGTGGCATTTTGGAAGATTTTTTTTGGTATTTAGGGCAGTCATCTATTTAAAATGTAGAGGGTGAAAGTTATTTTGTGGAGTCTGGTCGTGATATTATTTCATAGCTGGGAATGTTGGGGAATTTTAATCCAGGCATATTTTCGTTTATTGCCTTCCGCGATTTGCTATGAAAACCATAGGCTGTTTATGAAGGGAAGTGTAATGCAGTGCTACTACTTTAACCACAGCTGTTCGACCGTCTTCAGTGGGACATATTTGCATTCGGCAGACGCCCCCTCATCAATGCCCCAAACTCTACCAAAAAATGTTACGTTTTGGCAGGCGGAAACTGCCTGTTCGGGGGTTATGAGGGTAGTTGAGGGGGGTTCAAAGACGGGGGAAACAGGACCGGAGTGCACACATGTAAAATGGCCAGCCCTGACTAAACATTCACATCAGACCCGGAGTCGCAGACCGAGTCAGACACATATGGCCAAAACAGCAGGGGAAAAAAGCACAGACAATAGATACAAGAGCTTCCAGGGAAGGAGGGGGGTTGGTCGGAGGGGCTATATCGGGGATCCAGGGGATAGGGGAGTATAACTCAGTGAACAGCCGTTGACCATTGCCTGATATTTGAGCCATGTTGTCAACGTTCGTTCGTTTGTTGTAGCAGAAGTTGTTTGCTGTTGTTGCTTGCATCCATTATGGCTGTTTGCTACTAACCCTCCACTTCCCCAATCCCCTCCTTAACCCCCTTATGCCCAAGTTTGTTGGTTTGCTTTTTGCCAGTTTTGTCTCGTTTCGTTGGAAACTTTGTTGGGTCTTGTTTGAAGTTGCTGGGCCTATCTCTTTCCCACCCCCAAACTATATCTTCTGCTCAAACGTATTACCAACGTTCTTGGCCCTCGTATTACCTCTTCTTCTTGGCCACAATTTAGCATATGCCTGGCTCACTTAGTAGTCTGTAATGAGCTACTACTTCTACTTGTGCTCATAATTCACCGACTGGCTCCCTCTCTTTCTATGGCTCTAGTGCCATCTCTTTCCACTGCCGAGGAGTACATCAAATATGTGCAAAAATAGCAACAGCAGCTGGCTTGTTTGTTTTATCTTTCCACAAAATTAGTTACAGACGACAACGACGACATCAACAACACTGTCCACTTCAAATGTTGTCCGTCATCTTCAAACAGCTGTCACCAGTGCCTCTCTTTCTAGCCCCCGTCTTGCCGTCTCTCTATCTCTCTCTCTTTCTCTCTTCTTCTGGCTGATTGGTGCTCTATATGGTTATGGCCTAATAACCAACCTAATAAGTGCCCAAACATACTGGCCCTGGCCATGTTTCGGTCATTTCCCATGTGCCTCATTGGCAAATTATCAACTTGACCACACAAAAGCGGAGAAAGGAAGATTTTTGCGGCCTGTGAATGACATCCATGTCGGTTTGTTCGACTGATGAAACGGAAATGAACCACTAGATTGCTTAGCTCCCCTCGGCGGTCTTTAATTTTTTAATTAATTGCTTGTCACGCTCGTCCAGCCAAAAGAGAAATAGAGCGCGAAATGAAATGGAACGCGAAACCACTGAGAAAAAACAATGATGTTATAAATTTAATGAAAGTGGCTTAAACTAATTGGAAAACAAAATATTATACAATTGTAGAATATGACGAAGACCACTTTACAGAAATTTTATCTGAGAATACCTGAAATAGTTTTTAGTGAATGTTACGCACTATTATATTTAAACTTGTACTTAAGTCTAATTTGTTCTTTCATAATTCAAACATTTTAGTTTTGATAAGGAGTATAATTATATTTTTAAACTATTTTTCTGACTGTTTCTTACTTTTTGTTGTGTCTGCGTCAGCGAAAGGCGGTGGAAAAATAATTGTTGCCTCATCGCTGCACGTTGCTTAAAATAATAGTAATAAGTGGCGGTTAGTCTGCGGCTCTCCCGCCCCCTTTTCCCCCTATTTTTTTTCCCCAGCGACTGAGTCTCGAATGGAAACTCATAAAAAGTGCCCCAGCCAGACGACACTTCTGTTCCGGGGAAAAGAGAAGACCAAGGCTGAGATATCCCATAACAATGGCAGGAGACTTGCTGGCAAGGAAGCCTCTGCAGTGGCAATAATTGTCATCATCATCATCTTCATCTTCTGGTCAGCGGCAAGTGGGCGGCTCTTTTCCACATCCCAGTCCACTCTGCAGATCCAACTGCAAGACGACAATCAAAGTCCATGACAGAACCGCAGAAAAGAAAAGCAAGGCAAACTGAAAGCAAGTTAACCAGCGACATTTTTGAGATGCCGCAACGAAGGCAAAAGGCCTCAAGAACAAGCAACTAAATGGCAAATCGCCTGGACTTGCACTTGGCCAAGAAAGAGCAGGGGGCGCAGAGGGAATGACCAAACATGGGTAAAAGTGCTGGCCAGGGGCTGAGGTATTGGCATTGGGGGCTTCGTGTTCGCGTTAAGTGGAATGCGATAGACAATAGTTGTAAAACAACTTGAATAACAGTTTGTATAACTATTTGTATGTGCTGTATACATTTTTCTATAACGCGTAAGTTAATCAGAACGATTATACCATAGAACTTTATCCTTGTTGTGATCGGCGGAAAAGTAATGGCAAATAGCGCTCTAGTTTTTATTAACTTGTAATTGCAGCTTACACAAAAATAATCAGATTAAAAATAAGAAATGCTCATAAAACTTTGCTCATAATTCTATTATTCTCCTTTGACTACGCCCTTGCTTTAGCTCCCCACTGGACTGCGCCCACAGTTTTCCAGTTGTCCATTCCTCGGCGGTGTGTTGTGGGCAATCAAAGCTATTGCAGACCCCAACTCTGCGCGGATCCCAACCCGATCCCATCCGATTTTCAATCCCATCCCGATTCCGATCCCAATTGCAAGTGTCGCTGGCCCGAGGAGCAGAATGAAGCAACTGAAGCGATGAGATGACAACGGGAGGAGCTCAAGATGGATTCTGCTGAGGTGGATGGGGCAGAAATAATGAGCTGTGTAACCCTTTTGGTCCGGCGAATGGGGAAAACGGGCCAGAAGCTGAACGGCGGCAAAAGGAAAATTAATTAAGGCAAGGGGCCGAACGATTGAGGCGTCGCACTCGACGTTGTCCACAGTGACACAGAAAGAAATAAGCTTAAACTTGAATACATCGTAAAAGTTTATATCAATAAAATGTAATACGAACATATTTATAGGTAATAATCTATTTTAAATTCCGCCACAGTCAATTTGATGGAACTAAATTTGTTTTTCTGTCCTTTAAGCTTAAAGTCCAAGTCAAAATTACAATACCCAAAAAATAAGTTTAGTGGAACTGATTTTTTTTCTCTGCACTTCAAACTGGAAGTCCAAGTCGAGTTTCAGGCTGATGGCGTTTGTCGGGTGGGTTGTTTGATTTCTGCACGACCTTCGTTCGGGGCTATCGCGAGTCTCACATCTCTGGCTCCTTCAATCTCGGGCCTAATAAATCTTCAGCTCAATCTCGGGCCACGCCTCAGTCCCCTGTCCCCCCGCCTCCTGCTCCTTAGTGGCTTCTGTTCTACTCTAATTTTTATGCATGACAAGGCCCACAAAGTATTTTGACCAAAATGTTCGGCCCACTTCAGTCCACGGTATCCTTGGTCATCGGTGACTTCATTCTCCTGCTCTCCAGCTTTTGTTGAATTTTTCATGCGCTGCTTTTGGGGCGGCAAAGTTTTCATTAAAATTTGATTAAAAATAAATTATTGGTTATTAAAAATGATTAGTTTTGGCCAGATTGATGTTCAACTTCCACCAGGGGGAAATTGTTGAGCCAATGGATAGGGGGTTGGCTCTCCTCTAAGCTCAGACAGAAGCAATAATGAAACTGTTAATGTGCTTGCAAAATTAATGAAGCTCTGCGGAAGTTGCCGGCAAGTTGAGTGAGATATGCGAGGGGCGTTTGATGTCATCTAGGGGAAAGTCAGAGTTTACCAGAGGGAGCAAATCCTGGGACAAAGGTCCTTCAAGAGGGTGGAAAGTAATTGAAAATTATTAAGGTCCTAATGTTGCGGACAAGAAAGGTCTATTATGCGTAACTTTTAAGTTTGATAAAAGTGTTTCTGTTTTCTTATACAAAAACTTCTAAAGTATTCAGAAATCCAAAAATACATTTGAGAAAGTTTACAAAACTTTTTAGTTTAAAGTGGTAATATTATAACTTTTTATCGAATATCCCCATATAACACTTTACCAACCCCGAGTATAGTGACAATTGCAAAGTGCAGTTAATCAGCGGGCTTTTCCCGTTGTCAGGTGGGCCGGTTTGCCTTTTGACAGCTTGACAGGTGGGCCAGAGTGAGCGTATAACAGTTACGGCTCCCTGACCACTTCGCCATCTTGGCCACGTCAAAAGGCAAACTCAAAAGCCAGCGCCGAATTGCACTTGAAATGGCCGCGTCAAAATGTCGCTCACAAAATGGGAGGGGGATGGCTAGAGCGGGATATCTGCACCCCAGCGAAAGAGTGAGAAGGACAAGTGATAGACAACTGCAGATGTAGATGGAAAGATGGCAGTACTGCAGATAAAGATACAAAACCGAACCACTGAAAGAAAACCCTTGTTATGAAATCGACTCTCCTGGGGATGCTGATCAAGATTATATAGGGTCGAAAATGCCTCCTTCCCTGCGTTGCAATAAAATTAGAATGAACTCTCTAATAAACTCTGGGTTTAAACACATAAATAATAGTTTTAAAAAATGTAGATATGTATGCACTGATTGCATATTTACAAACGCAGTTTAAATACACTGAAATTACATTTTGGTATTAAAAAACAGTTTGAATTTAGTCGTGGCCACATTTTTTACTAAGAAGAGTAGCTTCCGTATTAGTTGGTATAATAAACGTTTTTTTGCAAAATTATCAAAGCTGGAAAGAAATCTATTAAAAGAGGATTTTTTGAGATATCAAAGTAAACGTATCGTCGCAAAAAAATGTAAATAAACACAGTATTTAGACATGTTTAGATTAGTAATTCCAAAAAAAGGAGATTCTCAAAGGGATATCGAGAACTTCAACATTATACTTATCATCCCAACTCCTTTCTTTTAAGTGCAGCTTGCTATGCGCTAGATGGCTTAGCAGATCGGAATGGAGCTAAAAAAATGGAGCAAGCCAAGCCTGGGATTGGGCAATTTTTCACTCACCAAAAAAGAAAAATCAGGAAAATAAGGAAAGCGGCGAAACTTTGTACGCACAGCGTTGTACAACGATTTGTTATCTCGGCACTTGTATCTAAACGTTGCAGTTAACGGTGCTCAGACACTCGGACGAAGCCACGCACCAACTACAAGTTGCTATTGCAGTTTTTGCAAGTGTTGCCAAAACATATTGGGGCAGAAAACACTTTGCCAAAAAGGCAAAACGATGTCATACGCATATTTCTTTTAGCTGCAGTGGAAATCGTATCTAAATTTGCAAATCAGCAGCGGGCCGAAGCATCCGACAGATGACTTCCCGAATCGAAGTCGAACCGGATCTTGAAAGGGGATCCTTGGGAATGGTCCTGCCATATCAGACCCTACACATGTCCAACATGAGCACTGCAGTGTGAAAGGGAGGCAATCAAGGGCCCTCGACTCTCTTGCATCTGGCCATTAAAAATGATTTATATGCAGCAGCGCAAAAAATGATACGTATGCATATATATCCAGTATTCATAAGCCGAGTTTAGTTTGTGCTGCTGCTTTATTGATGTTAATTTATGTATGTTTCACTTGGCTTTCTTGCCACGCATGTCTTTGGAGCTCTCGAGAGCTGCAAAGTTGATTTACAGCTGCAGTTGGGTTGGGTAGAGTTGGGATTGGGTTCGGATTCGGATTGGGTTGGGTTGGGTTAGTCCCGGGTCTAGAGTCTAGGTGGGTAGTCGCTTAATTGGTCGCCACCTAGCCACATGTTGCGCCATGTGTGCCATGCAGTTTCGATTTCAGTTCGCCCGGTAATGCGAAACGCACTTTCAAATTACAAAAACAAATGCAACAAAAATATTTATGATTTATTTGAATGGGCGTCTTAATGGACGGCTCTGTACGGGCCATAAATGGCCTATTGATAAAGTTGTGTGAATTATTTTCCATAATTTAGCTGAACAACTACATCTATTGTTAATAGCTTTTATCTTAATGTTCATTCATTGCTCTGTTCTCTAGTAAAAATGTTTGGTTAATGTTCAAATTAAATTCAAATAAAGTATAACTTTAATGCAACCGTTGGATAAATACGGGGAAATTACAATACAAATACGTTATATAAAATATATTTAATCATTAACTTGTTTTATAAAAATAAAACGCAATTCATCTGAACAAAGTGTTATCTAACATTGCCTTCTAAACATATATTCCACATTCCATTCCACACCAATTTAATAAATTAATAAAGTAAATAATATCCCATTGACAACAACACATAAATAAAATTCAAATTCGGTAAGCGATCTCATCTGGCGATTTATGTGTGTCCGAAGCCATTCCAATATGACTAATGGAGCGCCAAGATCATTTCAGATCGCTTCAGATCAACAAATGCAGCTCACACACAGAGGGGCCTTTTATTTTCTATACACAATAATTTCTGTGGTGCCAGTGCTTATCTTTTATGTAAATTTATGAACCAGTCTGCGACCACTCAAAAAAGTTGACTGGCAATAATTATGATTTCTTCAAGAGTGCACAAGCAACCGAACATACAGCAAGTATATATGCGTGTATATAGTGTTGGATATTTTTTTGGTGGATATATATTTTACACAAGTCATGGCAAGATGTCTATTGACAGCCAGCCACACAGAGACACTTGACGGGCAGCTCGAGTGGCTTTTTGAGAAACCAGTCTCGAGTGCGTTAGAATACCAGCTCAAGTGGGCAGTGAAGGAGTAGTGAAAATCGGGGGAATGCGGACCGAGGGACTTGGCCAGGAATCAGGAGGTGCTCCGGTCGGGAGCGCGGACATCGAGAGAGATTCCCATTGGCAAGCGCCGTACTTCAGATGCCGGCAGTCTGCAAATGGAATTGAAACCCAAACCGAGACCGAGATTGAGGTTGCCCCAGAAGGCGATGATGATACCAACACGCAGAAAAAATAGGTATAAATTATAAGAGCATCTCAAGGCATACGATGGCTTATGACTTAGAATGAATATTTTTTACTCAAAAAACCAGCTTTTTTCGGTTAGAAAATCTAGCAATCAAAAGTTAACTTCAAGTTGAAATTTTCTATATATAAATAAAACTAAAGGCTTAACGCAAGCTAGCTTCGGCGAAACATTGTCATTTAACCGTTTGGATAAAGAGATATATCTATATAGAAGCTATAAGATAGAGTCGATTTTGACCACAACTTAAAGAATAGGTTTTCAGCACTAATGAAATAGAGGTGGAGAAAAATCGATGTTAACATCGATGTAATCGATGTTTTCAAAACATCGGTAACATCGATGTTTGGCTTGCCAAACATCGATGTTTTCCATCTCTAACTGCGCATCTGCTCCATGCGCGGATGCAACCTTGTCGGTTTCGACGAACACCAATGTCTCAATTTCGTTGATCATTCCTTTAATTTGTGAACTTTTCCACAAAGTTAATGGATTCGATTTCAAAACAATTGAAGGAATCGCTGCCGCAGATTACATGAAGATTCGTCTAAGGGAAAGATTGTTTGCATATGAAACTAGAACGATTCCTCGTATCGCAACAATTCTCGATCCGCGATTCAAGAAGCAAGGGTTCCTTGCCCAATCGAACTCGGAGGAAGCGGCCAAGGCTTTGCAGGAAGAGCTGAACTCCGTTATGACAACAACTCCACGACCGCAGCCAGCACCACCAACAGAGGAACCTACACGGTTCTCATTCCTCAAAACTAAAATGGAGACAACAGTTCAATCACTTCGGGCGGATTCCATTATACTCTTACGCCAACATCTAGAGAAAGGAACCAACCGGAAAAGTGCGATCCGTTGGCGTATTGGGAGGTAAAACTTTATATGCTAAGTCTTTTGTTCTTCAAATATTCAATTAAACAAAATATCTTATTTCAGATGTCAACTGATGAACCATTTAAAAAGATCTCGAAAAAGTTCCTTTGTATTCCAGCATCCTCATGCGAGTCTGAACGCCTCTTTAGCAAGGCAGGCCAAATGATTTCGGACCGTCGCACTCGCTTATCGCCATCAGTCGTCGATAAGCTTCTGTTCCTTAACAAAAACAAAAATATTAATAAAATTAAAATATAATAAAAAAAAAAAAATTTTGTTAAACATCGATTAAACATCGATGTTTTTCACCAAAAACATCGAAAACATCGATGTCCACAAACATCGATTATTCTCCACCTCTATAATGAAACCTCGTTTTGGTCAAAAACCATCATTTTATACAAAAATGAAAAAAACCGCGAAATTGACTTGATTGTTCCAATGGCCGCTATAGAATATATATCATCAGTTTACGTACAAAAAAAATACGATTTGTAAAGTTTCAGGAATCTATCTTTTACATAGCGGCATGTGCTCAGTATGACAGATATATGGGAGGTATGTGAAATAATCCCATTTTGATCAAATCTAACCTTATAACCCTAAAAACCAACTTTTAAGCACAAACGAATTATAAACAAATTAAAAAAAAAAGAGATGTATTTAACATTTTAACCAGATTGGCAGCTAACGTATTGCAGCTAACATATTTCATATAGACGTCCGATCTTCGCCGTTTTCAAACATGATCAGCGTACACATTAAATACGATTGCAAAAGTTTCAAAATCTCTAGCTTGTAAACTGACCTCGCAAGAGGTATAGTAACATACTGAAAACCCTTTCTTATGTATTTATTTTGTAACCTAATCTTGCTAATAAAATAAATACTTTACAGACTTTGCTATACATTAACATTAATTTAAAACAAGAAAGGAAGCCAACTTCGGCAAGACGATGTTTATATAGCCTTGCAGTTATTACAAAACGACTATTTCGATTTCTATACCTATAACTAAAAACAATGAAGCTATGTCGATTTTGCGCGGTGCTTTCCACAATTTAACAGGCCTCGCTTGCAAGTAGGTTCGCTTGAGCTCCTTAAATATCTATGATTATACTCATATAGTTATAATGGCTGGGCCAGCGGGTATCCAGACGAATCAAAGTAAATTTAACTTTATGGCATAATTGTAGAGGTAGCACAGTGAGCTTCAGCTGGCCCAAATGCACTTTAAGCTAATTCATAAATCTGACCGGAGTCGAAACCTCAAGAGCAGTCATAATTGCCTCCATTTGTGGTCCCATGTGTCAAGTGAGTGCCGGCTGAGAGGAATTCGAGTGCAAATCGATGTTGGTAATCTAGGCAGTATATATATAAATATTTAGTGCCCTCTGCCGCCAGTGTTTGTGTGTTTATCGTGTCTAA
Source organism: Drosophila rhopaloa (assembly GCF_018152115.1). Classification (NCBI taxonomy): domain Eukaryota; kingdom Metazoa; phylum Arthropoda; class Insecta; order Diptera; family Drosophilidae; genus Drosophila; species Drosophila rhopaloa. Next base: position 52,438 of record NW_025335142.1, on the reverse strand, counting down.
TTATGGCAAATTAGCCGGAGTAGTGCCATAAATCAATGGGGGTCTCTGGGGGAGAGTCGCTCAACTCACATGTGCGGCGACATAGGGGTCAATCAACGGTTGTCTGACGGAATTTACATACCTGAAATGAGACGAAATTGAAAAAGATCGGGTAAGAGTTTGCACAAATGTAAATATTATATAATTAGCTCACATTAAGAGTAGAGTAAATATATTAAAACCTATAGGGTTTATACATTTTATAAACGTACATTTTTTTTATTTTGGCACGAAAAATATATATGGAAGTACAAAGTCTTGAAGAGTTAGACAAACTCTATCATCATATAGGCATAGCACATTGATAAATATACGATAATGTATATGCTTTACAGCCATTTTTTAACCAAACGAATTTATATTAAAAAGCTCTAAATATTTCAGTTATTTTTATTTACTCGCTATCGATTTCTTTGACACCACAACCTATTTTAAAAAGCGAAAAACCCCTGCCTTTCAATAGTCAGCGGAGGTTAAAGTTGGGGAGAACAACAGCATCTGAAAAACACGAACGAGAAATGCAGCGAGCCAAATTTGCTTGACATTTACAACTGGCCATGTTGGCCAACTCGCATCGAGCATTTACTGCCTGATGTACTCAGTCGACCCACCGGTGAGGAGCTGTGCCATTTTAAGTGTTTATAGGTATTTATTTTTATTGTTTTTATGCTTAACGATTTTTTAAGTGGAGTGCAGAAGGAACGTAAACAGCAGCCGGACGAGACTTGTATGCAAAGTGCTCCGGGCTCCACTTTCCCCCCTCTTTTCAACCAACACTGTACGCTTGAACTGTTGTACTTTTTTTGGTTGGTTGGCTGGCATTTTTTGTGGCTCTTCTTGGTCGAGTTAACAAGGCGCAACAAGAAGGCGGCATAGTTAAAGCTGGAGCCTCAAAGTCGCCAAGTCCCCAAAGTCAGGGGGCAATTTAAATGACCAAAACCAGAACCCAAACTGAAAAGAATACGGCGCATTCCTTGTCGGGCAGCAGATTTATGTGTCCTTTGTTCTGGCGATTACAATGCTCTCGCGTAGCCGCAACAAATTTTCCCTTTCAATCGGCGTACCATCGGACCCGGCAATATTTCAATTAATTCTCGGAAAATGCGCTCACAAAGAAATATCATTAATGGGGGCTTTTGTCAGGGTTTTTCAGACTGGTGGGAATGGAAAATTAATGAGCTTCGATCTCGTCCTAGATATTTGTGAAAATAACAAGGACCGATGTGACTTAAAAACATTGGAAACCAAAACTCATTAATAAAAAAATGTTTTTAAAAATCCAATTTCACCCAGCAACTTCTTCCTTATTTTATGGTTTTTTATAATAATCTTTATTTATTAATTGTTTTAACTAAGCTAGATAAGGCTACCAATTTATTTTTAAGATTAGGTGGTCTTTTCCTTACCTCGTCGCGACCATCTACTCCAATTTCTTTCAATTAAATATTAAAAGCCTTTTTGCATATTTATCCGAGCATTATTTTAAAATTTTTATAGAATTGTATTTTACGCTCTTAATCTCAAAAATAACTACTGAAACTAAAAAATCAAGTAAAAATTAATAGTTGGTACCTTTATTTTATATAGTTCGAAAAATACATTAAAAAGGATTATTTTTTTAATTTTAAAACTTAAAAATTTAATATAATTTATTATTTTATTGATTATAATTATTATATTGTAAACGTTAAAATGGATTTTTTTAATTGGTTGAAACATTTTTTAAATGAAAAATACAAAATGTTTCTCTTAGAATTTGTTTTTCCAGAATATCGCAAGCATGTACAAATTGAATTTTATAGGGTATTCAGTAGTCAAATTGAATCTTAATTTATCAAAGTCATGCTGATGTTTGTGCAATTTTCCCTCACATTAAACACTTTCAATTCATTGTGTCTCTGGCCTTTAACTCTCACCTAGCCCTCCTCCGCTTTTTTCACGGTTCAACCATTTTAATTAGTTGACGCATTTTCACTTTTTATTATTTCATGATTCATCTTAATTTATGAGAACCAAAAGAGCAACAGCGACAGAAAAGAATTGTAAATTATGCAAGTAAAGTTGCCAACCAGGTGGAGCTTTTCGACTTCGCAGCTTAACTTTTATTTCCACCCAGAAGTGGCAAAAAAGTGATAAAAAAAAAAGACGGTGAAAAGAAAATTATTTAATTATGTGTATAAAGTTCCACTTGTCATCCTGTCAGAGGCGTCGTGCTGTAATTTGACATTCCAAATTAATTATAACCGAAAAAAGTGATGCAGAAAATCTGCTCTTGAGGTTAAAGTTTGGAAAATTTTCCGGGCCATAAGGAAAAATGGCATGAAATTAAATTTCTCCATTAAATGGGCTGATAATCTGCAAATAAAGAAGAGGGTAGACGTTTCTTTGGTCCCGTCCTGAAAGGTCCAGCTGATGACCCCTTGTTAACGCACTAATCCAGCAGATTTTTATTTTATTTCGTTTCCGCCTTTGCATATTTCCAGCTGGGGACAGTGGACACAAAAGCTTAAGCGACAGTTGGAGAATAATAAGGGGGAGTGCAAAATATATCCCATGTCAACATTAATTAGGGTCCGGCATTATTCGCATCTAATGCCAGGCATAATGGTCCTGGGTCCAGATAAACATATGACTCCCAGGCAGGTCAGTTTGAGGACAAAGCAATTAAGATATTAGGCATTCGGAATATTTTTTTTGAGAATGGGAGGGAAAAGGGTTTTGTTTTGCCGAATAACTTAGTCCAGGGATTTGCTTAGACATGTTTTTGGTAATTATCTGCTAAGTATGCCCTAGCTCCGTTTTTTGCTATTCATTATTCTTGGACTAAACTAAAAGGAAAATTGCTTTGAGTTTGAGGAAATTAAAATATTAATATAGATTTTTACTTAATTATTCGTCAATTTCACTCTTTGAAAATCAAATTGATTTGTTAGCGTAACCTTTTTAAAAATAATATTCTTAGTAAAAGCTTTGCTTAAGTCCTAGACAAATTTAAGCCAAGTCCCTCTTAGTCGCCAAAGTAAACATCTTAATAATAATAATGGAAAGACAATTTTTGCTCATTCCACATCAGCTTCTCCGAACTTATTGGCCTATTCTTCCAGAGCCATTCATAATTTAAGCCGATTTAAAACTGGCGCCAGTTAAGTCGACCATGGGCGTATAGACGACATAGAGTGGGCGTGGCACTGGCTTGCATCACAGCTGACAAACACAATAGAGCGAAGATAAAGCGCTTTAGATGCGACAGCTTTTTGGCCCAACTGGACAGATTGAGATATGTATGTATACACCTAAAGAAATAAAACCTATTAATTTATTGTTTATGCTTTAATATTTTTACTTGAAAATATTTTTAAGTCCCTAATACTTAGTTCAACGTCTCGAAATATTTACCAGTGGTTGAAATACGAATTTATATACGAATACATATGCGTTGTTAAAAAAAGCCTATTTTAACATAACAACATGGCTAAAAAAAAATAAGATGATATTATAATTATGATATAATTTTCTCTTGTGTGTTGCTTAAAGAAGTGCCAGCTGATACGGGAGAAATTTTATCCGATTATTACATTTGAATGAATGTTTTGACATCATGGTGAAATCTGTTTTCCTTTTATGAATAAAATAATCGGTAGGAGGAGAAGCCACGTGATTAGGCAGAGAAGGAAGTTGGCCGCGCTTGAGTGTGACTTCCCATTCCCAGATGGTCCCGTTCCCATGGTGGATGATATAACTTCTTGTTCACACATCGGAGAGATCGGAGGAGCGATGGGAGAAGCTGGTGGCAGCCGACTAAGTAACCATAAATAATGCCGAGAGCAACAATTGAGGCTGAAGCAGCTGAAACTAACCCAGACAATGGCAAAGCTTTTTTGGCCATTACCGTTGTATGTCCCTCGTTTCTTCCCACTTCCCTAATACTTTTCGCCTTTTGATATATGGGAAGGCATTGATTTTGCCTATATAAGAATATGCGATATAATGTCCAATTAAATTCTAAAAAAAAGCCAAAGACAAGAAGCGAACATCGATGGCAGTTAGGACTACCAAACTGGGTCCCCTCATAAATTTATACATTTTTATGCCTCCTCCACTCGCGCTCTGTCTGTTTTATTTATTTTATTGTATAAAAAAGGCGCTCGACTTCTGCATAAAACTTTTCGCCTCTTTGGCTTTATGGCTTCTCGGTTCTTGCTGCTTCTATATTTTGTTATACTCCTCCCAAAACTGCTGCCTCTTTGTGCATGGTATACCAATTGTCGAGGTTGAGGGCATAAATCTTGACTTAAGGCGCCATAGATCATTACACGGCTGCAACTAAATCGTATGGGAGTCCTGAACCTTGGAGAAGCCATAACAGTGAAGAAGTGGGCAGATAATTCCCTCTGTGCGCTGGAGCGGATTATTAAATATTAAACTTTATTTGAAACGGTCCTTTGGCAAAAGGTCAAATATGACAAGGACCGACAGGAAATGGTCATTTTATGGTTGACTTTCAAGCCAATTTGAAACTGACACGTGTTTTAATAAACTGGAAAACTTTTAAAGTGGCTGGAATTTAAGCTTCTTGGAATTTATATTAACCAAAACTTTTATCGGGAGCAAAGGATAGCTGTTGTGCAGATAATGGTCTAGGCATTTAAGTTTTTAAGTTTACGAGCCTTGCCTATCGGATATTAATAAAATAAATACGTTTCCTTGACAAATTTTTGCAGAAACTAAATGATTAAAATAATAAAAACGGCAAACTGCTATGATTCAAGAAGGTAGTCAAAACCAGATAAAAGACTAAAATCAATTTACCAACCAAATTTACTCTGCAGTAAACAACACTATTTTATTATTGGAATAAAGAGATTCTTTTGAAAAACCTAGTTTTCCTGGCCATGAGAAACTTTTCTAATATGCACGCCTGAGCAGAAGGGAGCTATGCCGGCGCACATTTTTTCATACATCATAGGACCCACAAAAACCATGTAAGCTTGACAGCAAACTTCCCGCACCCACTGTTCATAAATCGCCCTCTCTTTCTTCAACGTTATTGCTGTCTCTTTCACTTTTGCATATTTCGCTCACCTCAGGCCAAGTCAAATATTCGCCCTCGTCTGCGACTACATCGAGGCAATTAAAAAGTTCTACACAAGTTTAATCAACAAATTTCCCACACACTCCCCTGAAAACTAAGTGAAAAAGCGCGTGCGTGGCCTCTTTCTTTTCGCAGTCTGTCCCTTTCATTCGTCTATCTCTTTCATTTAAGTGTTGTTGGACTTGCTGTGTTCGTGCATTTCATTTAACACATGAGCAATTTTGAGAGAGACCAAAAGTTTAACAAGTTGATTGGAGTAGTCGGGGGATATTGCTTGGCAACTTTGTGGCCAACACGGTCAACAAATTTAAAATTTGTCAAGAATCAATGTGGCCGGAAATAAATTACACCAAATTAAGAGGATTTAGACCCATTCTCTGGCAGAAAAAAATTTAATTTTAAAAGAATCTACATATTTCTTTTTATAGGAAATAAAGATTGTTTCTATGTTGATAAAAATACAAAATAATGCCGGCTTAAAGCCACCAAGATTTAAAAAACTGGTTACCGTAAACTAAAATTAAATATTAATGGAAATTTAAATATTATATATACCATTGCTTATTAAATAAATAATTGAAATTCAAATATTCTATAATAGTTATTATGTGTAAATTATTTTCTGTGTAATTTATTCTATCCTTTTATTAATCTCCTGTTATTAGTATAATTTTCGCTACATGTAAGAAGAAGCTGAGGCGCAGAAAAAATGCTTCAAATTAATTTGCATCAGGCGCATGCGCAACTTGTCTGCAAAAGCAGAATCTTGAATGTTGAGTGTCGTAGTGCTGTTGTGTGCAACATGGCTAGTTGCACGATATGCCCCTCCCTTTCTATTTCCCATCTCACTCCCGCACTCCCTATCCCCTGGATTTCCTCGTTGGCTTCCTCATTTGCCTGCTGTTGTAACATTTTAATTATGCCTCGCCGTTAGTTGTTGTGGATTCTGTTGCACTTCGTCTCAAGTTGTTCTACCTCTTTCGACTGCCCTCGTCCCGTCTCTTTCTAGCGAGATGAAAGAGTCTCGTAAATTGCAGGCGCAAATAAATTTGTTTGAAATATGTTCGAGGAGTTCCAAGCGAGGGTTCCGAGAGCTGGTCTTTTAGCCAAATGAGAAGTTTAATAGCTTGTAGCTTGTTTCTTGGTGTTCAGTAAAGTTGCCGAGAATACAGTTAGCGAGAAATCAAGAATAGAAGCATTATAATTATGCGGGAACCAGGATTATGGAGATTTGTTCCGCTTTTAATGGTCACTCTTGTATGTGCATAAAACAAATAAATAATTCTTGAATTATTTTTAAAATAATAACAGAATACTTATTCAAAAAATTAAATTTTTTTAAAAACGGATTTAAACGGATTTGCGACATTATTATTTTTTTCCAAGATCTTTATAAGATTGTTTAAGCCTTTATTTTTCAAAATTTTGTGCAAATGCAGTTACTAAACATGACCTCCAAAGGCACTATTTATTCTATTTATTCAGAGTTCTAAGGGACTTATTTATATTACATTAAATGTAACCAAGTTGACAGCATAATTTTTGTAAGTCGAGAAGTAATTAGTTTTGTCAAACTTTGATTCAAATCCCTGTCCCTTTTTTCCCTAGTATCTCTGGCAGTCCTGCAACTAACTGTGCCTTTCCCACAATGTTTACCGCTGACTTTTTAAACTGTTCCCACAAATTCCGCCGCTCCCAGCCCGAAAACACATTTTGCCTCGGAAAAGTCGCAGTTTTCCGAGCCATCCCTGGCTGGATCTTGGCCGTAATGGGACGTTTTTGGCCAGGGGGCATGGGGGTGTTAATGCCAAATGCAGTGGCACCCGCAACTGAGCCGCTGGTTGGCCAGGTTGGCTGGCAGCTTTTGCCATCGGAGTTGCAGCTGCAGGCCACTCTGCCACAAGCTGGAAAAGTTGGCTTAAAGCCGGCGCGGGGGACTGGAGTGTCGGGGGTCCAAAGTCCCGGGCCAGGCCAAAACCGCTTGTCAATCGTGTGGCACGTTTCGCTGTTGCTGGCTGCTCGATAGAATTGCAGCATTATTTTTTCATCTCCCCTCCCCAGGCACGTTTTCTATTTTTTCTATTTTTTCTATTTTCCTCCTTTTTTCCAGCCTTTCCGCACAGAGTTCAAGATCGTTGCCCGCCGATAATGTCGCCCGATTCTTCGTGGTCTCCTCGCTAACAAGTCTCCGACTTGTTGCTGTTGTTTCATTAAAAATGATTGATTGCCAATTAATTGAACTTTGCCGATATGTTAATTAACAGCCAATCGAATGCATTCAACTGCTTTTGCTCAATTTTCGTCCATGATTTATTAATAAACTATGATTAAAGCACAATGAGCTCTGGCATTTTATTTAGTAAACAAAGAGCACCATATTTGCTCAGATTTCATTTTTCTGTTTAATTTTGATTACTCTCATAAAGCCAATATTTTTAAACAAAACAAATTAAGTTAAAGTTTTAACATCTGAAAAAATATACAATAATTGTTTCATAATTCTGTCTGAATAACAAATTCATTGTTTAACCAATTAATTCTATAGTCAAAAGCCACAATTCCGATAGTGCGCCTTGTGCAATTCATATAAAAACGATGCAACCTGACCGGGATCTCGATGTTTCTACAGATGTTCGGACAGAGAAACAAACAGACGGACATGAATAAATCGAATTGGCTATCCTTTTTATATACTGTTCATCAAACACAAAATACACATCATTTACTCTAAGAGTGACAGGGTTAACTATATATTTTGAGCAACGCTAAGAAATCTCCTTAAAATTTTTTGATACGAGTACTAAAAATTTCTTGCAGCCACACGCATGCCTAAATTTAGCTACTAAACTCACTCACTCTTAATTAAATCATTTCACCGATCAGATAAAAGAAACCATTTTAATTTTTCCGCTTGAAAAGCAGGCGATATCACACAAGCAAAAGCGCCCGTATTTTAAAAACAATTTCGTATGCAGCTTCCTCAGCAAATCTTCTTGCTGTTGCCAAAAACTTAAACATTTTTATGTGTGCCGAAAACTTTTCGGTAAAACTAAAAGTGCAAAAAATATTTTCACACGCGATAAACAAAGCGACGAAGATGAAGGGGAGAAAGGGGAGGCCAGGCAAACAGAGCTGAGGTAAGCCTGGCAAAATATCACGATAGCAGCGGCAGAAAATAAGCAGAGTATCAACAGAAAAGTGCACTGACAAAAAATAGAAAAACGTAGTAGATTTACATAAAATCCAAGCGGATACTTGTCCTAGAGTTAGCTACAATAGAAGCAAACTAATCAGGTATTTCTTTACAATTACACATAATTTACATTTACATTTCATTGCATATAACATATATGGATTCCCAATTAATTTATTAATTCTTTCAAATCTTTAAAAGCTTAAGTTTTCTTTAAATAAATATTCCCTTTTCGTGAACTTGATTTATAATTTATGAGTAACACATTTTATTTATATTCAAACCCTTATATAGTAAGAATAGTTCTCAAATTAAAATTAAATTAAAATTGAGAGGCCTTTAAATTTTATTTATTGATATAATTGGGTTATGAATAAATGGATCTTAATTTGAAATATAATTTTCCTCAGTGCAGTCAAAGCTGCGGGAGTTGCAGCGGCAGAGCTTTTGGTTTACCTGAAGTGAACCTAAGACAAACATGTCGAAGTGGCTGACCAACAACAACAGCGACTTAAGCAACAACAATAGCAAGGCGACAGTGCCAGCAAATTGTGTCTTGTCATGTAAAAAAGGTTTTTTTATAGTGCAGAAAGTTGGCTTTTTGTATAGATTTTGCTTAAGCGCGGGCCTTTCTTATGTCTTTTCACACTTTCCCGGCCCAAGGCATTAAAAGGGGGATGGGAAAAAGTGCGAGGGGAGATAAAAAAGAGCAAAAGAACGAAAAAGACAACACAACAAAAAAGATGTAAACGAACACCTTAAAGTGGGTAATGTGTATGAGTTACTTAGACACTTTTCTAGGTTGGTTATTCTTGGGTGTAACTAAATTTCTAAGATGCCTGAGCTCTTAAAAAGGTGTGTGTGTTTTGGGTTTGTGCGGCTTCGACTTGGAAATATGATATTATCTGAGAGAGGGCAAGGAAAATCAGAAAATGTGGTCATAAGGTTAAGTTGCGATTAGAAAAGTAGGTGAATGGGAGTAAACAGAATAAGGAAGAAAATCAGAAATTAATACCTTCAAATTAAGGTTAAATATATATACAAGCTTAAGAGTTAAATGACAAAACTGCACAACTTGCAAAAGGCTTTAAAGTTTTGTCTAATTTTCTTAAGAATAATTTCTTGAGTAGTTTATGTTCTAAATAATTTTGAGAAAGTTCTCACTTTAAAAACATTCCTAACAATTTCAGACTTATTTAGATGTTCAAGACATCAAGCAAGTTCATCAGCTATATATAACTCTAAGACATTTCCTTGTATATTTGATAGTACATGTCTAGTCAGAACTGATCTCTTTCAATCTACATCACGCAACTTCAAACGAACAATTAAGACTTCTCGGAGCTAAATGTGTATGCAAATTGTGCCCCGAAACCAAATTAGTGGCAATGAGCTAATGAACACAAAGCACTTCAACTTCAAAGACACATCACAGACCATCTGCCATTCATCTTCATCTTTCAGTTTCCAGAGCTGTCCGCGATCATTTCCATTTCGAATGCTCGGAGTTCCATGGATGAGTTCTGTGTTCAGTTCGCTGTGAGTATTTCCTCATTTGCCCCTAAACAATTTCTTAGAAAAACTGAGACGATGGCGGCATATCAAAAAGGGCAGACCAGACTAACTCTGCTCCTCCCATCCCCTCCTCTTAAATTTTTGCTCTCATTTGTTAATGTGGCATAAAATGTATTTTGCATGGTCTGGTTGAGATAGCAAATAGTCGGATGTTTGCATAGATGAATGAACGGAGGTTGTGTCATCGCTTGTCTGGGATTCAAAGGAATACAGTGGGAGTCCTAGTGCGAACAGATTTATTAAAAATATATTTTAAGTCTTTCCTTATTTGAATTCACAAATCAAAATAAGAATTCCAAACCAAAATGTGTATGATAAGGATGGTTTGAAAATTAAAGTATAAAAAAATTAAGAACTATATTCAAAAATAAAATTTTTTAATGAGGCTAAAAGGTATTTTGCATGGTCTTATTGAGATAGCAAATAACTTAGATGAATGAACGGAGGTTGAGTCATTGCTTGTCTGGGATTCAAAGGAATACAGTGGGATTCCTGGTGCGAACATATTTATTAAATGTATTTTAAGTCTTTCCTTATTTGAATTCACAAATGGGAGTAACAATTCCAAACCAAATATGTGTATGATGAGGATGGTTTGAAAATTAAAGTATATCAAAGATGAAGAATTATATTCAAACAAAAAGTTCTTTAATGTGGCATAAAATGTATTTTGCATGTTCTGGTTGAGATGGCAAATAGTCGGATGGTTGCATAGATGAATGAACGAAAGTTGTGTCATCGCTTGTCTGGGATTCAAAGGAATACAGTGGGAGTCCTTTTGTTAATACCTTTATGAAGTATATTTTAAGTCTTTCATTATTTTAATTCACAAGCCGAGGTAACAAAGCCAACAAAATTATGTGTATAATATATGAAAGGTTTGAAAATAAAAGAATATAAAAAAATGATGTAGAAGAAAATATCCCAAAATAAAAAGTTCCCTTTTCGAAAAATTCAAACCTAAAAAAAAAAGTGAGCTTTTTACTTTTTCCCTATTGCTTAAACAGAATCTTCTGCTTTCTAAAAAACTCCTTCATTTATATTCTTAGTAAAATCTTCCTTTCATTTCCTTTATAAATCCCACCGTCCATCGATGTTTCTTTGATCTATCTTAATAGACAGCAACGTTTCCATCTCATTCGAGATAAATTTATGATGAGCCAGAGAGTAGGGAAAAAGCGCAAGTGAAAACGAAAACGATAAGAGATCAGTGAGATTGAACATTCCGATTGAACGGAAGCCCCAGAGGCAGCACTTGGGTAATCAGTAAGCAGTTAACACAACAAGCCAATTAATTGAAAACAAATTGCCCATTAAGTTGGCCAAAAACAAACGAAAATAAAACGATCGTCAAGTGAAAACGAGCGTGCGATCAGTAAACGAAACCAAAATCACTTGGCGATCGCTTCGATTACGGACCATTGCTAAATAGAGAGCTGGTCATACTATATGTGTGTATATGTCAAGAGGGAGGGGGGATGTTATGAGTGGACCAAGATCGCTTGATCAAAAATCGGACCAACATCAAACAGTCGGCCGCCTCAATGGCTTGATTAATGCCCCCCACATCAATCAGAGTGTACTGGGGCTGGTATAAAAAGCAGGGGGATATTTCCTTCTACATAAACACACAAATCTTTTGCTGAGGCGGCGCCGCACAAACAGATAAAAAGAGAGGTGTATAGGCTGGCTGAACAGAGACAGCAGTTGGTACACCCACACAATTTTGTTTGGCTCGAAAAAGAGCCAAAGGCTTTGTCAAAATAAATGAACAAACATAAATCGAGCAACACCAAAACAAACCACAAGCAACCTCAAACTTTTATTCAAAAGAAGTCTCCCCAACTTTTTTTGTACCAAAGTGACGACTGATCGAGTCAGCAACAGCACTAAAAAATTGGAAAAAATAGGCAAGAAAACAATGCAAAGACAAAGCCTTTAAGCCACGGAGTTGCTTAGTTTAAAGATCACGATCTTCCACAGTCTTTGGAACATTTGCCAAAATGAGCAAAAAGCTAAAGCCACGGCAACAACAAATCACGTTTGTGATCTTGACTTTAGACATCAGACTTGGTTCAGAAAAGAGCACAGTACTGCAAAAAAATAAATAAAGTAAAATAAGGCTAAGCGAAACCGAACCGGCAAATAGAGCCAAAGAAAAGTCATTTAAATGGCCTGGGGGTAGCCAAAGTTGGAGTCTCCTTATTTCTATAAACCTATACAAAGAAATCTCGAGGGAAACATTTGTTGGCCACGCAAGCGATGAGCAGAGGTGCAGAATAAATACGGGTTAAAGGGGTTAGCATTTTGTGAAAAATTAAATTTTTATCATTTTTCAAAAATAAGGTTTTTTACATCGACTTCTTTAAAAGCAAGATGCAGTTAGTTGTAAGTACAATTAAATACAATTAAATACAATTAAATTAATACAACTTAAAGATTCGTTTATTCATACGTACAAAATATTAAAATTTTAAAATTATTTAAGAAGTGCATTAAAAAAGATTAAATATAATCAAAAACACCAATATTCTATTCGGAGTCCCCTGTTTGGAATCTCCGTCTTTGGGTTTAGGCCTAGACAAGTTCTACTTGTTTGGCTTGGTTTTGTTTTCTCTGCCTTCCTCTCCTTTTTTTTGGCTGTTTGCTTGCTGGCAGTGTTCTTTGTTTGTGGAACCCCGGCTACACATGCAAAGTGTTGCTTGTGTTGTTTCCAATGGGTTGTAGTTGTTCGTTGTTGTAGTTGCTGATTGTCGGTTGTTGTAGTTTGTTGACTGTTGGAGCGATTTGAGCTACATGACAATGAGATATTGGGAACGCTGCTCGCACAATGGCAATGAGTTCATTTGGGATTTTATTTTGTAACTTTAAGGTAAGGCTTGATTCCGTAAACTTTTCAGTTGGCTCTGCAAGATTTCTTGGCTTACTTCAGTCACTAATTTTCCTCAATTGTCTGCTGGTTTCTTGCCCTTTTGGATTCGTGCTCAAAATCATAATCTTTATTTCGTATTCAATTGAGTAACTCAGCCCCCTTAATTAGAGACGGAATCCCTGGGGAGTTCCTCTTCCTCCTAATCAAACAGAAAGAGGAAAATAATTTTCCAAACAAATGGCAAACAATCAAATGAAATGCCCAGCCCACCAGCACCTCAACCAAAGGAGGAAAATGGCAACTCATCAATTTTCCACGTGTGATTTATTAACTAATTTGCCTCAACCGCATTTAAATGCGCTTTTCACACAGGCACGTACCACAGGCGAAAATGGATGGAGCCAGATACAGAGAGGCGATGGCGCGTGGAAATTCATTAGACAAAAATGCCTTTCATTTTCTTATTTTTCACATTATTAGCGGAGCGCGGGTAAGGGAACAGTGGTGGGTATTTCAACCTCTTGAGAAATATGCGAAAATCATGAGCCGCAGGTAAGAGCGAAGAAAAGTGTTTAGGCATTAATTATTGGACTCCGGGCTCTCAGGGAAATTTACCGAGCTCAATATAATGGATCTGGGAGTTGTTATATGCCAATGAATAATTTTCCAAATTGTTTCCTATAATTTACGAAGTTTTCCTAATGAAAGTGCTTTTAACTTTCTCAGGATGTGCTCAGCACATTGTAGTCGAAAACTAAATGCATAGGCAAGGTAGGAATTAATATATTGGACTCAAACTAAAATAACAGCACAATTAACAAATTTACATATTGAAACAATGAATTTAATTTCAATTTTATGTCGATGATGTTGATTTGAAAAAAAATTAATTAAATAGGGACTTGATGTATAAACATACGAATCTCATAAAATGCATTTAGTGGCACAGTGTTCATTGTTAATAAATGAATAAATGAAATTCCTATACACATTTAAATTGACGTGTGGGTATATTTTTATTTATGCTGCACTTTTCCCCCTTTTTGCAAAGTGCCTCCCACTTCGGCTAATTTTATTTTTATGACTTCAATGCGGGGCATTTGCGTTTCAATGTTTTTCCCTTTTTTTCTTGCAGATTTTTTTTTGTTTTTGGCCAGACTCCACTTGCATGATTTATGGGGGTTTCTTTGAATTTTTTTTCGCCTTCTGCCTGTAGTTTCCCTACCCTTTGCTCTCCTCAGCACCTAATGCTCTGCATTTGGCGTTAAAAATATTGCCAACTTGCCATAAATTTTATTGTATTTTGACAAGTAATAAAAATGCAAGCCACAGACCGAAAAAATATGGAAAAATAAATTAAAAGCGAATACAAGAAAATGCATTTTGAGGGAGATAAGAAAATGTAAAGTGCTGGAAGCAAAAAAAAACTGAATAATGGATGGCAGGGGTTGGGGCTAAGAGATAAACCATTTTGTAGCTAATTTGCATTTTATATGCCAGAAGAGTTCGTTAGGCTTTGGACCGACTTTGACAAATCTCATTTTGTGTGATTCGTCTTCGGTTTGGTTTTGTTGAAAGATTTATTGACTGAATTGCTTGCGTAGGTAAAAATATTTTCCATTTAGTTTCCATCTTCATTCAAAACTAATTAGCATCATAGATCTGTTTTGTTGGTCCCTGCCATTTAAAGTTATCACTCAATCAATTTTATAGTGACTCAAGCTATATAAAAACAATCAAAAGCCAACTCGAAATTCGATTTAGAGTTCCACTCAACTTGCTAACTTTGTGCTTAGTTTTTATGTATATTTATTTGTTTGTTTGGTTTCGTTTGGTCAGAAGTGGGACACTAAAAGTCAGGCTTCGACTCTTAACGATTTCCAGCCGAGTTCTAAAAAGTTTTTATCGTTTAGTATTTGGGTAGAGTAGGCCGTATTGGTTTTTTAGGCTTCAGGGTAACGATTTTATGTGGATCCCAAGGCAGGTTCTGTTTACGACCTGGAATGATTAGAGATCCAGAGATCTCAGAGGCTAAATGCATTAAATGTTATTTAACCATCATAAACAAGAGCTGCCTTAAGCGATCACTTTTTTCTCAAAAGGAATGAGCTTAACCAGCGTGAAGTCAATACTTATGAGCACTTCATCATCCACAAATTCCTCTCTTCCAATTAAAAGCCACAAAATCCATTAGCTTGTTTATATAAATAAGCTTCCCATATCAACTCTTACATAATCGACCATCTATTTTCCTCGCACACAGCCCCAAAGCCGTGGAAAAGTTTTTCAATTTTCCTATACAAAATCGTATAAAAACAAATCTGAACGCTGCGTGTAATTATCATAAAGCGAAATCTCGCAGCGCCAATATGAAGACCATAACTCGTCGGTTGGTTTTGGATCTACTTGAGGGGGAGTCGCGGAGCTTACCTCCTGATTTTCCCATTTGCCGGCTCCATAACGATGTAACTTTCAATTTGCGTAATTTCCAAAGTGACTGCGATGAAGAAGCGTGGCCAACTGATCCCTAACCTAATGACTTCTCCCGTGTGAGTCTATGAGAAATGTTTGCCCAAAAGCCCTGGCTCTGAAAAAAAACACACACAAGGGGGCGTGGCCCCGTGTCCGTGAGAGTGTGCTTGTGTGTGTGTGTACTGAGGTGCACGCTTGTCATAAAATGCCGCTTATTATGTTGGCTATTAATTTTTACAGCCTGGACGCGACGGCCGGGATCCAATGGACTGTGGCCGACTCGGTTTTTTTGGTCGAACCTGGGAGTCTTGACTAGAGATTAGAGATGAGCTGTCACGAAACGTGAACTTAAGAAAACTTTTTTAGAATTTAACTCATAATAAAAGTATAAATTGCTTGTAATGAATCATGTTAATTACATGATACAATGTATAACTAAAAAAGCCATTTCTTATCGTTTTTGAATGAGAACAGCTCAAAGATTTTAATTTGTATAAATTTATGGGTTTTTCTGCAATAAGTATGTTATGAAATAATTATAAGTTTACTTTACAAAAAATAAGACACTAATGTGTTTGACTTTCTCTCGCCAAAGGTGACATTTTAGCTGTTTTCCTTAAAGATCACGATGCCATCCCTGACAATAAAGCGCCTAGAACGCCGAAGTCAAAGGAAACTTGTTGTTGGCGCTCCATGGCAATTTATGACAAGCAGGCGAAATGGGCAACGCTCTTTCTTGGCCTTCCGAGGTCTTGGCCATGGCTCCCATATCGCGGCTTCTATCGCAGATGTACAAATTTATTTTGCGTTTTTCCGGGGCGGGGGAATGGATATAAGAGGTTACGGCGGGGGGATCGGGCGGGAACAGGGGTCCAGCCCATCATTAGTACTAACAAGCGACATTACGAGGCCTTAGTTTGGGACTAGTTTTTCGGAATGCGAACTCGATATGGCCTGGCCTTTGTCTCTGCGTCGAGTATGTTTATTTAATGAGAGTTTTCGGTGGGGAACTCGTATTGCACCGTGCGTTGGGGGAGGATAACCCCGTTGTCCCGCCGCACTTATCGTATTTTTGATTTTTCATGGGTTTATTAAATTATTCCAAGTAATCCTGCGAACTGAATTCCAGAAATTGCCTGTGATTGTTATGTGAATGGGCTTATGATTGGTCCCCCCTGTTGGTAGATCATGAGGAGTGAGTACGGTAATGGGTTTTTCCTCCCGATTTGATTGCGGTCTATGGGAGTATGTTTCTGTTGCTCTATGTTATTGGTTTGTACTTTAGTTGGGTAAACTCATTAATGGACAATAAGGCCGAATTGGTGATCAGTGTATGAACGTTTCATTACTTACTCTACTCATAACTCTAGTTTATGGTGTGGAATTGCCTTGAGTACATACCTGAAAGAAGAGGAAATTGGGAAGTTAGTAACTTGATAAACCGACGAAGGGTTGTTAATGTCTGCCTAAATAACTTAAGATATGTATAGTAGTGTTGGCGAAAAAATCTTGCATTTGTTTGGTTATTAAAAATTGTAGAATTCAACAACAGCTTTACATAAAGAAAAGTAGTCCTATCATTGCATTTGCTTGCTTAACAACAAATAAGTCATTGTTACTCAATATTCTCCCAGATTGTTCACTTTTATCGTGACATAAATGATTTCGCCCTCTTGTATAATGACAGATAGTAGCTGATGGATACCCCAGCATATATAGCTGTTGTTTTCTCTCACCTTTCAACACTCACCTTCTTACCGGTAGAGTCAACACTTGGCCAACTATGTAAAGTAAACATTTTAATTACGGAAAAAAGCCGAAGCAACTTTAACTTGACTTTTTTTCCTCACCCGCTTTCTGTTGTTTTTCCAACATTTTCAACTTTCGTGGCAAACTTGAGGCGACTTGCCATATAATTAAATACAAATAACAATTAAGATATACGCAGAGTTTGAGTCGCAGTTGCCAAGCGGCTCCATTTGCGGCTGAAACATGAATCAGGCCAGGCCACCGGCATAACTTAAGTTTTTTAATTAAAAGCAGGTAACGCGGTTTGAGGAATCGATTTTCCAGACTCGACATTTATGAATTGAGACGTTAATTGTCATCTACTCAATTTAAGGGGGAGGGGCACTTCACTCCCATGGCTGTCAATTGTCGACCTGTCCCATGAAATTGTCAAATTTTTTGCCAAATAATTTTCATATTTAATTGACAGTCTTGGCCGAAAACCTGAAGAGAGCGTTCGCGTGTCACTTACTGCTAGCAATTCCATTACCTCGAGTTGTCAGCGAGATAGTAGGTAAGTTTGGTTTAGATTTTTATTGGCCAGCGTACAAGAATGTCAAATATGTATTTAAAATTTAATACAGACTTTATTATCAAAAAGCTTATTAAGTTTTTGGCAAGCTCTCTAAGTCCCTATAAATACTGAAGTTATTATATATTTAATCTATACAAAATAAGCAAAGAGTTTGCTAAATGTACTTACAAGTATTTTTTCGATATTTTTTTTAGTGTTTTCCGTTTTCTTTGTATGTATAGGGTATTTCCCTACCACTAAATTATTTTTCCTTACTTTTCCTGTTTTTTCAGTTTTTGCCTTTGGGGCGTTTTGGCGTCTGTCGCTTTACTTAATGGCAACATGTTTTACAACATTATTAGACAGGCCGAAATGGAAGCGGTTTTTTTCGGTTTTCTAGCCGACAACTGGCAAATTTTAATTACCAATATTTTCCAGGTGTCGATACCCATACGACCCACGCCGGGGGCAGCATTTTACATTTTATGACAGGCCGTAACCCACAGACAAATATATACGGGTATGGGAGACCCGCTCTATATGGTAGCTGCTGTCTAATTAGCGTTTTGTGACAACCACGGAAAAAATAAAAACACTTTGCCATGGTTTTGTAATTGGCAAACATTTTGTGTGACCCACCCGGAGCGAGTCCAAACAGAACAAAACTGATATTTAATTTCATTGTGTTCATCGGCTTAGCAAATTGTTTTTGTGGTTCCAATTAATCTTCTTATTGGTTTAGAGTTTCCTTAATTATTAATTTTTTATATACCTTTGATTCTGTTGATTTGATTATAAGCTTAATGAATATAATAAAGCGATCGTTAAATTTTGCTTTGCTGATTTCTTTGTGTTTGCCATGTCAATCAAGATAAGATTAGATGTTATTTTAAACTTGATCCAGTTGACTCTTGCTAACAAATTGCGATGTAGGTACTTTTTATATCTGGGCTGATAAGTTAGAGGTAATAAAGCATGTTGGGTATAAAGACAACCATTATATAAAGCAGTTTATGGTGTAAATGAAATAACTAAGAATTTACGTAGACTGAGTAATAATATATTTCAAATATTTTTAGGTATGACTTTTTATCTAAATGTATTAATCACTTTGTAGGAACAGAGTTTTACAAAGAACAATAATGATAAATAACCACAATCAATTGAAATAAGAATGCGACAATCATATTATTCAACTCTTTGCAGAAATTAATATTTTTTAAAACAACAATATTTTCTATAGGCTTTAATAATTAATATTTTTTTTATTTTTAGTTGGTTTTGTTATCTTTTTTTTTAGTTTTTATACATGTGTACTGATGTAATAAATTAAATTCGTTTATAAATATTTTCACAAACTTTCCACTAGTGCGGATGCCCACTCAGATTTGATTTCTGATAGACTTTTTTGGTCACTGGGTTAACAGTGATGATGATGATGTCCGTGCGGACCATGATGATGATCAAAGTGGCCGCCGTGGTGATGATGATGATCGTAGTGGGGCGGCGGCGGCGGAGGTCCATAGTGATGGTGGTGGTGCGGGGGAGGTCCGTGGTGGTGCGGCGGAGGTCCGTGGTGGTGGTGATGGTGCACCGGTGGTGGAGGCGGCGGCGGGTGGTGATGGTGGTGGTGATGGCCATGACCGCCCAAGTTCAGGCCGAAATGGATTCCAAACAGACGATCTTCGTGATGTGGTGGCGACATTTTGCAGGTTTTTGTTAAAATCCTTTGATTGCTTTTGAAACTGATATATTCCTTTCGAGAACTGCTCTCGTTGCTTATTGAATGCGAACTGCCTTTCAATCCACAGATATGACCAATTTATATACATTTACACTGGACTAGTTTGACACTTCAGATAGTATTGTTTTGTGCGGGTTTATCTTATCGGAAGGGGTGTGTTTTCGACTGACTCACTGGGGATTCACTTTGATTCAATTGCTATTGGGCTATAAAGATAGCAATAATTCTTTGCAATATGTACTGTGGATTACTCATAGATCTTTTGGGGTACTTTATTTGTTTTCATTCATAGCCGATGCATCATAGCGCAAATAAACAAAATAAAAGTATTTCTCAGACACAAAAAAAATGACATTGCAAAAAAATATATTCGAGATGAAGAAGTGATTGAAAGAAGAAAATGGAAAGGATAAAAATGCTGCAGACGCTGTCGACAATAATTTCCGCTTTGTTTGCTAGACGTAGTTCCAAAAAAAACATCGAGAAAGTAAAGTGCGGAAGAAGAAAAGCGAAGGAAAACCAAAAATACACTAAAGACGCCCATCCAAACCCTAGAGAAAGTGTGAGCAAGAAGGCTATAAGCAGAAGGCTTTTGCATGGAGATTGGCTTGTTGGTTAGGGGTCTGAATATCCCGTTTTTACCATCCCAATATAAGAGTTGCACAAAAAAAATTATAACCAAATTATGTATTTCACTTTTTTCTGACTTGAAAATATTTTTTTTATCATAACAGTATTCATTAAACTTATTTATTTGTGGATCGGACAAGCAAAATGCATTTGTAAAATGTAGTAGATTCCGTGAACTCATTTTATTATATTGGTTACCATTTTATCATTTACACTTAAATAATATAAAAGGGTTTCTTATAGACAAAATCGAACATATTTTCATTTCTATATTCGACTTAGAAAAAATGTATGTTTTATATAACTAACAGTGGATAAGATTTTGATATGCCAAAGATAACTCTTGTACAATAAAAAGGAGAAATTTTTGATTTCAGGGACAATTTTTCTCTGTGCACCACACAACTCCATATGAAAGCGACTTTAGTGCGTGACAATAACTTTTGCCTTTGAGCCTTTTTAATGGTGTGGGAGGGTGACTTTGGGTGGCGGAATTAAGGGGTGAAGGGCTGTGAGCTGCGGTAGGACTCTGATAAACTGCGTTAGAAGTTATAAAGCGATTAGAATGTGTCTGGAGTGCGTCTTCGGAGAAAGAGACAGAGTGAAAAGGGGAAACGAGATGGAAACAACTTTCCGCTGTATCAATTTAATGCTTATTTAAAGTGCGACCAGAGGTTTTGTCCTCCTGCAGTTGAGGGAGTAAAAACGATATGGGAAATGGGCGAGAAGGAGCTGGGGAGTGAGGGCAAGGAAACTGGATGCGGACGATGCAGGTAATACATAAATTTGATTTTATGGAGTTGCTTTTCAAAGAACTTCTGCAAAAGTTTGATAATACATTTTATTAGCTTTGTAAAGAAATTTTTAAAGGAGATAAGGAAGGAAGCGAAGACATAAAGGCAAAATAAGGAAAACAGAGGATGTTTGGAAAAGGGAGACAAGAAAAAAACTTTTAAGGCTGTCAAAAAAATAATTGTTAAAATTGGGACAATTTAATCCAATTCTTTATCAAATAATAAACAATATTTTAGGGGGAAATAAAAGGAATAAATATATTTTCTTAATCAAATGAAGTAAAAAATGATAACACATTTTTTCAGCTTACGGAAAAGGTATTTTAAATAATATTTAGTGCTATAACCATTTGGAATACTCTTCTTGTTAGCTCTACACATTAAAATTTTCAATTATGATGACAATTTTATAGACATCGGAAACTAGCATCCACAGAGACATTCTCCAAAATATTTATTTTTCATTTTTATTAAATAATGAAATATTTTGAACAAAAATCCATTAGCACGGTCATAAAAGCAGAGAGCATCCTTTTAAAAATCACTTTAGTAGCACCGTAAGGAAAATTTTCCGACTAGCTCATCTGGCTCATTTTCCCCCGCTGGTTTTGTTTACACAACCAATGAAAATTCCACTTTCAGTCTGGCACGTTCGGAAGGTTCCCCCTGGAGAAGGGTTAGGCCACCCCGTATTCATATTAACCCCCTCTGCCGACGGCCACAATTATGGCCTTTAACCCCTTTGTCAACAACTTGAGTTTATTTGAGCTTTATGCGCACATGCTGAGTCTGATTTTTGGCCGAGTCCGAAATGCCTTTGAGCATTGTCCCTCCGCTTTTTCCCCTCGACCCCCGATTTTCACTCCCCACGTTCCTCGTCACATAATAATTTTATGTGCTTTTCGGCTGCTGCATTTTTGCATAGTCAGACCCTGAATTCGATGGACAAAGAAGGGGTGGTGCGGTGGGAGACTGTGGAAGATTGCGACAAAAGCAGAAAATGTTCGAAAAAATAAACGTTGAAATTATTATGGTCTGTTGCATTTTTTATGGTTTCTTTTATATATATTCTCCCATCTGGCTCTTTTTTCCACATCTGAGTCTACAAACGGGTAAAATGCATAGAAAATTTGCGATTTACGGGATTTGGCTGGCTCTGATTTTCTGGGGGATTTATTTGTTATGTCTGCTCATGAGTCACCCGTGGGGTTTTTTATGGGAGAAACACTATTTTTCAAGGGGAGTTTTAGAAAAATAACATTTGGTTAAAGATAAGATAACCAATCTATTGTAAATCTATAGATACAAAAAAATACTGTAAGTAAATCTAAATTTCCTAATATGTTACATTTACCTTCACAAATCTGGATCCAACTTAAATCTTTATTATATAAGAACTGCACAAACAAGCAGATATAATTTAATTTTTTTATTATTTGTCTATTTATTTCTTGATCAATGTATAAAATCATGTTACAACTTAAATACTTAAAGATCACAAAGAATCATCATATGTGAAGCATGAAATCGCTAGACGTAATTTAAACTCCCTATTTCGTTCTTCTGCTTTTCATACGATTGGACTCACAACGTAGCCATTTGACAGCTCTGCCAATTAAGTTTTCAATTTCCGCAAATCAACTTCAAAGACTCGGGGGAAGTCGAGCAACCACTGCTGAAACAAAGACCGTGTCCTAGCCTTGTTTTATACTTCTGCCAACTTCCCTTTTCCCATCCACATTTGTTGACATTTCATTATGCACAACTCACCCTGAAGACGACATCAAATTTTAGAGGGTGGCTCGAATTTCTTGATTTTTGTTTTGCCTACGCACGTAATAAAAATAATAATAATATTTGGATTCGGGCGCGTGTGCATAATTTACGATAATTGCCTCGGATCGGTGACATTTTCAATTAATACGGGGAGAGAACATCTCTCAGCAGTTGCCAAAGATAAAACTCCCAAAGATTTAATGGCTAATGCTGGTTTTATACTCAATAATGTTTCCAGCTTCATGTCATAAATTCATGTCGTGATACATTCAGCCAATAGTTATCGCTCATAAAAGCCTTGTTGTTTAAAGACTTTTACGATCGAAGAGGTTTATTTGAGGACTCCCAACCGGACATTCATATCATAAATGTGAGGAAACCGAAGTTGGAAAATCATTGCTTGTCCTTAATTTATTTCCCCTTTGGCTTTTCAAAATTTCCTTTACTTTAACCGCTTTTTTCTACCATTTTTTCCTTATTGACTTTATGGACTGGTACACGGATGTGGCATTTCCGGCCAGGCGACTTCTCCATTCGCCACCCACAATTCTAAGCGCCAGAAAGGGGCCGTTGACCATAAAAGAGGTAGAATACACAACACAAAGTGGGACTGACTGGAGAATATAACAAAAGCCTCGGTTACAACAGTTTTTTTAAGCGCCTTGGCCTGAGCTTGTAATGAACTTTTATTTGCATTGTACCCCACACGAGGGGGCGGTTTCCGACGGGGGAGGATGGGGATCGAAAATCCAGACAAGTGTGCCACAAGTCGATACAAGCCACACACACTCGTCCACACCCATTTCAATTCATTCATTTAGCCCATAAAGTCTGATGCATCCGTAGCCGAAGAATCCCATACACAGAGGAAAAACTATTGAATACTTTTTATCTGTACGCTAAAGATTAAATTTTAGTTCCTTTCTTTAAAGAATGTTATTCTGGAGGGTGTTCCAGTAAAATGATATTAAATGAATTTTGGAAATGCAAAGCATTAATCGATTTTAAATCAAAAGCTTTTGTGTCGCGGATAATTAGGATGTAATTAAAATTTAAACCAAATATTTAATTTATTTATATTTATTTAATTTACTATTTAATTTGTCGACTTTTATTTTGGTTCTGTGTATGGGAACCCACAGACAACCCATCTTTTCCCTCGTTCCCCCAAGATCCAATCGATTTATGGGCATTTCCGGGTTGAAATCACTTAGAAGAGTTTGCCGGCAGGGTGAAGTAGGTGGAACCGCTTGTTAGTTCCTTTGTGATTCGGTTTTATGTTTTTCCTTCCTTTCCAACATATCTAATGCATTCTGTGGCTCCCTCGAAAATATTTTTTGCACGAATTTGTAAGCTTTATAAAGTAAATATAAGGAGGGGCTTCCGAATTTTAAGGGATGAAGTTTTCTAGGTTGGGGTTACTCTGATATTTTTAAGAATCTCTTCGAGTGTGTGAGGCTGAGTCATCTTTTGGGTTTCTTCATGTTAGATTGAGTTATTGTACGCGGAGTAATTGAAACCTTGGGGGATGCAATCCATTTGATGTATAAATTGACCGATCGAAAGTCACCCTTAGATAAATATTTTTCCTGAGGGTAGGCAATTTAAAACTAATGCAATAAGTTCACTGTTTCTTAAATTTCTTTTACTTAAATAATAGCTATAATTATCTTAGCTCCATGGGTAAGCAAAATTTGTTGCTATTTTTCTACATTTAAAATTCTTTTCTCCAATCTAATACAGTGAGTTTTATCCGGAAGCCAAAAAAAACCTGTGTTAAAACAGGTATCAAATGCATTATGTTTATCTCAAAACCACAGAGAGTCTTCCCTTTGAACCCTAAATCAAAGTTATCGCTTCATGAACTTGTTCAACCAACCCTTCAGCCCAACAGACCCAAACCCAAATCACAATAACTTTTGATCCCTAACTCACCCATCTAAAACCAACTTTCATCTTCCATGACCCATTTTCAATTTGTTTGATTTCACTCTTTTAA
The DNA here is from genome assembly GCF_018152115.1 of Drosophila rhopaloa. NCBI lineage: Eukaryota > Metazoa > Arthropoda > Insecta > Diptera > Drosophilidae > Drosophila > Drosophila rhopaloa. Next base: position 27,950 of record NW_025335142.1, on the reverse strand, counting down.
TTTTTCTTGTTATAATCAATTTGGGCAGGGATTTTTCTCCCGAATTTCATGCCACTTAATTAACGCTGGGGGTTCCTGGCACAGGGCTAATTAACCCATTACCTTGCACCTGGCACATGAACAAACAAAAACTGCGAAAACTATTCAACGTGTCATGCAAACTGGGAGCAAGAGAGATGGCGATGGAGTGAAGGAGAGGGGGCAGTGATAGAGTGAGAAACTTTTTGCACTTTTTATTTTCGGGGGCTGCCAAAAACATGTTAAAGGTGTTGGCCTAGAACAAAAGCAAAAACTAAAAGGAATATAAAAAACCAAAAATGTGGAAAACTTTTTTGAAGTTGTGCCAATAAATTGTGCGGGACCGCCCAAGGGTTAAGCGAAAGTTCTCTGCACTCGACTAGGAAGCAAAAAAGCAGTAACGAAAAAAAAAAAAAATTATGACTGAACGTAATTAAGAAAACTTTTGCTGTGGCACAATTGAAATCGGGTGAAATCAAAGGGGCAGGAAAGGGAAATCTTAGGGCCGCTAGTGATTTGAGCACTTTAGCCCACGCCATCCACAAAAAAAAGAAATTCCTTTTTTCTTTTTTCTTTTTCTGTGGAAAAAGCAATTTACACGCCAAAAGATTTCTTCCTTTCGCTTATCAAATTAGACAAAAGGGAGAAATTTGGGGAAAAGCCTTCTGCGGATGTCGGGCTGTCGGACTGTCGGGGGCGTGGTGCTAACCCCGCAGGTCAAAGGTGTTGGCAAGCACCGCAGGAAACATTTGAATTGCCCCCTGGCTGAGGAATATCCCATCGATATGGCGGCGTGCGCAACTTCGTGCCGAAAAGAGATTTTAATGACATCGGCTGCGCTTTATGGCAGCCGCAAAAGACAATTTCGCCCGCAAATTTCGTGTGGGCGTGTTTATTGTCACTGCTCCTCTCCATCCACCCACCGCAAAAAAAAAGATTCTGGCAGGATATTAGAAATAAACAGAACAGCAGGATGCCACCCGTAGGGGAGGATATTTTACCGGGTGAATATTGAGTAAACGGCTCGATTTTGTACAGACCTCGAATCATTTTGCCGGAGGTAAAACAGTTTCAGACTTTCTTAACTGCAGCAGATCGATGAAAAGTCATCAACATTTTGAGGTACCTCTGGGATACATTATTTTTATACCCTTGCAGAGGGTATTATAATTTTGGTCAAAAGTGTGCAACGCAGTGAAGGAGACATCTCCGACCATATAAAGTATATTCTTGATCAGGATCATTTCCTGAGTTGATATAGCCATGTCCGTCTGTCCGTCTGTCCGTCCGTCCGTCCGTCCGTCTGTCCGTCTGTCCGTCTGTCTGTCCGTCTGTCTGTTTCTACGCAAACTAGTCTCTCAGTTTTAAAGCTATCGAGTTCAAACTTTGCACACACCCTTCTTTCCTTTGCACGCAGTATATATGTCGGAACGGCCGGGATCGGCCGACTATATCCTATAGCTGCCATATAACTGATTGATCGGAAATAACATAACTTTGGTGTTTGTAAAGTTAGGAAGCTGGGATTTCCTATGGGTTTTATATTTGGTCAATCAATCCGACCTACCAAATTTCATAAGGATCGGCCGACTATATCCTTTAGCTGCCATATAACTGATTAATCGGAAATGTCATAACTTTGGTGTTTGTTAAGTTAGGAAGTTGGGATTTTCTATGGGCTTTATTTTTGGCCAATCAATCCGACCTATCAAATTTCATAAGGATCGGCCGACTATATCCTATGGCTGCCATATAACTGAACGATTGGAAATGCCATAACTTTGGTGTTTTTAAAGTTAGGAAGTTGGGATTTTGATGAGTATTAAGAATGCATCATATGAATAATTTTGGAGAATATAATTTACAGAGTATTCTGCAAGGGTATATCAACTTCGGCTCCGCCCGAAGTTAGCTTTCATTTCTTGTTATTTTTATGTTAACACATTTGAAAATCCGTTGAAATAAATTCAGGAGTAGCGTTACAGTTTTTAATTGTTATATAACACTTCCTTGAATAAAATAAATAAAGCTTAAGGTTGGGAAACCTAAGACCCTGTAAATTTATAATTGCACATTTCCCTGTTTTCTATATTTTTATTAATGTTAGAAAGTTTATCAAAAATAAATAAATATAAACAAACAAATGAACATAAAACTATATTAACATATTTTGTATTTATCGACTTTCATTTTTAGACAATCTTAGTAGTAATTTTAATGACAAAATACTAAGCTAATCGAAATTCGAATTAAAAATCGAACACGATTAAAAATGACAAAGTTTTATGAATGAGAAAATATTTGCCGTTAGTCATTAGATTATTTCCTTTTTAAAAATGTACAAGATGGTATTTATTATTTTTTTTGTTGAGTAGCCAGCTTTAATTTTACCGAGCAGCTGGTCAGTCAACCTCCACGCTCCGTTCATTAGTCCATTGGGTTTTTTGAGATTCATTAACTTGGCCGACTTCACACTTTGTTGGCTCATTTTGTACGGTTTCCATTGTTCCCTACTGGTCATTGGCCCTTATGCCGCTTCTTCTCCTTTAACAGTTCTCTTTTTGTTTTTGCCCTCAGGCAATAAGATTCCTAGCTTGGCTTTAATGTTTTTCGAATCATATTAATTTGAATTAATGTATTTAATTGCCGCAAATTAGTGGGCACGCTGGACCACCGGAGCCGACAAAAGCTTTATGACTTTATAATGATCCGAGCCGTTACGAGCTCTAAATAATTATACGTAAATTGAGTCCGTGCTTTGGCCGCCAGGGCACAAATCAAAGAACATCCCGCTTATGTTTTGGCAAAGCATTTGACGCCCAATCATCTAATAGGAAAATCCATGAAAAAAGTGGAAGACTTGACAATCAAATTATGGCGCAAAACGGAATAAAAACTCATAAAAATGACATTAGCCAAATGGAGCACGTAGTGGCCCCCGCTAAGATGAATGATTCCAAAAGCTTACATATAAACAAAATATAAAAATGAAATCAAACGAGTAATCTGCGAGTCAGGGTAAAAGAAACAGAAGCCGCACAAATGATGCGCAAAGCAAAAAAAAGGGAAATCTTGTTCTGTAAAATTGTTTTACTTAAGTGTCGCTCTTGTCATACCCTGCAATAATTTAAATATACATATATGAACTTATTTAGGAAGCAGCGATTGTCTTCTCTTGATTAAATGACAAAAGTAAAAAAGCACATAAATCGATTGGTGACAAATTTTAAAACGAGCTAAGCATAGTGCCTTTCAGCTGTTTCTTACTTGTTTGTTCTTTAAGAAACTAGGCTTAGCTACGGATATTTTAGTTATTTCTTTATTTTATTTCATTATATTTTAATTTCGTTTACCGTCTTTAGTATTAAAGGTGCTCAAGTCATTGCTTATCGAAAATATGTAATACCATATTTTAGATATATAAAATAAAATTGAAACAAAAGTAGATAAATTGTTATATATGCAATAGCGACACCTTCCAAATGTAAATGAGGGCTTCATATCGATAATAGTCAGCAATTCATAAAATATGTATAATTAATAACGAAATAAAAAAAATATATAAGAGATGTATGTCCATTTTATAACTTTTACTTTTAGCTAAACTATATTTTAAAGAACCTTCGCCCTGTTAACTTTATAATCTCAGGTAGTGTATAGCAGCCGACTAAAATTGTAAATGTAATCAAACGGATGACAGAAAAAGGCCCTCTCCCCGGTCCCTCCTTTCCCCATCATTCCCCGTGCCTTGAAACTTCAGCGATGCCATTTCAGTAGCCATGACAACGAGCAGCAATAGCAAGTGAAGTTGAGCCCCGATGCCGTTTGGATATGGCCAGGGTAATAGCAACTTGTAGTCATGTTGCCAATGTAGCAACAACATCGCGGTATCTCAAACTGCGTATCAGTTGCTGCTGCTGTCGCCAATGTTGCTGTTGCTACTGCGACTCACGCACACGTTTTACGCTTTTTGCTGTTGTCTTCATCGCGTCTGTGAACCCCATTTCTTACCAATCCCCACAAACCCCCTCCCCTGTTCGTTTCGGCCATTTTAGCTACCGGTTTTACGCGCCAAAGTCTCCATAACTTTTGCCACATGCCATTCAACGCACATTGTTCGTGTTGCTATGCTGCATGTTGCTGCTGTTGTCGATGTTGCTGCTGCCGCAGTTGTTACTGCTGCGGTCAACTGCATTGTGGCCTCTTCATATGGACTGACTTTCAATCAATTCAAGGGGTATATAAACTTGGGAGTTATCCGTTATAGACAGCGAACACCAATAAACATTTTCGAGTTATTTTCCCATTATTAAATAAGGATTTTATCGACCGTGGGATTATTAGTTAATTAGTTTCTATTTACAGACGTCGGTTTTCATAAGAAACTTAAAATTAAAAAGTTTTAGTCACAAAAAAAATTATATTAATCAAATTCAATAATAGGAAACTACTAATACCCCAAAATATTACTTTCCAGTATTTAGTAACAATAGGTAAAATAAGAAATAAATTTATCAATCTAATTATTCCGTTTACGAAATTGGAATTCCTTTTGAAAAGTTAGGCTTCCTTTTTCAAGAATTCCTACAAAAATTATGATCTTATGTCATACCAATATCAGAAAGATTTCTTAAATAGGGTATCGCAATGTTCAAAACTTTAATTTAATTTATTGATTTCCACTGTTTGTGAATTCTTTGCAAGCAAAGTCTTTGTCCCCAGTGCTGCATATTTCCGTCTCATTCGCAATCTCAAGCTCTCTCTCTTTCTTTTTCTCAGACTCTACGTCCGTCAATTGTCTCCGTCCGTTTATGTGACTCGCATGCGAGAAAAGTGCTCCATTCCGTGAATCGACTTTAGTATTTCATTTGCTGCTACTCACTCTAATTCTCCGCCGTTCATTTCATTTCACTTCTGTGTGGGTTATGTTTGGCACGATTGCCATGGAAACTGCAATGCCAAAGAGCATTATTTGATTATGCAGGGGCCACTCGAGAAGAGTGAAAGAGACGGGTGGGGGTAGAAGAAAGAGACAGGACGAGGGACCGAGGTCAAAGAGCGGGAAAACTTTTGTATATGATCCTTGAACGAATGCCGCTCGCACTTGCATAACATTTTCAGCTGACTTTCCTGCTGGCTGACCGAATGCATTTCGAAATGCATTTCCCCCTTTTCCACTTTTACTCTAAAGCCACTCTGTTTCATAAATCATTCATAGGCTAGTATTTTTATGCCATTTCGATAAGTGGCTCTTGATTCCTTACTTTTCTTTGGGGACTCCCTTTGAAATTGTCTACAGTAGTCGGACATAGTATTAGAGTTGAAAGCAATTTTTAGTCACATTTATGTTTTGAATTCAGTTATTCCCATTCTTTATACTGAAAGACTTTTAATACAAATATTTAAAATTTGTTCCTTAGATGTAATTCATTTTTTGAATAATTAATTTTAAAACATCTTGATACTGAGTTTTAATTGTGTTTTTGGTTTTCTAATAATTGTTCTTTAACTGTAAACCTGTGATTCTAAAATGCTTGTAACCAAATATTATTGATTGAAGAAAAGTATTATTCAATTATTTATCAGTTAAAACAATTCAAATTTTAAAAGTAGACCTAAAATTATATATGAGATAGTCTACAAGTTTAATTCTTTAAATATCTACTGTGCCGATGTTCTGCTCTGTTTGAAGCTCTTTCTCTTGTAAGCAAAAAGAAGTCCGCCTTGGATGAATTATGTTAATTTAGTTCAGCCCCCTGCTCCACTCACTTTGCTCTTTAATAACTTGACAAATGAAGAAAAGAACAAGAAAGGAAAGCTAACTTCGGGCGGAGCCGAAGTTGATATACCCTTGCAGAATATTATGTACATTATATTCTCCAAAATTATTCACAAGATGCATTCTTAATACTCATCAAAAATCCCAACTTCCTAACTTTAAAAACACCAAAGTTATGGCATTTCCAATCGTTCAGTTATATGGCAGCTATAGGATATAGTCGGCCGATCCTTATGAAATTTAATAGGTCGGATTGATTGGCCAAAAATAAAACTCACAGAAAATCCCAACTTCCTAACTTAACAAACACCAAAGTTATTGCATTTCCGATCAATCAGATATATGGCGGCTATAAGATATAGTCGGCCGATCCTTATGTTATTTGGTAGGTCGGATTGATTGGCCAAATATAAAACCCATAGAAAATCCCAGCTTCCTAACTTTACAAACACCAAAGTTATGGCATTTCCGATCAATCAGTTATATGGCAGCTATAGGATATAGTCGGCCGATCCTTATGAAATTTGGTAGGTCGGATTGATTGGCCAAGTATAACACCCATATAAAATCCCAACTTCCTAACTTTACAAACACCAAAGTTATGGCATTTCCGATCAATCAGTTATATGGCAGCTATAGGATATAGTCGGCCGATCCCGGCCGTTCCGACTTATATACTGCGTGCAAAGGAAAGAAGGGTGTGTGCAAAGTTTCAATTCGATAGCTTTAAAACTGAGAGACTAGTTTGCGTAGAAACAGACAGACGGACAGACAGACGGACAGACGGACAGACGGACAGACGGACAGACGGACAGACGGACAGACGGACATGGCTATATCAACTCAGGAGGTGATCCTGATCAAGAATATATATACTTTATAGGGTCAAAGATGTCTCCTTCACTGCGTTGCACACTTTTGACCAAAATTATAATACCCTCTGCAAGGGTATAAAAAGGCAAGCAAAGAAGCCTCTTCAACGGACTTACGACTGCCAGGCATATAATTTCGCAAAAGCGCAACAAATTGTTAATTTTCCTTTGCTCTGCCTTGCTTGCGTCTCTTTCTGTTTCTGTTAATTTGCATATTTTCTGGGTTCGTTCGTTTTTATACCCTTGCAGAGGGTATTATAATTTTGGTCAAAAGTGTGCAACGCAGTGAAGGAGACATCTCCGACCCTATAAAGTATATATATTCTTGATCAGGATCACCTCCTGAGTTGATATAGCCATGTCCGTCTGTCCGTCTGTCCGTCTGTCCGTCTGTCCGTCTGTCTGTCCGTCTGTCTGTCCGTCTGTCTGTTTCTACGCGAACTAGTCTCTCAGTTTTAAAGATATCGAATTGAAACTTTGCACACACCCTTCTTTCCTTTGCACGCAGTATATAAGTCGGAACGGCCGGGATCGGCCGACTATATCCTATAGCTGCCATATAACTGAACGATCGGAAATGCCATAACTTTGGTGTTTGTAAAGTTAGGAAGATGGGATTTTCTATGGGTTTTGTATTTGGCTAATCAATCCGACATGCCGAATTTCATAAGGATCGGCCGACTATATCCTATAGCTTCCATATAACTGATTGATCGGAAATGCCATAACTTTGGTGTTTGTTAAGTTAGAATGTTGGGATTTTCTATGGGTTTTATATTTGGCTAATCAATCCGACATGCCGAATTTCATAAGGATCGGCCGACTATATCCTATAGCTGCCATATAACTGATTGATCGGAAATGCCATAACTTTGGTGTTTGTAAAGTTAGAATGTTGGGATTTTCTATGGGTTTTATATTTGGCTAATCAATCCGACATGCCGAATTTCATAAGGATCGGCCGATTATATCCTATAGCTGACATATAACTGAACGATTGGAAATGTCATAACTTTGGTGTTTTTAAAGTTAGGAAGTTGGGATTTTTTATGAGTATTAAGAATGCATCATATGAATAATTTTGGAGAATATAATTTACAGAGTATTCTGCAAGGGTATATCAACTTCGGCTCCGCCCGAAGTTAGCTTTCCTTTCTTGTTTACGTTCTTATAAATGAAAAATAATTGTTGAGCGTGTCTACAAAATGCTAATAAATTCTAGACAAGTAAAGCAAATTGTTGCCTTTGGGTTGGTTTTTCTATTTTGAAGTATACTTAAGATTTTTGTGGTTTAAAAAGGAGAGAATAACCAATAGATTTTAATTCTTAAAGCTTTTTCCATATTATTAAATTTGATTGATTAACTTTGGAGTTTTTAGGAAAATAATAATAAATAATTATAAATTGTTTAGTGCTCTTGGAAAGGTGTATAAAAACAGTTTATATTAAGTAATACTTACTAGCTAAGCTATTTTTAATTAACTTTAATATTTGCTTTCAATTTTTCTTTCTGGAGTCCCGTAAATGCAAACTTAAAAAGTCTCAAACAATTTGACAATTTTGAAGCCTACTTGTTCATATGTGCCAGGTCCAAAAATCAAAATGCAGACCATTTTAGTTCGTTTAATATTCGCAGCACAAAGCAAAATGGAATCCCTACGGAACTGGACATTCACAGGTGGTGGGCAGGTGATTCATGGCCAGTCTCTTGTTTTCCTCCGAATCCCTGTTTGTGGGAGGGGGAAATCCATCAAATGAGCTGCCAACGCGTTGTCAAGTCAATACAAATTGTTAGCTTCCCCTTTTGGCCCCCGTTAGATCCTGTCTGATATTTACTTGGCCCGAAGTGTTTAAAGGGGAGTGGCAGGAGGAGGCGGGATTTTCGGGGGGTATATCTGTGAGCATTATTCAATGTTTGCAACGAACGTGTGCAAATTACGGATTCAATGCACGTAGCCGGCGGCCAGAGCTTCCAAGCTTCCCGCCTCGAGCGTTTCTGTTCAGACATTGTTTACCCAAAAGCAGTCGATGTTTTTGTATTTCGCAGTTGTTGTAAATGTCTACCGCCATCATCAACGCCCAAGCAACAACTGTCCTCTTTCTCTTACGCTGGCATACTCCAACTGACGACACATTAAAATAATGTATTTTTAAATTTAACATTAATTGCCGTTGAATGGTTTCTGAATGGACTGCTACACTGGGAAAAAAATAGCTGGGAATTTGAATTTGGTTTCACATTTTCCCCACTATAAAAATATATGTACACACTTTAAAAGCAGATTGTCTGGAAAGAGTTAAGGAAAATCAATGTGTTGTAAGATAAGCTGACTTAAAAACGCACAAATTAGAGAATCCAATAAAATATTTAAAATAGTAAAATTTCAGTTTGAAAAATATTGGAAAAATATCAACTTGACTAAACAGACAACTCCTTTATTAACATTAATATATCCAAATTAATAGCAATATTAAATATTAAATAAGAAAACAAGCATTTGACTTATTTGTTTTAGGAATGTTTCAGTTCCAAAAAATGTATGTACAATATAAATCGAATATTATTCTCAGTGCACCAAACTGCTGCGCCTGTTCCTTTCCATTTACTGTTATTTTCTTGGCGAACCATCTCAAGGAGTGCCCCTTACAACAACACAATTTTCGCTGGTCGCTTGCAGTGCATTAAGTCATCATTTTATTTTAATTTTTTTCGGAGAGTTTTCCCATAAATCGTTTTTCCGCTGCCTGGGACCTTAATGTTTTTATATAAGACGCGATGAGGGGAAAATACGTTTTTTATGGCTCTTGGCATTTTGCATGCATTAGCGAGTCTCTCTAAGTGTTTGTGTTCGCTTAGGCCAGAGTGAAAAATTTTGATTATATTTGTTAAGCAATTGAACATTTTTTCATCGCCGAGCAACTGTGGGAAGGGGAAGTCTGATGTGGAAATTGAGATTCAAAGTTGTGAAAAATGGTTGCTAAATAATAAAGATAAGCGGAGATTTGCGATTTTCTTTTAGGATTTTTGTTGAAATTCATTTAATACATCAATAATTCGACCAGTACTTAACCAGTTACTTAAGCTAAGCCTTTGCATTGATTGGCTTATCTAATTCGTTCACTCGTGGCCTGGCAATTCCCAGGATATGAAGTGAAGTCGTCTAGTTCGCAGGCCAGTTTACCACAATGCAGCACTAATCCAGTGTAAAGCTGGCACCTAGCCTCACTCACTCCCTCCAATTACGCAGCCGGGCATTAAGTAGACCCAGTTAATGCTGGGCATAAGTGCCCATCAACAGGGATGCTCCCTCCCACTCGACGACCCCTCCAAATTGTCTATGACTTTCATTCGATTTGCCTAACAAGCCATAATCATGTGCTGCTGTATTTAATTACTACCGTCTGGTCGTATTGGAAATTGTGCGGGTATAGAAAGAGAGGAATGAAAGTTGGGTGAAAGAGACGGCAAGCACAGGAGCCTGGCAAACACAATTGAGTCATTAAGCCGCAATCTAATTAAGCCCAAAAATGTGAAATGCGCCAGGCAATGGGCAACGACGAAAAAGCCTCTAAGTTGGCTTAGAGTCAGCGCGTTAAGCGAATTAGTTTTGGTCTTGTTCTTTGACTTGGGAGTCCGAAAAAGAGGGAACTCATCCGGAGTCCACCAATTTTTACGGCCTTTTAACGTGACCGTTTTCAGACCGTCGTCTTTTTTCCCTCCGAGTTTTACATTTTTGTTGCCCGTCAAGATTTATTTCGTGTCTGCCCGCGACCACGTAGGTCATTAAATTGTTTAGAAATCGCGGACAGCCGCATTAGAACCCACTGAAAGTATCTCAGTATCCAGACCCAAACAACAGAGCCCAACCCGAGACCCCATTCTCAAATGAACCACAAAATGGCTGGGCGGCACACGCATTCGAACAGTGGTTCGAAATAATTATGAAGTGATTACTTTTATTAACTTTATACACTTTAATATTTTTAAACTTTTTTAAAAGCAAAAGATCTGTCTTGGTACTCCAATTTAAATTTTAATTTATATTCAAATGTTCTGTGTAGTTCCTTGAAACAAGATAGTCAAGTTTTCTCTACTTTCCTTTCACCTAACATTTAAAGACTTTTTACATCATGCAAGGCCACTGTTTCGTCTGCTGTCTCTTTAATTTTTTGTTGGTTTTTCTTAAGTTTCTAATAGCTTTTTCAGGCTGCCTGATAGCAACCGGGCCTCAACCCCGAGAAATAGATACAGTTAATGCCACAAATGATGTCTAATGACGGTTTCGTCTTACGCGTTGAAATTGCCCGAAACCGCAGCGCCGGTGGAGTTAAGTCTTTGGGCGGAGTGTGTGATAGAAATTGATGTGGACTCAGGGAGATTAATGCGCCACCGGATCAAGGTCGCATTGGTGGCTAATCGATAATAATCCTGCCTGGATCCCAACCCGACTTACCTTCAACTTTGGCCAGGGCCAGCACGGAGATGGTCTGGAGGGCGGGAACCGCCCAGGCAACCAGGTGGAATAAGTGCGACTTGTTCTCAATCGCCTCGTGGCCCCATTTGAGGCCGGCGGCCAAAAACCAGGCGAATGCCAGGCACGACCACCACGCAAAGGCCGCCATGCAGCAAAAGTAGAGTGCCATGAATAAAACCGTACAGGACGTGGTCTGGCGGTGGCCCTGTCGGAAAAAGAAGAAAAGTCGGTCAATAAAATTACAATTAATTGAAGGCCAGACTGAAAGGTCAAAGCTTTCAATACCCTCGAAGGTATGCAACTTTCGTGAACCACAAATAATGGATTTAAAATAAATGAAATCTGTAAAAAAGAAGTGCGTTGTGTTGTACGTTGGAATATAAAAATATTTAAAAACACTTATAGAAGGAGTGTTATCTCAACCTAATTCTGTTGGAATCCATAAACGTTGTAACCAAATTTGTTCGGAAAAGGTTTCTGAAGCACTGCATTTTAAAATACTTTTGTAGAAGAACAAGACAATTTTTTTTCTGTTTCTATTACTGTAAGCGTATTTATATAAACACAAAATTCGTTTATATTTATCAAGACTTTAAATGAATATGCTATTTTTGATCGAAAATTGTTTAATTATTTGGAAATAACTACTCAGAGGCTATTAATAAAATAAAAATTGCATGTACTATTTATTCCATTTTCGCATATATATTTAAAAATGGTAAGTAATTATTTTTTATTTATAACTTTTTTTATACAAAACTCTAGAATTTAGTAATAGCACAAGCTTCTGTTAAAAATGTAACAACAGCGATTCTTCTCCTATCTGCCCATCGCCTGCAGCATACAAAGTTGCCCCTTCGGTGGCATTAAAAATTAGTGAGTACTGGTTTCCAGGCACTGCAGAAATGCTTCTGCCGGGTCATCTCACCTGGGTGATGGTGGACATCATCTGCAAGCGCCCGAGCTTGACGGGCGGCGGAAATGGTTCCCGGCACGAGACGGAGTCACCCGCCCCCAATCCCGCCACGTAGGCACATCCAACTACCAGGTAGCAGACGGCCAGAAAGACGATGGCCCGTTCTGGGTACCGAAAACGCGACGAGTCAATCAGGAACGTGAGCACCTGCAACGAGTCAGAACGGGGAGAATGGTTATTAAATATGAATTTAGATTTAATTAGGTTCGTCCTAATTAACCCGAGATGCTTTGATGTTCCCTTAAAAATTCATTAGTGTTTATATGAGTGGTGGGACATTAAAGGAGACGAGAACCTATTAGGGATCCACTTTTGGTCATTAGGCTCTACACATTAGCTGATTGTGATTGTTGTGCCATTTACTCCAAAAGCCAAGCCCCATTTAATTCGCAAGGTTTCTTTCCCCTTGGCCAGTTGGCCTTAATGAACATGGCTGAAATGTCCTTAGCTGGAATGGCTTTTGCGAAGAAAGCTAAGACAAATGCAATAATGAGCAATATTAATCACTTCAAAATAAAATCACTTCCCAGAAGATGAAGTTACCTTATCCATTAAACTAATTTTTTATAAATAAATATTTAATATAAATATATATCAATATATAAAAAGTGCAATAAATTTATTATTTATCATTTGATAATGACAGTCATCTAAATTACCATTAAATATTAAAAATGAATTTACATTAAATGTATCTTAATTGCAATCTATCTTTCATTGGCTAATAAATAAATAAGCTGCCTGTGGGGTATAAATATATATCAGCAACTAAATAAAATGCTTGTTTGATTAAACTACGGATACATTTTTTAAATATGATGCTTCCATGACAGACTAACTAGATGTTTAAATCCGCGAACTAATTTATATAACTCATGTTAAATAACGTTATTAGTAACAATTAAATCTATATGTTTCTGACATCAAATCATCATCAATAATTGGTTAAGTACCCTAATTGACACATTGAATATATTAACTCATTTTATCAACAATTGCCAGCTCGGCTTACCAACAACCAATCAGGTCTTCCTCTTAATCGGACACAACTTCCGGTTTGCCAGAGGGCTAAGTGGGTGACGGAGAAGGGAGGGAGGTATGTGGACAGAGCTAGAGAGCCCGAGATAGGGCCAACATAATGGTTGACAATTCCTCAAAGCTTTAAAAGCAATTGCAATCCACACACACAGATACTGTTTTCCCCTTCTATTCCCAACCACAAGCTCACACATTAAACTTCCGCCATCCTTCTCTGAATTGGTCTGTGCCTGTCTGATTACGCGCCATTTAAATAAATTCATTATCATTCCCACAAAGCCAGGCCAAGGAGTCTTTTGTCTAAACCAGAAACCCCGAACCAGAAAACCCGACCAAACCCAAGCAAAGTCATTTAATTTGATCATTACAAAACTATCAGAGAGAAACAGTTAGCTGGAAGTTCAGTGTGGGGTGGCCCTGTTTGCGTGTGTGTGTGTCCGTGTGAGTATCTGTGTGGTGTGTGGGTTGTGTTTGCATTTGAGTTGTTCGCATTGCATTAATGTGCCGAGTATTATTGTTGCCACGACTAGTCCCCTGAATTATTCATAGATGCAGAACGCACTTTTCGGTTCTGAATAGTGGCTAGCATCAGTCTTTCTCACGAGCCCCATTGCTGCACTGGAAAAAAACCTTCAAATTAGTCGACAGTTTATTACTACGTAGAATAAATTGATAAAATGGTGAAATTTATTAAGCATATTTTGCTTTACATCAAATTTATTTTTATACCCTTGCAGAGGGTATAATAATTTCAGTCAAAAGTTTTCAACGCAGTGAAGGAGACATTTCCGACCCTATAAAGTATATATATTCTTGATCAGCATCACCAGGAGAGTCGATCTAGCCATGTCCGTCTGTCCGTCCGTCTGTCCGTCCGTTTCTACGCAAACTAGTCCCTCAGTTTTAAAGCTTTCTGCTCGAAACTTTCCCAAAAGTTGTCTTTCTATTGCAGGTAGTATATAAGTCAGAACGAGCCGGATCGTGCGACTATATCATATATCTGCCATAAAACTGAACGATCGGAAATGCCATAACTTTGGTGTTTTTAAAGTTAGGAAGTTGGGATTTTCTATGGGTTTCATATTCTGCAAGGGTATATCAACTTCGGCTCGGCCCGAAGCTAGCTTTCCTTTCTTGTTGTTATTAATTATACCCGTTACTCGTAGAGTAAAAGGGTATATTGTATTCGTGCAAAAGTATGTAACAGCTAGAAGGAAGCGTTTCCGACCCTATAAAGTATATATATTCTTGATCAGGGTCACGAGCCGAGTCGATATAGCCATGTCCGTCTGTCCGTCTGTCTATCTATCTGTCTGTCCGTATGAACGCTGAGATCTCGGAAACTCTAAAAGCTAGAAGATTGGCATTTTGCATGCAGATTCTAGGAGTTCCTACGCAGCGCAAGTTTGTTTCAAAAAGGTGCCACGCCCCCTTTAACGCCCACAATCGCTTATATACGATTTTAAAAATTTAAATATTTCGGAAAAGTAAAAATGCAGTTTTATTGTGTTTATCAATACCTATCGAAATGTAGAAGAAATTTTTCAAATCGGACCATTCGTTAAAAAGTTATGCGTGATCAAAGTTTCTATCTCCATCTCCCTCGCACTCCCTTTACCTGAGTACCGGGTATCTGATAGTCGGGGCACTCGACTATAGCGTTCTCTCTTGTTTCATTATTAATTTGGTTAAGGTTTTTTGGGACTGAAGCTACAGCAAATCTTCAATCTGTAATTTTACAGTTTTGAATGTGCAAAAAAATGTCTGTTACTATATTTTATATCCATTACCATTTTCTACAACAATAGTATCTAATGTTTTTTATTTCGCTTTACATTTGGTAATTTGATATATATTTAATGTATAAGCTTTTATCTAATTTATATATGATCGACATTTATATGTGGCTTTCATTTGTAAAAAAATGTTTTGTTCAGTATATGTTTTATTCATTTTAAAATCTTTTTTCTTTCGGCCCGGCTCTCATTGAAACTATAGTTCTCTTAGCCAGCTTACATATAATTTCCACCTACGCATCGTCTTCGCTGCTGCACCCTTGCCTGTCGTCCTCATTTAAATGCAAAATATATTCGTGATGGCGGAGTAGAGAATAGGAAGTGAGTCAGTTTGTAACTCCTTTTGTTGACAACGCTCCAATGCAGAAGAAACAAGCTGAGAAATTGAATTGAATTGTTTATTTATGCCAGAAACAACAACAGAGGGAATTTCTTCACCCCATTCCCTTTCAACTTCCCGTAGCAATTTGTTATGCCACGCATGATGGGTGAAAAAGGGGGAAATTTCTGTAGGTGTGACTAGGTACAAATGAAACGAAATAAGCTGCAAATGTTGAAACATTTGGCAAGCACAGACTCCGAAATCTTTTGTCCCTGTCCCGCATCCGCCCACTTAGACACGCCCACAAATTATGCGTCACCAGGGGAGGACGTTTTCCCAACTTGGCGAAAAACATGCAGAGTTTTTTTGGGCCACACCCACACGAAATTCAGAGGAAACTCGCATTGGAGAAGAGCTAAGTTTGAGTGGCACTCTTAGATGAAAATATAGATATATAAATATATACATATATAGAGGTTACCATTCATTGGTATGCTAAAATTTCTGATTTAAAGCAAAGAGTTCCAAAAAGATCGAAAATATTCAATGAACCACTCATGTTCTTAAATTAATACTGCTTTTGTTGCTAAAGGTAATAAAAAATCTGATTAAATATAAAATTTTCAGTTACACGAGACTATAGACTTTAAAAATCATAATAAATTTTAAATAATCTTAAGGTCTTAAAATTTAGGTACATGTTTTTATACCCTTGCAGAGGGTATTATAATTTTGGTCAAAAGTGTGCAACGCAGTGAAGGAGACATCTCCGACCCTATAAAGTATATATATTCTTGATCAGGATCACCTCCTCAGTTGATATAGCCATGTCCGTCTGTCCGTCTGTCTGTCCGTCTGTCTGTTTCTACGCGAACTAGTCTCTCAGTTTTAAAGATATCGAATTCAAACTTTGTACACACCCTTCTTTCCTTTGCACGCAGTATATAAGTCGGAACGGCCGGGATCGGCCGGCTATATCCTATAGCTGCCATATAACTGATTGATCGGAAATGCCATAACTTTGGTGTTTGTCAAGTTAGGAAGTTGGGATTTTCTATGGGTTTTATATTTGGCCAATCAATCCGACATACCAAATTTCATAAGGATCGGCCGACTATATCCTATAGCTGCCATATAACTGATTGATCGGAAATGCCATAACTTTGGTGTTTGTAAAGTTAGGAAGTTGAGATTTTCTATGGGTGTTATATTTGGCCAGCCAATCCGACCTACCAAATTTCATAAGGATCGGCCGACTATATCCTATAGCTGCCATATAACTGAACGATTGGAAATGCCATAACTTTGGTGTTTTTAAAGTTAGGAAGTTGGGATTTTTTATGAGTATTAAGAATGCATCATATGAATAATTTTGGAGAATATAATTTACAGAGTATTCTGCAAGGGTATATCAACTTCGGCTCCGCCCGAAGTTAGCTTTCCTTTCTTGTTATTTATATTAACAACCAATCGTGAATTTATTTTATGATATAATTTTCTCAGAATATTTAATTGAAATATTAAAAAGTGCAATAAACCATTTTTATTGCTTAAAACATTTTCCATTTTTAAATCCACTTAATCTATCCAACTATACACAACTCATACCACAATACCTCTGGTGACTTCTTCAGCCAAAAACTTTCATCCAACGCTTTTCCCATTTCCACCTTCTTAAGTTTAAGTTCTTCCAAACATTTCCGTCAACCAACTCCAAATAAATTATTTAACTCGAGCCGCCGCGCCTTTCATGGTCAATGAAAAAAAGTAATTTCAATTTTTAGCGCTCATAAATTTTGTAGAGTCGGGTCATTAAAATCAGCCCAAAAACTAAAGTGGTTACACCCACCTAACCGCCCCGAAAACCGCACCGCCCCTCTTCTTCGCTGGAGTGTTGAAAACTAAAAGCCACAGAAAAGCTTTGAGAGCTTTGCCAGCGGTTGGCAGTTTTTGAATTTTGCATAAATTAGATTTAACTCACAACTAACAGACTAAAAAAAACTCGTTCAAAAATGGTATAAATTTGCATAAGGAAACAACAACAATGGTCAGTTTTTTTCCGAGGGTGGATCGTCTATTAGAATAACTAACTATTAACATAAACATTTCAGTCAGGTTGGACAGCGATTGCGGCATAAATTTTGCGGCAAATGTTTGCGGCGAAGTTTTATATTTGTTGCTTCTGACATTTGATGTTTATGGCATGTAATTTTTATGCATATCAATGATTAAATATTTGGTGCATATTTAAAAACTATTAATAAATAGTGCAGATCACACTACAAAAAGTTTGAAAATCCAGCTGTCAAAACAAGAAACCCAAAAAAGTTTGTCGGAAAAGGAAAAAATTGGGAAGGGGTTGATGGTGTATAACATTTGGGTGCAGTCACCATGAGCTGCCATATATGCTCATATCGTCTTCAGTCTCAACTATCGAAATATCCGCCTCACTGAACTTTCAGTTTCTGCCTCTCGATTTTCCCTTTTTTGGGCTCCCTGCAGCAGGTCTTGTAATTAAGAAAAAGTCATCAAAGTCAACGACTATACGATTATTTGCTCTTTCAGCAAACACACGTTGTCATTTCCTCTTTTCGCTTTTCATTGGAAAACAAATGTCTAGAAAAAAGGGCGGATGAGGGGAGATGCTCACTCATTGTCTCATCTCATCTAATGCGCTTAATGAAAAAGGTGTTGATTGTTGACAGTTGATGTGACACACAGAATCCCCCATTTCTCATTTTCCCGTCATAAGTTTCCTTTTGCAGAAATTCGTCTGACAATTTTACCTGTCGCAGAAGCAAAACTTTTTGTGGGTGCAAAAATATTTGTTTTAGTTCGCGAAAATTGAAATAAAATGTGCTTGTTTATAATTTCGCTTGATACTTGAAATGAAAAGCCCTAAAGGTTTTCCCAGGTTAGCAAAAGTTGGGCTGTCATAGCAAATTGGTTGGGGAAAAAGTTGGGATTACTTTCCCTTGGTAACTTTGACTTGACTTGAAGTTTACGTTCTTATACTGCCAGCTATCAAAATAATTTGTTCTTGTGTGAGCAACGGCTAGAACTTCTGTAGAATTTCGTCACTTATTTTAGGTTACTTTTCAATTTAAAATTATCATGAATTTCTATCATTGCTTATTTACTATTTTCTCTAACCCCTTTAAGCATTCCAATCAATTGCCCAAGTAATTTATTTATTGAATACCGAGACTTCCTGAATTTAACAACAAAATCCATATAAATGAAAATTATTTTAAGCAAAAAGGCAAACGTTCATCGGTTAAAAAAATATTTTTAGATGTATTTTTACTCTGCCCCCCTAGACCAAAGGATCCATTGCAATTTTCTAATGCTCTCGTGTTTACTATGTTTTTTGTAGCCATTTTCATTGACATATTTCTGTGTCAATGCAATTTTTATCCCCACGCACATATGGAGTGAAAGAGAAAGTTTTTAAAAATCAACAAACAAACAAACATAACCCACATTTCATGGGGAATTTATTGAGATGTATTGAGCACTATTCACATCCTCACATAAACAGGGGAAAATGGCAAACGGAAGAGGAAGCAACATAAAAAGCCATTCAAATATTTAATGTGTGTGCCAGAGGAAAAACATTTTCCAGGGCTTATAACGGCTTATTTGGGTTAACTTTTTAAAGCCAACCAAAAATGGAAGCTACACATTCGAATTTATCTTAGGTATGAGGGTTTTTAAAACAGCTTCACAACACTTGTAAAGCATAAAGAGAAGTTTATCTTTAAATTTACAATTAAGAATATGACAGTTATCAAAAATGAAATATAAATCTATTTTTTTAAGAGATATATTTTCAGTAATTTTCCCAACTGAAAAAATTACTAAATGCAATCAATTCCCCTTTAATGATTTTCATGCATTTGAATCAATCAGAATACATAAAATAAACTGACGTGAGGGAATTGGAATATTTTCATCATCATAATAGAGAAAATGTTGCAGTCGACAAAATAACAAAACATATACAGGAACTGATGAATGCGTGAAAAATGCAAAAACCCAGCAAATGAAAGCGAGATGCAGAGCACTCAGAGAACATAATCATAATCGTAAAAAGTAAGTAGAACGAGCTACCAAATGAAAGTCTTCGTTGGCCCTGGAAAAACAATTTCGACATTTGCATAGAATTTGTTGTTGTTTTGATGTTATGAGTTGCACTGATATGGCACGCCCACGAAGGGAGGCCATATCTGGCGCCGACAATGGGCGACAAATTATATGCAATGGCAAAAATTTATCACATGAAGAGAAAAGAATCGGAGGAGACAGCATGCAAAACATGTCGCCATGTGAGTGACAATGTTCCCGAGGGGGAATTCCACCCCAAGGCCCCAAAAAAAGCCCGTTATTTCTCTGGGGTTGATGGATGAAGCGCAACTTTATGATGTGTGTGCCTGTGTGTGTGTGTGTGTGTGCAAGTCAGTCAGGACCTCTCCAGTTTTGATAGATGTGCTTTTTCGGGGCTCCCATCCTATCTCCGCCCTTTTATTTCTCCCCTGCCTGATTGCCTGGGAATTATAAGCACGGTTATCATATTCACTTTTTGTTTCTCCTGTTGATTAGTGCCTGTCATGTGACCTGTCCAGAGCACCTAAATTGATTTTTTATTCAAATTTTGTCAGTTTTTTCGCTTGATGGATATGAACAAAAAGAAACAAAGTGTACAAAAAACAAACACATTTGCTGATGGGGGCAAAATGCCTGACTAACAAGTTGATTTCCATATGTGAAAGTGGTGGAGGAAATGGAGTGAGACATTGGCACAGAGCATCCCTTTCAGGTCCTTTCACATGATGAATAGTTCCAGGGAGATGAGATAATTAGGCAAGTCAATTGATTGATTTATGGTTATAGGAAATGGTTAAGCAGTACGCGATAAATGGTGTTGGTAATAAATGAAAATTTAAGTTGGAAAAATGCCAAACAAATACTGACTTAAATTATTTAGGTTAAAAATCCCTAAGACTTTATTTACTAAGCGGATTCGAAACAAATTTAATAACATCCTTATCCCTTCTTCCCTCAAACTGAATTACATTTTCTTTACTTTGACTCCGAAAGGTTTAAACATCCATAAATAATCCATAGGCCACCAATTTCCCGTATATTTGTCATATTTCCTTGACCTTGGCCTGCAACCTTTAACTGTTTAAATTCGTTTCCATCTTCGCTCCTTCGGCAGCCACATTTCCAATTCGATCTCTCGCACACAGAATGGCAAGGATTACAATGCGAGAACTATTTCCAATATTAGTTCAGAGCTCATCCATCCTGAAGGCATTCGAATATAGTCGAACCAAAGGGAGCAGAGGACGTGGCATGCCCAGGACATTCCGAAATATCAAAGGGCAATTCTAATAATATTTGAAATTTGCTTTTGTTCTGCCATTTGTCCTCCCACAGCCGCCTTCACACATGCCACATGCCAAGGCGAACTCCAGAGCTTTCTTGTCCCCTTTATTCCCCTATATGCCACCTACATCCCTACTCCATCAAAGGTATCCTGCTTGCCAAGAACGCCTTGGGGGTTCGCGGGGTCTTAGGGGTTTGAGGGGCTTTGTGGCCTTGATGGGATGGCTTCTGCATATGTTTTGCCAAGTTTATTGAAAAATATGCGCTGACAGGTAATATGTCAATGCGTGGGATTTGCTTAAGTGCCAACGCCTCCGTTCTACATTCTTATATGCATTGCTCCCTTGCCCCAGAATAATAGCATTGCTGAAGGGGCGGGATTCACTCGTTTGGCCCCGTGAAAGATGTTTACTTTCAGCATTAAAGAAAATATGGCAGCACTCTGGCAGTCAAGGATAAACTAAGGTGGGAGTGGGAACCAATAAAGAACAATATTGTTAAGTACACTTTAGGATACCATAGATATGTGAATCTCCCGCAAAGCTCTTTTTTATATATATCACGAACTCAAATACTTTTATTTTATTAAAACATATTGTGTCTCTCAATTACTTTACCCAGGATAAAATTCAATAAGTTAATTTTTTATATTAAATGTTTTAGGGAAAATAAAAACGATTCAGAGATATATAAGCTTAGCGCAAAGCTTTCGTTTACTAGATTACTAAGAGTTTTTTATTATTTTATTATTGTTGCACAAAGTTTGTTTTGTTTGCAAACATAGTATAAAAATTTTGGTAATGCTGATAAAAAGTATATTAAATATTTAAAATATATTTGGTATAAGATACGATTTTCTAATGTATATTCACTATAAAATTATTATTTGAAAGAGTTTAAATTATGTAAAATCAGATCCCCATTGTCAAGTCCAATTAACAATGCATCTTAAATATTTACATAAAATGGAAAATAAACACTCACCGTAAACAAGCAGCTGGCAACGCAGACCGCTGCCCAGGATCCAACCCAATATCGGAGAACCGTCCTTTCTCTCTCCGGGAAAAACATGGCATGACATGGGGCTCCGCAGTCATGGAGATCCTGCAAAGGAACAACAACAGCAGCGAATAAGTGAATTGTGAAGTGAAGTGGGGGAAAGTGAAGAGGAAGCCTTCAAAGGAGCGAATTCATTTGCAGGCGGCGATTAATTAATAAGGATTGTATTAAATGAGGACCAAATTGGATTGAGAGTTGTAATTAAAGGGGATTAAAAGAGGCGGCTTATAAGGGACGTACACAAATTAATGGAAGAAGATTTGTATTGAAAGCCTTGTAACAAAGGGATTTATAAATGACATTCCTAGGCATGTAAATGTTGATTAAATAAACTGCAAAGAAGGAGATAAATCGACTACATATTTGTAGTTTCCCAAATTAATTGGTGAAGAATAAACACGGTTTATTTCCGATTTGAGTGGACTGTATCTTAAGCTTTATTGAACCGACATGTTCCGCTGTAGTCGTCTTACTTATACATACATAAAAAACCAAAAAATCTCATAGTGATACAAAAAATACCTAAAATACTAAAAAAGGGCAAAAATACTATTTTGCATGGCACAAGTATAATATTTTGAATTCAAATTGTGGATGCATTCCGTTCATCAACATCCCGGGCCACCCTGAAACATGGTTTCTGAATTAGGCAGCAAAGCTAGCTTGGTGATGGGTCGCGTCATCTCTCCGGTAGACGTCTTAAGTTTCACAGCGCGTACAAGTCCATCTGGTCCATGATGAGCCTCCAATACACGGGCGAGAATCCAAGCTGCGGGTGGGAGATTTGAGTCCTTTACCAGGACTACATTGCCGACTGCGATGTTATGTTCCTTGTTGTTCCACTTTTGACGTTGCTGCAGCGATGTTAAATATTCCTGGTGCCAGCGCTTCCAAAAGCCCTGGTACATTGATTGTAAATGCTGCCAGTAGTCTAAGCGATTGATCGGCAAATGAGTTAGATCACCCTCTGGAACTGTTGTGAATGGGCGGCCAATTAAAAAGTGGGCCGGAGACAAGTAGGTGAGGTCAGTGTCAGGTGTGTAGCATAACGGTCTTGAGTTTACCACTGCACTGATCTGAACAATCAGAGTTTGCATCTGTTCAAAGGTTAGAACGGCTTTTCCCACAACGCGTCTCAGATGTAATTTAACTGAACGTACTGATGACTCCCACTTCCCTCCCCAATGTGGCGAATGGGGAGGTATGAAACTCCACTTAATTCCATCATTAGCCAACGATTGAGTTACGGTGTGTTGATGCTCCTGCGAAGATAGGTGTTGCTGCATCTCATCTAGAGCCCGTTTGGCACCAACAAAATTCGTGCCGTTGTCGCTGAAGATTTGCGAACATTTTCCTCGAAGGGACATGAAACGCCGAAGACATGCCAGGAATGTGTCTGTGCTAAGATCGGTGGCCAGTTCCAAATGTATGGCGGATGTTACAAGGCAGACGAAGAGACATATGTAGCCCTTAGTTTTTCGGGGATTGCGCCCTCTCCTTTCCTTGAGGATGAATGGTCCAGCGTAATCGCAGCCTGAGTGCTGGAAGGGTAGAGCCTCCGTTATACGAATCCCTGGTAGATCGGCCATGAATTGGTGCTCGGTGATATTGCGTTGGCGAAAGCACTTTATGCAGTTGTGTACCAGGTTCCTTATTAGGTTACGCGCGCCGAAAATCCAATATTTTTGACGCGTAATTACAAACAAAGCAGACACTCCTGGATGTAGATTTGCAATGTGTTCGTGTTCCAAAATCATCCTTGTGATGCGGTGCGATTTCGGAAGCAATATAGGATGTTTGACGTCAGCTGGTAATTGTGAGTTGCCCAAGCGTCCACCAACTCGAAGGAGGCCATCCTTGCCGGCAAACGGTGAGAGCTTGATCAACTGGGAGCGGCTGCGAAGTTGTTTATTTTCCGCCAGAAGATTACGATCCTCCATGAAGCATTTCTGAGCCTCTTGCAGGCAAAGAATGCGAGCAGCCTGAATCTCTTCATAGGTGAGTCTTGCCCCATTTGTCAGCGCTACAGTTTTAATGGCCCTGGTCCTTTGGATGAAGCGTAATGCGTAAGCTACAACGTGAACCAGTTTTGTCCAGGACGAGACCCGCTGAGTCAACGCTTCGATTGGTGAAAATGAGCCGCCTTGCTGAGTGGTTAATGCGGTGGACTTGACTTCTTCCTTGCCAGGATTATCTGAAAGGGAAGAACGGAACTTTGTACAGCTCAACTTTACCGAAAGCTTTTCTGGATCTTGCAGCCATGAAGGTCCCATCCACCATAAGTCGAAATGGAGAAGGTCTGCAGCAAGCATTCCTCGTGTGGCGCAGTCCGCCGGATTCTCCTTTGTGTTTACATGATGCCATGAACTGCGCGGCAACGCGTCGAGTATTTCTGAAGACCTGTTTGCTACAAATGTTTTGAGCTTCGATGGTGGATGTGAAAGCCAAGCCAAAACTATGGTTGAATCACACCATGCGTGTATTTTGATGTTCTTGTGTTGCAGAGAATCCTTGACTGATAATATTAGTCTGCTGAGTAGCAAAGCGCCACAGAGCTCGAGACGCGGTAAGGATTGCTGCTTCAGCGGAGCTACTCTGGTTTTTCCCGCTATGAGTGAAACAGATACGGTGCCATCTGCTCGTACCACTCTGCTGTAGATGACTGCGGAATATGCCTTAATGGAGGCATCTGAGAATCCATGCAGTTCGATGTGATCCCCATTGTTTTCTACAAATCGTGGCAGGCGTAGTTCTTGAAGTATGTATAAGTCGTTACGGCATTTGTTCCACCAGTCAGTAATTTTTGGAGGAAGCTCCGTGTCCCAGCCGAGATCCAGTAACCACAATTCTTGAAACAAAATTTTAAGCTGCACCACCACTGGCGACAGAATACCCAGCGGGTCAAAGATGCGTGCCACGTCAGAAAGCACTTGGCGTTTGGTGTTGTCCGGGTTTGGTGTAAGGCAAACTTTGTAGGATAACGTATCCTCTTCTGGATTCCAATGAATGCCAAGAACCTTTGCTGTAGGATTGGATCCTTTGTCTTGTACCTCGGTTGTAGAAGTAGCTCGGTCAGTGATACGTGATGAATTGGAAACCCATTTGCCAAGTTCCATGCCTGCACATTTCATTAATTGGATCAGCTCTTTTTGATTGCGAATTAGCTCTTCTTCTGTGTGTGCTCCTGTCAGTACGTCGTCCACATAAAATTGCTCCTTCAAGATCCTTGCAGCTGTGGGAAACTCGTGTTGGTGGTCGTGAGCTAACTGATCCAGGACTCTCACTGCCAAGAATGGTGCACTAGACGTGCCGTATGTTACCGTGGAAAGCTCATAGTGCTTGATAGGTGTGCTTTCGTCTTCTCTCCAAACAATA
Source organism: Drosophila rhopaloa (assembly GCF_018152115.1). NCBI lineage: Eukaryota > Metazoa > Arthropoda > Insecta > Diptera > Drosophilidae > Drosophila > Drosophila rhopaloa. Next base: position 2,849 of record NW_025335142.1, on the reverse strand, counting down.
CGCTGATAGCAACAATGGTTGGCAGCCACAAAGATTTGTCGATACATTTTGACAATATCTGCTGAAAAGACGAACTTGTACATTCTGAAACGCATACAAATCAAGAAGAGGTTTCGAAGAATGCTGGGTCCAATGTGTAGAGCATCGTTTAAGGATTTTCCATACGTATCCTTGAATGAGCCGTCAAATACTACCCTTAGCTTTTGGGTAATTACCGGATGATGAGGCAAGTAAAAATTTGGCCCTTTGTCAATGTCTCCTGGTGATAATTCCCGCATGTGACCTAACTGTAGGTACTCACGCATAAATTGTACGTACTGTGAGTGCAGATCGGGGTCCTTCTTTAGGCGGCGTTCTACACCCCTGAATCTTGCAAGTGCTCCTTGTAATGTATCCGAAAACTGTTCGTTGGAGTTTTTGAAAGGAAGTTCGACGATGTAACGCCCCTTTGAGTCCCGAGAATGTGTTTTCACAAAGTGCTGTTCAACTTCGTCGTCCTCTGGTTTTCCATGGAATTCCTGGTTGACATCCTCCAGCTCCCAAAAGCGCCGAAGAGTTGAGTCAATGTCAATAGCCGTGTGCATTGTTGTTGTGGATGAATAGCCGGTAGTGATGATAGATGTTATGACCCATCCAAAAATGGTCGAAATGGCGATGATGTTGCCCTGAACGTCGAACATCTTTTGACCGGTGAACACGGTCCAAACGTAATCACTGCCCAAGAGAATATCGACTGGCGCCAACGATTGATAGTTAGAATCCGCAAGCTCAAAGCCAGCGAATACCTTGAGTGCTGAGGCGTCGATATCGTGTCTTGCTAACGTGGAGGTAATTTTGCTGAGTACGTGTGCACGTACCTTCATTGTATGATCGGAGATCCTTGACTGCATGTCCAGTGTGCTGCAGCCTCTAGTTGTCTCTGCCTTGATCGATGAAATTCCAGACACCAAAATGCGTGAGGGCGAGCGTGACAGACCAAGTGCCTGTACGCACCTCTCTGAGATGTACGACAGTTCCGAACCACTGTCCAAAAGTACCCGACATGTAGTGTGCGATCCTTGTGCGTTTTTAACAAACACCAGAGCTGTTGGCAATGCACTTTTCCTTAGCCCTTGGGGCCGTGTAGCCGTTGTTGATCCGTTGCACAAGGACTCAACTGTGGGAGCCACTTGCGCACGAGCAATATGGCTGATGGTCCCCGCAGCCTCTTCGGGAGCGCTTGAGATGTGCTTTTCATCAGTGTGTGGCTGTGTCGTGGTCACAGCGGCTTGCGATCCAGAAATATCTACATGTAGGAGAGAGTGGTGGCGATTATGGCAAAACCTGCATGTAAATTTGGATTCACACTTGCGTGATACATGCCCATGCTTAAGGCAGTTGAAACACAATGATTTTGCCTTAACAAATGTGCGTCTCTGCTCGATGGATGCTTCAGCAAACTTTGGGCAACCGTAGATTTTGTGCTCCTTGGAGTTACATTTCGCACAAGCATTTTCTTCCATCGATACTAAAGCGTGTGACGAACGCTTTGCTTTGCTTGGTTGTGGGCCACCCTTGAAGTCGATGTCCGAGTCACTTTTGCTGAGCTCGAATTCCTCGCAGCGTCGGTCTAAAAACTTGAGTAAATCATTCACAGACGGAGATTCAAGTTCCCGGCTTCCCTCAATCCATTTGCGTCGAGTTTCAGCGTCGATCTTGGCCAGAATGAAGTGTATGATCCAGCAGTCCCTGTTAGTTTGCCCTGCTGCATCCAATCCTCGTACAATCTCCGTGGCTCCGTCGGTCACCTTGCGCAGAACTGTAACGTCTGCCTTGGATGTCGAAGGGAGATTCACAAACGTTTCCAGCAGAGTGTTGACAATGTGACGTGGTCTGTTGTATCGATCAATTAGGCAACTCCAAGCAGCCTCGTACGCAGCATCCGTTATTGGCATATGACGAATCAAATCAGATGCTTCTCCCGTAATATACGTTTTTAAGTAGTGGAACTTTTGAATTGCTGTCAAATGCTGCTTGCTATGGATCGTACTCTCGAAGATGTTTTTAAAGGCTGGCCACTCCTTGTAGTCACCAGTGAACACTTTGATGTGAATTTTTGGCAGTTCGTTGTGCATTACATTTGCTGCCGAGTTTGCCCTCAAAAACGTTGATTGTTGCTCAGCTAAACGCTCATTCAGTTCCTGTTGTTGTTGTAGAAAACGAGCCAGGCTTTCGTTTCCCCATCCAGATGAACTTGATGCGGCATCGCCAAGGTTGCCAGATTGCCTACCGCCGCTGCCTTCTCTGTCGCTCTCATTAGATGATTGACAGCGCCGTTTGATGGTGTGAAACAATGTGTTTGCTTGCAAGTACTTATCCTCGTATCTCTCGTTGTCGATGGCTGGATCGACATACCCCTCATTTTCTTCATAAAGGGCCATTTGATCGCTAATGGTCTCAAACTCCTTCCAAACGTTGTTGAGCCTTTCCAATGAGACTGTGATTTCATCAATTTCCCAGTTTGATCCCGCACGTGGATCTTGTGACGCCGTTAGCAAGCGCGTAATACTTGCCTTCGCACGGCTTCTTGCTGCCTTCAAAAGCTTTAATTGATCCATGTTAATCAATTGCTCGATCTGGCTCGAATGACCAAATATATGGTGAAGAATAAACACGGTTTATTTCCGATTTGAGTGGACTGTATCTTAAGCTTTATTGAACCGACATGTTCCGCTGTAGTCGTCTTACTTATACATACATAAAAAACCAAAAAATCTCATAGTGATACAAAAAATACCTAAAATACTAAAAAAGGGCAAAAATACTATTTTGCATGGCACAAGTATAATATTTTGAATTCAAATTGTGGA